>NC_091265.1:4392500-5017500 GCF_042477335.2 Ovis canadensis | reverse complement strand
GCGGAAACGAGGCTCCCCTGTATGTGTGCGGGACCCACGTTCTTCCTCTCGAGTGGAGACGGGTATGTCGGGGAACTTCTTGAGTTGCAGCAAGGGTGTGAAGGACCCTTTGGAAGTTCCAGTGGTTAGACGTGATTAGCCTCGAGAAGCCTCAGCGGAAATGGGCCTCATCTCGCCTGGAGGGCAAAACCTCCTGGATTTTCTCGAGTTGCGGCAGGTGCTCTCGACTTACGACGGGGACCTCAGGGACCCGCTCTGGTGGCCTCAGGAAAGGCCAGTCCCCATGCGAGTTCCTCGGGGGCCTCTGGGGATTCCTCTCCCGTCGATGCCGGGGCCTAAGTCCTTGTGTGGAGTCGGGGTCGGAACCTGAGGATTCCTCTCCAGTGCTGACATGGATCTTGGGGTACTTCTGGAGTCTCCCCAGGGGAGTCAGTCTTCGACTCGAATGCGGGCATGCACTTGCGCTTTCCTCCAGAGCGGTAGCAGCAGTGTCACGCAGTCCGCCCCGTGGATCAAAGGACCTATGGTTTTCCCTCGAGTCTTTTCCACGAGGCTTTCCCACGAGGCTTTCCCACAGGGCTGTCCCACGTGCACACGTGGTGGGAGTCGATCCTTGGCTTGAACGTCAAGGCAGTGCAGGGAAAACAGGTTCCTCTGGAATGGACTGACACATCTGGGGGACTCTTGGAATGGTGGCACGACCCTGGAGTTCCTCTCGCCTTTCCTGTGGAGAGCGCCTCCTCTTGAGATGCGACGGGAACGCCGGGAATTCTTTCCCTACGAAACAGGGAAAGGATCCCTCATCTCGAGCTAGGAGTCGGAAACGGAGCTCCCCTGGATGTGGGCGGGACACCACGTGCTTCCTCTCGAGTGGAGACGGGTATGTCGGGGAACTTCTTGAGTTGCAGCAAGGGTGTGAAGGACCCTTTGGAAGTTCCAGAGGTTAGATGTGATTGGCCTCGAGAAGCCTCAGCGGAAATGGGCCTCATTTCGCCTGGAGGGCGAAACCTCCTGGATTTTCTCGAGTTGCGGCAGGTGCTCTCGACTTACGACGGGGACCTCAGGGACCCGCTCTGGTGGCCTCAGGAAAGGCCAGTCCCCATGCGAGTTCCTCGGTGGCCTCTCGGGATTCCTCTCCCGTCGATGCCGGGGCCTAAGACCTTGTGTGGAGTCGTGGCCGGAACCTGAGGATTCCTCTCCAGTGCTGACATGGATCTTGGGGTACTTCTGGAGTCTCCCCAGGGGAGTCAGTCCTCGTCTCGAATGCGGGCATGCACTTGCGCTTTCCTCCAGAGCGGTAGCAGCAGTGTCACGCAATCCGCCGCGTGGATCAAAGGATCTATGGTTTTCCCTCGAGTCTTTCCCACGAGGCTTTCCCACGAGGCTTTCCCACAGGGCTGTCCCACGTGCACACGTGGTGGGAGTCGATCCTCGGCTTGAACGTCAAGGCAGTGCAGGGAAAACAGGTTCCTCTGGAATGGACTGACACATCTAGGGGACTCTTGGAATGGTGTCACGACCCTGGAGTTCCTCTCGCCTTTCCTGTGGAGAGCGCCTCCTCTTGAGATGCGACGGGAACGCCGGGATTTCTTTCCCTATGAAACAGGGAAGGATCCCTCATCTCGAGCTAGGAGGCGGAAACGGGGCTCCCCTGGATGTGTGAGGGACCCCACGTGCTTCCTCTCGAGTGGAGACGGGTATGTCGGGGAACTTCTTGAGTTGCAGCAATGGTGTGAAGGACCCTTTGGAAGTTCCAGTGGTTAGATGTGATTGGCCTCGAGAAGCCTCAGCGCAAACGGGCCTCATCTCGCCTGGAGGGCAAACCCGCCTGGATTTTCTCGAGTTGCGGCAGGTGCTCTCGACTTACGACGGGGACCTCGGGGACCCGCTCTGGTGGCCTCAGGAAAGGCCAGTCCCCATGCGAGTTCCTCGGGGGCCTCTCGGGATTCCTCTCCCGTCGATGCCGGGGCCTAAGACCTTGTGTGGAGTCGGGGCCGGAACCTGAGGATTCCTCTCCAGTGCTGACATGGATCTTGGGGTACTTCTGGAGTCTCCCCAGGGGAGTCAGTCCTCGTCTCGAATGCGGGCATTCACTTGCGCTTTCCTCCAGAGCGGTAGCAGCAGTGTCACGCAGTCCGCCGCGTGGATCAAAGGATCTATGGTTTTCCCTCGAGTCTTTCCCACGAGGCTTTCCCACGAGGCTTTCCCACAGGGCTGTCCCACGTGCACACGTGGTAGGAGTCGATCCTCGGCTTGAACGTGAAGGCAGTGCAGGGAAAACAGGTTCCTCTGGAATGGACTGACACATCTGGGGGACTCTTGGAATGGTGGCACGACCCTGGAGTTCCTCTCGCCTTTCCTGTGGAGAGCGCCTCCTCTTGAGATGCGACGGGAACGCCGGGAATTCTTTCCCTACGAAACAGGGAAAGGATCCCTCATCTCGAGCTAGGAGTCGGAAACGGAGCTCCCCTGGATGTGGGCGGGACACCACGTGCTTCCTCTCGAGTGGAGACGGGTATGTCGGGGAACTTCTTGAGTTGCAGCAAGGGTGTGAAGGACCCTTTATAAGTTCCAGTGGTTAGACGTGATTAGCCTTGAGAAGCCTCAGCGGAAATGGGCCTCATCTCGCCTGGAGGGCAAAACCTCCTGGATTTTCTCGAGTTGCGGCAGGTGCTCTCGACTTACGACGGGGACCTCAGGGACCCGCTCTGGTGGCCTCAGGAAAGGCCAGTCCCCATGCGAGTTCCTCGGGGGCCTCTCGGGATTCCTCTCCCGTCGATGCCGGGGCCTAAGACCTTGTGTGGAGTCGGGGCCTTAACGTGAGGTTTCCTCTCCAGTGCTGACATGGATCTTGGAGTACTTCTGGAGTCTCCCCAGGGGAGTCAGTCCTCGTCTCGAATGCGGGCATGCACTTGCGCTTTCCTCCAGAGCGGTAGCAGCAGTGTCACGCAGTCCGCCGCGTGGATCAAAGGATCTATGGTTTTCCCTCGAGTCTTTCCCACGAGGCTTTCCCACGAGGCTTTCCCATAGGGCTGTCCCACGTGCACACGTGGTGGGAGTCGATCCTCGGCTTGAACCTCAAGGCAGTGCAGGGAAAACAGGTTCCTCTGGAATGGACTGACACATCTGGGGGACTCTTGGAATGGTGGCATGACCCTGGAGTTCCTCTCGCCTTTCCTGTGGAGAGCGCCTCCTCTTGAGATGCGACGGGAACGCCGGGAATTCTTTCCCTACGAAACAGGGAAAGGATCCCTCATCTCGAGCTAGGAGGCGGAAAAGGGGCTCCCCTGGATGTGTGCGGGACACCACGTGCTTCCTCTCGGGTGCAGACGGGTATGTCGGGGAAGTTCTTAAGTTGCAGCAAGGGTGTGAAGGACCCTTTGGAAGTTCCAGTGGTTAGATGTGATTGGCCTCGAGAAGCCTCAGCGGAAATGGGCCTCATCTCGCCTGGAGGGCAAAACCTCCTGGATTTTCTCGAGTTGCAGCAGGTGCTCTCGACTTACGACGGGGACCGCAGGGACCCGCTCTGGTGGCCTCAGGAAAGGCCAGTCCCCATGCGAGTTCCTCGGGGGCCTCTCGGGATTCCTCTCCCGTCGATGCCGGGGACTAAGACCTTGTGTGGAGTCGGGGCCGGAACCTGAGGATTCCTCTCCAGTGCTGACATGCATCTTGGGGTACGTCTGGAGTCTCCCCAGGGGAGTCAGTCCTCGTCTCGAATGCGGGCATGCATTGCGCTTTCCTCCAGAGCGGTAGCAGCAGTGTCACGCAGTCCGCCGCGTGGATCAAAGGATCTATGGTTTTCCCTCGAGTCTTTCCCACGAGGCTTTCCCACAGGGCTTTCCCACGTGCACACGTGGTGGGAGTCGATCCTCGGCTTGAACGTCAAGGCAGTGCAGGGAAAACAGGTTCCTCTGGAATGGACTGACTCATCTGGGGGACTCTTGGAATGGTGGCACGACCCTGGAGTTCCTCTCGCCTTTCCTGTGGAGAGCTCCTCCTCTTGAGATGCGATGGGAACGCCGGGAATTCTTTCCCTACGAAACAGGGAAAGGATCCCTCATCTCGAGCTAGGAGTCGGAAACGGGGCTCCCCTGGATGTGTGCGGGACCCACGTGCTTCCTCTCGAGTGGAGACAGGTATGTCGGGGAACTTCTTGAGTTGCAGCAAGGGTGTGAAGGACCCTTTGGAAGTTCCAGTGGTTAGACGTGATTAGCCTCGAGAAGCCTCAGCGGAAATGGGCCTCATCTCGCCTGGAGGGCAAAACCTCCTGGATTTTCTCGAGTTGCGGCAGGTGCTCTCGACTTACGACGGGGACCTCAGGGACCCGCTCTGGTGGCCTCAGGAAAGGCCAGTCCCGATGCGAGTTCCTCGGGGGCCTCTGGGGATTTCTCTCCCGTCGATGCTGGGGCCTAAGACCTTGTGTGGAGTCGGGGCCGGAACCTGAGGATTCCTCTCCAGTGCTGACATGGATCTTGGGGTACTTCTGGAGTCTCCCCAGGGGAGTCAGTCCTCGTCTCGAATGCGGGCATGCACTTGCGCTTTCCTCCAGAGCGGTAGCAGCAGTGTCACGCAGTCCGCCGCGTGGATCAAAGGATCTATGGTTTTCCCTCGAGTCTTTCCCACGAGGCTTTCCCACGAGGCTTTCCCACAGGGCTGTCCCACGTGCACACGTGGTGGGAGTCGATCCTCGGCTTGAACGTCAAGGCAGTGCAGGGTAAACAGGTTCCTCTGGAATGGACTGACACATCTGGGGGACTCTGGGAATGGTGTCACGACCCTGGAGTTCCTCTCGCCTTTCCTGTGGAGAGCGCCTCCTCTTGAGATGCGACGGGAACGCAGGGAATTCTTTCCCTACGAAACAGGGAAAGGATCCCTCATCTCGAGCTAGGAGGCGGAAACGGGGCTCCACTGGATGTGTGCGGGACCCACGTGCTTCCTCTCGAGTGGAGACGGGTATGTCGGGGAACTTCGTGAGTTGCAGCAAGGGTGTGAAGTACCCTTTGGAAGTTCCAGTGGTTAGACGTGATTAGCCTCGAGAAGCCTCAGCGGAAATGGGCCTCATCTCGCCTGGTGGGCAAAACCTCCTGGATTTTCTCGAGTTGCGGCAGGTGCTCTCGACTTACGACGGGGACCTCAGGGACCCGCTCTGGTGGCCTCAGGAAAGGCCAGTCCCCATGCGAGATCCTCGGGGGCCTCTCGGGATTCCTCTCCCGTCGATGCCAGGGCCTAAGATCTTGTGTGGAGTCGGGGCCGGAACCTGAGGATTCCTCTCCAGTGCTGACATGGATCTTGGGGTACTTCTGGAGTCTCCCCAGGGGAGTCAGTCCTCGTCTCGAATGCGGGCATGCACTTGCGCTTTCCTCCAGAGCGGTAGCAGCAGTGTCACGCAGTCCGCCGCGTGGATCAAAGGATCTATGGTTTTCCCTCGAGTCTTTCCCACGAGGCTTTCCCACGAGGCTTTCCCACAGGGCTTTCCCACGTGCACACGTGGTGGGAGTCGATCCTCGGCTTGAACGTCAAGGCAGTGCAGGGAAAACAGGTTCCTACGGAATGGACTGACATATCTGGGGAACTCTTGGAATGGTGGCACGACCCTTCATTTCCTCTCGCCTTTCCTGTGGAGAGCGCCTCCTCTTGAGATGCGACGGGAACGCCGGGAATTCTTTTCCTACGAAATAGGGAAAGGATCCCGCATCTCGAGCTAGGAGGCGGAAACGAGGCTCCCCTGTATGTATGCGGGACCCACGTTATTCCTCTCGAGTGGAGACGGGTATGTCGGGGAACTTCTTGAGTTGCAGCAAGGGTGTGAAGGACCCTTTGGAAGTTCCAGTGGTTAGACGTGATTAGCCTCGAGAAGCCTCAGCGGAAATGGGCCTCATCTCGCCTGGAGGGCAAAACCTCCTGGATTTTCTCGAGTTGCGGCAGGTGCTCTCGACTTACGACGGGGACCTCAGGGACCCGCTCTGGTGGCCTCAGGAAAGGCCAGTCCCCATGCGAGTTCCTCGGGGGCCTCTGGGGATTCCTCTCCCGTCGATGCCGGGGCCTAAGTCCTTGTGTGGAGTCGGGGTCGGAACCTGAGGATTCCTCTCCAGTGCTGACATGGATCTTGGGGTACTTCTGGAGTCTCCCCAGGGGAGTCAGTCTTCGACTCGAATGCGGGCATGCACTTGCGCTTTCCTCCAGAGCGGTAGCAGCAGTGTCACGCAGTCCGCCGCGTGGATCAAAGGACCTATGGTTTTCCCTCGAGTCTTTTCCACGAGGCTTTCCCACGAGGCTTTCCCACAGGGCTGTCCCACGTGCACACGTGGTGGGAGTCGATCCTTGGCTTGAACGTCAAGGCAGTGCAGGGAAAACAGGTTCCTCTGGAATGGACTGACACATCTGGGGGACTCTTGGAATGGTGGCACGACCCTGGAGTTCCTCTCGCCTTTCCTGTGGAGAGCGCCTCCTCTTGAGATGCGACGGGAACGCCGGGAATTCTTTCCCTACGAAACAGGGAAAGGATCCCTCATCTCGAGCTAGGAGTCGGAAACGGAGCTCCCCTGGATGTGGGCGGGACACCACGTGCTTCCTCTCGAGTGGAGACGGGTATGTCGGGGAACTTCTTGAGTTGCAGCAAGGGTGTGAAGGACCCTTTGGAAGTTCCAGTGGTTAGACGTGATTAGGCTCGAGAAGCCTCAGAGGAAATGGGCCTCATCTCGCCTGGAGGGCAAAACCGCCTGGATTTTCTCGAGTTGCGGCAGGTGCTCTCGACTTACGACGGGGACCTCAGGGACCCGCTCTGGTGGCCTCAGGAAAGGCCAGTCCCCATGCGAGTTCCTCGGGGGCCTCTCAGGATTCCTCTCCCGTGGATGCCGGGGCCTAAGACCTTGTGTGGAGTCGGGGCCGGAACCTGAGGATTCCTCTCCAGTGCTGACATGGATCTTGGGGTACTTCTGGAGTCTCCCCAGGGGAGTCAGTCCTCGTCTCGAATGCGGGCATGCACTTGCGCTTTCCTCCAGAGCGGTAGCAGCAGTGTCACGCAGTCTGCCGCGTGGATCAAAGGATCCATGGTTTTCCCTCGAGTCTTTCCCACGAGGCTTTCCCACGAGGCTTTCCCATAGGGCTGTCCCACGTGCACACGTGGTGGGAGTCGATCCTCGGCTTGAACCTCAAGGCAGTGCAGGGAAAACAGGTTCCTCTGGAATGGACTGACACATCTGGGGGACTCTTGGAATGGTGGCATGACCCTGGAGTTCCTCTCGCCTTTCCTGTGGAGAGCGCCTCCTCTTGAGATGCGACGGGAACGCCGGGAATTCTTTCCCTACGAAACAGGGAAAGGATCCCTCATCTCGAGCTGGGAGGCGGAAAAGGGGCTCCCCTGGATGTGTGCGGGACACCACGTGCTTCCTCTTGGGTGCAGACGGGTATGTCGGGGAAGTTCTTAAGTTGCAGCAAGGGTGTGAAGGACCCTTTGGAAGTTCCACTGGTTAGATGTGATTGGCCTCGAGAAGCCTCAGCGGAAATGGGCCTCATCTCGCCTGGAGGGCAAAACCTCCTGGATTTTCTCGAGTTGCAGCAGGTGCTCTCGACTTACGACGGGGACATCAGGGACCCGCTCTGGTGGCCTCAGGAAAGGCCAGTCCCCATGCGAGTTCCTCGGGGGCCTCTCGGGATTCCTCTCCCGTCGATGCCGGGGCCTAAGACCTTGTGTGGAGTCGGGGCCGGAACCTGAGGATTCCTCTCCAGTGCTGACATGGATCTTGGGGTACTTCTGGAGTCTCCCAGGGGAGTCAGTCCTCGTCTCGAATGCGGGCATTCACTTGCGCTTTCCTCCAGAGCGGTAGCAGCAGTGTCACGCAGTCCGCCGCGTGGATCAAAGGATCTATGGTTTTCCCTCGAGTCTTTCCCACGAGGCTTTCCCACGAGGCTTTCCCACAGGGCTGTCCCACGTGCACACGTGGTGGGAGTCGTTCCTCGGCTTGAACGTCAAGGCAGTGCAGGGAAAACAGGTTCCTCTGGAATGGACTGACACATCTGGGGGACTCTTGGAATGGTGTCACGACCCTGGAGTTCCTCTCGCCTTTCCTGTGGAGAGCGCCTCCTCTTGAGATGCGACTGGAACGCCGGGAATTCTTTCCCTACGAAAAAGGGAAGGATCCCTCATCTCGAGCTAGGAGGCAGAAACGGGGCTCCCCTGGATGTGTGAGGGACCCCACGTGCTTCCTCTCGAGTGGAGACGGGTATGTCGGGGAACTTCTTGAGTTGCAGCAATGGTGTGAAGGACCCTTTGGAAGTTCCAGTGGTTAGATGTGATTGGCCTCGAGAAGCCTCAGCGGAAATGGGCCTCATCTCGCCTGGAGGGCAAAACCTCCTGGATTTTCTCGAGTTGCGGCAGGTGCTCTCGACTTACGACGGGAACCTCAGGGACCCGCTCTGGTGGCCTCAGGAAAGGCCAGTCCCCATGCGAGTTCCTCGGGGGCCTCTCGGGATTCCTCTCCCGTGGATGCCGGGGCCTAAGACCTTGTGTGGAGTCGGGGCCGGAACCTGAGGATTCCTCTCCAGTGCTGACATGGATCTTGGGGTACTTCTGGAGTCTCCCCAGGGGAGTCAGTCCTCGTCTCGAATGCGGGCATGCACTTGCGCTTTCCTCCAGAGCGGTAGCAGCAGTGTCACGCAGTCCGCCGCGTGGATCAAAGGATCTATGGTTTTCCCTCGAGTCTTTCCCACGAGGCTTTCCCACGAGGCTTTCCCACAGGGCTGTCCCACGTGCACACGTGGTGGGAGTCGATCCTCGGCTTGAACGTCAAGGCAGTGCAGGGAAAACAGGTTCCTCTGGAATGGACTGACACATCTGGGGGACTGTTAGAATGGTGACACGACCCTGGAGTTCCTCTCGCCTTTTCTGTGGAGAGCGCCTCCTCTTGAGATGCGACGGGAACGCCGGGAATTCTTTCCCTACGAAACAGGGAAAGGATCCCTCATCTCGAGCTAGAAGGCGGAAACGGGGCTCCCCTGGATGTGTGCGGGACCCACGTGCTTCCTCTCGAGTGGAGACGGGTATGTCGGGGAACTTCTTGAGTTGCAGCAAGGGTGTGAAGGACCCTTTGGAAGTTCCAGTGGCTAGACATGATTAGCCTCGAGAAGCCTCAGAGGAAATGAGCCTCATCTCGCCTGGAGGGCAAAACCTCCTGGTTTTTCTCGAGTTGCGGCAGTGCTCTCGACTTACGACGGGGACCTCAGGGACCCGCTCTGGTGGCCTCAGGAAAGGCCAGTCCCCATGCGAGTTCCTCGGGGGCCTCTCGGGATTCCTCTCCCGTGGATGCCGGGGCCTAAGACCTTGTGTGGAGTCGGGGCCGGAACCTGAGGATTCCTCTCCAGTGCTGACATGGATCTTGGGGTACTTCTGGAGTCTCCCCAGGGGAGTCAGTCCTCGTCTCGAATGCGGGCATGCACTTGCGCTTTCCTCCAGAGCGGTAGCAGCAGTGTCACGCAGTCCGCCGCGTGGATCAAAGGATCCATGGTTTTCCCTCGAGTCTTTCCCACGAGGCTTTCCCACGAGGCTTTCCCATAGGGCTGTCCCACGTGCACACGTGGTGGGAGTCGATCCTCGGCTTGAACCTCAAGGCAGTGCAGGGAAAACAGGTTCCTCTGGAATGGACTGACACATCTGGGGGACTCTTGGAATGGTGGCATGACCCTGGAGTTCCTCTCGCCTTTCCTGTGGAGAGCGCCTCCTCTTGAGATGCGACGGGAACGCCGGGAATTCTTTCCCTACGAAACAGGGAAAGGATCCCTCATCTCGAGCTAGAAGGCGGAAAAGGGGCTCCCCTGGATGTGTGCGGGACACCACGTGCTTCCTCTCGGGTGCAGACGGGTATGTCGGGGAAGTTCTTAAGTTGCAGCAAGGGTGTGAAGGACCCTTTGGAATTTCCAGTGGTTAGATGTGATTGGCCTCGAGAAGCCTCAGCGGAAATGGGCCTCATCTCGCCTGGAGGGCAAAACCTCCTGGATTTTCTCGAGTTGCAGCAGGTGCTCTCGACTTACGACGGGGACCTCAGGGACCCGCTCTGGTGGCCTCAGGAAAGGCCAGTCCCCATGCGAGTTCCTCGGGGGCCTCTCGGGATTCCTCTCCCGTCGATGCCGGGGACTAAGACCTTGTGTGGAGTCGGGGCCGGAACCTGAGGATTCCTCTCCAGTGCTGACATGGATCTTGGGGTACTTCTGGAGTCTCCCCAGGGGAGTCAGTCCTCGTCTCGAATGCGGGCATGCACTTGCGCTTTCCTCCAGAGCGGTAGCAGCAGTGTCACGCAGTCCGCCGCGTGGATCAAAGGACCTATGGTTTTCCCTCGAGTCTTTTCCACGAGGCTTTCCCACGAGGCTTTCCCACAGGGCTGTCCCACGTGCACACGTGGTGGGAGTCGACCCTTGGCTTGAACGTCAAGGCAGTGCAGGGAAAACAGGTTCCTCTGGAATGGACTGACACATCTGGGGGACTCTTGGAATGGTGGCACGACCCTGGAGTTCCTCTCGCCTTTCCTGTGGAGAGCGCCTCCTCTTGAGATGCGACGGGAACGCCGGGAATTCTTTCCCTACGAAACAGGGAAAGGATCCCTCATCTCGAGCTAGGAGGCGGAAACGGGGCTCCCAAGGATGTGTGCGGGACCCACGTGCTTCCTCTCGAGTGGAGACGGGTGTGTCGGGGAACTTCTTGAGTTGCAGCAAGGGTGTGAAGGACCCTTTGGAAGTTCCAGTGGTTAGACGTGATTAGGCTCGAGAAGCCTCAGAGGAAATGGGCCTCATCTCGCCTGGAGGGCAAAACCGCCTGGATTTTCTCGAGTTGCGGCAGGTGCTCTCGACTTACAATGGGGACCTCAGGGACCCGCTCTGGTGGCCTCAGGAAAGGCCAGTCCCCATGTGAGTTCCTCGGGGGCCTCTCGGGATTCCTCTCCCGTGGATGCCGGGGCCTAAGACCTTGTGTGGAGTCGGGGCCGGAACCTGAGGATTCCTCTCCAGTGCTGACATGGATCTTGGGGTACTTCTGGAGTCTCCCCAGGGGAGTCAGTCCTCGTCTCGAATGCGGGCATGCACTTGCGCTTTCCTCCAGAGCGGTAGCAGCAGTGTCACGCAGTCCGCCGCGTGGATCAAAGGATCTATGGTTTTCCCTCGAGTCTTTCCCACGAGGCTTTCCCACGAGGCTTTCCCATAGGGCTGTCCCACGTGCACACGTGGTGGGAGTCGATCCTCGGCTTGAACCTCAATGCAGTGCAGGGAAAACAGGTTCCTCTGGAATGGACTGACACATCTGGGGGACTCTTGGAATGGTGGCATGACCCTGGAGTTCCTCTCGCCTTTCCTGTGGAGAGCGCCTCCTCTTGAGATGCGACGGGAACGCCGGGAATTCTTTCCCTACGACACAGTGAAAGGATCCCTCATCTCGAGCTAGGAGGCGGAAAAGGGGCTCCCCTGGATGTGTGCGGGACACCACGTGCTTCCTCTTGGGTGCAGACGGGTATGTCGGGGAAGTTCTTAAGTTGCAGCAAGGGTGTGAAGGACCCTTTGGAAGTTCCACTGGTTAGATGTGATTGGCCTCGAGAAGCCTCAGCGGAAATGGGCCTCATCTCGCCTGGAGGGCAAAACCTCCTGGATTTTCTCGAGTTGCAGCAGGTGCTCTCGACTTACGACGGGGACCTCAGGGACCCGCTCTGGTGGCCTCAGGAAAGGCCAGTCCCCATGCGAGTTCCTCGGGGTCCTCTCGGGATTCCTCTCCCGTCGATGCCGGGGCCTAAGACCTTGTGTGGAGTCGGGGCCGGAACCTGAGGATTCCTCTCCAGTGCTGACATGGATCTTGGGGTACTTCTGGAGTCTCCCCAGGGGAGTCAGTCCTCGTCTCGAATGCGGGCATTCACTTGCGCTTTCCTCCAGAGCGGTAGCAGCAGTGTCACGCAGTCCGCCGCGTGGATCAAAGGATCTATGGTTTTCCCTCGAGTCTTTCCCACGAGGCTTTCCCACGAGGCTTTCCCACAGGGCTGTCCCACGTGCACACGTGGTGGGAGTCGTTCCTCGGCTTGAACGTCAAGGCAGTGCAGGGAAAACAGGTTCCTCTGGAATGGACTGACACATCTGGGGGACTCTTGGAATGGTGTCACGACCCTGGAGTTCCTCTCGCCTTTCCTGTGGAGAGCGCCTCCTCTTGAGATGCGACGGGAACGCCGGGAATTCTTTCCCTACGAAAAAGGGAAGGATCCCTCATCTCGAGCTAGGAGGCAGAAACGGGGCTCCCCTGGATGTGTGAGGGACCCCACGTGCTTCCTCTCGAGTGGAGACGGGTATCTCGGGGAACTTCTTGAGTTGCAGCAATGGTGTGAAGGACCCTTTGGAAGTTCCAGTGGTTAGATGTGATTGGCCTCGAGAAGCCTCAGCGGAAATGGGCCTCATCTCGCCTGGAGGGCAAAACCTCCTGGATTTTCTCGAGTTGCGGCAGGTGCTCTCGACTTACGACGGGGACCTCAGATACCCGCTCTGGTGGCCTCAGGAAAGGCCAGTCCCCATGCGAGTTCCTCGGGGGCCTCTCGGGATTCCTCTCCCGTCGATGCCGGGGCCTAAGACCTTGTGTGGAGTCGGGGCCGGAACCTGAGGATTCCTCTCCAGTGGTGACATGGATCTTGGGGTACTTCTGGAGTCTCCCCAGGGGAGTCAGTCCTCGTCTCGAATGCGGGCATGCACTTGCGCTTTCCTCCAGAGCGGTAGCAGCAGTGTCACGCAGTCCGCTTCGTGGATCAAAGGATCTATGGTTTTCCCTCGAGTCTTTCCCACGAGGCTTTCCCACGAGGCTTTCCCACAGGGCTGTCCCACGTGCACACGTGGTGGGAGTCGATCCTCGGCTTGAACGTCAAGGCAGTGCAGGGAAAACAGGTTCCTCTGGAATGGACTGACACATCTGGGGGACTCTTGGAATGGTGGCACGACCCTGGAGTTCCTCTCGCCTTTCCTGTGAAGAGCGCCTCCTCTTGAGATGCGACGGGAACGCCGGGAATTCTTTCCCTACGAAACAGGGAAAGGATCCCTCATCTCGAGCTAGGAGGCGGAAACGGGGCTCCCCTAGATGTGTGCGGGACCCCACGTGCTTCCTCTCGAGTGGAGACGGGTATGTCGGGGAACTTCTTGAGTTGCAGCAATGGTGTGAAGGACCCTTTGGAAGTTCCAGTGGTTAGATGTGATTGGCCTCGAGAAACCTCAGCGGAAATGGGCCTCATCTCGCCTGGAGGGCAAAACCTCCTGGATTTTCTCGAGTTGCGGCAGGTGCTCTCGACTTACGACGGGGACCTCAGGGACCCGCTCTGGTGGCCTCAGGAAAGGCCAGTCCCCATGCGAGTTCCTCTGGGGATTCCTCTCCCATCGATGCCGGGGCCTAAGACCTTGTGTGGAGTCGGGGCCGGAACCTGAGGATTCCTCTCCAGTGCTGACATGGATCTTGGGGTACTTCTGGAGTCTCCTCAGGGGAGTCAGTCCTCGTCTCGAATGCGGGCATGCACTTGCGCTTTCCTCCAGAGCGGTAGCAGCAGTGTCACGCAGTCCGCCGCATGGATCAAAGGATCCATGGTTTTCCCTCGAGTCTTTCCCACGAGGCTTTCCCACGAGGCTTTCCCACAGGGCTGTCCCACGTGCACACGTGGTGGGAGTCGATCCTTGGCTTGAACGTCAAGGCAGTGCAGGGAAAACAGGTTCCTCTGGAATAGACTGACACATCTGGGGGACTCTAGGAATGGTGGCACGACCCTGGAGTTCCTCTCGCCTTTCCTGTGGAGAGCGCCTCCTCTTGAGATGCGACAGGAACGCCAGGAATTCTTTCCGTAGGAAACAGGGAAAGGATCCCTCATCTCGAGCTAGGAGGCGGAAACGGGGCTCCCCTGGATGTGTGCGGGACACCACGTGCTTCCTTTCGAGTGGAGACGGGTATGTCGGGAAACTTCTTGAGTTGCAGCAAGGGTGTGAAGGACCCTTTGGAAGTTCCAGTGTTTAGACGTGATTAGCCTCGAGAAGCCTCAGCCGAAATGAGCCTCATCTCGCCTGGAGGGCAAAACCTCCTGGATTTTCTCGAGTTGCGGCAGGTGATCTCGACTGACGATGGGGACCTCAGGGACCCGCTCTGGTGGCCTCAGGAAAAGCCAGTCCCCATGTGAGTTCCACGGGGGCCTCTCGGGATCCCTATCCCGTCGATGCCGGGGCCTAAGACCTTGTGTGGAGTCGGGGCCGGAACCTGAGGATTCCTCTCCAGTGCTGACATGGATCTTGGGGTACTTCTGGAGTCTCCCCAGGGGAGTCAGTCCTTGTCTCGAATGCGGGCATGCACTTGCGCTTTCCTCCAGAGCGGTAGCAGCAGTGTCACGCAGTCCGCCGCGTGGATCAAAGGATCTATGGTTTTCCCTCGAGTCTTTCCCACGAGGCTTTCCCACGAGGCTTTCCCACAGGGCTGTCTCACGTGCACACGTGGTGGGAGTCGATCCTCGGCTTGAACGTCAAGGCAGTGCAGGGAAAACAGGTTCCTCTGTAATGGACTGACACATCTGGGGGTCTCTTGGAATGGTGGCACGACCCTGGAGTTCCTCTCCCCTTTCCTGTGGAGAGCGCCTCCTCTTGAGATGCGACGGGAACGCCGGGAATTCTTTCCCTACGAAACAGGGAAAGGATCCCTCATCTCGAGCTAGGAGGCGGAAACGGGGCTCCCCTGGATGTGTGTGAGACCCCACGTGCTTCCTCTCGAGTGGAGACGGGTATGTCGGGGAACTTCTTGAGTTGCAGCAAGGGTGTGAAGGACCCTTTGGAAGTTTCAGTGGTTAGACGTGAATAGCCTCGAGAACCCTCAGCGGAAATGGGCCTCATCTCGCCTGGAGGGCAAAACCTCGTGGATTTTCTCGAGTTGCGGCAGGTTCTCTCGACTTACGACGGGGACCTCAGGGACCCGCTCTGGTGGCCTCAGGAAAGGCCAGTCCCCATGCGAGTTCCTCGGGGGCCTCGGGGGATTCCTCTCCCGTCGATGCCGGGGCCTAAGACCTTGTGTGGAGTCGGGGCCGGAACCTGAGGATTCCTCTCCAGTGCTGACATGGATCTTGGGGTACTTCTGGAGTCTCCCCAGGGGAGTCAGTCCTCGTCTCGAATGCGGGCATGCACTTGCGCTTTCCTCCAGAGCGGTAGCAGCAGTGTCACGCAGTCCGCCGCATGGATCAAAGGATCCATGGTTTTCCCTCGAGTCTTTCCCACGAGGCTTTCCCACGAGTCTTTCCCACAGGGCTGTCCCACGTGCACACGTGGTGGGAGTCGATCCTTGGCTTGAACGTCAAGGCAGTGCAGGGAAAACAGGTTCCTCTGGAATGGACTGACACATCAGGGGGACTCTTGGAATGGTGGCACGACCCTGGAGTTCCTCTCGCCTTTCCTGTGGAGAGCGCCTCCTCTTGAGATGCGATGGGAACGCCGGGAATTCTTTCCCTACGAAACAGGGAAAGGATCCCTCACCTCGAGCTAGGAGGCGGAAACGGGGCTCACCTGGATGTGTGCGGGACACCACGTGCTTCCTTTCGAGTGGAGACGGGTATGTCGGGAAACTTCTTGAGTTGCAGTAAGGGTGTGAAGGACCCTTTGGAAGTTCCAGTGTTTACACGTGATTAGCCTCGAGAAGCCTAAGCGGAAATGAGCCTCATCTCGCCTGGAGGGCAAAACCTCCTGGATTTTCTCGAGTTGCGGCAGGTGATCTCGACTGACGATGGGGACCTTAGGGACCCGCTCTGGTGACCTCAGGAAAAGCCAGTCCCCATGTGAGTTCCACGGGAGCCTCTCGGGATCCCTATCCCGTCGATGCCGGGGCCTAAGACCTTGTGTGGAGTCGGGGCCGGAACCTGAGGATTCCTCTCCAGTGCTGACATGGATCTTGGGGTACTTCTGGAGTCTCCCCAGGGGAGTCAGTCCTCGTCTCGAATGCGGGCATGCACTTGCGCTTTCCTCCAGAGCGGTAGCAGCAGTGTCACGCAGTCCGCCGCGTGGATCAAAGGATCTATGGTTTTCCCTCGAGTCTTTCCCACGAGGCTTTCCCACGAGGCTTTCCCACAGGGCTGTCTCACGTGCACACGTGGTGGGAGTCGATCCTCGGCTTGAACGTCAAGGCAGTGCAGGGAAAACAGGTTCCTCTGTAATGGACTGACACACCTGGGGGTCTCTTGGAATGGTGGCACGACCCTGGAGTTCCTCTCCCCTTTCCTGTGGAGAGCGCCTCCTCTTGAGATGCGACGGGAACGCCGGGAATTCTTTCCCTACGAAACAGGGAAAGGATCCCTCATCTCGAGCTAGGAGGCGGAAACGGGGCTCCCCTGGATGTGTGTGGGACCCCACGTGCTTCCTCTCGAGTGGAGACGGGTATGTCGGGGAACTTCTTGAGTTGCAGCAAGGGTGTGAAGGACCCTTTGGAAGTTCCAGTGGTTAGACGTGATTAGCCTCGAGAACCCTCAGCGGAAATGGGCCTCATCTCGCCTGGAGGGCAAAACCTCGTGGATTTTCTCGAGTTGTGGCAGGTGCTCTCGACTTACGACGGGGACCTCAGGGACCCGCTCTGGTGGCCTCAGGAAAGGCCAGTCCCCATGCGAGTTCCTCGGGGGCCTCGGGGGATTCCTCTCCCGTCCATGCCGGGGCCTAAGACCTTGTGTGGAGTCGGGGCCGGAACCTGAGGATTCCTCTCCAGTGCTGACATGGATCTTGGGGTACTTCTGGAGTCTCCCCAGGGGAGTCAGTCCTCGTCTCGAATGCGGGCATGCACTTGCGCTTTCCTCCAGAGCGGTAGCAGCAGTGTCACGCAGTCCGCCGCATGGATCAAAGGATCCATGGTTTTCCCTCGAGTCTTTCCCACGAGGCTTTCCCACGAGTCTTTCCCACAGGGCTGTCCCACGTGCACACGTGGTGGGAGTCGATCCTTGGCTTGAACGTCAAGGCAGTGCAGGGAAAACAGGTTCCTCTGGAATGGACTGACACATCAGGGGGACTCTTGGAATGGTGGCACGACCCTGGAGTTCCTCTCGCCTTTCCTGTGGAGAGCGCCTCCTCTTGAGATGCGACGGGAACGCCGGGAATTCTTTCCCTACGAAACAGGGAAAGGATCCCTCACCTCGAGCTAGGAGGCGGAAACGGGGCTCCCCTGGATGTGTGCGGGACACCACGTGCTTCCTTTCGAGTGGAGACGGGTATGTCCGGAAACTTCTTGAGTTGCAGTAAGGGTGTGAAGGACCCGTTGGAAGTTCCAGTGTTTACACGTGATTAGCCTCGAGAAGCCTCAGCGGAAATGAGCCTCATCTCGCCTGGAGGGCAAAACCTCCTGGATTTTCTCGAGTTGGGGCAGGTGATCTCGACTGACGATGGGGACCTCAGGGACCCGCTCTGGTGGCCTCAGGAAAAGCCAGTCCCCATGTGAGTTCCTCGGGGGCCTCTCGGGATCCCTATCCCGTCGATGCCGGGGCCTAAGACCTTGTGTGGAGTCGGGGCCGGAACCTGAGGATTCCTCTCCAGTGCTGACATGGATCTTGGGGTACTTCTGGAGTCTCCCCAGGGGAGTCAGTCCTTGTCTCGAATGCGGGCATGCACTTGCGCTTTCCTCCAGAGCGGTAGCAGCAGTGTCACGCAGTCCACCGCGTGGATCAAAGGATCTATGGTTTTCACTCGAGTCTTTCCCACGAGGCTTTCCCACGAGGCTTTCCCACAGGGCTGTCCCACGTGCACACGTGGTGGGAGTCGATCCTCGGCTTGAACGTCAAGGCAGTGCAGGGAAAACAGGTTCCTCTGTAATGGACTGACACATCTGGGGGTCTCTTGGAATGGTGGCACGACCCTGGAGTTCCTCTCCCCTTTTCTGTGGAGAGCGCTTCCTCTTGAGATGCGACAGGATCGCCGGGAATTCTTTCCCTACGAAACAGGGAAAGGATCCCTCATCTCGAGCTAGGAGGCGGAAACGGGGCTCCCCTGGATGTGTGCGGGATCCCACGTGCTTCCTCTCGAGTGGAGATGGGTATGTCGGGGAAGTTCTTGAGTTGCAGCAAGGGTGTGAAGGACCCTTTGGAAGTTCCAGTGGTTAGACGTGATTAGCCTCGAGAAGACTCAGCGGAAATGGGCCTCATCTCGCCTGGAGGGCAAAACCTCGTGGATTTTCTCGAGTTGCGGCAGGTGCTCTCGACTTACGACGGGGACCTCAGGGACCCGCTCTGGTGGCCTCAGGAAAGGCCAGTCCGCATGCGAGTTCCTCGGGGGCCTCTGGGGATTCCTCTCCCGTCGATGCCGGGGCCTAAGACCTTGTGTGGAGTCGGGGCCGGAACCTGAGGATTCCTCTCCAGTGCTGACATGGATCTTGGGGTACTTCTGGAGTCTCCCCAGAGGCGTCAGTCCTCGTCTCGAATGCGGGCATGCACTTGCGCTTTCCTCCAGAGCGGTAGCAGCAGTGTCACGCAGTCCGCCTCGTGGATCAAAGGATCTATGGTTTTCCCTCGAGTCTTTCCCACGAGGCTTTCCCACGAGGCTTTCCCACAGGGCTGTCCCACGTGCACACGTGGTGGGAGTCGATCCTCGGCTTGAACGTCAAGGCAGTGCAGGGAAAACAGGTTCCTCTGGAATGGACTGACACATCTGGGGGACTCTTGGAATGGTGGCACGACCCTGGAGTTCCTCTCGCCTTTCCTGTGGAGAGCGCCTCCTCTTGAGATGCGACGGGAACGCCGGGAATTCTTTCCCTACGAAACAGGGAAAGGATCCCTCATCTCGAGCTAGGAGGCGGAAACGGGGCTTCCCTGGATGTGTGCGGGACCCACGTGCTTCCTCTCGAGTGGAGACGGGTATGTCGGGAAACTTCTTGAGTTGCAGCAAGGGTGTGAAGGACCCTTTGGAAGTTCCAGTGGTTAGACGTGTTTAGCCTCGAGAACCCCCAGCGGAAATGGGCCTCATCTAGCCTGGAGGGCAAAACCTCCTGGATTTTCTCGAGTTGCGGCAGGTGCTCTCGACTTACGACGGGGACCTCAGGGACCCGATCTGGTGGCCTCAGGAAAGGCCAGTCCCCATGCGAGTTCCTCGGGGGCCTCTCGGGATTCCTCTCCCGTCGATGCCGGGGCCTAAGACCTTGTGTGGAGTCGGGGCTGGAACCTGAGGATTCCTCTCCAGTGCTGACATGGATCTAGGGGTACTTCTGGAGTCTCCCCAGGGGAGTCAGTCCTCGTCTCGAATGCGGGCATGCACTTGCGCTTTCCTCCAGAGCGGTAGCAGCAGTGTCACGCAGTCCGCCTCGTGGATCAAAGGATCTATGGTTTTCCCTCGAGTCTTTCCCACGAGGCTTTCCCACGAGGCTTTCCCACAGGGCTGTCCCACGTGCACACGTCGTGGGAGTCGATACTCGGCGTGAACATCAAGGCAGTGCAGGGAAAACAGGTTCCTCTGTAATGGACTGACACATCTGGGGGACTCTTGGATTGGTGGCATGACCCTGGAGTTCCTCTCGCCTTTCCTGTGGAGAGCGCCTCCTCTTGAGATGCGACGGGAACACCGGGAATTCTTTCCCTACGAAACCGGGAAAGGATCCCTCATCTCGAGCTAGGAGGCGGAAACGGGGCTTCCCTGGATGTGTGAGGGACCCACGTGCTTCCTCTCGAGTGGAGACGGGTATGTCGGGAAACTTCTTGAGTTGCAGGAAGGGTGTGAAGGACCCTTTGGAAGTTCCAGTGGTTAGACGTGTTTAGCCTCGAGAACCCTCAGCGGAAATGGGCCTCATCTAGCCTGGAGGGCAAAACCTCCTGGATTTTCTCGAGTTGCGGCAGGTGCTCTCGACTTACGACGGGGACCTCAGGGTCCCGATCTGGTGGCCTCAGGAAAGGCCAGTCCCCATGCGAGTTCCTCGGGGGCCTCTCGGGATTCCTCTCCCGTCGATGCCGGGGCCTAAGACCTTGTGTGGAGTCGGGGCTGGAACCTGAGGATTCCTCTCCAGTGCTGACATGGATCTAGGGGTACTTCTGGAGTCTCCCCAGGGGAGTCAGTCCTCGTCTCGAATGCGGGCATGCACTTGCGCTTTCCTCCAGAGCGGTAGCAGCAGTGTCACGCAGTCCGCCTCGTGGATCAAAGGATCTATGGTTTTCCCTCGAGTCTTTCCCACGAGGCTTTCCCACGAGGCTTTCCCACAGGGCTGTCAAACGTGCACACGTCGTGGGAGTCGATCCTCGGCGTGAACGTCAAGGCAGTGCAGGGAAAACAGGTTCCTCTGGAATGGACTGACACATCTGGGGGACTCTTGGAATGGTGGCATGACCCTGGAGTTCCTCTCGCCTTTCCTGTGGAGAGCGCGTCCTCTTGAGTTGCGACGGGAACGCCGGGAATTCTTTCCCTACGAAACAGGGAAAGGATCCCTCATCTCGAGCTAGGAGGCAGAAACGGGGCTCCCCTGGATGTGTGCGGGACACCACGTGCTTCCTCTCGAGTGCAGACGGGTATGTCGGGGAACTTCTTGAGTTGCAGCAAGGGTGTGAAGGACCCTTTGGAAGTTCCAGTGGTTAGATGTGATTGGCCTCGAGAAGCCTCAGCGGAAATGGGCCTCATCTGGCCTGGAGGGCAAAACCTCCTGGATTTTCTCCAGTTCCGGCAGGTGCTCTCGACTTACGACGGGGACCTCAGGGACCCGCTCTGGTGGCCTCAGGAAAGGCCAGTCCCCATGCGAGTTCCTCGGGGGCCTCTCGGTATTCCTCTCCCGTCGATGCCGGGGCCTAAGACCTTGTGTGGAGTCGGGGCCGGAACCTGAGGATTCGCTCCAGTGCTGACATGGATCTTGGGGTACTTCTGGAGTCTCCCCAGGGGAGTCAGTCCTCGTCTCGAATGCGGGCATGCACTTGCGCTTTCCTCCAGAGCGGTAGCAGCAGTGTCACGCAGTCCGCCGCGTGGATCAAAGGATCTATGGTTTTCCCTCGAGTCTTTCCCACGAGGCTTTCCCACGAGGCTTTCCCACAGGGCTGTCCCACGTGCACACGTGGTGGGAGTCGATCCTCGGCTTGAAAATCAAGGCAGTGCAGGGAAAACAGTTTTCTCTGTAATGGACTGACACATATGGGGGTCTCTTGGAATGGTGGCACGACCCTGGAGTTCCTCTCGCTTTTCCTGTGGAGAGCGCCTCCTCTTGAGATGCGACGGGAACGCCGGGAATTCTTTCCCTACGACACAGGGAAAGGATCCCTCATCTCGAGCTAGGATGCAGAATCGGGGCTCCCCTGGATGTGTGCGGGACACCACGTGCTTCCTCTCGAGTGGAGACGGGTATGTCGGGGAACTTCTTGAGTTGCAGCAATGGTGAGAAGGACCCTTTGGAAGTTCCATTGGTTAGATGTGATTGGCCTCGAGAAGCCTCAGCGGAAATGGGCCTCATCTCGCCTGGAGGGCAAAACCTCCTGGATTTTCTCGAGTTGCGGCAGGTGCTCTCGACTTACGACGGGGACCTCAGGGACCCGCTCTGGTGGCCTCAGGAAAGGCCATTCCCCATGCGAGTTCCTCGGGGGCCTCTCGGGATTCATCTCCCGTCGATGCTGGGGCCTAAGACCTTGTGTGGAGTCGGGGCCGGAACCTGAGGATTCCTCTCCAGTGCTGACATGGATCTTGGGGTACTTCTGGAGTCTCCCCAGGGGAGTCAGTCCTCGTCTCGAATGCGGGCATGCACTTGCGCTTTCCTCCAGAGCGGTAGCAGCAGTGTCACGCAGTCCGCCGCGTGGATCAAAGGATCTATGGTTTTCCCTCGAGTCTTTCCCACGAGGCTTTCCCACGAGGCTTTCCCACAGGGCTGTCCCACGTGCACACGTGATGGGAGTCGATCCTCGGCTTGAAAATCAAGGCAGTGCAGGGAAAACAGGTTCCTCTGTAATGGACTGACACATCTGGGGGTCTCTTGGAATGGTGGCACGACCCTGGAGTTCCTCTCGCCTTTCCTGTGGAGAGCGCCTCCTCTTGAGATGCGACGGGAACGCCGGGAATTCTTTCCCTACGAAACAGGGAAAGGATCCCTCATCTCGAGCTAGGAGGCGGAAACGGGGCTCCCCTGGATGTGTGCGGGACCCACGTGCTTCCTCTCGAGTGGAGACGGGTATGTCGGGGAACTTCTTGAGTTGCAGCAAGGGTGTGAAGGACCCTTTGGAAGTTCCAGTGGTTAGATGTGATTGGCCTCGAGAAGCCTCAGCGGAAATGGGCCTCATCTCGCCAGGAGGGCAAAACCTCCTGGATTTTCTCGAGTTGCGGCAGGTGCTCTCGACTTACGACGGGGACCTCAGGGACCCGCTCTGGTGGCCTCAGGAAAGGCCAGTCCCCATGCGAATTCCTCGGGGGCCTCTCGGGATTCCTCTCCCGTCGATGCCGGGGCCTAAGACCTTGTGTGGAGTCGGGGCCGGAACCTGAGGATTCCTCTCCAGTGGTGACATGGATCTAGGGGTACTTCTGGAGTCTCCCCAGGGGAGTCAGTCCTCGTCTCGAATGCGGGCATGCACTTGCGCTTTCCTCCAGGGCGGTAGCAGCAGTGTCACGCAGTCCGCCACGTGGATCAAAGATCTATGGTTTTCCCTCGAGTCTTTCCCACGAGGCTTTCCCACGAGGCTTTCCCACAGGGCTGTCCCACGTGCACACGTGGTGGGAGTCGATCCTCGGCTTGAACGTCAAGGCAGTGTAGGGAAAACAGGTTCCTCTGGAATGGACTGACACATCTGTGGGATTCTTGGAATGGTGGCACGACACTGGAGTTCCTCTCGCCTTTCCTGTGGAGAGGGCCTCCTCTTGAGATGCGACGGGAACGCCGGGAATTCTTTCCCTACGAAACAGGGAAAGGATCCCTCATCTCGAGCTAGGAGGCGGAAACGGGGCTCCCCTGGATGTGTGCGGGACACCACGTGCTTCCTCTCGAGTGCAGACGGGTATGTCGGGGAACTTCTTGAGTTGCAGCAAGAGTGTGAAGGACCCTTTGGAAGTTCCAGTGGTTAGATGTGATTGGCCTCGAGAAGCCTCAGCGGAAATGGGCCTCATCTCGCCTGGAGGGCAAAACCTCCTGGATTTTCTCGAGTTGCGGCAGGTGCTCTCGACTTACGACGGGGACCTCAGGGACCCGCTCTGGTGGCCTCAGGAAAGGCCAGTCCCCATGCGACTTCCTCGGGGGGCTCTCGGGATTCCTCTCCCGTCGATGCCGGGGCCTAAGACCTTGTGTGGAGTCGGGGCCGGAAACTGAGGATTTCTCTCCAGTGCTGACATGGATCTTGGGGTACTTCTGGAGTCTCCCCAGGGGAGTCAATCCTCGTCTCGAATGCGGGCATGCACTTGCGCTTTCCTCCAGAGCGGTAGCAGCAGTGTCACGCAGTCCGCCGCGTGGATCAAAGGATCTATGGTTTTCCCTCGAGTCTTTCCCACGAGGCTTTCCCACGAGGCTTTCCCACAGGGCTGTCCCACGTGCACACGTGGTGGGAGGCGATCCTCGGCTTGAACGTCAAGGCAGTGCAGGGAAAACAGGTTCCTCTGGAATGGACTGACACATCTGGGGGACTCTTGGAATGGCGGCACGACCCTGGAGTTCCTCTCGCCTTTCCTGTGGAGAGCGCCTCCTCTTGAGATGCGACGGGAACGCCGGGAATTCTTTCCCTACGAAACAGGGAAAGGATCCCTCATCTCGAGCTAGGAGGCGGAAACGGGGCTCCCCTGATATGTGCGGGACACCACGTGCTTCCTCTCGAGTGCAGACGGGTATGTCGGGGAACTTCTTGAATTGCAGCAAGGGTGTGAAGGACCCTTTGGAAGTTCCAGTGGTTAGACGTGATTAGCCTCGAGAAGCCTCAGCGGAAATGGGCCTCATCTCGCCTGGAGGGCAAAACCTCCTGGATTTTCTCGAGTTGCGGCAGGTGCTCTCGACTTACGACGGGGACCTCAGGGACCCGCTCTGGTGGCCTCAGGAAAGGCCAGTCCCCATGCGACTTCCTCGGGGGCCTCTCGGGATTCCTCTCCCGTCGATGCCGGGGCCTAAGACCTTGTGTGGAGTCGGGGCCGGAAACTGAGGATTTCTCTCCAGTGCTGACATGGATCTTGGGGTACTTCTGGAGTCTCCCCAGGGGAGTCAGTCCTCGTCTCGAATGCGGGCATGCACTTGCGCTTTCCTCCAGAGCGGTAGCAGCAGTGTCACGCAGTCCGCCGCGTGGATCAAAGGATCTATGGTTTTCCCTCGAGTCTTTCCCACGAGGCTTTCCCACGAGGCTTTCCCACAGGGCTGTCCCACGTGCACACGTGGTGGGAGTCGATCCTCGGCTTGAACGTCAAGGCAGTGCAGGGAAAACAGGTTCCTCTGGAATGGACTGACACATCTGGGGGACTCTTGGAATGGTGTCACGACCCTGGAGTTCCTCTCGCCTTTCCTGTGGAGAGTGCCTCCTCTTGAGATGCGACGGGAACGCCGGGAATTCTTTCCCTACGAAACAGGGAAAGGATCCCTCATCTCGAGCTAGGAGGCGGAAACGGGGCTCCCCTGGATGTGTGCGGGACACCACGTGCTTCCTCTCGAGTGCAGACGGGTATGTCGGGGAACTTCTTGAGTTGCAGCAAGAGTGTGAAGGACCCTTTGGAAGTTCCAGTGGTTAGATGTGATTGGCCTCGAGAAGCCTCAGCGAAAATGGGCCTCATCTCGCCTGGAGGGCAAAATCTCCTGGATTTTCCCGAGTTGCGGCAGGTGCTCTCGACTTACGACGGGGACCTCAGGGAACCGCTCTGGTGGCCTCAGGAAAGGCCAGTCCCCATGCGAGTTCCTCGGGGGCGTCTCGGGATTCCTCTCCCGTCGATGCCGGAGCCTAAGACCTTGTGTGGAGTCGGGGCCGGAACCTGAGGATTCCTCTCCAGTGCTGACATGGATCTTGGGGTACTTCTGGAGTCTCCCCAGGGGAGTCAGTCCTCGTCTCGAATGCGGGCATGCACTTGCGTTTCCTCCAGAGCGGTAGCAGCAGTGTCACGCAGTCCGCCGCGTGGATCAAAGGATCTATGGTTTTCCCTCGAGTCTTTCCCACGAGGCTTTCCCACGAGGCTTTCCCACAGGGCTGTCCCACGTGCACACGTGGTGGGAGTCGATCCTCGGCTTGAAAGTCAAGGCAGTGCAGGGAAAACAGGTTCCTCTGGAATGGACTGACACATCTGGGGGTCTCTTGGAATGGTGCCACGACCCTGGAGTTCCTCTCCCCTTTCTTGTGGAGAGCGCCTCCTCTTGAGATGCGACGGGAACGCCGGGAATTCTTTCCCTACGAAACAGGGAAAGGATCCCTCATCTCGAGCTAGGAGGCGGAAACGGGGCTCCCCTGGATCTGTGCGGGACCCACGTGCTTCCTCTCGAGTGGAGACGGGTATTTCGGGGAACTTCTTGAGTTGCAGCAAGGGTGTGAAGGACCCTTTGGAAGTTCCAGTGGTTAGACGTGATTAGCCTCGAGAATCCTTAGCGGAAATGGGCCTCATCTCGCCTGGAGGGCAAAACCTCCTGGATTTTCTCGAGTTGCGGCAGGTGCTCTCGACTTACGATGGGGACCTCAGGGACCCGCTCTGGTGGCCTCAGGAAAGGCCAGTCCCCATGCGAGTTCCTCGGGGGCCTCTCGGGATTCCTCTCCCGTCGATGCCGGGGCCTAAGACCTTGTGTGGAGTCGGGGCCGGAACCTGAGGATTCCTCTCCAGTGCTGACATGGATCTTGGGGTACTTCTGGAGTCTCCCCAGGGGAGGCAGTCTTCGTCTCGAATGCGGGCATGCACTTGCGCTTTCCTCCAGAGCGGTAGCAGCAGTGTCACGCAGTCCGCCGCGTGGATCAAAGGATCTATGGTTTTCCCTCGAGTCTTTTCCACGATGCTTTCCCACGAGGCTTTCCCACAGGGCTGTCCCACGTGCACACGTGGTGGGAGTCGATCCTTGGCTTGAACGTCAAGGCAGTGCAGGGAAAACAGATTCCTCTGGAATGGACTGACACATCTGGGGGACTCTTGGAATGGTGTCACGACCCTGGAGTTCCTCTCGCCTTTCCTGTGGAGAGCGCCTCCTCTTGAGATGCGACGGGAACGCCGGGAATTCTTTCCCTACGAAACAGGGAAAGGATCCCTCATCTCGAGCTAGGAGGCGGAAACGGGGCTCCCCTGGATGTGTGCGGGACACCACGTGCTTCCTCTCGAATGCAGACGGGTATGTCGGGGAACTTCTTGAGTTGCAGCAAGAGTGTGAAGGACCCTTTGGAAGTTCCAGTGGTTAGATGTGATTGGCCTCGAGAAGCCTCAGCGGAAATGGGCCTCATCTCGCCTGGAGGGCAAAATCTCCTGGATTTTCTCGAGTTGCGGCAGGTGCTCTCGACTTACGACGGGGACCTCAGGGAACCGCTCTGGTGGCCTCAGTAAAGGCCAGTCCCCATGCGAGTTCCTCGGGGGCGTCTCGGGATTCCTCTCCCGTCGATGCCGGAGCCTAAGACCTTGTGTGGAGTCGGGGCCGGAACCTGAGGATTCCTCTCCAGTGCTGACATGGATCTTGGGGTACTTCTGGAGTCTCCCCAGGGGAGTCAGTCCTCGTCTCGAATGCGGGCATGCACTTGCGCTTTCCTCCAGAGCGGTAGCAGCAGTGTCACGCAGTCCGCCGCGTGGATCAAAGGATCTATGGTTTTCCCTCGAGTCTTTCCCACGAGGCTTTCCCACGAGGCTTTCCCACATGGCTGTCCCACGTGCACACGTGGTGGGAGGCGATCCTCGGCTTGAACGTCAAGGCAGTGCAGGGAAAACAGGTTCCTCTGGAATGGACTGACACATCTGGGGGACTCTTGGAATGGCGGCACGACCCTGGAGTTCCTCTCGCCTTTCCTGTGGAGAGCGCCTCCTCTTGAGATGCGACGGGAACGCCGGGAATTCTTTCCCTACGAAACAGGGAAAGGATCCCTCATCTCGAGCTAGGAGGCGGAAACGGGGCTCCCCTGATGTGTGCGGGACACCACGTGCTTCCTCTCGAGTGCAGACGGGTATGTCGGGGAACTTCTTGAATTGCAGCAAGGGTGTGAAGGACCCTTTGGAAGTTCCAGTGGTTAGACGTGATTAGCCTCGAGAAGCCTCAGCGGAAATGGGCCTCATCTCGCCTGGAGGGCAAAACCTCCTGGATTTTCTCGAGTTGCGGTAGGTGCTCTCGACTTACGACGGGGACCTCAGGGACCCGCTCTGGTGGCCTCAGGAAAGGCCCGTCCCCATGCGACTTCCTCGGGGGCCTCTCGGGATTCCTCTCCCGTCGATGCCGGGGCCTAAGACCTTGTGTGGAGTCGGGGCCGGAAACTGAGGATTTCTCTCCAGTGCTGACATGGATCTTGGGGTACTTCTGGAGTCTCCCCAGGGGAGTCAGTCCTCGTCTCGAATGCGGGCATGCACTTGCGCTTTCCTCCAGAGCGGTAGCAGCAGTGTCACGCAGTCCGCCGCGTGGATCAAAGGATCTATGGTTTTCCCTCGAGTCTTTCCCACGAGGCTTTCCCACGAGGCTTTCCCACAGGGCTGTCCCACGTGCACACGTGGTGGGAGTCGATCCTCGGCTTGAACGTCAAGGCAGTGCAGGGAAAACAGGTTCCTCTGGAATGGACTGACACATCTGGGGGACTCTTGGAATGGTGTCACGACCCTGGAGTTCCTCTCGCCTTTCCTGTGGAGAGCGCCTCCTCTTGAGATGCGACGGGAACGCCGGGAATTCTTTCCCTACGAAACAGGGAAAGGATCCCTCATCTCGAGCTAGGAGGCGGAAACGGGGCTCCCCTGGATGTGTGCAGGACACCACGTGCTTCCTCTCGAGTGCAGACGGGTATGTCGGGGAACTTCTTGAGTTGCAGCAAGAGTGTGAAGGACCCTTTGGAAGTTCCAGTGGTTAGATGTGATTGGCCTCGAGAAGCCTCAGCGAAAATGGGCCTCATCTCGCCTGGAGGGCAAAATCTCCTGGATTTTCTCGAGTTGCGGCAGGTGCTCTCGACTTACGACGGGGACCTCAGGGACCCGCTCTGGTGGCCTCAGGAAAGGCCAGTCCCCATGCGAGTTCCTCGGGGGCGTCTCGGGATTCCTCTCCCGTCGATGCCGGAGCCTAAGACCTTGTGTGGAGTCGGGGCCGGAACCTGAGGATTCCTCTCCAGTGCTGACATGGATCTTGGGGTACTTCTGGAGTCTCCACAGGGGAGTCAGTCCTCGTCTCGAATGCGGGCATGCACTTGCGCTTTCCTCCAGAGCGGTAGCAGCAGTGTCACGCAGTCCGCCGCGTGGATCAAAGGATCTATGGTTTTCCCTCGAGTCTTTCCCACGAGGCTTTCCCACGAGGCTTTCCCACAGGGCTGTCCCACGTGCACACGTGGTGGGAGTCGATCCTCGGCTTGAAAGTCAAGGCAGTGCAGGGAAAACAGGTTCCTCTGGAATGGACTGACACATCTGGGGGTCTCTTGGAATGGTGCCACGACCCTGGAGTTCCTCTCCCCTTTCTTGTGGAGAGCGCCTCCTCTTGAGATGCGACGGGAACGCCGGGAATTCTTTCCCTACGAAACAGGGAAAGGATCCCTCATCTCGAGCTAGGAGGCGGAAACGGGGCTCCCCTGGATCTGTGCGGGACCCACGTGCTTCCTCTCGAGTGGAGACGGGTATTTCGGGGAACTTCTTGAGTTGCAGCAAGGGTGTGAAGGACCCTTTGGAAGTTCCAGTGGTTAGACGTGATTAGCCTCGAGAATCCTTAGCGGAAATGGGCCTCATCTCGCCTGGAGGGCAAAACCTCCTGGATTTTCTCGAGTTGCGGCAGGTGCTCTCGACTTACGATGGGGACCTCAGGGACCCGCTCTGGTGGCCTCAGGAAAGGCCAGTCCCCATGCGAGTTCCTCGGGGGCCTCTCGGGATTCCTCTCCCGTCGATGCCGGGGCCTAAGACCTTGTGTGGAGTCGGGGCCGGAACCTGAGGATTCCTCTCCAGTGCTGACATGGATCTTGGGGTACTTCTGGAGTCTCCCCAGGGGAGGCAGTCTTCGTCTCGAATGCGGGCATGCACTTGCGCTTTCCTCCAGAGCGGTAGCAGCAGTGTCACGCAGTCCGCCGCGTGGATCAAAGGATCTATGGTTTTCCCTCGAGTCTTTTCCACGATGCTTTCCCACGAGGCTTTCCCACAGGGCTGTCCCACGTGCACACGTGGTGGGAGTCGATCCTTGGCTTGAACGTTAAGGCAGTGCAGGGAAAACAGATTCCTATGGAATGGACTGACACATCTGGGGGACTCTTGGAATGGTGGCACGACCCTGGAGTTCCTCTCGCCTTTCCTGTGGAGAGCGCCTCCTCTTGAGATGCGACGGGAACGCCGGGAATTCTTTCCCTACGAAACAGGGAAAGGATCCCTCATCTCGAGCTAGGAGGCGGAAACGGGGCTCCCCTGGATGTGTGCGGGACCCCACGTGCTTCCTCTCGAGTGGAGACGGGTATGTCGGGGAACTTCTTGAGTTGCAGCAAGGGTGTGAAGGACCCTTTGGAAGTTCCAGTGGTTAGATGTGATTGGCCTCGAGAAGCCTCAGCGGAAATGGGCCTCATCTCGCCTGGAGGGCAAAACCTCCTGGATTTTCTCGAGTTGCGGCAGGTGCTCTCGACTTACGACGGGGATCTCAGGGACCCGCTCTGGTGGCCTCAGGAAAGGCCAGTCCCCATGCGAGTTCCTCGGGGGCGTCTCGGGATACCTATCCCGTCGATGCCGGGGCCTAAGACCTTGTGTGGAGTCGGGGCCGGAACCTGAGGATTCCTCTCCAGTGCTGACATGGATCTGGGGTACTTCTGGAGTCTCCCCAGGGGAGTCAGTCCTTGTCTCGAATGCGGGCATGCATTGCGCTTTCCTCCAGAGCGGTAGCAGCAGTGTCACGCAGTCCGCCGCGTGGATCAAAGGATCTATGGTTTTCCCTCGAGTCATTCCCACGAGGCTTTCCCACGAGGCTTTCCCAAAGGGCTGTCCCACGTGCACAAGTGGTGGGAGTCGATCCTCGGCTTGAACGTCAAGGCAGTGCAGGGAAAACAGGTTCCTCTGGAATGGACTGACACATCTGGGGGACTCTTGGAATGGTGGCACGACCCTGGAGTTCCTCTCGCCTTTCCTGTGGAGAGCGCCACCTCTTGAGATGCGACGGGAACGCCGGGAATTCTTTCCCTACGAAACAGGGAAAGGATCCCTCATCTCGAGCTAGGAGGCGAAACGGGGCTCCCCTGGATGTGTGCGGGACACAACGTGCTTCCTCTCGAGTGCAGACGGGTATGTCGGGGAACTTCTTGAGTTACAGCAAGGGTTTGCAGGACCCTTTGGAAGTTCCAGTAGTTAGATGTGATTGGCCTCGAGAAGCCTCAGCGGAAATGGGCCTCATCTCGCCTGGAGGGCAAAACCTCCTGGATTTTCTCGAGTTGCGGCAGGTGCTCTCGACTTACGACGGGGACCTCAGGGACCCGCTCTGGTGGCCTCAGGAAAGGCCAGTCCCCATGCGAGTTCCTCGGGGGCCTCTCGAGATTCCTCTCCCGTCGATGCCAGGGCCTAAGACCTTGTGTGGAGTCGGGGCCGGAACCTGAGGATTCCTCTCCAGTGCTGACATGGATCTTGGGGTACTTCTGGAGTCTCCCCAGGGGAGTCAGTCCTCGTCTCGAATGCGGGCATGCACTTGCGCTTTCCTCCAGAGCGGTAGCAGCAGTGTCACGCAGTCCGCCGCGTGGATCAAAGGATCTATGGTTTTCCCTCGAGTCTTTCCCACGAGGCTTTCCCACGAGGCTTTCCCACAGGGCTGTCCCACGTGCACACGTGGTGGGAGTCGATCCCCGGCTTGAACGTCAAGGCCGTGCAGGAAAAACAGGTTCCTCAGGAATGGACTGACACATCTGGGGGAATCTTGGAATGGTGGCACGACCCTGGAGTTCCTCTCGCCTTTCCTGTGGAGAGCGCCTCCTCTTGAGATGCGACGGGAACGCCGGGAATTCTTTCCCTACGAAACAGGGAAAGGATCCCTCATCTCGAGGTAGGAGGCGGAAACGTGGCTCCCCTGGATGTGTGCGGGACACCACGTGCTTCCTCTCGAGTGGAGACGGGTATGTCGGGGAACTTCTTGAGTTGCAGCAAGGGTGTGAAGGAACCTTTGGAAGTTCCAGTGGTTAGATGTGATTGGCCTCGAGAAGCCTCAGCGGAAATGTCCTCATCTGGCCTGGAGGGCAAAACCTCCTGGATTTTCTCGAGTTGCGGCAGGTGCTCTCGACTTACGATGGGGACCTCAGGGACCCGCTCTGGTGGCCTCAGGAAAGGCCAGTCCCCATGCGAGTTCCTCGGGGGCCTCTCGGGATTCCTCTCCCGTCGATGCCGGGGCCTAAGACCTTGTGTGGAGTCGGGGCCGGAACCTGAGGATTCCTCTCCAGTGCTGACATGGATCTTGGGGTACTTCTGGAGTCTCCCCAGGGGAGTCAGTCCTCGGCTCGAATGCGGGCATGCACTTCCGCTTTCCTCCAGAGCGGTAGCAGCAGTGTCACGCAGTCCGCCGCATGGATCAAAGGATCTATGGTTTTCCCTCGAGTCTTTCCCACAGGGATGTCCCACATGCACACGTGGTGGGAGTCGATCCTCGGCTTGAACGTCAAGGCAGTGCAGGGAAAACAGGTTCCTCTGGAATGGACTGACACATCTGGGGGACTCTTGGAATGGTGTCACGACCCTGGAGTTCCTCTCGCCTTTCCTGTGGAGAGCGCCACCTCTTGAGATGCGACGGGAACGCCGGGAATTCTTTCCCTACGAAACAGGGAAAGGGTCCCTCATCTCGAGCTAGGAGGCGGAAACGGGGCTCCCCTGGATGTGTGCGGGAACCCACGTGCTTCCTCTCGAGTGGAGACGGGTATGTCGGGGAACTTCTTGAGTTGCAGCAATGGTGTGAAGGACCCTTCGGAAGTTCCAGTGGTTAGATGTGATTGGCCTCGAGAAGCCTCAGCGGAAATGGGCCTCATCTCGCCTGGAGGGCAAAACCTCCTGGATTTTCTCGAGTTGCGGCAGGTGCTCTCGACTTACGACGGGGACCTCAGGGAACCGCTCTGGTGGCCTCAGGAAAGGCCAGTCCCCATGCAAGTTCCTCGGGGGCGTCTCGGGATTCCTCTCCCGTCGATGCCGGGGCCTAAGACCTTGTGTGGAGTCGGGGCCGGAACCTGAGGATTCCTCTCCAGTGCTGACATGGATCTTCGGGTAATTCTGGAGTCTCCCCAGGGGAGTCAGTCCTCGTCTCGAATGCGGGCATGCACTTGCGCTTTCCTCCAGAGCGGTAGCAGCAGTGTCACGCAGTCCGCCGCGTGGATCAAAGGATCTATGGTTTTCCCTCGAGTCTTTCCCACGAGGCTTTCCCACGAGGCTTTCCTACGAGGCTTTCCCACAGGGCTGTCCCACGTGCACACGTGGTGGGAGTCGATCCTCGGCTTGAACGTCAAGGCAGTGCAGGGAAAACAGGTTCCTCTGGAATGGACTGACACATCTGGGGGACTCTTGGAATGGTGTCACGACCCTGGAGTTCCTCTCGCCTTTCCTGTGGAGAGCGCCTCCTCTTGAGATGCGACGGGAACGCCGGGAATTCTTTCCCTACGAAACAGGGAAAGGATCCCTCATCTCGAGCTAGGAGGCGGAAACGGGGCTCCCCTGGATGTGTGCGGGACACCACGTGCTTCCTCTCGAGTGCAGACGGGTATGTCGGGGAACTTCTTGAGTTGCAGCAAGGGTGTGAAGGACACTTTGGAATTTCCAGTGGTTAGATGTGATTGGCCTCGAGAAGCCTCAGCGGAAATGGGCCTCATCTCGCCTGGAGGGAAAACCTCCTGGATTTTCTCGAGTTGCGGCAGGTGCTCTCGACTTACGATGGGGACCTCAGGGACCCGCTCTGGTGGCCTCAGGAAAGGCCCGTCCCCATGCGAGTTCCTCGGGGGCCTCTCGGGATTCCTCTCCCGTCGATGCCGGGGCCTAAGACCTTGTGTGGAGTCGGGGCCGGAACCTGAGGATTCCTCTCCAGTGCTGACATGGATCTTGGGGTACTTCTGGAGTCTCCCCAGGGGAGTCAGTCCTCGTCTCGAATGCGGGCATGCACTTGCGCTTTCCGCCAGAGCAGTAGCAGCAGTGTCACGCAGTCCGCCGCGTGCATCAAAGGATCTATGTTTTTCCCTCGAGTCTTTCCCACGAGGCTTTCCCCCGAGGCTTTCCCACAGGGCTGTCCCACGTGCACACTTGGTGGGAGTCGATCCTCGGCTTGAACGTCAAGGCAGTGCAGGGAAAACAGGTTCCTCTGGAATGGACTGACACATCTGGGCGTCTCTTGGAATGGTGGCACGACCCTGGAGTTCCTCTCGCCTCTCCTGTGGAGAGCGCCTCTTCTTGAGATGCGACGGGAACCCCGGGAATTCTTACCCTAAGAAACAGGGAAAGGATCCCTCATCTCGAGCTAGGAGGGGGAAACGGGGCTCCCCTGGATGTGTACGGGACCCCAAGTGCTTCCTCTCGAGTGGAGACGGGTATGTCGGGGAACTTCTTGAGTTGCAGCAAGGGTGTGAAGGACCCTTTGGAAGTTCCAGTGGTTAGATGTGATTGGCCTCGAGAAGCCTCAGCGGAAATGGGCCTCATCTCGCCTGGAGGGCAAAACCTCCTGGATTTTCTCGAGTTGCGGCATGTGCTCTCGACTTACGACGGGGACCTCGGGGACCCGCTCTGGTGACCTCAGGAAAGGCCAGTCCCCATGCGAGTTCCTCGGGGGCCTCTCGGGATTCCTCTCCCATCGATGCCGGGGCCTAAGACGTTGTGTGGAGTCGGTGCCGGAACCTGAGGATTCCTCTCCAGTGCTGACATGGATCTTGGGGTACTTCTGGAGTCTCCCCAGGGGAGTCAGTCCTCCTCTCGGATGCGGGCATGCACTTGCGCTTTCCTCCAGAGCGGTAGCAGCAGTGTCACGCAGTCCGCCGCTTGGATCAAAGGATCTATGGTTTTCCCTCGAGTCTTTCCCACGAGGCTTTCCCACGAGGCTTTCACACAGGGCTGTCCCACGTGCACACGTGGTGGGAGTGGATCCTCGGCTTGAACGTCAAGGCAGTGCAGGGAAAACAGGTTCCTCTGGAATGGACTGACACATCTGGGGGACTCTTGGAATGGTGGCACGACCCTGGAGTTCCTCTCGCCTCTCCTGTGGAGAGTGCCTCCTCTTGAGATGCGACGGGAACGCCGGGAATTCTTTCCCTACGAAACAGGGAAGGGATCCCTCATCTCGAGCTAGGAGGCGGAAACGGGGCTCCCCTGGATGTGTGCGGGACCCCACGTGCTTCCTCTCGAGTGGAGACGGGTATGTCGGGGAACTTCTTCAGTTGCAGCAAGGGTGTGAAGGACCCTTTGGAAGTTCCATTGGTTAGACGTGATTCGCCTCGAGAAGCCACAGCGGAAATGGGCCTCATCTCGCCTGGAGGGCAAAACCTCCTGGATTTTCTCGAGTTGCGTCAGGAGCTCTCGACTTACGACGGGGACCTCAGGGACCCGCTCTGGTGGCCTCAGGAAAGGCCAGTCCCCATGCGAGTTCCTCGGGGGCCTCTCGGGATTCCTCTCCCGTCGATGCCGGGGCCTAAGACCTTGTGTGGAGTCGGGGCCGGGACCTGAGGATTCCTCTCCAGTGCTGACATGGATCTTGGGGTACTTCTGGAGTCTCCCCAGGGGAGTCAGTCCTCGTCTCGAATGCGGGCATGCACTTGCGCTTTCCTCCAGAGCGGTAGCAGCAGTGTCACGCAGTCCGCCGCGTGGATCAAAGGATGTATGGTTTTCCCTCGAGTCTTTCCCACGAGGCTTTCCCACGAGGCTTTCCACAGGGCTGTCCCACGTGCACACGTGGTGGGACTCGATCCTCGGCTTGAACGTCAAGGCAGTGCAGGGAAAACAGGTTCCTCTGGAATGGACTGACACATCTGGGGGACTCTTGGAATGGTGGCACGACCCTGGAGTTCCTCTCGCCTTTCCTGGGGAGAGCGCCTCCTCTTGAGATGCGACGGGAACGCCGGGAATTCTTTCCCTACGAAACAGGGAAACGATCCCTCATCTCGAGCTAGGAGGCGGAAACGGGGCTCCCCTGGATGTGTGCGGGACCCCACGTGCTTCCTCTCCAGTGGAGACGGGTATGTCGGGGAACTTCTTGAGTTGCAGCAAGGGTGTGAAGCACCCTTTGGAAGTTCCAGTGGTTAGACGTGATTCGACTCGAGAAGCCACAGCGGAAATGGGCCTCATCTCGCCTGGAGGGCAAAACCTCCTGGATTTTCTCGAGTTGCGGCAGGTGCTCTCGACTTACGACGGGGACCTCAGGGACCCGCTCTGGTGGCCTCAGGAAAGGCCAGTCCCCATGCGACTTCCTCGGGGGCCTCTCGGGATTCCTCTCCCGTCGATGCCGGGGCCTAAGACCTTGTGTGGAGTCGGGGCCGGGACCTGAGGATTCCTCTCCAGTGCTGACATGGATCTTGGGGTACTTCTGGAGTCTCCCCAGCGGAGTCAGTCCTCGTCTCGAATGCGGGCATGCACTTGCGCTTTCCTCCAGAGCGGTAGCAGCAGTGACACGCAGTCCGCCGCGTGGATCAAAGGATGTATGGTTTTCCCTCGAGTCTTTCCCACGAGGCTTTCCCACGAGGCTTTCCACACGGCTGTCCCACGTGCACACGTGGTGGGAGTGGATCCTCGGCTTGAACGTCAAGGCAGTGCAGGGAAAACAGGTTCCTCTGGAATGGACTGACACATCTGGGGGACTCTTGGAATGGTGGCACGACCCTGGAGTTCCTCTCGCCTTTCCTGTGGAGAGCGCCTCCTCTTGAGATGCGACGGGAACGCCGGGAATTCTTTCCCTACGAAACAGGGAAAGGATCCCTCATCTCGAGCTAGGAGGCGGAAACGGGGCTCCCCTGGATGTGTGCGGGACCCCACGTGCTTCCTCTCGAGTGGAGACGGGTATGTCGGGGAACTTCTTGAGTTGCAGCAAGGGTGTGAAAGACCCTTTGGAAGTTCCAGTGGTTAGACGTGATTAGCCTCGAGAAGCCTCAGCGGAAATGGGCCTCATCTCGCCTGGAGGGCAAAACCTCCTGGATTTTCTCGAGTTGCAGCAGGTGCTCTCGACTTACGACGGGGACCTCAGGGACCCGCTCTGGTGGCCTCAGGAAAGGCCAGTCCCCATGCGAGTTCCTCGGGGGCCTCTAGGGATTCCTCTCCCGTCGATGCCGGGGCCTAAGACCTTGTGTGGAGTCGGGGCCGGAACCTGAGGATTCCTCTCCAGTACTGACATGGATCTTGGGGTACTTCTGGAGTCTCCCCAGGGGAGTCAGTCCTCGTCTCGAATGCGGGCATGCGCTTGCGTTTTCCTCCAGAACGGTAGCAGCAGTGTCACGCAGTCCGCCGCGTGGATCGAAGGATCTATGGTTTTCCCTCGAGTCTTTCCCACGAGGCTTTCCCACGAGGCTTTCCCACAGGGCTGTCCCACGTGCACACGTGGTGGGAGTGGATCCTCGGCTTGAACGTCAAGGCAGTGCAGGGAAAACAGGTTCCTCTGGAATGGACTGACACATCTGGGGGACTCTTGGAATGGTGGCACGACCCTGGAGTTCCTCTCGCCTTTCCTGTGGAGAGCGCCTCCTCTTGAGATGCGACGGGAACGCCGGGAATTCTTTCCCTACGAAACAGGGAAAGGATCCCTCATCTCGAGCTAGGAGGGGGAAACGGGGCTCCCCTGGATGTGTGCGGGACACCACGTGCTTCCTCTCGAGTGGAGACGGGTATGTCGGAGAACTTCTTGAGTTGCAGCAAGGGTGTGAATTTCCCTTTGGAAGTTCCAGTGGTTAGACGTGATTAGCCTCGAGAAGCCTCTGCGGAAATGTGCCTCATCTCGCCTGGAGGGCAAAACCTCCTGGATTTTCTCGAGTTGCGGCAGGTGCTCTCGACTTACGACGGGGACCTCAGGGACCCGCTCTGGTGGCCTCAGGAAAGGCCAGTCCCCATGCGAGTTCCTCGGGGGCCTCTGGGGATTCCTCTCCCGTCGATGCCGGGGCCTAAGACCTTGTGTGGAGTCGGGGCCGGAACCTGAGGATTCCTCTCCAGTGCTGACATGGATCTTGGGGTACTTCTGGAGTCTCCCCAGGGGAGTCAATCCTCGTCTCGAATGCGGGCATGCACTTGCGCTTTCCTTCAGAGCGGTAGCAGCAGTGTCACGCAGTCCGCCGCGTGGATCAAAGGATCTATGGTTTTCCCTCGAGTCTTTCCCACGAGTCTTTCCCACGAGGCTTTCCCACAGGGCTGTCCCACGTGCACACGTGGTGGGAGTCGATCCTCGGTTTGAACGTCAAGGAAGTGCAGGGAAAACAGGTTCCTCTGGAATGGACTGACACATCTGGGGGACTCTTGGAATGGTGGCACGACCCTGGAGTTCCTCTCGCCTTTCCTGTGGAGAGCGCCTCCTCTTGAGATGCGACGTGAACGCCGGGAATTCTTTCCCTACGAAACAGGGAAAGGATCCCTCATCTCGAGCTAGGAGGCGGAAACGAGACTCCCCTGGATGTGTGCGGGGTCCCCACGTGCTTCCTCTCGAGTGGAGACGGGTATGTCGGGGAACTTCTTGAGTTGCAGCAAGGGTGTGAAGGACCCTTTGGAAGTTCCAGTGGTTAGACGTGATTAGCCTCGAGAAGCCTCAGCGGAAATGGGCCTCATCTCGCCTGGAGGGCAAAACCTCCTGGATTTTCTCGAGTTGCGGCAGGTGCTCTCGACTTACGACGGGGACCTCAGGGACCCGCTCTGGTGGCCTCAGGAAATGCCAGTCCCCATGCGAGTTCCTCGGGGGCCTCTCGGGATTCCTCTCCCGTCGATGCCGGGGCCTAAGACCTTGTGTGGAGTCGGGGCCGGAACCTGAGGATTCCTCTCCAGTACTGACATGGATCTTGGGGTACTTCTGGAGTCTCCCCAGGGGAGTCAGTCCTCGTCTCGAATGCGGGCATGCACTTGCGCTTTCCTCCAGAGCGGTAGCAGCAGTGTCACGCAGTCCGCCGCGTGGATCAAAGGATCTATGTTTTTCCCTCGAGTCTTTCCCACGAGGCTTTCCCACGAGGCTTTCCCACAGGGCTGTCTCACGTGCACACGTGGTGGGAGTCGATCCTCGGCTTGAACGTCAAGGCAGTGCAGGGAAAACAGTTTCCTCTGGAATGGACTGACACATCTGGGGGACACTTGGAATGGTGGCAGGACCCTGGAGTTCCTCTCGCCTTTCCTGTGGAGAGCGCCTCCTCTTGAGATGCGACGGGAACGCCGGGAATTCTTTCCCTACGAAACAGGGAAAGGATCCCTCATCTCGAGCTAGGAGGCGGAAACGGGGCTCCCCTGGATGTGTGCGGGACCCCACGTGCTTCCTCTCGAGTGGAGACGGGAATGTCGGGGAACTTCTTGAGTTGCAGCAAGGGTGTGAAAGACCCTTTGGAAGTTCCAGTGGTTAGACGTGATTGGCCTCGAGAAGCCTCAGCGGAAAAGGGCCTCATCTCGCCTGGAGGGCAAAACCTCCTGGATTTTCTCGAGTTGCGGCAGGTGCTCTCGACTTACGACGGGGACCTCAGGGACCCGCTCTGGTGGCCTCAGGAAAGGCCAGTCCCCATGCGAGTTCCTCGGGGGCCTCTCGGGATTCCTCTCCCGTCGATGCCGGGGCCTAAGACCTTGTGTGGAGTCGGGGCCGGAACCTGAGGATTCCTCTCCAGTACTGACATGGATCTTGGGGTACTTCTGGAGTCTCCCCAGGGGAGTCAGTCCTCGTCTCGAATGCGGGCATGCACTTGCGCTTTCCTCCAGAGCGGTAGCAGCAGTGTCACGCAGTCCGCCGCGTGGATCAAAGGATCTATGATTTTCCCTCGAGTCTTTCCCAAGAGGCTTTCCCACGAGGCTTTCCCACAGGGCTGTCCCACGTGCACACGTGGTGGGAGTGGATCCTCGGCTTGAACGTCAAGGCAGTGCAGGGAAAACAGGTTCCTCTGGAATGGACTGACACATCTGGGGGACTCTTGGAATGGTGGCACGACCCTGGAGTTCCTCTCGCCTTTCCTGTGGAGAGCGCCTCCTCTTGAGATGCGACGTGAACGCCGGGAATTCTTTCCCTACGAAACAGGGAAAGGATCCCTCATCTCGAGCTAGGAGGCGGAAACGAGGCTCCCCTGGATGTGTGCGGGAACCCACGTGCTTCCTCTCGAGTGGAGACGGGTATGTCGGGGAACTTCTTGAGTTGCAGCAAGGGTGTGAAGGACCCTTTGGAAGTTCCAGTGGTTAGACGTGATTAGCCTCGAGAAGCCTCAGCGGAAATGGGCCTCATCTCGCCTGGAGGGCAAAACCTCCTGGATTTTCTCGAGTTGCGGCAGGTGCTCTCGACTTACGACGGGGACCTCAGGGACCCGCTCTGGTGGCCTCAGGAAATGCCAGTCCCCATTTGAGTTCCTCGGGGGCCTCTCGGGATTCCTCTCCCGTCGATGCCGGGGCCTAAGACCTTGTGTGGAGTCAGAGCCGGAACCTGAGGATTCCTCTCCAGTACTGACATGGATCTTGGGGTACTTCTGGAGTCTCCCCAGGGGAGTCAGTCCTCGTCTCGAATGCGGGCATGCACTTGCGCTTTCCTCCAGAGCGGTAGCAGCAGTGTCACGCAGTCCGCCGCGTGGATCAAAGGATCTATGGTTTTCCCTCGAGTCTTTCCCACGAGGCTTTCCCACGAGGCTTTCCCACAGGGCTGTCCCACGTGCACACGTGGTGGGAGTGGATCCTCGGCTTGAACGTCAAGGCAGTGCAGGGAAAACAGGTTCCTCTGGAATGGACTGACACATCTGGGGGTCTCTTGGAATGGTGCCACGACCCTGGAGTTCCTCTCGCCTTTCCTGTTGAGAGCGCCTCCTCTTGAGATGCGACGGGAACGCCGGGAATTCTTTCCCTAAGGAACAGGGAAAGGATCCCTCGTCTCGAGCTAGGAGGCGGAAACGGGGCTCCCCTGTATGTGTGCGGGACCCCACGTGCTTCCTCTCGAGTGGAGACGGGTATGTCGGGGAACTTCTTGAGTTGCAGCAAGGGTGTGAAGGACCCTTTGGAAGTTCCAGTGGTTAGACGTGATTAGCCTCGAGAAGCCTCAGCGGAAATGGGCCTCATCTCGCCTGGAGGGCAAAACCTCCTGGATTTTCTCGAGTTGCGGCAGGTGCTCTCGACTTACGACGGGGACCTCAGGGACCCGCTCTGGTGACCTCAGGAAAGGCCAGTCCCCATGCGAGTTCCTCGGGGGCCTCTCGGGATTCCTCTCCCTTCGATGCCGTGGCCTAAGACCTTGTGTGGAGTCGGGGCCGGAACCTGAGGATTCCTCTTCAGTGCTGACATGGATCTTGGGGTACTTCTGGAGTCTCCCCAGGGGAGTCAGTCCTCGTCTCGAATGCGAGCATGCACTTGCGCTTTCCTCCAGAGCGGTAGCAGCACTGTCACGAAGTCCGCCGCGTGGATCAAAGGATCTATGGTTTTCCCTCGAGTCTTTCCCACGAGGCTTTCCCATGAGGCTTTCCACAGGGCTGTCCCACGTGCACACGTGGTGGGACTCGATCCTCGGCTTGAACGTCAAGGTAATGCAGGGAAAACAGGTTCCTCTGGAATGGACTGACACATCTGGGGGACTCTTGGAATGGTGGCACGACCCTGGAGTTCCTCTCGCCTTTCCTGTGGAGAGCGCCTCCTCTTGAGATGCGACGGGAACGCCGGGAATTCGTTCCCTACGAAACAGGGAAAGGATCCCTCATCTCGAGCTAGGAGGCGGAAAAGGGGCTCCCCTGGATGTGTGCGGGACCCCACGTGCTTCCTCTCGAGTGGAGACGGGTATGTCGCGGATCTGCTTCATTTGCAGCAAGGGTGTGAAGGACCCTTTGGAAGTTCCAGTGGTTAGATGTGATTAGCCTCGAGAAGCCTCAGCAGAAATGGGCCTCATCTCGCCTGGAGGGCAAAACCTCCTGGATTTTCTCGAGTTGCGGCAGGTGCTCTCGACTTACGATGGGGACCTCAGGGACCCGCTCTGGTGGCCTCAGTAAAGGCCAGTCCCCATGCGAGTTCCTCGGGGGCCTCTCGGGATTCCTCTCCCGTCGATGCCGGGGCCTAAGACCTTGTGTGGAGTCGGGGCCGGAACCTGAGGATTCCTCTCCAGTGCTGACATGGATCTTGGGGTACTTCTGGAGTCTCCCCAGGGGAGTCAGTCCTCGTCTCGAATGCGGGCATGCACTTGCGCTTTCCTCCAGAGCGGTAGCAGCAGTGTCACGCAGTCCGCCGCGTGGATCAAAGGATCTATGGTTTTCCCTCGAGTCTTTCCCACGAGGCTTTCCCACGAGGCTTTCCCACAGGGCTGTCCCACGTGCACACGTGGTGGGAGTCGATCCTCGGCTTGAACGTCAAGGCAGTGCAGGGAAAACAGGTTCCTCTGGAATGGACTGACACATCTGGGGGACTCTTGGAATGGTGGCACGACCCTGGAGTTCCTCTCGCCTTTCCTGTGCAGAGCGCCTCCTCTTGAGATGCGACGGGAACGCCGGGAATTCTTTCCCTACGAAACAGGGAAAGGATCCCTCATCTCGAGCTAGGAGGCGGAAACGGGGCTCCCCTGGATGTGTGCGGGACCCCACGTGCTTCCTCTCGAGTGGAGACGGGTATGTCGGGGAACTTCTTGAGTTGCAGCAAGGGTGTGAAGGACCCTTTGGAAGTTCCAGTGGTTAGACGTGATTAGCCTCGAGAAGCCTCAGCGGAAATGGGCCTCATCTCGCCTGGAGGGCAAAACCTCCTGGATTTTCTCGAGTTGCGGCAGATGCTCTCGACTTACGACGGGGACCTCAGGGACCCGCTCTGGTGGCCTCAGGAAAGGCCAGTCCCCATGCGAGTTCCTCGGGGGCCTCTCGGCATTCCTCTCCCGTCGATGCCGGGGCCTAAGACCTTGTGTGGAGTCGGGGGCGGAACCTGAGGATTCCTCTCCAGTGCTGACATGGATCTTGGGGTACTTCTGGAGTCTCCCCAGGGGAGTCAGTCCTCGTCTCGAATGCGGGCATGCACTTGCGCTTTCCTCCAGAGCGGTAGCAGCAGTGTCACGCAGTCCGCCGCGTGGATCAAAGGATCTATGGTTTTCCCTCGAGTCTTTCCCACGAGTCTTTCCCACGAGGCTTTCCCACTGGGCTGTCCAACGAGCACACGTGGTGGGAGTCGATCCTCGGCTTGAACATCAAGGCAGTGCAGGGAAAACAGGTTCCTCTGTAATGGACAGACACATCTGGGGTCTCTTGGAATGGTCGCACGACCCTGGAGTTCCTCTCGCCTTTTCTGTGGGAGCGCCTCCTCTTGAGATGCGACGGGAACGCCGGGAATTCTTTCCCTACGAAACAGGGAAAGGATCCCTCATCTCGAGCTAGGAGGCGGAAACGGGGCTCCCCTGGATGTGTGAGGGACCCTCGTGCTTCCTCTTGAGTGGAGACGGGTATGTCGGGGAACTTCTAGAGTTGCAGCAAGGGTGTGAAGGACCCTTTGGAAGTTCCAGTGGTTAGATGTGATTAGCCTCGAGAAGCCTCAGCGGAAATGGACCTCATCTCGCCTGGAGGGCAAAACCTCCTGGATTTTCTCGAGTTGCGGCATGTGCTCTCGACTTACGACGGGGACCTCAGGGACCCGCTCTGGTGACCTCAGGAAAGGCCAGTCCCCATGCGAGTTCCTCGGGGGCCTCTCTGGATTCCTCTCCCTTCGATGCCGGGGCCTAAGACCTTGTGTGGAGTCGGGGCCGGAACCTGAGGATTCCTCTCCAGTGCTGACATGGATCTTGGGGTACTTCTGGAGTCTCCCCAGGGGAGTCAGTCCTCGTCTAGAATGCGGGCATGCACTTGCGGTTTCCTCCAGAGCGGTAGCAGCAGTGTCACGCAGTCCGCCGCGTGGATCAAAGGATCTATGGTTTTCCCTCGAGTCTTTCCCACGAGGCTTTCCCACGAGGCTTTCCACAGGGCTGTCCCACGTGCACACGTGGTGGGACTCGATCCTCGGCTTGAACGTCAAGGTAGTGCAGGGAAAACACGTTCCTCTGGAATGGACTGACACATCTGGGGACTCTTGGAATGGTGGCATGACCCTGGAGTTCCTCTCGCCTTTCCTGTGGAGAGCGCCTCCTCTTGAGATGCGACGGGAACGCCGGGAATTCGTTCCCTACGAAACAGGGAAAGGATCCCTCATCTCGAGCTAGGAGGCGGAAATGGGGCTCCCCTGGATGTTTGCGGGACCCCACGTGCTTCCTCTCGAGTGGAGACGGGTATGTCGGGGAACTTCTAGAGTTGCAGCAAGGGTGTGAAGGACGCTTTGGAAGTTCCAGTGGTTAGACGTCATTAGCCTCGAGAAGCCTCAGCGGAAATGGGCCTCATCTCGCCTGGAGGGCAAAACCTCCTGGATTTTCTCGAGTTGCGGCAGATGCTCTCGACTTACGACGGGGACCTCAGGGACCCGCTCTGGTGGCCTCAGGAAAGGCCAGTCCCCATGCGAGTTCCTCGGGGGCCTCTCGGCATTCCTCTCCCATCGATGCCGGGGCCTAAGACCTTGTGTGGAGTCGGGGCCGGAACCTGAGGATTCCTCTCCAGTGCTGACATGGATCTTGGGGTACTTCTGGAGTCTCCCCAGGGGAGTCAGTCCTCGTCTCGAATGCGGGCATGCACTTGCGCTTTCCTCCAGAGCGGTAGCAGCAGTGTCACGCAGTCCGCCGCGTGGATCAAAGGATCTATGGTTTTCCCTCGAGTCTTTCCCACGAGGCTTTCCCACGAGGCTTTCCCACTGGGCTGTCCAACGAGCACACGTGGTGGGAGTCGATCCTCGGCTTGAACATCAAGGCAGTGCAGGGAAAACAGGTTCCTCTGTAATGGACAGACACATCTGGGGTCTCTTGAAATGGTCGCACGACCCTGGAGTTCCTCTCGCCTTTTCTGTGGGAGCGCCTCCTCTTGAGATGCCACGGGAACGCCGGGAATTCTTTCCCTTCGAAACAGGGAAAGGATCCTTCATCTCGAGCTAGGAGGCGGAAACGGGGCTCCCCTGGATGTGTGAGGGACCCTCGTGCTTCCTCTTGAGTGGAGACGGGTATGTCGGGGAACTTCTAGAGTTGCAGCAAGGGTGTGAAGGACCCTTTGGAAGTTCCAGTGGTTAGATGTGATTAGCCTCGAGAAGCCTCAGCGGAAATGGGCCTCATCTCGCCTGGAGGGCAAAACCTCTTGGATTTTCTCGAGTTGCGGCATGTGCTCTCGACTTACGACGGGGACCTCAGGGACCCGCTCTGGTGACCTCAGGAAAGGCCAGTCCCCATGCGAGTTCCTCGGGGGCCTCTCGGAATTCCTCTCCCTTCGATGCCGTGGCCTAAGACCTTGTGTGGAGTCGGGGCCGGAACCTGAGGATTCCTCTTCAGTGCTGACATGGATCTTGGGGTACTTCTGGAGTCTCCCCAGGGGAGTCAGTCCTCGTCTCGAATGCGAGCATGCACTTGCGCTTTCCTCCAGAGCGGTAGCAGCACTGTCACGAAGTCCGCCGCGTGGATCAAAGGATCTATGGTTTTCCCTCGAGTCTTTCCCACGAGGCTTTCCCACGAGGCTTTCCACAGGGCTGTCTCACGTGCACACGTGGTGGGACTCGATCCTCGGCTTGAACGTCAAGGTAATGCAGGGAAAACACGTTCCTCTGGAATGGACTGACACATCTGGGGGACTCTTGGAATGGTGGCACGACCCTGGAATTCCTCTCGCCTTTCCTGTGGAGAGCGCCTCCTCTTGAGATGCGACGGGAACGCCGGGAATTCGTTCCCTACGAAACAGGGAAAGGATCCCTCATCTCGAGCTAGGAGGCGGAAAAGGGGCTCCCCTGGATGTGTGCGGGACCCCACGTGCTTCCTCTCGAGTGGAGACGGGTATGTCGCGGATCTGCTTCAGTTGCAGCAAGGGTGTGAAGGACCCTTTGGAAGTTCCAGTGGTTAGATGTGATTAGCCTCGAGAAGCCTCAGCAGAAATGGGCCTCATCTCGCCTGGAGGGCAAAACCTCCTGGATTTTCTCGAGTTGCGGCAGGTGCTCTCGACTTACGACGGGGACCTCAGGGACCCGCTCTGGTGGCCTCAGGAAAGGCCAGTCCCCATGCGAGTTCCTCGGGGGCCTCTCGGGATTCCTCTCCCGTCGATGCCGGGGCCTAAGACCTTGTGTGGAGTCGGGGCCGGAACCTGAGGATTCCTCTCCAGTGCTGACATGGATCTTGGGGTACTTCTGGAGTCTCCCCAGGGGAGTCAGTCCTCGTCTAGAATGCGGGCATGCACTTGCGCTTTCCTCCAGAGCGGTAGCAGCAGTGTCACGCAGTCCGCCGCGTGGATCAAAGGATCTATGGTTTTCCCTCGAGTCTTTCCCACGAGGCTTTCCCACGAGGCTTTCCCACAGGGCTGTCCCACGTGCACACGTGGTGGGAGTCGATCCTCGGCTTGAACGTCAAGGCAGTGCAGGGAAAACAGGTTCCTCTGGAATGGACTGACACATCTGGGGGACTCTTGGAATGGTGGCACGACCCTGGAGTTCCTCTCGCCTTTCCTGTGCAGAGCGCCTCCTCTTGAGATGCGACGGGAACGCCGGGAATTCTTTCCCTACGAAACAGGGAAAGGATCCCTCATCTCGAGCTAGGAGGCGGAAACGGGGCTCCCCTGGATGTGTGCGGGACCCCACGTGCTTCCTCTCGAGTGGAGACGGGTATGTCGGGGAACTTCTTGAGTTGCAGCAAGGGTGTGAAGGACCCTTTGGAAGTTCCAGTGGTTAGACGTGATTAGCCTCGAGAAGCCTCAGCGGAAATGGGCCTCATCTCGCCTGGAGGGCAAAACCTCCTGGATTTTCTCGAGTTGCGGCAGATGCTCTCGACTTACGACGGGGACCTCAGGGACCCGCTCTGGTGGCCTCAGGAAAGGCCAGTCCCCATGCGAGTTCCTCGGGGGCCTCTCGGCATTCCTCTCCCGTCGATGCCGGGGCCTAAGACCTTGTGTGGAGTCGGGGCCGGAACCTGAGGATTCCTCTCCAGTGCTGACATGGATCTTGGGGTACTTCTGGAGTCTCCCCAGGGGAGTCAGTCCTCGTCTCGAATGCGGGCATGCACTTGCGCTTTCCTCCAGAGCGGTAGCAGCAGTGTCACGCAGTCCGCCGCGTGGATCAAAGGATCTATGGTTTTCCCTCGAGTCTTTCCAACGAGGCTTTCCCACGAGGCTTTCCCACTGGGCTGTCCAACGAGCACACGTGGTGGGAGTCGATCCTCGGCTTGAACATCAAGGCAGTGCAGGGAAAACAGGTTCCTCTGTAATGGACAGACACATCTGGGGTCTCTTGGAATGGTCGCACGACCCTGGAGTTCCTCTCGCCTTTTCTGTGCGAGCGCCTCCTCTTGAGATGCGACGCGAACTCCGGGAATTCTTTCCCTACGAAACAGGGAAAGGATCCCTCATCTCGAGCTAGGAGGCGGAAACGGGGCTCCCCTGGATGTGTGAGGGACCCTCGTGCTTCCTCTTGAGTGGAGACGGGTATGTCGGGGAACTTCTAGAGTTGTAGCAAGGGTGTGAAGGACCCTTTGGAAGTTCCAGTGGTTAGATGTGATTAGCCTCGAGAAGCCTCAGCGGAAATGGGCCTCATCTCGCCTGGAGGGCAAAACCTCCTGGATTTTCTCGAGTTGCGGCATGTGCTCTCGACTTACGACGGGGACCTCAGGGACCCGCTCTGGTGGCCTCAGGAAAGGCCAGTCCCCATGCGAGTTCCTCGGGGGCCTCTCGGGATTCCTCTCCCTTCGATGCCGGGGCCTAAGACCTTGTGTGGAGTCGGGGCCGGAACCTGAGGATTCCTCTCCAGTGCTGACATGGATCTTGGGGTACTTCTGGAGTCTCCCCAGGGGAGTCAGTCCTCGTCTCGAATGCGGGCATGCACTTGCGGTTTCCTCCAGAGCGGTAGCAGCAGTGTCACGCAGTCCGCCGCGTGGATCAAAGGATCTATGGTTTTCCCTCGAGTCTTTCCCACGAGGCTTTCCCACGAGGCTTTCCACAGGGCTGTCCCACGTGCACACGTGGTGGGACTCGATCCTCGGCTTGAACGTCAAGGTAGTGCAGGGAAAACACGTTCCTCTGGAATGGACTGATACATCTGGGGGACTCTTGGAATGGTGGCATGACCCTGGAGTTCCTCTCGCCTTTCCTGTGGAGAGCGCCTCCTCTTGAGATGCGACGGGAACGCCGGGAATTCGTTCCCTACGAAACAGGGAAAGGATCCCTCATCTCGAGCTAGGAGGCGGAAATGGGGCTCCCCTGGATGTGTGCGGGACCCTACGTGCTTCCTCTCGAGTGGAGACGGGTATGTCGGGGAACTTCTTGAGTTGCAGCAAGGGTGTGAAGGACCCTTTGGAAGTTCCAGTGGTTAGACGTGATTAGGCTCGAGAAGCCTCAGCGGAAATGGGCCTCATCTCGCCTGGAGGGCAAAACCTCCTGGATTTTCTCGAGTTGCGGCAGGTGCTCTCGACTTATGATGGGGACCTCAGGGACCCTATCTGGTGGCCTCAGGAAAGGCCAGTCCCCATGCGAGTTCCTCGGGGGCCTCTCGGGATTCCTCCCCCGTCGATGCCGGGGCCTAAGACCTTGTGTGGAGTCGGGGCCGGAACCTGAGGATTCCTCTCCAGTGCTGACATGGATCTTGGGGTACTTCTGGAGTCTCCCCAGGGGAGTCAGTCCTCGTCTCGAATGCGGGCATGCACTTGCGCTTTCCTCCAGAGCGGTAGCAGCAGTGTCACGCAGTCCGCCGCGTGGATCAAAGGATCTATGGTTTTCCCTCGAGTCTTTCCCACGAGGCTTTCCCACGAGGCTTTCCCACAGGGCTGTCCCACGTGCACACGTGGTGGGAGTCGATCCTCGGCTTGAACGTCAAGGCAGTGCAGGGAAAACAGGTTCCTCTGGAATGGACTGACACATCTGGGGTCTCTTGGAATGGTGCCCGACCCTGGAGTTCCTCTCGCCTTTCCTGTGGAGAGCGCCACCTCTTGAGTTGCGACGGGAACGCCGGGAATTCTTTCCCTACGAAACAGGGAAAGGATCCCTCATTTCGGGCTAGGAGGCGGAAACGGGGCTCCCCTGGATGTGTGCGGGACCCCACGTGTTCCTCTCGAGTGGAGACGGGTATGTCGCGGAACTGCTTGAGTTGCAGCAAGGGTGTGAAGGACCCTTTGGAAGTTCCAGTGGTTAGATATGATTAGCCTCGAGAAGCCTCAGCGGAAATGGGCCTCATCTCGCCTGGAGGACAAATCCTCCTGGATGCTCTCGAGTTGCGGCAGGTGCTCTCGACTTACGATGGGGACCTCAGGGACCCGCTCTGGTGGCCTCAGGAAAGGCCAGTCCCCATGCGAGTTCCTCGGGGGCCTCTCGGGATTCCTCTCCCGTCGATGAGGGGCCTAAGACATTGTTTGGAGTCGGGGCCGGAACCTGAGGATTCCTCTCCAGTGCTGACATGTATCTTGGGGTACTTCTGGAGTCTCCCCAGGGGAGTCAGTCCTCGTCTCGAATGCGGGCATGCACTTGCGCTTTCCTCCAGAGCGGTAGCAGCAGTGTCCGCAGTCCGCCGCGTGGATCAAAGGATCTATGGTTTTCCCTCGAGTCTTTCCCACGAGGCTTTCCCACGAGGCTTTCCACAGGGCTGTCCCACGTGCACACGTGGTGGGACTCGATCCTCGGCTTGAACGTCAAGGTAGTGCAGGGAAAACACGTTCCTCTGGAATGGACTGACACATCTGGGGGACTCTTGGAATGGTGGCACGACCCTGGAGTTCCTCTCGCCTTTCCTGTGGAGAGCGCCTCCTCTTGAGATGCGACGGGAACGCCGGGAATTCGTTCCCTACGAAACAGGGAAAGGATCCCTCATCTCGAGCTAGGAGGCGGAAATGGGGCTCCCCTGGATGTTTGCGGGACCGCACGTGCTTCCTCTCGAGTGCAGACGGGTATGTCGGGGAACTTCTTGAGTTGCAGCAAGGGTGTGAAGGACCCTTTGGAAGTTCCAGTGGTTAGATGTGATTGGCCTCGAGAAGCCTCAGCGGAAATGGGCCTCATCTTGCCTGGAGGGCAAAACCTCCTGGATTTTCTCGAGTTGCGGCAGGTGCTCTCGACTTACGACGGGGACGTCAGGGACCCGCTCTGGTGGCCTCAGGAAAGGCCAGTCCCCATGCGAGTTCCTCGGGGGCCTCTCGGGATTCCTCTCCCGTCGATGCCGGCGCCGAAGACCTTGTGTGGAGTCGGGGCCGGAACCTGAGGATTCCTCTCCAGTGCTGACATGGATCTTGGGGTACTTCTGGAGTCTCCCCAGGGGAGTCAGTCCTCGTCTCGAATGCGGGCATGCACATGCGCTTTCCTCCAGAGCGGTAGCAGCAGTGTCACGCAGTCCGCCGCGTGGATCAAAGGATCTATGGTTTTCCCCCGAGTCTTTCCCACGAGGCTTTCCCACAGGGCTGTCCCAAGTGCACACGTTGTGGGAGTCGATCCTCGGCTTGAACGTCAAGGCAGTGCAGGGAAAACTGGTTCCTCTGGAATGGACTGACACATCTGGGGGTCTCTTGGAATGGTGCCCCGACCCTGGAGTTCCTCTCGCCTTTCCTGTGGAGAGCGCCACCTCTTGAGTTGCGACGGGAACGCCGGGAATTCTTTCCCTACGAAACAGGGAAAGGATCCCTCATCTCGAGCTAGGAGGCGAAAACGGGGCTCCCCTGGATGTGTGCGGGACCCCACGTGTTCCTCTCGAGTGGAGACGGGTATGTCGCGGAACTGCTTGAGTTGCAGCAAGGGTGTGAAGGACCCTTTGGAAGTTCCAGTGGTTAGATATGATTAGCCTCGAGAAGCCTCAGCGGAAATGGGCCTCATCTCGCCTGGAGGACAAATCCTCCTGGATGCTCTCGAGTTGCGGCAGGTGCTCTCGACTTACGATGGGGACCTCAGGGACCCGCTCTGGTGGCCTCAGGAAAGGCCAGTCCCCATGCGAGTTCCTCGGGGGCCTCTCGGGATTCCTCTCCCGTCGATGAGGGGCCTAAGACATTGTGTGGAGTCGGGGCCGGAACCTGAGGATTCCTCTCCAGTGCTGACATGTATCTTGGGGTACTTCTGGAGTCTCCCCAGGGGAGTCAGTCCTCGTCTCGAATGCGGGCATGCACTTGCGCTTTCCTCCAGAGCGGTAGCAGCAGTGTCCGCAGTCCGCCGCGTGGATCAAAGGATCTATGGTTTTCCCTCGAGTCTTTCCCACGAGGCTTTCCCACGAGGCTTTCCACAGGGCTGTCCCACGTGCACACGTGGTGGGACTCGATCCTCGGCTTGAACGTCAAGGTAGTGCAGGGAAAACACGTTCCTCTGGAATGGACTGACACATCTGGGGGACTCTTGGAATGGTGGCACGACCCTGGAGTTCCTCTCGCCTTTCCTGTGGAGAGCGCCTCCTCTTGAGATGCGACGGGAATGCCGGGAATTCGTTCCCTACGAAACAGGGAAAGGATCCCTCATCTCGAGCTAGGAGGCGGAAATGGGGCTCCCCTGGATGTTTGCGGGACCGCACGTGCTTCCTCTCGAGTGCAGACGGGTATGTCGGGGAACTTCTTGAGTTGCAGCAAGGGTGTGAAGGACCCTTTGGAAGTTCCAGTGGTTAGATGTGATTGGCCTCGAGAAGCCTCAGCGGAAATGGGCCTCATCTTGCCTGGAGGGCAAAACCTCCTGGATTTTCTCGAGTTGCGGCAGGTGCTCTCGACTTACGACGGGGACGTCAGGGACCCGCTCTGGTGGCCTCAGGAAAGGCCAGTCCCCATGCGAGTTCCTCGGGGGCCTCTCGGGATTCCTCTCCCGTCGATGCCGGCGCCGAAGACCTTGTGTGGAGTCGGGGCCGGAACCTGAGGATTCCTCTCCAGGGCTGACATGGATCTTGGGGTACTTCTGGAGTCTCCCCAGGGGAGTCAGTCCTCGTCTCGAATGCGGGCATGCACATGCGCTTTCCTCCAGAGCGGTAGCAGCAGTGTCACGCAGTCCGCCGCGTGGATCAAAGGATCTATGGTTTTCCCCCGAGTCTTTCCCACGAGGCTTTCCCACAGGGCTGTCCCACGTGCACACGTTGTGGGAGTCGATCCTCGGCTTGAACGTCAAGGCAGTGCAGGGAAAACTGGTTCCTCTGGAATGGACTGACACATCTGGGGGTCTCTTGGAATGGTGGCCCGACCCTGGAGTTCCTCTCGCCTTTCCTGTGGAGAGCGCCACCTCTTGAGTTGCGACGGGAACGCCGGGACTTCTTTCCCTACGAAACAGGGAAAGGATCCCTCATCTCGAGCTAGGAGGCGGAAACGGGGCTCCCCTGGATGTGTGCGGGACCCCACGTGTTCCTCTCGAGTGGAGACGGGTATGTCGCGGAACTGCTTGAGTTGCAGCAAGGGTGTGAAGGACCCTTTGGAAGTTCCAGTGGTTAGATATGATTAGCCTCGAGAAGCCTCAGCGGAAATGGGCCTCATCTCGCCTGGAGGACAAATCCTCCTGGATGTTCTCGAGTTGCAGCAGGTGCTCTTGACTTACGATGGGGACCTCAGGGACCCGCTCTGGTGGCCTCAGGAAAGGCCAGTCCCCATGCGAGTTCCTCGGGGGCCTCTCGGGATTCCTCTCCCGTCGATGAGGGGCCTAAGACATTGTGTGGAGTCGGGGCCGGAACCTGAGGATTCCTCTCCAGTGCTGACATGGATCTTGGGGTACTTCTGGAGTCTCCCCAGGGGAGTCAGTCCTCGTCTCGAATGCGGGCATGCACTTGCGCTTTCCTCCAGAGCGGTATCAGCAGTGTCCGCAGTCCGCCGCGTGGATCAAAGGATCTATGGTTTTCCCTCGAGTCTTTCCCACGAGGCTTTCCCACGAGGCTTTCCCACAGGGCTGTCCCACGTGCACACGTGGTGGGACTCGATCCTCGGCTTGAACGTCAAGGTAGTGCAGGGAAAACACGTTCCTCTGGAATGGACTGACACATCTGGGGGACTCTTGGAATGGTGGCACGACCCTGGAGTTCCTCTCGCCTTTCCTGTGGAGAGCGCCTCCTCTTGAGATGCGACGGGAACGCCGGGAATTCGTTCCCTACGATACAGGGAAAGGATCCCTCATCTCGAGCTAGGAGGCGGAAATGGGGCTCCCCTGGATGTTTGCGGGACCGCACGTGCTTCCTCTCGAGTGCAGACGGGTATGTCGGGGAACTTCTTGAGTTGCAGCAAGGGTGTGAAGGACCCTTTGGAAGTTCCAGTGGTTAGATGTGATTGGCCTCGAGAAGCCTCAGCGGAAATGGGCCTCATCTTGCCTGGAGGGCAAAACCTCCTGGATTTTCTCGAGTTGCGGCAGGTGCTCTCGACTTACGACGGGGACGTCAGGGACCCGCTCTGGTGGCCTCAGGAAAGGCCAGTCCCCATGCGAGTTCCTCGGGGGCCTCTCGGGATTCCTCTCCCGTCGATGCCGGCGCCGAAGACCTTGTGTGGAGTCGGGGCCGGAACCTGAGGATTCCTCTCCAGTGCTGACATGGATCTTGGGGTACTTCTGGAGTCTCCCCAGGGGAGTCAGTCCTCGTCTCGAATGCGGGCATGCACATGCGCTTTCCTCCAGAGCGGTAGCAGCAGTGTCACGCAGTCCGCCGCGTGGATCAAAGGATCTATGGTTTTCCCCCGAGTCTTTCCCACGAGGCTTTCCCACGAGGCTTTCCCACAGGGCTGTCCCACGTGCACACGTGGTGGGAGTCGATCCTCGGCTTGAACGTCAAGGCAGTGCAGGGAAAACTGGTTCCTCTGGAATGGACTGACACATCTGGGGGTCTCTTGGAATGGTGCCCCGACCCTGGAATTCCTCTCGCCTTTCCTGTGGAGAGCGCCACCTCTTGAGTTGCGACGGGAACGCCGGGAATTCTTTCCCTACGAAACAGGGAAAGGATCCCTCATCTCGAGCTAGGAGGCGGAAACGGGGCTCCCCTAGATGTGTGCGGGACCCCACGTGTTCCTCTCGAGTGGAGACGGGTATGTCGCGGAACTGCTTGAGTTGCAGCAAGGGTGTGAAGGACCCTTTGGAAGTTCCAGTGGTTAGATATGATTAGCCTCGAGAAGCCTCAGCGGAAATGGGCCTCATCTCGCCTGGAGGACAAATCCTCCTGGATGTTCTCGAGTTGCGGCAGGTGCTCTCGACTTACGATGGGGACCTCAGGGACCCGCTCTGGTGGCCTCAGGAAAGGCCAGTCCCCATGCGAGTTCCTCGGGGGCCTCTCGGGATTCCTCTCCCGTCGATGAGGGGCCTAAGACATTGTGTGGAGTCGGGGCCGGAACCTGAGGATTCCTCTCCAGTGCTGACATGGATCTTGGGGTACTTCTGGAGTCTCCCCAGGGGAGTCAGTCCTCGTCTCGAATGCGGGCATGCACTTGCGCTTTCCTCCAGAGCGGTAGCAGCAGTGTCACGCAGTCCGCCGCGTGGATCAAAGGATCTATGGTTTTCCCTCGAGTCTTCCCCACGAGGCTTTCCCACGAGGCTTTCCCACAGGGCTGTCCCACGTGAACACGTGGTGGAAGTCGATCCTCGGCTTGAACGTCAAGGCAGTGCAGGGAAAACAGGTTCCTCTGGAATGGACTGACACATCTGCGGGACTCTTGGAATGGTGTCACGACCCTGGAGTTCTTCTCGCCTTTCCTGTGGAGAGGGCCTCCTCTTGAGATGCGACGGGAACGCCAGAATTCTTTCCCTATGAAACAGGGAAAGGATCCCTCATCTCGAGCTAGGAGGCGGAAACGGGGCTCCCCTGGATGTGTGCGGGACCCCACGTGCTTCCTCTCGAGTGGAGACGGGTATGTCGGGGAACTTCTTGAGTTGCAGCAAGGGTGTGAAGGACCCTTTGGAATTTCCAGTGGTTAGATGTGATGGGCCTCGAGAAGCCTCATCGGAAATGGGCCTCTTCTCGCCTGGAGGGCAAAACCTCCTGGATTTTCTCGAGTTGCGGCAGGTGCTCTCGACTTACGACGGGGACCTCAGGGACCCGCTCTGGTGGCCTCAGGAAAGGCCAGTCCCCATGCGAGTTCCTCGGGGGCCTCTCGGGATTCCTCTCCCGTCGATGCCGGGGCGTAAGACCTTGTGTGGAGTCAGGGCCGGAACCTGAGGATTCCTCTCCAGTGCTGACATGGATCTTGGGGTACTTCTGGAGTCTCCCCAGGGGAGTCAGTCCTCGTCTCGAATGCGGGCATGCACTTGCGCTTTCCTCCAGAGCGGTAGCAGCAGTGTCCGCAGTCCGCCGCGTGGATCAAAGGATCTATGGTTTTCCCTCGAGTCTTTCCCACGAGGCTTTCCCACGAGGCTTTCCACAGGGCTGTCCCACGTGCACACGTGGTGGGAGTCGATCCTCGGCTTGAACGTCAAGGCATTGCAGGGAAAACTGTTTCCTCTTGAATGGACTGACACATCTGGGGGTCTCTTGGAATGGTGCCCCGACCCTGGAGTTCCTCTCGCCTTTCCTGTGGAGAGCGCCACCTCTTGAGTTGCGACGGGAACGCCGGGAATTCTTTCCCTACGAAACAGGGAAAGGATCCCTCATCTCGAGCTAGGAGGCGGAAACGGGGCTCCCCTGGATGTGTGCGGGACCCCACGTGTTCCTCTCGAGTGGAGACGGGTATGTCGCGGAACTGCTTGAGTTGCAGCAAGGGTGTGAAGGACCCTTTGGAAGTTCCAGTGGTTAGATATGATTAGCCTCGAGAAGCCTCAGCGGAAATGGGCCTCATCTCGCCTGGAGGACAAATCCTCCTGGATGTTCTCGAGTTGCGGCAGGTGCTCTCGACTTACGATGGGGACCTCAGGGACACGCTCTGGTGGCCTCAGGAAAGGCCAGTCCCCATGCGAGTTCCTCGGGGGCCTCTCGGGATTCCTCTCCCGTCGATTAGGGGCCTAAGACATTGTGTGGAGTCGGGGCCGGAACCTGAGGATTCCTCTCCAGTGCTGACATGGATCTTGGGGTACTTCTGGAGTCTCCCCAGGGGAGTCAGTCCTCGTCTCGAATGCGGGCATGCACTTGCGCTTTCCTCTAGAGCGGTATCAGCAGTGTCCGCAGTCCGCCGCGTGGATCAAAGGATCTATGGTTTTCCCTCGAGTCTTTCCCACGAGGCTTTCCCACGAGGCTTTCCACAGGGCTGTCCCACGTGCACACGTGGTGGGACTCGATCCTCGGCTTGAACGTCAAGGTAGTGCAGGGAAAACACGTTCCTCTGGAATGGACTGACACATCTGGGGGACTCTTGGAATGGTGGCACGACCCTGGAGTTCCTCTCGCCTTTCCTGTGGAGAGCGCCTCCTCTTGAGATGCGACGGGAACGCCGGGAATTCGTTCCCTACGAAACAGGGAAAGGATCCCTCATCTCGAGCTAGGAGGCGGAAATGGGGCTCCCCTGGATGTTTGCGGGACCGCACGTGCTTCCTCTCGAGTGCAGACGGGTATGTCGGGGAACTTCTTGAGTTGCAGCAAGGGTGTGAAGGACCCTTTGGAAGTTCCAGTGGTTAGATGTGATTGGCCTCGAGAAGCCTCAGCGGAAATGGGCCTCATCTTGCCTGGAGGGCAAAACCTCCTGGATTTTCTCGAGTTGCGGCAGGTGCTCTCGACTTACGACGGGGACGTCAGGGACCCGCTCTGGTGGCCTCAGGAAAGGCCAGTCCCCATGCGAGTTCCTCGGGGGCCTCTCGGGATTCCTCTCCCGTCGATGCCGGCGCCGAAGACCTTGTGTGGAGTCGGGGCCGGAACCTGAGGATTCCTCTCCAGTGCTGACACGGATCTTGGGGTACTTCTGGAGTCTCCCCAGGGGAGTCAGTCCTCGTCTCGAATGCGGGCATGCACATGCGCTTTCCTCCAGAGCGGTAGCAGCAGTGTCACGCAGTCCGCCGCGTGGATCAAAGGATCTATGGTTTTCCCCCGAGTCTTTCCCACGAGGCTTTCCCACGAGGCTTTCCCACAGGGCTGTCCCACGTGCACACGTGGTGGGAGTCGATCCTCGGCTTGAACGTCAAGGCAGTGCAGGGAAAACTGGTTCCTCTGGAATGGACTGACACATCTGGGGGTCTCTTGGAATGGTGCCCAGACCCTGGAGTTCCTCTCGCCTTTCCTGTGGAGAGCGCCACCTCTTGAGTTGCGACGGGAACGCCGGGAATTCTTTCCCTACGAAACAGGGAAAGGATCCCTCATCTCGAGCTAGGAGGCGGAAACGGGGCTCCCCTGGATGTGTGCGGGACCCCACGTGTTCCTCTCGAGTGGAGACGGGTATGTCGCGGAACTGCTTGAGTTGCAGCAAGGGTGTGAAGGACCCTTTGGAAGTTCCAGTGGTTAGATATGATTAGCCTCGAGAAGCCTCAGCGGAAATGGGCCTCATCTCGCCTGGAGGACAAATCCTCCTGGATGTTCTCGAGTTGCGGCAGGTGCTCTCGACTTACGATGGGGACCTCAGGGACCCGCTCTGGTGGCCTCAGGAAAGGCCAGTCCCCATGCGAGTTCCTCGGGGGCCTCTCGGGATTCCTCTCCCGTCGATGAGGGGCCTAAGACATTGTGTGGAGTCGGGGCCGGAACCTGAGGATTCCTCTCCAGTGCTGACATGGATCTTGGGGTACTTCTGGAGTCTCCCCAGGGGAGTCAGTCCTCGTCTCGAATGCGGGCATGCACTTGCGCTTTCCTCCAGAGCGGTAGCAGCAGTGTCACGCAGTCCGCCGCGTGGATCAAAGGATCTATGGTTTTCCCTCGAGTCTTTCCCACGAGGCTTTCCCACGAGGCTTTCCCACAGGGCTGTCCCACGTGCACACGTGGTGGAAGTCGATCCTCGGCTTGAACGTCAAGGCAGTGCAGGGAAAACAGGTTCCTCTGGAATGGACTGACACATCTGCGGGACTCTTGGAATGGTGTCACGACCCTGGAGTTCTTCTCGCCTTTCCTGTGGAGAGCGCCTCCTCTTGAGATGCGACGGGAACGCCAGAATTCTTTCCCTATGAAACAGGGAAAGGATCCCTCATCTCGAGCTAGGAGGCGGAAACGGGGCTCCCCTGGATGTGTGCGGGACCCCACGTGCTTCCTCTCGAGTGGAGACGGGTATGTCGGGGAACTTCTTGAGTTGCAGCAAGGGTGTGAAGGACCCTTTGGAATTTCCAGTGGTTAGATGTGATGGGCCTCGAGAAGCCTCATCGGAAATGGGCCTCATCTCGCCTGGAGGGCAAAACCTCCTGGATTTTCTCGAGTTGCGGCAGGTGCTCTCGACTTACGACGGGGACCTCAGGGACCCGCTCTGGTGGCCTCAGGAAAGGCCAGTCCCCATGCGAGTTCCTCGGGGGCCTCTCGGGATTCCTCTCCCGTCGATGCCGGCGCCGAAGACCTTGTGTGGAGTCGGGGCCGGAACATGAGGATTCCTCTCCAGTGCTGACATGGATCTTGGGGAACTTCTGGAGTCTCCCCAGGGGAGTCAGTCCTCGTCTCGAATGCGGGCATGCACATGCGCTTTCCTCCAGATCGGTAGCAGCAGTGTCACGCAGTCCGCCGCGTGGATCAAAGGATCTATGGTTTTCCCCCGAGTCTTTCCCACGAGGCTTTCCCACGAGGCTTTCCCACAGGGCTGTCCCACGTGCACACGTGGTGGGAGTCGATCCTCGGCTTGAACGTCAAGGCAGTGCAGGGAAAACTGGTTCCTCTGGAATGGACTGACACATCTGGGGGTCTCTTGGAATGGTGCCCCGACCCTGGAGTTCCTCTCGCCTTTCCTGTGGAGAGCGCCACCTCTTGAGTTGCGACGGGAACGCCGGGAATTCTTTCCCTACGAAACAGGGAAAGGATCCCTCATCTCGAGCTAGGAGGGGGAAACGGGGCTCCCCTGGATGTGTGCGGGACCCCACGTGTTCCTCTCGAGTGGAGACGGGTATGTCGCGGAACTGCTTGAGTTGCAGCAAGGGTGTGAAGGACCCTTTGGAAGTTCCAGTGGTTAGATATGATTAGCCTCGAGAAGCCTCAGCGGAAATGGGCCTCATCTCGCCTGGAGGACAAATCCTCCTGGATGTTCTCGAGTTGCGGCAGGTGCTCTCGACTTACGATGGGGACCTCAGGGACCCGCTCTGGTGGCCTCAGGAAAGGCCAGTCCCCATGCGAGTTCCTCGGGGGCCTCTCGGGATTCCTCTCCCGTCGATGAGGGGCCTAAGACATTGTGTGGAGTCGGGGCCGGAACCTGAGGATTCCTCTCCAGTGCTGACATGGATCTTGGGGTACTTCTGGAGTCTCCCCAGGGGAGTCAGTCCTCGTCTCGAATGCGGGCATGCACTTGCGCTTTCCTCCAGAGCGGTAGCAGCAGTGTCACGCAGTCCGCCGCGTGGATCAAAGGATCTATGGTTTTCCCTCGAGTCTTTCCCACGAGGCTTTCCCACGAGGCTTTCACACAGGGCTGTCCCACGTGCACACGTGGTGGAAGTCGATCCTCGGCTTGAACGTCAAGGCAGTGCAGGGAAAACAGGTTCCTCTGGAATGGACTGACACATCTGCGGGACTCTTGGAATGGTGTCACGACCCTGGAGTTCTTCTCGCCTTTCCTGTGGAGAGCGCCTCCTCTTGAGATGCGACGGGAACGCCAGAATTCTTTCCCTATGAAACAGGGAAAGGATCCCTCATCTCGAGCTAGGAGGCGGAAACGGGGCTCCCCTGGATGTGTGCGGGACCCCACGTGCTTCCTCTCGAGTGGAGACGGGTATGTCGGGGAACTTCTTGAGTTGCAGCAAGGGTGTGAAGGACCCTTTGGAATTTCCAGTGGTTAGATGTGATGGGCCTCGAGAAGCCTCATCGGAAATGGGCCTCATCTCGCCTGGAGGGCAAAACCTCCTGGATTTTCTCGAGTTGCGGCAGGTGCTCTCGACTTACGACGGGGACCTCAGGGACCCGCTCTGGTGGCCTCAGGAAAGGCCAGTCCCCATGCGAGTTCCTCGGGGGCCTCTCGGGATTCCTCTCCCGTCGATGCCGGCGCCGAAGACCTTGTGTGGAGTCGGGGCCGGAACCTGAGGATTCCTCTCCAGTGCTGACATGGATCTTGGGGTACTTCTGGAGTCTCCCCAGGGGAGTCAGTCCTCGTCTCGAATGCGGGCATGCACATGCGCTTTCCTCCAGAGCGGTAGCAGCAGTGTCACGCAGTCCGCCGCGTGGATCAAAGGATCTATGGTTTTCCCCCGAGTCTTTCCCACGAGGCTTTCCCACGAGGCTTTCCCACAGGGCTGTCCCACGTGCACACGTGGTGGGAGTCGATCCTCGGCTTGAACGTCAAGGCAGTGCAGGGAAAACTGGTTCCTCTGGAATGGACTGACACATCTGAGGGTCTCTTGGAATGGTGCCCCGACCCTGGAGTTCCTCTCGCCTTTCCTGTGGAGAGCGCCACCTCTTGAGTTGCGACGGGAACGCCGGGAATTCTTTCCCTACGAAACAGGGAAAGGATCCCTCATCTCGAGCTAGGAGGCGGAAACGGGGCTCCCCTGGATGTGTGCGGGACCCCACGTGTTCCTCTCGAGTGGAGACGGGTATGTCGCGGAACTGCTTGAGTTGCAGCAAGGGTGTGAAGGACCCTTTGGAAGTTCCAGTGGTTAGATATGATTAGCCTCGAGAAGCCTCAGCGGAAATGGGCCTCATCTCGCCTGGAGGACAAATCCTCCTGGATGTTCTCGAGTTGCGGCAGGTGCTCTCGACTTACGATGGGGACCTCAGGGACCCGCTCTGGTGGCCTCAGGAAAGGCCAGTCCCCATGCGAGTTCCTCGGGGGCCTCTCGGGATTCCTCTCCCGTCGATGAGGGGCCTAAGACATTGTGTGGAGTCGGGGCCGGAACCTGAGGATTCCTCTCCAGTGCTGACATGGATCTTGGGGTACTTCTGGAGTCTCCCCAGGGGAGTCAGTCCTCGTCTCGAATGCGGGCATGCACTTGCGCTTTCCTCCAGAGCGGTAGCAGCAGTGTCACGCAGTCCGCCGCGTGGATCAAAGGATCTATGGTTTTCCCTCGAGTCTTTCCCACGAGGCTTTCCCACGAGGCTTTCCCACAGGGCTGTCCCACGTGCACACGTGGTGGAAGTCGATCCTCGGCTTGAACGTCAAGGCAGTGCAGGGAAAACAGGTTCCTCTGGAATGGACTGACACATCTGCGGGACTCTTGGAATGGTGTCACGACCCTGGAGTTCTTCTCGCCTTTCCTGTGGAGAGCGCCTCCTCTTGAGATGCGACGGGAACGCCAGAATTCTTTCCCTATGAAACAGGGAAAGGATCCCTCATCTCGAGCTAGGAGGCGGAAACGGGGCTCCCCTGGATGTGTGCGGGACCCCACGTGCTTCCTCTCGAGTGGAGACGGGTATGTCGGGGAACTTCTTGAGTTGCAGCAAGGGTGTGAAGGACCCTTTGGAATTTCCAGTGGTTAGATGTGATGGGCCTCGAGAAGCCTCATCGGAAATGGGCCTCATCTCGCCTGGAGGGCAAAACCTCCTGGATTTTCTCGAGTTGCGGCAGGTGCTCTCGACTTACGACGGGGACCTCAGGGACCCGCTCTGGTGGCCTCAGGAAAGGCCAGTCCCCATGCGAGTTCCTCGGGGGCCTCTCGGGATTCCTCTCCCGTCGATGCCGGCGCCGAAGACCTTGTGTGGAGTCGGGGCCGGAACATGAGGATTCCTCTCCAGTGCTGACATGGATCTTGGGGAACTTCTGGAGTCTCCCCAGGGGAGTCAGTCCTCGTCTCGAATGCGGGCATGCACATGCGCTTTCCTCCAGAGCGGTAGCAGCAGTGTCACGCAGTCCGCCGCGTGGATCAAAGGATCTATGGTTTTCCCCCGAGTCTTTCCCACGAGGCTTTCCCACGAGGCTTTCCCACAGGTCTGTCCCACGTGCACACGTGGTGGGAGTCGATCCTCGGCTTGAACGTCAAGGCAGTGCAGGGAAAACTGGTTCCTCTGGAATGGACTGACACATCTGGGGGTCTCTTGGAATGGTGCCCCGACCCTGGAGTTCCTCTCGCCTTTCCTGTGGAGAGCGCCACCTCTTGAGTTGCGACGGGAACGCCGGGAATTCTTTCCCTACGAAACAGGGAAAGGATCCCTCATCTCGAGCTAGGAGGCGGAAACGGGGCTCCCCTGGATGTGTGCGGGACCCCACGTGTTCCTCTCGAGTGGAGACGGGTATGTCGCGGAACTGCTTGAGTTGCAGCAAGGGTGTGAAGGACCCTTTGGAAGTTCCAGTGGTTAGATATGATTAGCCTCGAGAAGCCTCAGCGGAAATGGGCCTCATCTCGCCTGGAGGACAAATCCTCCTGGATGTTCTCGAGTTGCGGCAGGTGCTCTCGACTTACGATGGGGACCTCAGGGACCCGCTCTGGTGGCCTCAGGAAAGGCCAGTCCCCATGCGAGTTCCTCGGGGGCCTCTCGGGATTCCTCTCCCGTCGATGAGGGGCCTAAGACATTGTGTGGAGTCGGGGCCGGAACCTGAGGATTCCTCTCCAGTGCTGACATGGATCTTGGGGTACTTCTGGAGTCTCCCCAGGGGAGTCAGTCCTCGTCTCGAATGCGGGCATGCACTTGCGCTTTCCTCCAGAGCGGTAGCAGCAGTGTCACGCAGTCCGCCGCGTGGATCAAAGGATCTATGGTTTTCCCTCGAGTCTTTCCCACGAGGCTTTCCCACGAGGCTTTCCCACAGGGCTGTCCAACGTGCACACGTGGTGGAAGTCGATCCTCGGCTTGAACGTCAAGGCAGTGCAGGGAAAACAGGTTCCTCTGGAATGGACTGACACATCTGCGGGACTCTTGTAATGGTGTCACGACCCTGGAGTTCTTCTCGCCTTTCCTGTGGAGAGCGCCTCCTCTTGAGATGCGACGGGAACGCCAGAATTCTTTCCCTATGAAACAGGGAAAGGATCCCTCATCTCGAGCTAGGAGGCGGAAACGGGGCTCCCCTGGATGTGTGCGGGACCCCACGTGCTTCCTCTCGAGTGGAGACGGGTATGTCGGGGAACTTCTTGAGTTGCAGCAAGGGTGTGAAGGACCCTTTGGAATTTCCAGTGGTTAGATGTGATGGGCCTCGAGAAGCCTCATCGGAAATGGGCCTCATCTCGCCTGGAGGGCAAAACCTCCTGGATTTTCTCGAGTTGCGGCAGGTGCTCTCGACTTACGACGGGGACCTCAGGGACCCGCTCTGGTGGCCTCAGGAAAGGCCAGTCCCCATGCGAGTTCCTCGGGGGCCTCTCGGGATTCCTCTCCCGTCGATGCCGGCGCCGAAGACCTTGTGTGGAGTCGGGGCCGGAACCTGAGGATTCCTCTCCAGTGCTGACATGGATCTTGGGGTACTTCTGGAGTCTCCCCAGGGGAGTCAGTCCTCGTCTCGAATGCGGGCATGCACATGCGCTTTCCTCCAGAGCGGTAGCAGCAGTGTCACGCAGTCCGCCGCGTGGATCAAAGGATCTATGGTTTTCCCCCGAGTCTTTCCCACGAGGCTTTCCCCCGAGGCTTTCCCACAGGGCTGTCCCACGTGCACACGTGGTGGGAGTCGATCCTCGGCTTGAACGTCAAGGCAGTGCAGGGAAAACTGGTTCCTCTGGAATGGACTGACACATCTGAGGGTCTCTTGGAATGGTGCCCCGACCCTGGAGTTCCTCTCGCCTTTCCTGTGGAGAGCGCCACCTCTTGAGTTGCGACGGGAACGCCGGGAATTCTTTCCCTACGAAACAGGGAAAGGATCCCTCATCTCGAGCTAGGAGGCGGAAACGGGGCTCCCCTGGATGTGTGCGGGACCCCACGTGTTCCTCTCGAGTGGAGACGGGTATGTCGCGGAACTGCTTGAGTTGCAGCAAGGGTGTGAAGGACCCTTTGGAAGTTCCAGTGGTTAGATATGATTAGCCTCGAGAAGCCTCAGCGGAAATGGGCCTCATCTCGCCTGGAGGACAAATCCTCCTGGATGTTCTCGAGTTGCGGCAGGTGCTCTCGACTTACGATGGGGACCTCAGGGACCCGCTCTGGTGGCCTCAGGAAAGGCCAGTCCCCATGCGAGTTCCTCGGGGGCCTCTCGGGATTCCTCTCCCGTCGATGAGGGGCCTAAGACATTGTGTGGAGTCGGGGCCGGAACCTGAGGATTCCTCTCCAGTGCTGACATGGATCTTGGGGTACTTCTGGAGTCTCCCCAGGGGAGTCAGTCCTCGTCTCGAATGCGGGCATGCACTTGCGCTTTCCTCCAGAGCGGTAGCAGCAGTGTCACGCAGTCCGCCGCGTGGATCAAAGGATCTATGGTTTTCCCTCGAGTCTTTCCCACGAGGCTTTCCCACGAGGCTTTCCCACAGGGCTGTCCCACGTGCACACGTGGTGGAAGTCGATCCTCGGCTTGAACGTCAAGGCAGTGCAGGGAAAACAGGTTCCTCTGGAATGGACTGACACATCTGCGGGACTCTTGGAATGGTGTCACGACCCTGGAGTTCTTCTCGCCTTTCCTGTGGAGAGCGCCTCCTCTTGAGATGCGACGGGAACGCCAGAATTCTTTCCCTATGAAACAGGGAAAGGATCCCTCATCTCGAGCTAGGAGGCGGAAACGGGGCTCCCCTGGATGTGTGCGGGACCCCACGTGCTTCCTCTCGAGTGGAGACGGGTATGTCGGGGAACTTCTTGAGTTGCAGCAAGGGTGTGAAGGACCCTTTGGAATTTCCAGTGGTTAGATGTGATGGGCCTCGAGAAGCCTCATCGGAAATGGGCCTCATCTCGCCTGGAGGGCAAAACCTCCTGGATTTTCTCGAGTTGCGGCAGGTGCTCTCGACTTACGACGGGGACCTCAGGGACCCGCTCTGGTGGCCTCAGGAAAGGCCAGTCCCCATGCGAGTTCCTCGGGGGCCTCTCGGGATTCCTCTCCCGTCGATGCCGGGGCGTAAGACCTTGTGTGGAGTCAGGGCCGGAACCTGAGGATTCCTCTCCAGTGCTGACATGGATCTTGGGGTACTTCTGGAGTCTCCCCAGGGGAGTCAGTCCTCGTCTCGAATGCGGGCATGCACTTGCGCTTTCCTCCAGAGCGGTAGCAGCAGTGTCACGCAGTCCGCCGCGTGGATCAAAGGATCTATGGTTTTCCCTCGAGTCTTTCCCACGAGGCTTTCCCACGAGGCTTTCCCACAGGGCTGTCCCACGTGCACACGTGGTGGGAGTCGATCCTCGGCTTGAAAGTCAAGGCAGTGCAGGAAAAACAGGTTCCTCTGGAATGGACTGACACATCTGGGGGACTCTTGGAATGGTGGCACGACCCTGGAGTTCCTCTCGCCTTTCCTGTGGAGAGCGCCTCCTCTTGAGATGCGACGGGAACGCCGGGAATTCTTTCCCTACGAAACAGGGAAAGGATCCCTCATCTCGAACTAGGAGGCGGAAACGGGGCTCCCCTGGATGTGTGCGGGACCCCACGTACTTCCTCTCGAGTGGAGACGGGTATGTCGGGGAACTTCTTGAGTTGCAGCAAGGGTGTGAAGGACCCTTTGAAAGTTCCAGTGGTTAGACGTGATTAGGCTCGAGAAGCCTCAGCGGAAATGGGCCTCATCTCGCCTGGAGGGCAAAACCTCCTGGATTTTCTCGAGTTGCGGCAGGTGCTCTCGACTTACGACGGGGACCTCAGGGACCCGCTCTGGTGGCCTCAGGAAAGGCCAGTCCCCATGCGAGTTCCTCGGGGGCCTCTCGGGATTCCTCTCCCGTCGATGCCGGGGCCTAAGACCTTGTGTGGAGTCGGGGCCACAACCTGAGGATTCCTCTCCAGTGCTGACATGGATCTTGGGGTACTTCTGGAGTCTCCCCAGGGGAGTCAGTCCTCGTCTCGAATGCGGGCATGCACTTGCGCTTTCCTCCAGAGCGGTAGCAGCAGTGTCACGCAGTCCGCCGCGTGGATCAAAGGATCTATGGTTTTCCCTCGAGTCTTTCCCACGAGGCTTTCCCACGAGGCTTTCCCACAGGGCTGTCCCACGTGCACACGTGGTGGGAGTCGATCCTCGGCTTGAACGTCAAGGCAGTGCAGGGAAAACAGGTTCCTCTGGAATGGACTGACACATCTGGGGGTCTCTTGGAATGGTGCCCCGACCCTGGAGTTCCTCTCGCCTTTCCTGTGGAGAGCGCCACCTCTTGAGTTGCGACGGGAACGCCGGGAATTCTTTCCCTACGAAACAGGGAAAGGATCCCTCATCTCGAGCTAGGAGGCGGAAACGGGGCTCCCCTGGATGTGTGGGGGACCACACGTGCTTCCTCTCGAGTGGAGACGGGTATGTCGGGGAACTTCTTGAGTTGCAGCAAGGGTGTGAAGGACCCTTTGGAATTTCCAGTGGTTAGATGTGATTGGCCTCGAGAAGCCTCATCGGAAATGGGCCTCATCTCGCCTGGAGGGCAAAACCTCCTGGGTTTTCTCGAGTTGCGGCAGGTGCTCTCGACTTACGACGGGGACCTCAGGGACCCGCTCTGGTGGCCTCAGGAAAGGCCAGTCCCCATGCGAGTTCCTCGGGTGCCTCTCGGGATTCCTCTCCAGTCGATGCCGGGGCCTAAGACCTTGTGTGGAGTCGGGGCCGGAACCTGAGGATTCCTCTTCAGTGCTGACATGGATCTTGGGGTACTTCTGGAGTCTCCCCAGGGGAGTCAGTCCTCGTCTCGAATGCGGGCATGCACTTGCGCTTTCCTCCAGAGCGGTAGCAGCAGTGTCACGCAGTCCGCCGCGTGGATCAAAGGATCTATGGTTTTCCCTCGAGTCTTTCCCACGAGGCTTTCCCACGAGGTTTTCCCACAGGGCTGTCCCACGTGCACACGTGGTGGGAGTGGATCCTCGGCTTGAACGTCAAGGCAGTGCAGGGAAAACAGGTTCCTCTGGAATGGACTGACACATCTGGGGGACTCTTGGAATGGTGGCACGACCCTGGAGTTCCTCTCGCCTTTCCTGTGGAGAGCGATTCCTCTTGAGATGCGACGGGAACGCCGGGAATTCTTTCCCTACGAAACAGGGAAAGGATCCCTCATCTCGAGCTAGGAGGCGGAAACGGGTCTCCCCTGGATGTGTGCGGGACCCCACGTGTTCCTCTCGAGTGGAGACGTGTATGTCGCGGAACTGCTTGAGTTGCAGCAAGGGTGTGAAGGACCCTTTGGAAGTTCCAGTGGTTAGATATGATTAGCCTCGAGAAGCCTCAGCGGAAATGGGCCTCATCTCGCCTGGAGGACAAATCCTCCTGGATGTTCTCGAGTTGCGGCAGGTGCTCTCGACTTACGATGGGGACCTCAGGGACCCGCTCTGGTGGCCTCAGGAAAGGCCAGTCCCCATGCGAGTTCCTCGGGGGCCTCTCGGGATTCCTCTCCCGTCGATGAGGGGCCTAAGACATTGTGTGGAGTCGGGGCCGGAACCTGAGGATTCCTCTCCAGTGCTGACATGGATCTTGGGGTACTTCTGGAGTCTCCCCAGGGGAGTCAGTCCTCGTCTCGAATGCGGGCATGCACTTGCGCTTTCCTCCAGAGCGGTAGCAGCAGTGTCACGCAGTCCGCCGCGTGGATCAAAGGATCTATGGTTTTCCCTCGAGTCTTTCCCACGAGGCTTTCCCACGAGGCTTTCCCACAGGGCTGTCCCACGTGCACACGTGGTGGAAGTCGATCCTCGGCTTGAACGTCAAGGCAGTGCAGGGAAAACAGGTTCCTCTGGAATGGACTGACACATCTGCGGGACTCTTGGAATGGTGTCACGACCCTGGAGTTCTTCTCGCCTTTCCTGTGGAGAGCGCCTCCTCTTGAGATGCGACGGGAACGCCAGAATTCTTTCCCTATGAAGCAGGGAAAGGATCGCTCATCTCGAGCTAGGAGGCGGAAACGGGGCTCCTCTGGATGTGTGCGGGACCCCACGTGCTTCCTCTCGAGTGGAGACGGGTATGTCGCGGAACTTCTTGAGTTGCAGCAAGGGTGTGAAGGACCCTTTGGAATTTCCAGTGGTTAGATGTGATTGGCCTCGAGAAGCCTCATCGGAAATGGGCCTCATCTCGCCTGGAGGGCAAAACCTCCTGGATTTTCTCGAGTTGCTGCAGGTGCTCTCGACTTACGACGGGGACCTCAGGGACCGGCTCTGGTGGCCTCTGGAAAGGCCAGTCCCCATGCGAGTTCCTCGGGGGCCTCTCGGGATTCCTCTCCCGTCGATGCCGGGGCGTAAGACCTTGTGTGGAGTCAGGGCCGGAACCTGAGGATTCCTCTCCAGTGCTGAAATGGATCTTGGGGTACTTCTGGAGTCTCCCCAGGGGAGTCAGTCCTCGTCTCGAATGCGGGCATGCACTTGCGCTTTCCTCCAGAGCGGTAGCAGCAGTGTCACGCAGTCCGCCGCGTGGATCAAAGGATCTATGGTTTTCCCTCGAGTCTTTCCCACGAGGCTTTCCCACGAGGCTTTCCCACAGGGCTGTCCCACGTGCACACGTGGTGGGAGTCGATCCTCGGCTTGAACGTCAAGGCAGTGCAGGGAAAACAGGTTCCTCTGGAATGGACTGACACATCTGGGGGTCTCTTGGAATGGTGCCACGACCCTGGAGTTCCTCTCCCCTTTCTTGTGGAGAGCGCCTCCTCTTGAGATGCGACGGGAACGCCGGGAATTCTTTCCCTACGAAACAGGGAAAGGATCCCTCATCTCGAGCTAGGAGGCGGAAACGGGGCTCCCCTGGATGTGTGCGGGACCCCACGTGCTTCCTCTCGAGTGGAGACGGGTATGTCGCGGAACTTCTTGAGTTGCAGCAAGGGTGTGAAGGACCCTTTGGAAGTTACAGTGGTTATATGTGATTAGCCTCGATAAGCCTCAGCGGAAATGGGCCTCATCTCGCCTGGAGGGCAAAACCTCCTGGATTTTCTCGAGTTGCGGCAGGTGCTCTCGACTTACGACGGGGACCTCAGGGACCCGCTCTGGTGGCCTCAGGAAAGGCCAGTCCCCATGCGACTTCCTCAGGGGCCTCTCGGGATACCTCTCACGTCGATGTCGGGGCCTAAGACCTTGTGTGGACTCGGGGCCGGAACCTGAGGATTCCTCTCCAGTGCTGACATGGGTCTTGGGGTACTTCTGGAGTCTCCCCAGGGGAGTCAGTCCTCGTCTGGAATGCGGGCATGCACTTGCGCTATCCTCCAGAGCAGTAGCAGCAGTGTCACGCAGTCCGCCGCCTGGATCAAAGGATCTATCGTTTTCCCTCGAGTCTTTCCCACGAGGCTTTCCCACGAGGCTTTCCCACAGGGCTGTCCCACGTGCACACGTGGTGGGAGTCGATCCTCGGCTTGAACGTCAAGGCAGTGCAGGGAAAACAGGTTCCTCTGGAATGGACTGACACATCTGGGGGACTCTTGGAATGGTGGCACGACCCTGGAGTTCCTCTCACCTTTCCTGTGGAGAGCGCCTCCTCTTGAGATGCGACGGGAACGCCGGGAATTCTTTCCCTACGAAACAGGGAAAGGATCCCTCATCTCGAACTAGGAGGCGGAAACGGGGCTCCCCTGGATGTGTGCGGGACCCCACGTACTTCCTCTCGAGTGGAGACGGGTATGTCGGGGAACTTCTTGAGTTGCAGCAAGGGTGTGAAGGACCCTTTGGAAGTTCCAGTGGTTAGACGTGATTAGGCTCGAGAAGCCTCAGCGGAAATGGGCCTCTTCTCGCCTGGAGGGCAAAACCTCCTGGATTTTCTCGAGTTGCGGCAGGTGCTCTCGACTTACGACGGGGACCTCAGGGACCCGCTCTGGTGGCCTCAGGAAAGGCCAGTCCCCATGCGAGTTCCTCGGGGGCCTCTCGGGATTCCTCTCCCGTCGATGCCGGGGCCTAAGACCTTGTGTGGAGTCGGGGCCGGAACCTGAGGATTCCTCTCCAGTGCTGACATGGATCTTGGGGTACTTCTGGAGTCTCCCCAGGGGAGTCAGTCCTCGTCTCGAATGCGGGCATGCACTTGCGCTTTCCTCCAGAGCGGTAGCAGCAGTGTCACGCAGTCCGCCGCGTGGATCAAAGGATCTATGGTTTTCCCTCGAGTCTTTCCCACGAGGCTTTCCCACGAGGCTTTCCCACAGGGCTGTCCCACGTGCACACGTGGTGGGAGTCGATCCTCGGCTTGAACGTCAAGGCAGTGCAGGGAAAACAGGTTCCTCTGGAATGGACTGACACATCTGGGGGTCTCTTGGAATTGTGCCCCGACCCTGGAGTTCCTCTCGCCTTTCCTGTGGAGAGCGCCACCTCTTGAGTTGCGACGGGAACGCCGGGAATTCTTTCCCTACGAAACAGGGAAAGGATCCCTCATCTCGAGCTAGGAGGCGGAAACGGGGCTCCCCTGGATGTGTGGGGGACCCCACGTTCTTCCTCTCGAGTGGAGACGGGTATGTCGCGGAACTGCTTGAGTTGCAGCAAGGGTGTGAAGGACCCTTTGGAAGTTCCAGTGGTTAGACGTGATTAGGCTCGAGAAGCCTCAGCGGAAATGGGCCTCATCTCGCCTGGAGGGCAAAACCTCCTGGATTTTCTCGAGTTGCGGCAGGTGCTCTCGACTTACGACGGGGACCTCAGGGACCCGCTCTGGTGGCCTCAGGAAAGGCCAGTCCCCATGCGAGTTCCTCGGGGGCCTCTCGGGATTCCTCTCCCGTCGATGCCGGGGCCTAAGACCTTGTGTGGAGTCGGGGCCGGAACCTGAGGATTCCTCTCCAGTGCTGACATGGATCTTGGGGTACTTCTGGAGTCTCCCCAGGGGAGTCAGTCCTCGTCTCGAATGCGGGCATGCACTTGCGCTTTCCTCCAGAGCGGTAGCAGCAGTGTCACGCAGTCCGCCGCGTGGATCAAAGGATCTATGGTTTTCCCTCGAGTCTTTCCCACGAGGCTTTCCCACGAGGCTTTCCCACAGGGCTGTCCCACGTGCACACGTGGTGGGAGTCGATCCTCGGGTTGAACGTCAAGGCAGTGCAGGGAAAACAGGTTCCTCTGGAATGGACTGACACATCTGGGGGTCTCTTGGAATTGTGCCCCGACCCTGGAGTTCCTCTCGCCTTTCCTGTGGAGAGCGCCACCTCTTGAGTTGCGACGGGAACGCCGGGAATTCTTTCCCTACGAAACAGGGAAAGGATCCCTCATCTCGAGCTAGGAGGCGGAAACGGGGCTCCCCTGGATGTGTGGGGGACCCCACGTGCTTCCTCTCGAGTGGAGACGGGTATGTTGCGGAACTGCTTGAGTTGCAGCAAGGGTGTGAAGGACCCTTTGGAAGTTTCAGTGGTTAGATATGATTAGCCTCGAGAAGCCTCAGCGGAAATGGGCCTCATCTCGCCTGGAGGGCAAATCCTCCTGGATTTTCTCGAGTTGCGGCAGGTGCTCTCGACTTACGATGGGGACCTCAGGGACCCGCTCTGGTGGCCTCAGGAAAGGCCAGTCCCCATGAGAGTTCCTCGGGGGCCTCTCGGGATTCCTCTCCCGTCGATGAGGGGCCTAAGACCTTGTGTGGAGTCGGGGCCGGAACCTGAGGATTCCTCTCCAGTGCTGACATGGATCTTGGGGTACTTCTGGAGTCTCCCCATGGGAGTCAGTCCTCGTCTCGAATGCGGGCATGCACTTGCGCTTTCCTCCAGAGCGGTAGCAGCAGTGTCACGCAGTCTGCCGCGTGCATCAAAGGATCTATGGTTTTCCCTCGAGTCTTTCCCACGAGGCTTTCCCACGAGGCTTTCCCACAGGGCTGTCCCACGTGCACACGTGGTGGAAGTCGATCCTCGGCTTGAACGTCAAGGCAGTGCAGGGAAAACAGGTTCCTCTGGAATGGACTGACACATCTGCGGGACTCTTGGAATGGTGTCACGACCCTGGAGTTCTTCTCGCCTTTCTTGTGGAGAGCGCCTCCTCTTGAGATGCGACGGGAACGCCGGAATTCTTTCCCTATGAAACAGGGAAAGGATCCCTCATCTCGAGCTAGGAGGCGGAAACGGGGCTCCCCTGGATGTGTGCGGGACCCCACATGCTTCCTCTCGAGTGGAGACGGGTATGTCGGGGATCTTCTTGAGTTGCAGCAAGGGTGTGAAGGACCCTTTGGAAGTTCCAGTGGTTAGACGTGATTAGGCTCGAGAAGCCTCAGCGGAAATGGGCCTCATCTCGCCTGGAGGGCAAAACCTCCTGGATTTTCTCGAGTTGCGGCAGGTGCTCTCGACTTGCGACGGGGACCTCAGGGACCCACTCTGGTGGCCTCAGGAAAGGCCAGTCCCCATGTGACTTCCTCAGGGGCCTCTCGGGATACCTCTCACGTCGATGTCGGGGCCTAAGACCTTGTGTGGACTCGGGGCCGGAACCTGAGGATTCCTCTCCAGTGCTGACATGGGTCTTGGGGTACTTCTGGAGTCTCCCCAGGGGAGTCAGTCCTCGTCTGGAATGCGGGCATGCACTTGCGCTATCCTCCAGAGCAGTAGCAGCAGTGTCACGCAGTCCGCCGCCTGGATCAAAGGATCTATCGTTTTCCCTCGAGTCTTTCCCACGAGGCTTTCCCACGAGGCTTTCCCACAGGGCTGTCCCTCGTGCATACGTGGTGGGAGTCGATCCTCGGCTTGAACGTCAAGGCAGTGCAGGGAAAACAGGTTCCTCTGGAATGGACTGACACATCTGGGGGACTCTTGGAATGGTGGCACGACCCTGGAGTTCCTCTCACCTTTCCTGTGTAGAGCGCCTCCTCTTGAGATGCGACGGGAACGCCGGGAACTCTTTCCCTACGAAACAGGGAAAGGATCCCTCATCTCGAACTAGGAGGCGGAAACGTGGCTCCCCTGGATGTGTGCGGGACCCCACGTACTTCCTCTCGAGTGGAGACGGGTATGTCGGGGAACTTCTTGAGTTGCAGCAAGGGTGTGAAGGACCCTTTGGAAGTTCCAGTGGTTAGACGTGATTAGGCTCGAGAAGCCTCAGCGGAAATGGGCCTCATCTCGCCTGGAGGGCAAAACCTCCTGGATTTTCTCGAGTTGCGGCAGGTGCTCTCGACTTACGACGGGGACCTCAGGGACCCGCTCTGGTGGCCTCAGGAAAGGCCAGTCCCCATGCGAGTTCCTCGGGGGCCTCTCGGGATTCCTCTCCCGTCGATGCCGGGGCCTAAGACCTTGTGTGGAGTCGGGGCCGGAACCTGAGGATTCCTCTCCAGTGCTGACATGGATCTTGGGGTACTTCTGGAGTCTCCCCAGGGGAGTCAGTCCTCGTCTCGAATGCGGGCATGCACTTGCGCTTTCCTCCAGAGCGGTAGCAGCAGTGTCACGCAGTCCGCCGCGTGGATCAAAGGATCTATGGTTTTCCCTCGAGTCATTCCCACGAGGCTTTCCCACGAGGCTTTCCCACAGGGCTGTCCCACGTGCACACGTGGTGGGAGTCGATCCTCGGGTTGAACGTCAAGGCAGTGCAGGGAAAACAGGTTCCTCTGGAATGGACTGACACATCTGGGGGTCTCTTGGAATTGTGCCCCGACCCTGGAGTTCCTCTCGCCTTTCCTGTGGAGAGCGCCACCTCTTGAGTTGCGACGGGAACGCCGGGAATTCTTTCCCTACGAAACAGGGAAAGGATCCCTCATCTCGAGCTAGGAGGCGGAAACGGGGCTCCCCTGGATGTGTGGGGGACCCCACGTGCTTAATCTCGAGTGGAGACGGGTATGTCGCGGAACTGCTTGAGTTGCAGCAAGGGTGTGAAGGACCCTTTGGAAGTTTCAGTGGTTAGATATGATTAGCCTCGAGAAGCCTCAGCGGAAATGGGCCTCTTCTCGCCTGGAGGGCAAATCCTCCTGGATTTTCTCGAGTTGCGGCAGGTGCTCTCGACTTACGACGGGGACCTCAGGGACCCGCTCTGGTGGCCTCAGGAAAGGCCAGTCCCCATGAGAGTTCCTCGGGGGCCTCTCGGGATTCCTCTCCCGTCGATGAGGGGCCTAAGACCTTGTGTGGAGTCGGGGCTGGAACCTGAGGATTCCTCTCCAGTGCTGACATGGATCTTGGGGTACTTCTGGAGTCTCCCCATGGGAGTCAGTCCTCGTCTCGAATGCGGGCATGCACTTGCGCTTTCCTCCAGAGCGGTAGCAGCAGTGTCACGCAGTCTGCCGCGTGCATCAAAGGATCTATGGTTTTCCCTCGAGTCTTTCCCACGAGGCTTTCCCACGAGGCTTTCCCACAGGGCTGTCCCACGTGCACACGTGGTGGAAGTCGATCCTCGGCTTGAACGTCAAGGCAGTGCAGGGAAAACAGGTTCCTCTGGAATGGACTGACACATCTGCGGGACTCTTGGAATGGTGTCACGACCCTGGAGTTCTTCTCGCCTTTCTTGTGGAGAGCGCCTCCTCTTGAGATGCGACGGGAACGCCGGAATTCTTTCCCTATGAAACAGGGAAAGGATCCCTCATCTCGAGCTAGGAGGCGGAAACGAGGCTCCCCTGGATGTGTGCGGGACCCCACGTGCTTCCTCTCGAGTGGAGACGGGTATGTCGCGGAACTTCTTGAGTTGCAGCAAGGGTGTGAAGGACCCTTTGGAATTTCCAGTGGTTAGATGTGATTGGCCTCGAGAAGCCTCATCGGAAATGGGCCTCATCTCGCCTGGAGGGCAAAACCTCCTGGGTTTTCTCGAGTTGCGGCAGGTGCTCTCGACTTACGACGGGGACCTCAGGGACCCGCTCTGGTGGCCTCAGGAAAGGCCAGTCCCCATGCGAGTTCCTCGGGGGCCTCTCGGGATTCCTCTCCCGTCGATGCCAGGGCGTAAGACCTTGTGTGGAGTCAGGGCCGGAACCTGAGGATTCCTCTCCAGTGCTGACATGGATCTTGGGGTACTTCTGGAGTCTCCCCAGGGGAGTCAGTCCTCGTCTCGAATGCGGGCATGCACTTGCGCTTTCCTCCAGAGCGGTAGCAGCAGTGTCCGCAGTCCGCCGCGTGGATCAAAGGATCTATGGTTTTCCCCCGAGTCTTTCCCACGAGGCTTTCCCACGAGGCTTTCCCACAGGGCTGTCCCACGTGCACACGTGGTGGGAGTCGATCCTCGGCTTGAACGTCAAGGCAGTGCAGGGAAAACTGGTTCCTCTGGAATGGACTGACACATCTGGGGGTCTCTTGGAATGGTGCCCAGACCCTGGAGTTCCTCTCGCCTTTCCTGTGGAGAGCGCCACCTCTTGAGTTGCGACGGGAACGCCGGGAATTCTTTCCCTACGAAACAGGGAAAGGATCCCTCATCTCGAGCTAGGAGGCGGAAACGGGGCTCCCCTGGATGTGTGCGGGACCCCACGTGTTCCTCTCGAGTGGAGACGGGTATGTCGCGGAACTGCTTGAGTTGCAGCAAGGGTGTGAAGGACCCTTTGGAAGTTCCAGTGGTTAGATATGATTAGCCTCGAGAAGCCTCAGCGGAAATGGGCCTCATCTCGCCTGGAGGACAAATCCTCCTGGATGTTCTCGAGTTGCGGCAGGTGCTCTCGACTTACGATGGGGACCTCAGGGACCCGCTCTGGTGGCCTCAGGAAAGGCCAGTCCCCATGCGAGTTCCTCGGGGGCCTCTCGGGATTCCTCTCCCGTCGATGAGGGGCCTAAGACATTGTGTGGAGTCGGGGCCGGAACCTGAGGATTCCTCTCCAGTGCTGACATGGATCTTGGGGTACTTCTGGAGTCTCCCCAGGGGAGTCAGTCCTCGTCTCGAATGCGGGCATGCACTTGCGCTTTCCTCCAGAGCGGTAGCAGCAGTGTCACGCAGTCCGCCGCGTGGATCAAAGGATCTATGGTTTTCCCTCGAGTCTTTCCCACGAGGCTTTCCCACGAGGCTTTCCCACAGGGCTGTCCCAAGTGCACACGTGGTGGAAGTCGATCCTCGGCTTGAACGTCAAGGCAGTGCAGGGAAAACAGGTTCCTCTGGAATGGACTGACACATCTGCGGGACTCTTGGAATGGTGTCACGACCCTGGAGTTCTTCTCGCCTTTCCTGTGGAGAGCGCCTCCTCTTGAGATGCGACGGGAACGCCAGAATTCTTTCCCTATGAAACAGGGAAAGGATCCCTCATCTCGAGCTAGGAGGCGGAAACGGGGCTCCCCTGGATGTGTACGGGACCCCACGTGCTTCCTCTCGAGTGGAGACGGGTATGTCGGGGAACTTCTTGAGTTGCAGCAAGGGTGTGAAGGACCCTTTGGAATTTCCAGTGGTTAGATGTGATGGGCCTCGAGAAGCCTCATCGGAAATGGGCCTCATCTCGCCTGGAGGGCAAAACCTCCTGGATTTTCTCGAGTTGCGGCAGGTGCTCTCGACTTACGACGGGGACCTCAGGGACCCGCTCTGGTGGCCTCAGGAAAGGCCAGTCCCCATGCGAGTTCCTCGGGGGCCTCTCGGCATTCCTCTCCCGTCGATGCCGGCGCCGAAGACCTTGTGTGGAGTCGGGGCCGGAACATGAGGATTCCTCTCCAGTGCTGACATGGATCTTGGGGAACTTCTGGAGTCTCCCCAGGGGAGTCAGTCCTCGTCTCGAATGCGGGCATGCACATGCGCTTTCCTCCAGAGCGGTAGCAGCAGTGTCACGCAGTCCGCCGCGTGGATCAAAGGATCTATGGTTTTCCCCCGAGTCTTTCCCACGAGGCTTTCCCACGAGGCTTTCCCACAGGGCTGTCCCACGTGCACACGTGGTGGGAGTCGATCCTCGGCTTGAACGTCAAGGCAGTGCAGGGAAAACTGGTTCCTCTGGAATGGACTGACACATCTGGGGGTCTCTCGGAATGGTGCCCCGACCCTGGAGTTCCTCTCGCCTTTCCTGTGGAGAGCGCCACCTCTTGAGTTGCGACGGGAACGCCGGGAATTCTTTCCCTACGAAACAGGGAAAGGATCCCTCATCTCGAGCTAGGAGGCGGAAACGGGGCTCCCCTGGATGTGTGCGGGACCCCACGTGTTCCTCTCGAGTGGAGACGGGTATGTCGCGGAACTGCTTGAGTTGCAGCAAGGGTGTGAAGGACCCTTTGGAAGTTCCAGTGGTTAGATATGATTAGCCTCGAGAAGCCTCAGCGGAAATGGGCCTCATCTCGCCTGGAGGACAAATCCTCCTGGATGTTCTCGAGTTGCGGCAGGTGCTCTCGACTTACGATGGGGACCTCAGGGACCCGCTCTGGTGGCCTCAGGAAAGGCCAGTCCCCATGCGAGTTCCTCGGGGGCCTCTCGGGATTCCTCTCCCGTCGATGAGGGGCCTAAGACATTGTGTGGAGTCGGGGCCGGAACCTGAGGATTCCTCTCCAGTGCTGACATGGATCTTGGGGTACTTCTGGAGTCTCCCCAGGGGAGTCAGTCCTCGTCTCGAATGCGGGCATGCACTTGCGCTTTCCTCCAGAGCGGTAGCAGCAGTGTCACGCAGTCCGCCGCGTGGATCAAAGGATCTATGGTTTTCCCTCGAGTCTTTCCCACGAGGCTTTCCCACGAGGCTTTCCCACAGGGCTGTCCCACGTGCACACGTGGTGGAAGTCGATCCTCGGCATGAACGTCAAGGCAGTGCAGGGAAAACAGGTTCCTCTGGAATGGACTGACACATCTGCGGGACTCTTGGAATGGTGTCACGACCCTAGAGTTCTTCTCGCCTTTCCTGTGGAGAGCGCCTCCTCTTGAGATGCGACGGGAACGCCAGAATTCTTTCCCTATGAAACAGGGAAAGGATCCCTCATCTCGAGCTAGGAGGCGGGAACGGGGCTCCCCTGTATGTGTGCGGGACCCCACGTGCTTCCTCTCGAGTGGAGACGGGTATGTCGGGGAACTTCTTGAGTTGCAGCAAGGGTGTGAAGGACCCTTTGGAATTTCCAGTGGTTAGATGTGATGGGCCTCGAGAAGCCTCATCGGAAATGGGCCTCATCTCGCCTGGAGGGCAAAACCTCCTGGATTTTCTCGAGTTGCGGCAGGTGCTCTCGACTTACGACGGGGACCTCAGGGACCCGCTCTGGTGGCCTCAGGAAAGGCCAGTCCCCATGCGAGTTCCTCGGGGGCCTCTCGGGATTCCTCTCCCGTCGATGCCGGCGCCGAAGACCTTGTGTGGAGTCGGGGCCGGAACCTGAGGATTCCTCTCCAGTGCTGACATGGATCTTGGGGTACTTCTGGAGTCTCCCCAGGGGAGTCAGTCCTCGTCTCGAATGCGGGCATGCACATGCGCTTTCCTCCAGAGCGGTAGCAGCAGTGTCACGCAGTCCGCCGCGTGGATCAAAGGATCTATGGTTTTCCCCCGAGTCTTTCCCACGAGGCTTTCCCACGAGGCTTTCCCACAGGGCTGTCCCACGTGCACACGTGGTGGGAGTCGATCCTCGGCTTGAACGTCAAGGCAGTGCAGGGAAAACTGGTTCCTCTGGAATGGACTGACACATCTGAGGGTCTCTTGGAATGGTGCCCCGACCCTGGAGTTCCTCTCGCCTTTCCTGTGGAGAGCGCCACCTCTTGAGTTGCGACGGGAACGCCGGGAATTCTTTCCCTACGAAACAGGGAAAGGATCCCTCATCTCGAGCTAGGAGGCGGAAACGGGGCTCCCCTGGATGTGTGCGGGACCCCACGTGTTCCTCTCGAGTGGAGACGGGTATGTCGCGGAACTGCTTGAGTTGCAGCAAGGGTGTGAAGGACCCTTTGGAAGTTCCAGTGGTTAGATATGATTAGCCTCGAGAAGCCTCAGCGGAAATGGGCCTCATCTCGCCTGGAGGACAAATCCTCCTGGATGTTCTCGAGTTGCGGCAGGTGCTCTCGACTTACGATGGGGACCTCAGGGACCCGCTCTGGTGGCCTCAGGAAAGGCCAGTCCCCATGCGAGTTCCTCGGGGGCCTCTCGGGATTCCTCTCCCGTCGATGAGGGGCCTAAGACATTGTGTGGAGTCGGGGCCGGAACCTGAGGATTCCTCTCCAGTGCTGACATGGATCTTGGGGTACTTCTGGAGTCTCCCCAGGGGAGTCAGTCCTCGTCTCGAATGCGGGCATGCACTTGCGCTTTCCTCCAGAGCGGTAGCAGCAGTGTCACGCAGTCCGCCGCGTGGATCAAAGGATCTATGGTTTTCCCTCGAGTCTTTCCCACGAGGCTTTCCCACGAGGCTTTCCCACAGGGCTGTCCCACGTGCACACGTGGTGGAAGTCGATCCTCGGCTTGAACGTCAAGGCAGTGCAGGGAAAACAGGTTCCTCTGGAATGGACTGACACATCTGCGGGACTCTTGGAATGGTGTCACGACCCTGGAGTTCTTCTCGCCTTTCCTGTGGAGAGCGCCTCCTCTTGAGATGCGACGGGAACGCCAGAATTCTTTCCCTATGAAACAGGGAAAGGATCCCTCATCTCGAGCTAGGAGGCGGAAACGGGGCTCCCCTGGATGTGTGCGGGACCCCACGTGCTTCCTCTCGAGTGGAGACGGGTATGTCGGGGAACTTCTTGAGTTGCAGCAAGGGTGTGAAGGACCCTTTGGAATTTCCAGTGGTTAGATGTGATGGGCCTCGAGAAGCCTCATCGGAAATGGGCCTCATCTCGCCTGGAGGGCAAAACCTCCTGGATTTTCTCGAGTTGCGGCAGGTGCTCTCGACTTACGACGGGGACCTCAGGGACCCGCTCTGGTGGCCTCAGGAAAGGCCAGTCCCCATGCGAGTTCCTCGGGGGCCTCTCGGGATTCCTCTCCCGTCGATGCCGGGGCGTAAGACCTTGTGTGGAGTCAGGGCCGGAACCTGAGGATTCCTCTCCAGTGCTGACATGGATCTTGGGGTACTTCTGGAGTCTCCCCAGGGGAGTCAGTCCTCGTCTCGAATGCGGGCATGCACTTGCGCTTTCCTCCAGAGCGGTAGCAGCAGTGTCACGCAGTCCGCCGCGTGGATCAAAGGATCTATGGTTTTCCCTCGAGTCTTTCCCACGAGGCTTTCCCACGAGGCTTTCCCACAGGGCTGTCCCACGTGCACACGTGGTGGGAGTCGATCCTCGGCTTGAAAGTCAAGGCAGTGCAGGAAAAACAGGTTCCTCTGGAATGGACTGACACATCTGGGGGACTCTTGGAATGGTGGCACGACCCTGGAGTTCCTCTCGCCTTTCCTGTGGAGAGCGCCTCCTCTTGAGATGCGACGGGAACGCCGGGAATTCTTTCCCTACGAAACAGGGAAAGGATCCCTCATCTCGAGCTAGGAGGCGGAAACGGGGCTCCCCTGGATGTGTGCGGGACCCCACGTGCTTCCTCTCGAGTGGAGACGGGTATGTCGGGGAACTTCTTGAGTTGCAGCAAGGGTGTGAAGGACCCTTTGGAAGTTACAGTGGTTATATGTGATTAGCCTCGATAAGCCTCAGCGGAAATGGGCCTCATCTCGCCTGGAGGGCAAAACCTCCTGGATTTTCTCGAGTTGCGGCAGGTGCTCTCGACTTACGACGGGGACCTCAGGGACCCGCTCTGGTGGCCTCAGGAAAGGCCAGTCCCCATGCGACTTCCTCAGGGGCCTCTCGGGATACCTCTCACGTCGATGTCGGGGCCTAAGACCTTGTGTGGACTCGGGGCCGGAACCTGAGGATTCCTCTCCAGTGCTGACATGGGTCTTGGGGTACTTCTGGAGTCTCCCCAGGGGAGTCAGTCCTCGTCTGGAATGCGGGCATGCACTTGCGCTATCCTCCAGAGCAGTAGCAGCAGTGTCACGCAGTCCGCCGCCTGGATCAAAGGATCTATCGTTTTCCCTCGAGTCTTTCCCACGAGGCTTTCCCACGAGGCTTTCCCACAGGGCTGTCCCACGTGCACACGTGGTGGGAGTCGATCCTCGGCTTGAACGTCAAGGCAGTGCAGGGAAAACAGGTTCCTCTGGAATGGACTGACACATCTGGGGGTCTCTTGGAATTGTGCCCCGACCCTGGAGTTCCTCTCGCCTTTCCTGTGGAGAGCGCCACCTCTTGAGTTGCGACGGGAACGCCGGGAATTCTTTCCCTACGAAACAGGGAAAGGATCCCTCATCTCCAGCTAGGAGGCGGAAACGGGGCTCCCCTGGATGTGTGGGGGACCCCACGTGCTTCCTCTCGAGTGGAGACGGGTATGTCGCGGAACTGCTTGAGTTGCAGCAAGGGTGTGAAGGACCCTTTGGAAGTTCCAGTGGTTAGACGTGATTAGGCTCGAGAAGCCTCAGCGGAAATGGGCCTCATCTCGCCTGGAGGGCAAAACCTCCTGGATTTTCTCGAGTTGCGGCAGGTGCTCTCGACTTACGACGGGGACCTCAGGGACCCGCTCTGGTGGCCTCAGGAAAGGCCAGTCCCCATGCGAGTTCCTCGGGGGCCTCTCGGGATTCCTCTCCCGTCGATGCCGGGGCCTAAGACCTTGTGTGGAGTCGGGGCCGGAACCTGAGGATTCCTCTCCAGTGCTGACATGGATCTTGGGGTACTTCTCGAGTCTCCCCAGGGGAGTCAGTCCTCGTCTCGAATGCGGGCATGCACTTGCGCTTTCCTCCAGAGCGGTAGCAGCAGTGTCACGCAGTCCGCCGCGTGGATCAAAGGATCTATGGTTTTCCCTCGAGTCTTTCCCACGAGGCTTTCCCACGAGGCTTTCCCACAGGGCTGTCCCACGTGCACACGTGGTGGGAGTCGATCCTCGGGTTGAACGTCAAGGCAGTGCAGGGAAAACAGGTTCCTCTGGAATGGACTGACACATCTGGGGGTCTCTTGGAATTGTGCCCCGACCCTGGAGTTCCTCTCGCCTTTCCTGTGGAGAGCGCCACCTCTTGAGTTGCGACGGGAACGCCGGGAATTCTTTCCCTACGAAACAGGGAAAGGATCCCTCATCTCGAGCTAGGAGGCGGAAACGGGGCTCCCCTGGATGTGTGGGGGACCCCACGTGCTTCCTCTCGAGTGGAGACGGGTATGTTGCGGAACTGCTTGAGTTGCAGCAAGGGTGTGAAGGACCCTTTGGAAGTTTCAGTGGTTAGATATGATTAGCCTCGAGAAGCCTCAGCGGAAATGGGCCTCATCTCGCCTGGAGGGCAAATCCTCCTGGATTTTCTCGATTTGCGGCAGGTGCTCTCGACTTACGATGGGGACCTCAGGGACCCGCTCTGGTGGCCTCAGGAAAGGCCAGTCCCCATGAGAGTTCCTCGGGGGCCTCTCGGGATTCCTCTCCCGTCGATGAGGGGCCTAAGACCTTGTGTGGAGTCGGGGCCGGAACCTGAGGATTCCTCTCCAGTGCTGACATGGATCTTGGGGTACTTCTGGAGTCTCCCCATGGGAGTCAGTCCTCGTCTCGAATGCGGGCATGCACTTGCGCTTTCCTCCAGAGCGGTAGCAGCAGTGTCACGCAGTCTGCCGCGTGCATCAAAGGATCTATGGTTTTCCCTCGAGTCTTTCCCACGAGGCTTTCCCACGAGGCTTTCCCACAGGGCTGTCCCACGTGCACACGTGGTGGAAGTCGATCCTCGGCTTGAACGTCAAGGCAGTGCAGGGAAAACAGGTTCCTCTGGAATGGACTGACACATCTGCGGGACTCTTGGAATGGTGTCACGACCCTGGAGTTCTTCTCGCCTTTCTTGTGGAGAGCGCCTCCTCTTGAGATGCGACGGGAACGCCGGAATTCTTTCCCTATGAAACAGGGAAAGGATCCCTCATCTCGAGCTAGGAGGCGGAAACGGGGCTCCCCTGGATGTGTGCGGGACCCCACATGCTTCCTCTCGAGTGGAGACGGGTATGTCGGGGATCTTCTTGAGTTGCAGCAAGGGTGTGAAGGACCCTTTGGAAGTTCCAGTGGTTAGACGTGATTAGGCTCGAGAAGCCTCAGCGGAAATGGGCCTCATCTCGCCTGGAGGGCAAAACCTCCTGGATTTTCTCGAGTTGCGGCAGGTGCTCTCGACTTGCGACGGGGACCTCAGGGACCCACTCTGGTGGCCTCAGGAAAGGCCAGTCCCCATGTGACTTCCTCAGGGGCCTCTCGGGATACCTCTCACGTCGATGTCGGGGCCTAAGACCTTGTGTGGACTCGGGGCCGGAACCTGAGGATTCCTCTCCAGTGCTGACATGGGTCTTGGGGTACTTCTGGAGTCTCCCCAGGGGAGTCAGTCCTCGTCTGGAATGCGGGCATGCACTTGCGCTATCCTCCAGAGCAGTAGCAGCAGTGTCACGCAGTCCGCCGCCTGGATCAAAGGATCTATCGTTTTCCCTCGAGTCTTTCCCACGAGGCTTTCCCACGAGGCTTTCCCACAGGGCTGTCCCTCGTGCATACGTGGTGGGAGTCGATCCTCGGCTTGAACGTCAAGGCAGTGCAGGGAAAACAGGTTCCTCTGGAATGGACTGACACATCTGGGGGACTCTTGGAAGGGTGGCACGACCCTGGAGTTCCTCTCACCTTTCCTGTGTAGAGCGCCTCCTCTTGAGATGCGACGGGAACGCCGGGAATTCTTTCCCTACGAAACAGGGAAAGGATCCCTCATCTCGAACTAGGAGGCGGAAACGTGGCTCCCCTGGATGTGTGCGGGACCCCACGTACTTCCTCTCGAGTGGAGACGGGTATGTCGGGGAACTTCTTGAGTTGCAGCAAGGGTGTGAAGGACCCTTTGGAAGTTCCAGTGGTTAGACGTGATTAGGCTCGAGAAGCCTCAGCGGAAATGGGCCTCATCTCGCCTGGAGGGCAAAACCTCCTGGATTTTCTCGAGTTGCGGCAGGTGCTCTCGACTTACGACGGGGACCTCAGGGACCCGCTCTGGTGGCCTCAGGAAAGGCCAGTCCCCATGCGAGTTCCTCGGGGGCCTCTCGGGATTCCTCTCCCGTCGATGCCGGGGCCTAAGACCTTGTGTGGAGTCGGGGCCGGAACCTGAGGATTCCTCTCCAGTGCTGACATGGATCTTGGGGTACTTCTGGAGTCTCCCCAGGGGAGTCAGTCCTCGTCTCGAATGCGGGCATGCACTTGCGCTTTCCTCCAGAGCGGTAGCAGCAGTGTCACGCAGTCCGCCGCGTGGATCAAAGGATCTATGGTTTTCCCTCGAGTCATTCCCACGAGGCTTTCCCACGAGGCTTTCCCACAGGGCTGTCCCACGTGCACACGTGGTGGGAGTCGATCCTCGGGTTGAACGTCAAGGCAGTGCAGGGAAAACAGGTTCCTCTGGAATGGACTGACACATCTGGGGGTCTCTTGGAATTGTGCCCCGACCCTGGAGTTCCTCTCGCCTTTCCTGTGGAGAGCGCCACCTCTTGAGTTGCGACGGGAACGCCGGGAATTCTTTCCCTACGAAACAGGGAAAGGATCCCTCATCTCGAGCTAGGAGGCGGAAACGGGGCTCCCCTGGATGTGTGGGGGACCCCACGTGCTTAATCTCGAGTGGAGACGGGTATGTCGCGGAACTGCTTGAGTTGCAGCAAGGGTGTGAAGGACCCTTTGGAAGTTTCAGTGGTTAGATATGATTAGCCTCGAGAAGCCTCAGCGGAAATGGGCCTCTTCTCGCCTGGAGGGCAAATCCTCCTGGATTTTCTCGAGTTGCGGCAGGTGCTCTCGACTTACGACGGGGACCTCAGGGACCCGCTCTGGTGGCCTCAGGAAAGGCCAGTCCCCATGAGAGTTCCTCGGGGGCCTCTCGGGATTCCTCTCCCGTCGATGAGGGGCCTAAGACCTTGTGTGGAGTCGGGGCTGGAACCTGAGGATTCCTCTCCAGTGTTGACATGGATCTTGGGGTACTTCTGGAGTCTCCCCATGGGAGTCAGTCCTCGTCTCGAATGCGGGCATGCACTTGCGCTTTCCTCCAGAGCGGTAGCAGCAGTGTCACGCAGTCTGCCGCGTGCATCAAAGGATCTATGGTTTTCCCTCGAGTCTTTCCCACGAGGCTTTCCCACGAGGCTTTCCCACAGGGCTGTCCCACGTGCACACGTGGTGGAAGTCGATCCTCGGCTTGAACGTCAAGGCAGTGCAGGGAAAACAGGTTCCTCTGGAATGGACTGACACATCTGCGGGACTCTTGGAATGGTGTCACGACCCTGGAGTTCTTCTCGCCTTTCTTGTGGAGAGCGCCTCCTCTTGAGATGCGACGGGAACGCCGGAATTCTTTCCCTATGAAACAGGGAAAGGATCCCTCATCTCGAGCTAGGAGGCGGAAACGAGGCTCCCCTGGATGTGTGCGGGACCCCACGTGCTTCCTCTCGAGTGGAGACGGGTATGTCGGGGAACTTCTTGAGTTGCAGCAAGGGTGTGAAGGACCCTTTGGAATTTCCAGTGGTTAGATGTGATTGGCCTCGAGAAGCCTCATCGGAAATGGGCCTCATCTCGCCTGGAGGGCAAAACCTCCTGGGTTTTCTCGAGTTGCGGCAGGTGCTCTCGACTTACGACGGGGACCTCAGGGACCCGCTCTGGTGGCCTCAGGAAAGGCCAGTCCCCATGCGAGTTCCTCGGGGGCCTCTCGGGATTCCTCTCCCGTCGATGCCGGGGCGTAAGACATTGTGTGGAGTCAGGGCCGGAACCTGAGGATTCCTCTCCAGTGCTGACATGGATCTTGGGGTACTTCTGGAGTCTCCCCAGGGGAGTCAGTCCTCGTCTCGAATGCGGGCATGCACTTGCGCTTTCCTCCAGAGCGGTAGCAGCAGTGTCCGCAGTCCGCCGCGTGGATCAAAGGATCTATGGTTTTCCCCCGAGTCTTTCCCACGAGGCTTTCCCACGAGGCTTTCCCACAGGGCTGTCCCACGTGCACACGTGGTGGGAGTCGATCCTCGGCTTGAACGTCAAGGCAGTGCAGGGAAAACTGGTTCCTCTGGAATGGACTGACACATCTGGGGGTCTCTTGGAATGGTGCCCAGACCCTGGAGTTCCTCTCGCCTTTCCTGTGGAGAGCGCCACCTCTTGAGTTGCGACGGGAACGCCGGGAATTCTTTCCCTACGAAACAGGGAAAGGATCCCTCATCTCGAGCTAGGAGGCGGAAACGGGGCTCCCCTGGATGTGTGCGGGACCCCACGTGTTCCTCTCGAGTGGAGACGGGTATGTCGCGGAACTGCTTGAGTTGCAGCAAGGGTGTGAAGGACCCTTTGGAAGTTCCAGTGGTTAGATATGATTAGCCTCGAGAAGCCTCAGCGGAAATGGGCCTCATCTCGCCTGGAGGACAAATCCTCCTGGATGTTCTCGAGTTGCGGCAGGTGCTCTCGACTTACGATGGGGACCTCAGGGACCCGCTCTGGTGGCCTCAGGAAAGGCCAGTCCCCATGCGAGTTCCTCGGGGGCCTCTCGGGATTCCTCTCCCGTCGATGAGGGGCCTAAGACATTGTGTGGAGTCGGGGCCGGAACCTGAGGATTCCTCTCCAGTGCTGACATGGATCTTGGGGTACTTCTGGAGTCTCCCCAGGGGAGTCAGTCCTCGTCTCGAATGCGGGCATGCACTTGCGCTTTCCTCCAGAGCGGTAGCAGCAGTGTCACGCAGTCCGCCGCGTGGATCAAAGGATCTATGGTTTTCCCTCGAGTCTTTCCCACGAGGCTTTCCCACGAGGCTTTCCCACAGGGCTGTCCCAAGTGCACACGTGGTGGAAGTCGATCCTCGGCTTGAACGTCAAGGCAGTGCAGGGAAAACAGGTTCCTCTGGAATGGACTGACACATCTGCGGGACTCTTGGAATGGTGTCACGACCCTGGAGTTCTTCTCGCCTTTCCTGTGGAGAGCGCCTCCTCTTGAGATGCGACGGGAACGCCAGAATTCTTTCCCTATGAAACAGGGAAAGGATCCCTCATCTCGAGCTAGGAGGCGGAAACGGGGCTCCCCTGGATGTGTGCGGGACCCCACGTGCTTCCTCTCGAGTGGAGACGGGTATGTCGGGGAACTTCTTGAGTTGCAGCAAGGGTGTGAAGGACCCTTTGGAATTTCCAGTGGTTAGATGTGATGGGCCTCGAGAAGCCTCATCGGAAATGGGCCTCATCTCGCCTGGAGGGCAAAACCTCCTGGATTTTCTCGAGTTGCGGCAGGTGCTCTCGACTTACGACGGGGACCTCAGGGACCCGCTCTGGTGGCCTCAGGAAAGGCCAGTCCCCATGCGAGTTCCTCGGGGGCCTCTCGGGATTCCTCTCCCGTCGATGCCGGCGCCGAAGACCTTGTGTGGAGTCGGGGCCGGAACATGAGGATTCCTCTCCAGTGCTGACATGGATCTTGGGGAACTTCTGGAGTCTCCCCAGGGGAGTCAGTCCTCGTCTCGAATGCGGGCATGCACATGCGCTTTCCTCCAGAGCGGTAGCAGCAGTGTCACGCATTCCGCCGCGTGGATCAAAGGATCTATGGTTTTCCCCCGAGTCTTTCCCACGAGGCTTTCCCACGAGGCTTTCCCACAGGGCTGTCCCACGTGCACACGTGGTGGGAGTCGATCCTCGGCTTGAACGTCAAGGCAGTGCAGGGAAAACTGGTTCCTCTGGAATGGACTGACACATCTGGGGGTCTCTTGGAATGGTGCCCCGACCCTGGAGTTCCTCTCGCCTTTCCTGTGGAGAGCGCCACCTCTTGAGTTGCGACGGGAACGCCGGGAATTCTTTCCCTACGAAACAGGGAAAGGATCCCTCATCTCGAGCTAGGAGGCGGAAACGGGGCTCCCCTGGATGTGTGCGGGACCCCACGTGTTCCTCTCGAGTGGAGACGGGTATGTCGCGGAACTGCTTGAGTTGCAGCAAGGGTGTGAAGGACCCTTTGGAAGTTCCAGTGGTTAGATATGATTAGCCTCGAGAAGCCTCAGCGGAAATGGGCCTCATCTCGCCTGGAGGACAAATCCTCCTGGATGTTCTCGAGTTGCGGCAGGTGCTCTCGACTTACGATGGGGACCTCAGGGACCCGCTCTGGTGGCCTCAGGAAAGGCCAGTCCCCATGCGAGTTCCTCGGGGGCCTCTCGGGATTCCTCTCCCGTCGATGAGGGGCCTAAGACATTGTGTGGAGTCGGGGCCGGAACCTGAGGATTCCTCTCCAGTGCTGACATGGATCTTGGGGTACTTCTGGAGTCTCCCCAGGGGAGTCAGTCCTCGTCTCGAATGAGGGCATGCACTTGCGCTTTCCTCCAGAGCGGTAGCAGCAGTGTCACGCAGTCCGCCGCGTGGATCAAAGGATCTATGGTTTTCCCTCGAGTCTTTCCCACGAGGCTTTCCCACGAGGCTTTCCCACAGGGCTGTCCCACGTGCACACGTGGTGGAAGTCGATCCTCGGCATGAACGTCAAGGCAGTGCAGGGAAAACAGGTTCCTCTGGAATGGACTGACACATCTGCGGGACTCTTGGAATGGTGTCACGACCCTGGAGTTCTTCTCGCCTTTCCTGTGGAGAGCGCCTCCTCTTGAGATGCGACGGGAACGCCAGAATTCTTTCCCTATGAAACAGGGAAAGGATCCCTCATCTCGAGCTAGGAGGCGGGAACGGGGCTCCCCTGTATGTGTGCGGGACCCCACGTGCTTCCTCTCGAGTGGAGACGGGTATGTCGGGGAACTTCTTGAGTTGCAGCAAGGGTGTGAAGGACCCTTTGGAATTTCCAGTGGTTAGATGTGATGGGCCTCGAGAAGCCTCATCGGAAATGGGCCTCATCTCGCCTGGAGGGCAAAACCTCCTGGATTTTCTCGAGTTGCGGCAGGTGCTCTCGACTTACGACGGGGACCTCAGGGACCCGCTCTGGTGGCCTCAGGAAAGGCCAGTCCCCATGCGAGTTCCTCGGGGGCCTCTCGGGATTCCTCTCCCGTCGATGCCGGCGCCGAAGACCTTGTGTGGAGTCGGGGCCGGAACCTGAGGATTCCTCTCCAGTGCTGACATGGATCTTGGGGTACTTCTGGAGTCTCCCCAGGGGAGTCAGTCCTCGTCTCGAATGCGGGCATGCACATGCGCTTTCCTCCAGAGCGGTAGCAGCAGTGTCACGCAGTCCGCCGCGTGGATCAAAGGATCTATGGTTTTCCCCCGAGTCTTTCCCACGAGGCTTTCCCACGAGGCTTTCCCACAGGGCTGTCCCACGTGCACACGTGGTGGGAGTCGATCCTCGGCTTGAACGTCAAGGCAGTGCAGGGAAAACTGGTTCCTCTGGAATGGACTGACACATCTGAGGGTCTCTTGGAATGGTGCCCCGACCCTGGAGTTCCTCTCGCCTTTCCTGTGGAGAGCGCCACCTCTTGAGTTGCGACGGGAACGCCGGGAATTCTTTCCCTACGAAACAGGGAAAGGATCCCTCATCTCGAGCTAGGAGGCGGAAACGGGGCTCCCCTGGATGTGTGCGGGACCCCACGTGTTCCTCTCGAGTGGAGACGGGTATGTCGCGGAACTGCTTGAGTTGCAGCAAGGGTGTGAAGGACCCTTTGGAAGTTCCAGTGGTTAGATATGATTAGCCTCGAGAAGCCTCAGCGGAAATGGGCCTCATCTCGCCTGGAGGACAAATCCTCCTGGATGTTCTCGAGTTGCGGCAGGTGCTCTCGACTTACGACGGGGACCTCAGGGACCCGCTCTGGTGGCCTCAGGAAAGGCCAGTCCCCATGCGAGTTCCTCGGGGGCCTCTCGGGATTCCTCTCCCGTCGATGAGGGGCCTAAGACATTGTGTGGAGTCGGGGCCGGAACCTGAGGATTCCTCTCCAGTGCTGACATGGATCTTGGGGTACTTCTGGAGTCTCCCCAGGGGAGTCAGTCCTCGTCTCGAATGCGGGCATGCACTTGCGCTTTCCTCCAGAGCGGTAGCAGCAGTGTCACGCAGTCCGCCGCGTGGATCAAAGGATCTATGGTTTTCCCTCGAGTCTTTCCCACGAGGCTTTCCCACGAGGCTTTCCCACAGGGCTGTCCCACGTGCACACGTGGTGGAAGTCGATCCTCGGCTTGAACGTCAAGGCAGTGCAGGGAAAACAGGTTCCTCTGGAATGGACTGACACATCTGCGGGACTCTTGGAATGGTGTCACGACCCTGGAGTTCTTCTCGCCTTTCCTGTGGAGAGGGCCTCCTCTTGAGATGCGACGGGAACGCCAGAATTCTTTCCCTATGAAACAGGGAAAGGATCCCTCATCTCGAGCTAGGAGGCGGAAACGGGGCTCCCCTGGATGTGTGCGGGACCCCACGTGCTTCCTCTCGAGTGGAGACGGGTATGTCGGGGAACTTCTTGAGTTGCAGCAAGGGTGTGAAGGACCCTTTGGAATTTCCAGTGGTTAGATGTGATGGGCCTCGAGAAGCCTCATCGGAAATGGGCCTCATCTCGCCTGGAGGGCAAAACCTCCTGGATTTTCTCGAGTTGCGGCAGGTGCTCTCGACTTACGACGGGGACCTCAGGGACCCGCTCTGGTGGCCTCAGGAAAGGCCAGTCCCCATGCGAGTTCCTCGGGGGCCTCTCGGGATTCCTCTCCCGTCGATGCCGGGGCGTAAGACCTTGTGTGGAGTCAGGGCCGGAACCTGAGGATTCCTCTCCAGTGCTGACATGGATCTTGGGGTTCTTCTGGAGTCTCCCCAGGGGAGTCAGTCCTCGTCTCGAATGCGGGCATGCACTTGCGCTTTCCTCCAGAGCGGTAGCAGCAGTGTCACGCAGTCCGCCGCGTGGATCAAAGGATCTATGGTTTTCCCTCGAGTCTTTCCCACGAGGCTTTCCCACGAGGCTTTCCCACAGGGCTGTCCCACGTGCACACGTGGTGGGAGTCGATCCTCGGCTTGAAAGTCAAGGCAGTGCAGGAAAAACAGGTTCCTCTGGAATGGACTGACACATCTGGGGGACTCTTGGAATGGTGGCACGACCCTGGAGTTCCTCTCGCCTTTCCTGTGGAGAGCGCCTCCTCTTGAGATGCGACGGGAACGCCGGGAATTCTTTCCCTACGAAACAGGGAAAGGATCCCTCATCTCGAACTAGGAGGCGGAAACGGGGCTCCCCTGGATGTGTGCGGGACCCCACGTACTTCCTCTCGAGTGGAGACGGGTATGTCGGGGAACTTCTTGAGTTGCAGCAAGGGTGTGAAGGACCCTTTGAAAGTTCCAGTGGTTAGACGTGATTAGGCTCGAGAAGCCTCAGCGGAAATGGGCCTCATCTCGCCTGGAGGGCAAAACCTCCTGGATTTTCTCGAGTTGCGGCAGGTGCTCTCGACTTACGACGGGGACCTCAGGGACCCGCTCTGGTGGCCTCAGGAAAGGCCAGTCCCCATGCGAGTTCCTCGGGGGCCTCTCGGGATTCCTCTCCCGTCGATGCCGGGGCCTAAGACCTTGTGTGGAGTCGGGGCCACAACCTGAGGATTCCTCTCCAGTGCTGACATGGATCTTGGGGTACTTCTGGAGTCTCCCCAGGGGAGTCAGTCCTCGTCTCGAATGCGGGCATGCACTTGCGCTTTCCTCCAGAGCGGTAGCAGCAGTGTCACGCAGTCCGCCGCGTGGATCAAAGGATCTATGGTTTTCCCTCGAGTCTTTCCCACGAGGCTTTCCCACGAGGCTTTCCCACAGGGCTGTCCCACGTGCACACGTGGTGGGAGTCGATCCTCGGGTTGAACGTCAAGGCAGTGCAGGGAAAACAGGTTCCTCTGGAATGGACTGACACATCTGGGGGTCTCTTGGAATGGTGCCCCGACCCTGGAGTTCCTCTCGCCTTTCCTGTGGAGAGCGCCACCTCTTGAGTTGCGACGGGAACGCCGGGAATTCTTTCCCTACGAAACAGGGAAAGGATCCCTCATCTCGAGCTAGGAGGCGGAAACGGGGCTCCCCTGGATGTGTGGGGGACCACACGTGCTTCCTCTCGAGTGGAGACGGGTATGTCGGGGAACTTCTTGAGTTGCAGCAAGGGTGTGAAGGACCCTTTGGAATTTCCAGTGGTTAGATGTGATTGGCCTCGAGAAGCCTCATCGGAAATGGGCCTCATCTCGCCTGGAGGGCAAAACCTCCTGGGTTTTCTCGAGTTGCGGCAGGTGCTCTCGACTTACGACGGGGACCTCAGGGACCCGCTCTGGTGGCCTCAGGAAAGGCCAGTCCCCATGCGAGTTCCTCGGGTGCCTCTCGGGATTCCTCTCCAGTCGATGCCGGGGCCTAAGACCTTGTGTGGAGTCGGGGCCGGAACCTGAGGATTCCTCTTCAGTGCTGACATGGATCTTGGGGTACTTCTGGAGTCTCCCCAGGGGAGTCAGTCCTCGTCTCGAATGCGGGCATGCACTTGCGCTTTCCTCCAGAGCGGTAGCAGCAGTGTCACGCAGTCCGCCGCGTGGATCAAAGGATCTATGGTTTTCCCTCGAGTCTTTCCCACGAGGCTTTCCCACGAGGTTTTCCCACAGGGCTGTCCCACGTGCACACGTGGTGGGAGTGGATCCTCGGCTTGAACGTCAAGGCAGTGCAGGGAAAACAGGTTCCTCTGGAATGGACTGACACATCTGGGGGACTCTTGGAATGGTGGCACGACCCTGGAGTTCCTCTCGCCTTTCCTGTGGAGAGCGATTCCTCTTGAGATGCGACGGGAACGCCGGGAATTCTTTCCCTACGAAACAGGGAAAGGATCCCTCATCTCGAGCTAGGAGGCGGAAACGGGTCTCCCCTGGATGTGTGCGGGACCCCACGTGTTCCTCTCGAGTGGAGACGGGTATGTCGCGGAACTGCTTGAGTTGCAGCAAGGGTGTGAAGGACCCTTTGGAAGTTCCAGTGGTTAGATATGATTAGCCTCGAGAAGCCTCAGCGGAAATGGGCCTCATCTCGCCTGGAGGACAAATCCTCCTGGATGTTCTCGAGTTGCGGCAGGTGCTCTCGACTTACGATGGGGACCTCAGGGACCCGCTCTGGTGGCCTCAGGAAAGGCCAGTCCCCATGCGAGTTCCTCGGGGGCCTCTCGGGATTCCTCTCCCGTCGATGAGGGGCCTAAGACATTGTGTGGAGTCGGGGCCGGAACCTGAGGATTCCTCTCCAGTGCTGACATGGATCTTGGGGTACTTCTGGAGTCTCCCCAGGGGAGTCAGTCCTCGTCTCGAATGCGGGCATGCACTTGCGCTTTCCTCCAGAGCGGTAGCAGCAGTGTCACGCAGTCCGCCGCGTGGATCAAAGGATCTATGGTTTTCCCTCGAGTCTTTCCCACGAGGCTTTCCCACGAGGCTTTCCCACAGGGCTGTCCCACGTGCACACGTGGTGGAAGTCGATCCTCGGCTTGAACGTCAAGGCAGTGCAGGGAAAACAGGTTCCTCTGGAATGGACTGACACATCTGCGGGACTCTTGGAATGGTGTCACGACCCTGGAGTTCTTCTCGCCTTTCCTGTGGAGAGCGCCTCCTCTTGAGATGCGACGGGAACGCCAGAATTCTTTCCCTATGAAGCACGGAAAGGATCGCTCATCTCGAGCTAGGAGGCGGAAACGGGGCTCCCCTGGATGTGTGCGGGACCCCACGTGCTTCCTCTCGAGTGGAGACGGGTATGTCGCGGAACTTCTTGAGTTGCAGCAAGGGTGTGAAGGACCCTTTGGAATTTCCAGTGGTTAGATGTGATTGGCCTCGAGAAGCCTCATCGGAAATGGGCCTCATCTCGCCTGGAGGGCAAAACCTCCTGGATTTTCTCGAGTTGCTGCAGGTGCTCTCGACTTACGACGGGGACCTCAGGGACCGGCTCTGGTGGCCTCTGGAAAGGCCAGTCCCCATGCGAGTTCCTCGGGGGCCTCTCGGGATTCCTCTCCCGTCGATGCCGGGGCGTAAGACCTTGTGTGGAGTCAGGGCCGGAACCTGAGGATTCCTCTCCAGTGCTGACATGGATCTTGGGGTACTTCTGGAGTCTCCCCAGGGGAGTCAGTCCTCGTCTCGAATGCGGGCATGCACTTGCGCTTTCCTCCAGAGCGGTAGCAGCAGTGTCACGCAGTCCGCCGCGTGGATCAAAGGATCTATGGTTTTCCCTCGAGTCTTTCCCACGAGGCTTTCCCACGAGGCTTTCCCACAGGGCTGTCCCACGTGCACACGTGGTGGGAGTCGATCCTCGGCTTGAAAGTCAAGGCAGTGCAGGGAAAACAGGTTCCTCTGGAATGGACTGACACATCTGGGGGTCTCTTGGAATGGTGCCACGACCCTGGAGTTCCTCTCCCCTTTCTTGTGTAGAGCGCCTCCTCTTGAGATGCGACGGGAACGCCGGGAATTCTTTCCCTACGAAACAGGGAAAGGATCCCTCATCACGAGCTAGGAGGCGGAAACGGGGCTCCCCTGGATGTGTGCGGGACCCCACGTGCTTCCTCTCGAGTGGAGACGGGTATGTCGCGGAACTGCTTGAGTTGCAGCAAGGGTGTGAAGGACCCTTTGGAAGTTCCAGTGGTTAGACGTGATTAGGCTCGAGAAGCCTCAGCGGAAATGGGCCTCATCTCGCCTGGAGGGCAAAACCTCCTGGATTTTCTCGAGTTGCGGCAGGTGCTCTCGACTTACGACGGGGACCTCAGGGACCCGCTCTGGTGGCCTCAGGAAAGGCCAGTCCCCATGCGAGTTCCTCGGGGGCCTCTCGGGATTCCTCTCCCGTCGATGCCGGGGCCTAAGACCTTGTGTGGAGTCGGGGCCGGAACCTGAGGATTCCTCTCCAGTGCTGACATGGATCTTGGGGTACTTCTGGAGTCTCCCCAGGGGAGTCAGTCCTCGTCTCGAATGCGGGCATGCACTTGCGCTTTCCTCCAGAGCGGTAGCAGCAGTGTCACGCAGTCCGCCGCGTGGATAAAAGGATCTATGGTTTTCCCTCGAGTCTTTCCCACGAGGCTTTCCCACGAGGCTTTCCCACAGGGCTGTCCCACGTGCACACGTGGTGGGAGTCGATCCTCGGGTTGAACGTCAAGGCAGTGCAGGGAAAACAGGTTCCTCTGGAATGGACTGACACATCTGGGGGTCTCTTGGAATGGTGCCACGACCCTGGAGTTCCTCTCCCCTTTCTTGTGGAGAGCGCCTCCTCTTGAGATGCGACGGGAACGCCGGGAATTCTTTCCCTACGAAACAGGGAAAGGATCCCTCATCTCGAGCTAGGAGGCGGAAACGGGGCTCCCCTGGATGTGTGCGGGACCCCACGTGCTTCCTCTCGAGTGGAGACGGCTATGTCGCGGAAGTGCTTGAGTTGCAGCAAGGGTGTGAAGGACCCTTTGGAAGTTCCAGTGGTTAGACGTGATTAGGCTCGAGAAGCCTCAGCGGAAATGGGCCTCATCTCGCCTGGAGGGCAAAACCTCCTGGATTTTCTCGAGTTGCGGCAGGTGCTCTCGACTTACGACGGGGACCTCAGGGACCCGCTCTCGTGGCCTCAGGAAAGGCCAGTCCCCATGCGAGTTCCTCGGGGGCCTCTCGGGATTCCTCTCCCGTCGATGCCGGGGCCTAAGACCTTGTGTGGAGTCGGGGCCGGAACCTGAGGATTCCTCTCCAGTGCTGACATGGATCTTGGGGTACTTCTGGAGTCTCCCCAGGGGAGTCAGTCCTCGTCTCGAATGCGGGCATGCACTTGCGCTTTCCTCCAGAGCGGTAGCAGCAGTGTCACGCAGTCCGCCGCGTGGATCAAAGGATCTATGGTTTTCCCTCGAGTCTTTCCCACGAGGCTTTCCCACGAGGCTTTCCCACAGGGCTGTCCCACGTGCACACGTGGTGGGAGTCGATCCTCGGCTTGAACGTCAAGGCAGTGCAGGGAAAACAGGTTCCTCTGGAATGGACTGACACATCTGGGGGTCTCTTGGAATGGTGCCACGACCCTGGAGTTCCTCTCCCCTTTCTTGTGGAGAGCGCCTCCTCTTGAGATGCGACGGGAACGCCGGGAATTCTTTCCCTACGAAACAGGGAAAGGATCCCTCATCTCGAGCTAGGAGGCGGAAACGGGGCTCCCCTGGATGTGTGCGGGACCCCACGTGCTTCCTCTCGAGTGGAGACGGGTATGTCGCGGAACTTCTTGAGTTGCAGCAAGGGTGTGAAGGACCCTTTGGAAGTTACAGTGGTTATATGTGATTAGCCTCGATAAGCCTCAGCGGAAATGGGCCTCATCTCGCCTGGAGGGCAAAACCTCCTGGATTTTCTCGAGTTGCGGCAGGTGCTCTCGACTTACGACGGGGACCTCAGGGACCCGCTCTGGTGGCCTCAGGAAAGGCCAGTCCCCATGCGAGTTCCTCGGGGGCCTCTCGGGATTCCTCTCCCGTCGATGCCGGGGCCTAAGACCTTGTGTGGAGTCGGGGCCGGAACCTGAGGATTCCTCTCCAGTGCTGACATGGATCTTGGGGTACTTCTCGAGTCTCCCCAGGGGAGTCAGTCCTCGTCTCGAATGCGGGCATGCACTTGCGCTTTCCTCCAGAGCGGTAGCAGCAGTGTCACGCAGTCCGCCGCGTGGATCAAAGGATCTATGGTTTTCCCTCGAGTCTTTCCCACGAGGCTTTCCCACGAGGCTTTCCCACAGGGCTGTCCCACGTGCACACGTGGTGGGAGTCGATCCTCGGGTTGAACGTCAAGGCAGTGCAGGGAAAACAGGTTCCTCTGGAATGGACTGACACATCTGGGGGTCTCTTGGAATTGTGCCCCGACCCTGGAGTTCCTCTCGCCTTTCCTGTGGAGAGCGCCACCTCTTGAGTTGCGACGGGAACGCCGGGAATTCTTTCCCTACGAAACAGGGAAAGGATCCCTCATCTCGAGCTAGGAGGCGGAAACGGGGCTCCCCTGGATGTGTGGGGGACCCCACGTGCTTCCTCTCGAGTGGAGACGGGTATGTTGCGGAACTGCTTGAGTTGCAGCAAGGGTGTGAAGGACCCTTTGGAAGTTTCAGTGGTTAGATATGATTAGCCTCGAGAAGCCTCAGCGGAAATGGGCCTCATCTCGCCTGGAGGGCAAATCCTCCTGGATTTTCTCGAGTTGCGGCAGGTGCTCTCGACTTACGATGGGGACCTCAGGGACCCGCTCTGGTGGCCTCAGGAAAGGCCAGTCCCCATGAGAGTTCCTCGGGGGCCTCTCGGGATTCCTCTCCCGTCGATGAGGGGCCTAAGACCTTGTGTGGAGTCGGGGCCGGAACCTGAGGATTCCTCTCCAGTGCTGACATGGATCTTGGGGTACTTCTGGAGTCTCCCCATGGGAGTCAGTCCTCGTCTCGAATGCGGGCATGCACTTGCGCTTTCCTCCAGAGCGGTAGCAGCAGTGTCACGCAGTCTGCCGCGTGCATCAAAGGATCTATGGTTTTCCCTCGAGTCTTTCCCACGAGGCTTTCCCACGAGGCTTTCCCACAGGGCTGTCCCACGTGCACACGTGGTGGAAGTCGATCCTCGGCTTGAACGTCAAGGCCGTGCAGGGAAAACAGGTTCCTCTGGAATGGACTGACACATCTGCGGGACTCTTGGAATGGTGTCACGACCCTGGAGTTCTTCTCGCCTTTCTTGTGGAGAGCGCCTCCTCTTGAGATGCGACGGGAACGCCGGAATTCTTTCCCTATGAAACAGGGAAAGGATCCCTCATCTCGAGCTAGGAGGCGGAAACGGGGCTCCCCTGGATGTGTGCGGGACCCCACATGCTTCCTCTCGAGTGGAGACGGGTATGTCGGGGATCTTCTTGAGTTGCAGCAAGGGTGTGAAGGACCCTTTGGAAGTTCCAGTGGTTAGACGTGATTAGGCTCGAGAAGCCTCAGCGGAAATGGGCCTCATCTCGCCTGGAGGGCAAAACCTCCTGGATTTTCTCGAGTTGCGGCAGGTGCTCTCGACTTGCGACGGGGACCTCAGGGACCCACTCTGGTGGCCTCAGGAAAGGCCAGTCCCCATGTGACTTCCTCAGGGGCCTCTCGGGATACCTCTCACGTCGATGTCGGAGCCTAAGACCTTGTGTGGACTCGGGGCCGGAACCTGAGGATTCCTCTCCAGTGCTGACATGGGTCTTGGGGTACTTCTGGAGTCTCCCCAGGGGAGTCAGTCCTCGTCTGGAATGCGGGCATGCACTTGCGCTATCCTCCAGAGCAGTAGCAGCAGTGTCACGCAGTCCGCCGCCTGGATCAAAGGATCTATCGTTTTCCCTCGAGTCTTTCCCACGAGGCTTTCCCACGAGGCTTTCCCACAGGGCTGTCCCTCGTGCATACGTGGTGGGAGTCGATCCTCGGCTTGAACGTCAAGGCAGTGCAGGGAAAACAGGTTCCTCTGGAATGGACTGACACATCTGGGGGACTCTTGGAATGGTGGCACGACCCTGGAGTTCCTCTCACCTTTCCTGTGTAGAGCGCCTCCTCTTGAGATGCGACGGGAACGCCGGGAATTCTTTCCCTACGAAACAGGGAAAGGATCCCTCATCTCGAACTAGGAGGCGGAAACGTGGCTCCCTTGGATGTGTGCGGGACCCCACGTACTTCCTCTCGAGTGGAGACGGGTATGTCGGGGAACTTCTTGAGTTGCAGCAAGGGTGTGAAGGACCCTTTGGAAGTTCCAGTGGTTAGACGTGATTAGGCTCGAGAAGCCTCAGCGGAAATGGGCCTCATCTCGCCTGGAGGGCAAAACCTCCTGGATTTTCTCGAGTTGCGGCAGGTGCTCTCGACTTACGACGGGGACCTCAGGGACCCGCTCTGGTGGCCTCAGGAAAGGCCAGTCCCCATGCGAGTTCCTCGGGGGCCTCTCGGGATTCCTCTCCCGTCGATGCCGGGGCCTAAGACCTTGTGTGGAGTCGGGGCCGGAACCTGAGGATTCCTCTCCAGTGCTGACATGGATCTTGGGGTACTTCTGGAGTCTCCCCAGGGGAGTCAGTCCTCGTCTCGAATGCGGGCATGCACTTGCGCTTTCCTCCAGAGCGGTAGCAGCAGTGTCACGCAGTCCGCCGCGTGGATCAAAGGATCTATGGTTTTCCCTCGAGTCATTCCCACGAGGCTTTCCCACGAGGCTTTCCCACAGGGCTGTCCCACGTGCACACGTGGTGGGAGTCGATCCTCGGGTTGAACGTCAAGGCAGTGCAGGGAAAACAGGTTCCTCTGGAATGGACTGACACATCTGGGGGTCTCTTGGAATTGTGCCCCGACCCTGGAGTTCCTCTCGCCTTTCCTGTGGAGAGCGCCACCTCTTGAGTTGCGACGGGAACGCCGGGAATTCTTTCCCTACGAAACAGGGAAAGGATCCCTCATCTCGAGCTAGGAGGCGGAAACGGGGCTCCCCTGGATGTGTGGGGGACCCCACGTGCTTAATCTCGAGTGGAGACGGGTATGTCGCGGAACTGCTTGAGTTGCAGCAAGGGTGTGAAGGACCCTTTGGAAGTTTCAGTGGTTAGATATGATTAGCCTCGAGAAGCCTCAGCGGAAATGGGCCTCTTCTCGCCTGGAGGGCAAATCCTCCTGGATTTTCTCGAGTTGCGGCAGGTGCTCTCGACTTACGACGGGGACCTCAGGGACCCGCTCTGGTGGCCTCAGGAAAGGCCAGTCCCCATGAGAGTTCCTCGGGGGCCTCTCGGGATTCCTCTCACGTCGATGAGGGGCCTAAGACCTTGTGTGGAGTCGGGGCTGGAACCTGAGGATTCCTCTCCAGTGCTGACATGGATCTTGGGGTACTTCTGGAGTCTCCCCATGGGAGTCAGTCCTCGTCTCGAATGCGGGCATGCACTTGCGCTTTCCTCCAGAGCGGTAGCAGCAGTGTCACGCAGTCTGCCGCCTGCATCAAAGGATCTATGGTTTTCCCTCGAGTCTTTCCCACGAGGCTTTCCCACGAGGCTTTCCCACAGGGCTGTCCCACGTGCACACGTGGTGGAAGTCGATCCTCGGCTTGAACGTCAAGGCAGTGCAGGGAAAACAGGTTCCTCTGGAATGGACTGACACATCTGCGGGACTCTTGGAATGGTGTCACGACCCTGGAGTTCTTCTCGCCTTTCTTGTGGAGAGCGCCTCCTCTTGAGATGCGACGGGAACGCCGGAATTCTTTCCCTATGAAACAGGGAAAGGATCCCTCATCTCGAGCTAGGAGGCGGAAACGAGGCTCCCCTGGATGTGTGCGGGACCCCACGTGCTTCCTCTCGAGTGGAGACGGGTATGTCGGGGAACTTCTTGAGTTGCAGCAAGGGTGTGAAGGACCCTTTGGAATTTCCAGTGGTTAGATGTGATTGGCCTCGAGAAGCCTCATCGGAAATGGGCCTCATCTCGCCTGGAGGGCAAAACCTCCTGGGTTTTCTCGAGTTGCGGCAGGTGCTCTCGACTTACGACGGGGACCTCAGGGACCCGCTCTGGTGGCCTCAGGAAAGGCCAGTCCCCATGCGAGTTCCTCGGGGGCCTCTCGGGATTCCTCTCCCGTCGATGCCGGGGCCTAAGACCTTGTGTGGAGTCGGGGCCGGAACCTGAGGATTCCTCTTCAGTGCTGACATGGACCTTGGGGTACTTCTCGAGTCTCCCCAGGGGAGTCAGTCCTCGTCTCGAATGCGGGCATGCACTTGCGCTTTCCTCCAGAGCGGTAGCAGCAGTGTCACGCAGTCCGCCGCGTGGATCAAAGGATCTATGGTTTTCCCTCGAGTCTTTCCCACGAGGCTTTCCCACGAGGCTTTCCCACAGGGCTGTCCCACGTGCACACGTGGTGGGAGTCGATCCTCGGCTTGAACGTCAAGGCAGTGCAGGGAAAACAGGTTCCTCTGGAATGGACTGACACATCTGGGGGTCTCTTGGAATGGTGCCACGACCCTGGAGTTCCTCTCCCCTTTCTTGTGGAGAGCGCCTCCTCTTGAGATGCGACGGGAACGCCGGGAATTCTTTCCCTACGAAACAGGGAAAGGATCCCTCATCTCGAGCTAGGAGGCGGAAACGGGGCTCCCCTGGATGTGTGCGGGACCCCACGTGCTTCCTCTCGAGTGGAGACGGGTATGTCGCGGAACTGCTTGAGTTGCAGCAAGGGTGTGAAGGACCCTTTGGAAGTTACAGTGGTTATATGTGATTAGCCTCGATAAGCCTCAGCGGAAATGGGCCTCATCTCGCCTGGAGGGCAAAACCTCCTGGATTTTCTCGAGTTGCGGCAGGTGCTCTCGACTTACGACGGGGACCTCAGGGACCCGCTCTGGTGGCCTCAGGAAAGGCCAGTCCCCATGCGACTTCCTCAGGGGCCTCTCGGGATACCTCTCACGTCGATGTCGGGGCCTAAGACCTTGTGTGGACTCGGGGCCGGAACCTGAGGATTCCTCTCCAGTGCTGACATGGGTCTTGGGGTACTTCTGGAGTCTCCCCAGGGGAGTCAGTCCTCGTCTCGAATGCGGGCATGCACTTGCGCTATCCTCCAGAGCAGTAGCAGCAGTGTCACGCAGTCCGCCGCCTGGATAAAAGGATCTATGGTTTTCCCTCGAGTCTTTCCCACGAGGCTTTCCCACGAGGCTTTCCCACAGGGCTGTCCCACGTGCACACGTGGTGGGAGTCGATCCTCGGCTTGAACGTCAAGGCAGTGCAGGGAAAACAGGTTCCTCTGGAATGGACTGACACATCTGGGGGACTCTTGGAATGGTGGCACGACCCTGGAGTTCCTCTCACCTTTCCTGTGGAGAGCGCCTCCTCTTGAGATGCGACGGGAACGCCGGGAATTCGTTCCCTACGAAACAGGGAAAGGATCCCTCATCTCGAACTAGGAGGCGGAAACGGGGCTCCCCTGGATGTGTGCGGGACCCACGTACTTCCTCTCGAGTGGAGACGGGTATGTCGGGGAACTTCTTGAGTTGCAGCAAGGGTGTGAAGGACCCTTTGGAAGTTCCAGTGGTTAGACGTGATTAGGCTCGAGAAGCCTCAGCGGAAATGGGCCTCATCTCGCCTGGAGGGCAAAACCTCCTGGATTTTCTCGAGTTGCGGCAGGTGCTCTCGACTTACGACGGGGACCTCAGGGACCCGCTCTGGTGGCCTCAGGAAAGGCCAGTCCCCATGCGAGTTCCTCGGGGGCCTCTCGGGATTCCTCTCCCGTCGATGCCGGGGCCTAAGACCTTGTGTGGAGTCGGGGCCGGAACCTGAGGATTCCTCTCCAGTGCTGACATGGATCTTGGGGTACTTCTGGAGTCTCCCCAGGGGAGTCAGTCCTCGTCTCGAATGCGGGCATGCACTTGCGCTTTCCTCCAGAGCGGTAGCAGCAGTGTCACGCAGTCCGCCGCATGGATAAAAGGATCTATGGTTTTCCCTCGAGTCTTTCCCACGAGGCTTTCCCACGAGGCTTTCCCACAGGGCTGTCCCACGTGCACACGTGGTGGGAGTCGATCCTCGGGTTGAACGTCAAGGCAGTGCAGGGAAAACAGGTTCCTCTGGAATGGACTGACACATCTGGGGGTCTCTTGGAATTGTGCCCCGACCCTGGAGTTCCTCTCGCCTTTCCTGTGGAGAGCGCCACCTCTTGAGTTGCGACGGGAACGCCGGGAATTCTTTCCCTACGAAACAGGGAAAGGATCCCTCATCTCGAGCTAGGAGGCGGAAACGGGGCTCCCCTGGATGTGTGGGGGACCCCACGTGCTTCCTCTCGAGTGGAGACGGGTATGTCGCGGAACTGCTTGAGTTGCAGCAAGGGTGTGAAGGACCCTTTGGAAGTTTCAGTGGTTAGATATGATTAGCCTCGAGAAGCCTCAGCGGAAATGGGCCTCATCTCGCCTGGAGGGCAAATCCTCCTGGATTTTCTCGAGTTGCGGCAGGTGCTCTCGACTTACGATGGGGACCTCAGGGACCCGCTCTGGTGGCCTCAGGAAAGGCCAGTCCCCATGAGAGTTCCTCGGGGGCCTCTCGGGATTCCTCTCCCGTCGATGAGGGGCCTAAGACCTTGTGTGGAGTCGGGGCCGGAACCTGAGGATTCCTCTCCAGTGCTGACATGGATCTTGGGGTACTTCTGGAGTCTCCCCATGGGAGTCAGTCCTCGTCTCGAATGCGGGCATGCACTTGCGCTTTCCTCCAGAGCGGTAGCAGCAGTGTCACGCAGTCTGCCGCGTGCATCAAAGGATCTATGGTTTTCCCTCGAGTCTTTCCCACGAGGCTTTCCCACGAGGCTTTCCCACAGGGCTGTCCCACGTGCACACGTGGTGGAAGTCGATCCTCGGCTTGAACGTCAAGGCAGTGCAGGGAAAACAGGTTCCTCTGGAATGGACTGACACATCTGCGGGACTCTTGGAATGGTGTCACGACCCTGGAGTTCTTCTCGCCTTTCTTGTGGAGAGCGCCTCCTCTTGAGATGCGACGGGAACGCCGGAATTCTTTCCCTATGAAACAGGGAAAGGATCCCTCATCTCGAGCTAGGAGGCGGAAACGGGGCTCCCCTGGATGTGTGCGGGACCCCACGTGCTTCCTCTCGAGTGGAGACGGGTATGTCGGGGAACTTCTTGAGTTGCAGCAAGGGTGTGAAGGACCCTTTGGAATTTCCAGTGGTTAGATGTGATTGGCCTCGAGAAGCCTCATCGGAAATGGGCCTCATCTCGCCTGGAGGGCAAAACCTCCTGGGTTTTCTCGAGTTGCGGCAGGTGCTCTCGACTTACGACGGGGACCTCAGGGACCCGCTCTGGTGGCCTCAGGAAAGGCCAGTCCCCATGCGAGTTCCTCGGGGGCCTCTCGGGATTCCTCTCCCGTCGATGCCGGGGCCTAAGACCTTGTGTGGAGTCGGGGCCGGAACCTGAGGATTCCTCTTCAGTGCTGACATGGACCTTGGGGTACTTCTGGAGTCTCCCCAGGGGAGTCAGTCCTCGTCTCGAATGCGGGCATGCACTTGCGCTTTCCTCCAGAGCGGTAGCAGCAGTGTCACGCAGTCCGCCGCGTGGATCAAAGGATCTATGGTTTTCCCTCGAGTCTTTCCCACGAGGCTTTCCCACGAGGTTTTCCCACAGGGCTGTCCCACGTGCACACGTGGTGGGAGTCGATCCTTGGCTTGAACGTCAAGGCAGTGCAGGGAAAACAGGTTCCTCTGGAATGGACTGACACATCTGGGGGACACTTGGAATGGTGGCACGACCCTGGAGTTCCTCTCGCCTTTCCTGTGGAGAGCGCCTCCTCTTGAGATGCGACGGGAACGCCGGGAATTCTTTCCCTACGAAACAGGGAAAGGATCCCTCATCTCGAACTAGGAGGCGGAAACGGGGCTCCCCTGGATGTGTGCGGGACCCCACGTGCTTCCTCTCGAGTGGAGACGGGTATGTCGGGGATCTTCTTGAGTTGCAGCAAGGGTGTGAAGGACCCTTTGGAAGTTCCAGTGGTTAGACGTGATTAGGCTCGAGAAGCCTCAGCGGAAATGGGCCTCATCTCGCCTGGAGGGCAAAACCTCCTGGATTTTCTCGAGTTGCGGCAGGTGCTCTCGACTTGCGACGGGGACCTCAGGGACCCACTCTGGTGGCCTCAGGAAATTCCAGTCCCCATGCGACTTCCTCAGGGGCCTCTCGGGATACCTCTCACGTCGATGTCGGGGCCTAAGACCTTGTGTGGACTCGGGGCCGGAACCTGAGGATTCCTCTCCAGTGCTGACATGGGTCTTGGGGTACTTCTGGAGTCTCCCCAGGGGAGTCAGTCCTCGTCTGGAATGCGGGCATGCACTTGCGCTATCCTCCAGAGCAGTAGCAGCAGTGTCACGCAGTCCGCCGCCTGGATCAAAGGATCTATCGTTTTCCCTCGAGTCTTTCCCACGAGGCTTTCCCACGAGGCTTTCCCACAGGGCTGTCCCACGTGCATACGTGGTGGGAGTCGATCCTCGGCTTGAACGTCAAGGCAGTGCAGGGAAAACAGGTTCCTCTGGAATGGACTGACACATCTGGGGGACTCTTGGAATGGTGGCACGACCCTGGAGTTCCTCTCACCTTTCCTGTGTAGAGCGCCTCCTCTTGAGATGCGACGGGAACGCCGGGAATTCTTTCCCTACGAAACAGGGAAAGGATCCCTCATCTCGAACTAGGAGGCGGAAACGTGGCTCCCCTGGATGTGTGCGGGACCCCACGTACTTCCTCTCGAGTGGAGACGGGTATGTCGGGGAACTTCTTGAGTTGCAGCAAGGGTGTGAAGGACCCTTTGGAAGTTCCAGTGGTTAGACGTGATTAGGCTCGAGAAGCCTCAGCGGAAATGGGCCTCATCTCGCCTGGAGGGCAAAACCTCCTGGATTTTCTCGAGTTGCGGCAGGTGCTCTCGACTTACGACGGGGACCTCAGGGACCCGCTCTGGTGGCCTCAGGAAAGGCCAGTCCCCATGCGAGTTCCTCGGGGGCCTCTCGGGATTCCTCTCCCGTCGATGCCGGGGCCTAAGACCTTGTGTGGAGTCGGGGCCGGAACCTGAGGATTCCTCTCCAGTGCTGACATGGATCTTGGGGTACTTCTGGAGTCTCCCCAGGGGAGTCAGTCCTCGTCTCGAATGCGGGCATGCACTTGCGCTTTCCTCCAGAGCGGTAGCAGCAGTGTCACGCAGTCCGCCGCGTGGATCAAAGGATCTATGTTTTTCCCTCGAGTCATTCCCACGAGGCTTTCCCACGAGGCTTTCCCACAGGGCAGTCCCACGTGCACACGTGGTGGGAGTCGATCCTCGGCTTGAACGTCAAGGCAGTGCAGGGAAAACAGGTTCCTCTGGAATGGACTGACACATCTGGGGGTCTCTTGGAATTGTGCCCCGACCCTGGAGTTCCTCTCGCCTTTCCTGTGGAGAGCGCCACCTCTTGAGTTGCGACGGGAACGCCGGGAATTCTTTCCCTACGAAACAGGGAAAGGATCCCTCATCTCGAGCTAGGAGGCGGAAACGGGGCTCCCCTGGATGTGTGGGGGACCCCACGTGCTTCCTCTCGAGTGGAGACGGGTATGTCGCGGAACTGCTTGAGTTGCAGCAAGGGTGTGAAGGACCCTTTGGAAGTTTCAGTGGTTAGATATGATTAGCCTCGAGAAGCCTCAGCGGAAATGGGCCTCATCTCGCCTGGAGGGCAAATCCTCCTGGATGTTCTCGAGTTGCGGCAGGTGCTCTCGACTTACGATGGGGACCTCAGGGACCCGCTCTGGTGGCCTCAGGAAAGGCCAGTCCCCATGAGAGTTCCTCGGGGGCCTCTCGGGATTCCTCTCCCGTCGATGAGGGGCCTAAGACCTTGTGTGGAGTCGGGGCTGGAACCTGAGGATTCCTCTCCAGTGCTGACATTTATCTTGGGGTACTTCTGGAGTCTCCCCATGGGAGTCAGTCCTCGTCTCGAATGCGGGCATGCACTTGCGCTTTCCTCCAGAGCGGTAGCAGCAGTGTCACGCAGTCTGCCGCGTGCATCAAAGGATCTATGGTTTTCCCTCGAGTCTTTCCCACGAGGCTTTCCCACGAGGCTTTCCCACAGGGCTGTCCCACGTGCACACGTGGTGGGAGTCGATCCTCGGCTTGAACGTCAAGGCAGTGCAGGGAAAACAGGTTCCTCTGGAATGGACTGACACATCTGCGGGACTCTTGGAATGGTGTCACGACCCTGGAGTTCTTCTCGCCTTTCTTGTGGAGAGCGCCTCCTCTTGAGATGCGACGGGAACGCCGGAATTCTTTCCCTATGAAACAGGGAAAGGATCCCTCATCTCGAGCTAGGAGGCGGAAACGGGGCTCCCCTGGATGTGTGCGGGACCCCACGTGCTTCCTCTCGAGTGGAGACGGGTATGTCGGGGAACTTCTTGAGTTGCAGCAAGGGTGTGAAGGACCCTTTGGAATTTCCAGTGGTTAGATGTGATTGGCCTCGAGAAGCCTCAGCGGAAATGGGCCTCATCTCGCCTGGAGGGCAAAACCTCCTGGGTTTTCTCGAGTTGCGGCAGGTGCTCTCGACTTACGACGGGGACCTCAGGGACCCGCTCTGGTGGCCTCAGGAAAGGCCAGTCCCCATGCGAGTTCCTCGGGGGCCTCTCGGGATTCCTCTCCCGTCGATGCCGGGGCCTAAGACCTTGTGTGGAGTCGGGGCCGGAACCTGAGGATTCCTCTTCAGTGCTGACATGGACCTTGGGGTACTTCTGGAGTCTCCCCAGGGGAGTCAGTCCTAGTTTCGAATGCGGGCATGCACTTGCGCTTTCCTCCAGAGCAGTAGCAGCAGTGTCACGCAGTCCGCCGCGTGGATCAAAGGATCTATGGTTTTCCCTCGAGTCTTTCCCATGAGGCTTTCCCACGAGGTTTTCCCACAGGGCTGTCCCACGTGCACACGTGGTGGGAGTCGATCCTTGGCTTGAACGTCAAGGCAGTGCAGGGAAAACAGGTTCCTCTGGAATGGACTGACACATCTGGGGGACTCTTGGAATGGTGGCACAACCCTGGAGTTCCTCTCGCCTTTCCTGTGGAGAGCGCCTCCTCTTGAGATGCGACGGGAACGCCGGGAATTCTTTCCCTACGAAACAGGGAAAGGATCCCTCATCTCGAACTAGGAGGCGGAAACGGGGCTCCCCTGGATGTGTGCGGGACCCCACGTGCTTCCTCTCGAGTGGAGACGGGTCCGTCGGGGATCTTCTTGAGTTGCAGCAAGGGTGTGAAGGACCCTTTGGAAGTTCCAGTGGTTAGACGTGATTAGGCTCGAGAAGCCTCAGCGGAAATGGGCCTCATCTCGCCTGGAGGGCAAAACCTCCTGGATTTTCTCGAGTTGCGGCAGGTGCTCTCGACTTACGACGGGGACCTCAGGGACCCGCTCTGGTGGCCTCAGGAAAGGCCAGTCCCCATGCGACTTCCTCAGGGGCCTCTCGGGATACCTCTCACGTCGATGTCGGGGCCTAAGACCTTGTGTGGACTCGGGGCCGGAACCTGAGGATTCCTCTCCAGTGCTGACATGGGTCTTGGGGTACTTCTGGAGTCTCCCCAGGGGAGTCAGTCCTCGTCTGGAATGCGGGCATGCACTTGCGCTATCCTCCAGAGCAGTAGCAGCAGTGTCACGCAGTCCGCCGCGTGGATCAAAGGATCTATCGTTTTCCCTCGAGTCTTTCCCACGAGGCTTTCCCACGAGGCTTTCCCACAGGGCTGTCCCACGTGCACACGTGGTGGGAGTCGATCCTCGGGTTGAACGTCAAGGCAGTGCAGGGAAAACAGGTTCCTCTGGAATGGACTGACACATCTGGGGGTCTCTTGGAATTGTGCCCCGACCCTGGAGTTCCTCTCGCCTTTCCTGTGGAGAGCGCCACCTCTTGAGTTGCGACGGGAAAGCCGGGAATTCTTTCCCTACGAAACAGGAAAGGATCCCTCATCTCGAGCTAGGAGGCGGAAACGGGGCTCCCCTGGATGTGTGGGGGACCCCACGTGCTTCCTCTCGAGTGGAGACGGGTATGTCGCGGAACTGCTTGAGTTGCAGCAAGGGTGTGAAGGACCCTTTGGAAGTTTCAGTGGTTAGATATGATTAGCCTCGAGAATCCTCAGCGGAAATGGGCCTCATCTCGCCTGGATGGCAAATCCTCCTGGATTTTCTCGAGTTGCGGCAGGTGCTCTCGACTTACGATGGGGACCTCAGGGACCCGCTCTGGTGGCCTCAGGAAAGGCCAGTCCCCATGAGAGTTCCTCGGGGGCCTCTCGGGATTCCTCTCCCGTCGATGAGGGGCCTAAGACCTTGTGTGGAGTCGGGGCCGGAACCTGAGGATTCCTCTCCAGTGCTGACATGGATCTTGGGGTACTTTTGGAGTCTCCCCATGGGAGTCAGTCCTCGTCTCGAATGCGGGCATGCACTTGCGCTTTCCTCCAGAGCGGTAGCAGCAGTGTCACGCAGTCTGCCGCGTGCATCAAAGGATCTATGGTTTTCCCTCGAGTCTTTCCCACGAGGCTTTCCCACGAGGCTTTCCCACAGGGCTGTCCCACGTGCACACGTGGTGGAAGTCGATCCTCGGCTTGAACGTCAAGGCAGTGCAGGGAAAACAGGTTCCTCTGGAATGGACTGACACATCTGCGGGACTCTTGGAATGGTGTCACGACCCTGGAGTTCTTCTCGCCTTTCTTGTGGAGAGCATCTCCTCTTGAGATGCGACGGGAACGCCGGAATTGTTTCCCTATGAAACAGGGAAAGGATCCCTCATCTCGAGCTAGGAGGCGGAAACGGGGCTCCCCTGGATGTGTGCGGGACCTCACGTGCTTCCTCTCGAGTGGAGACGGGTATGTCGGGGAACTTCTTGAGTTGCAGCAAGGGTGTGAAGGACCCTTTGGAAGTTCCAGTGGTTAGACGTGATTAGGCTCGAGAAGCCTCAGCGGAAATGGGCCTCATCTCGCCTGGAGGGCAAAACCTCCTGGATTTTCTCGAGTTGCGGCAGGTGCTCTCGACTTATGATGGGGACCTCAGGGACCCTCTCTGGTGGCCTCAGGAAAAGCCAGTCCCCATGCGAGTTCCTCGGGGGCCTCTCGGGATTCCTCTCCCGTCGATCCCGGGGCCTAAGACCTTGTGTGGAGTCGGGGCCGAAACCTGAGGATTCCTCTCCAGTGCTGACATGGATCTTGGGGTACTTCTGGAGTCTCCCCAGGGGAGTCAGTCCTCGTCTCGAATGCGGGCATGCACTTGCGCTTTCCTCCAGAGCGGTAGCAGCAGTGTTACGCAGTCCGCCGCGTGGATCAAAGGATCTATGGTTTTCCCTCGAGTCTTTCCCACGAGGCTTTCCCACGAGGCTTTCCCACAGGGCTGTCCCACGTGCACACGTGGTGGGAGTCGATCCTCGGCTTGAACGTCAAGGCAGTGCAGGGAAAACAGGTTCCTCTGGAATGGACTGACACATCTGGGGGACTCTTGGAATGGTGGCACGACCCTGGAGTTCCTCTCGCCTTTCCTGTGGAGAGCGCCTCCTCTTGAGATGCGACAGGAACCCCGGGAATTCTTTCCCTACGAAACAGGGAAAGGATCCCTCATCTCGAGCTAGGAGGCGGAAACGGGGCTCCCCTGGATGTGTGCGGGACCCCATGTGCTTCCTCTCGAGTGGAGACGGGTATGTCGGGGAACTTCTTGAGTTGCAGCAAGGTTGTGAAGGACCCTTTGGAAGTTCCAGTGGTTAGACGTGATTAGGCTCCAGAAGCCTCAGCGGAAATGGGCCTCATCTCGCCTGGAGGGCAAAACTTCCTGGATTTTCTCGAGTTGCGGCAGGTGCTCTCGACTTACGACGGGGACCTCAGGGACCCGCTCTGGTGGCCTCAGGAAAGGCCAGTCCCCATGCGAGTTCCTCGGGGGCCTCTCGGGATTCCTCTCCCGTCGATGCCGGGGCCTAAGACCTTGTGTGGAGTCGGGGCCGGAACCTGAGGATTCCTCTCCAGTGCTGACATGGATCTTGGGGTACTTCTGGAGTCTCCCCAGGGGAGTCAGTCCTCGTCTCGAATGCGGGCATGCACTTGCGCTTTCCTCCAGAGCGGTAGCAGCAGTGTAACTCAGTCCGCCGCGTGGATCAAAGGATCTATGGTTTTCCCTCGAGTCTTTCCCACGAGGCTTTCCCACGAGGCTTTCCCACAGGGCTGTCCCACGTGCACACGTGGTGGGAGTGGATCCTCGGCTTGAACGTCAAGGCAGTGCAGGGAAAACAGGTTCCTCTGGAATGGACTGACACATCTGGGGGACTCTTGGAATGGTGGCACGACCCTGGAGTTCCTCTCGCCTTTCCTGTGGAGAGCGCCTCCTCTTGAGATGCGACGGGAACGCCGGGAATTCTTTCCCTACGATACAGGGAAAGGATCCCTCATCTCGAGCTAGGAGGCGGAAACGGGGCTCCCCTGGATGTGTGGGGGACCCCACGTGCTTCCTCTCGAGTGGAGACGGGTATGTCGGGGAACTTCTTGAGTTGCAGCAAGGGTGTGAAGGACCCTTTGGAAGTTCCAGTGGTTAGACGTGATTGGCCTCGAGAAGCCTCAGCGGAAATGGGCCTCATCTCGCCTGGAGGGCAAAACCTCCTGGATTTTCTCGAGTTGCGGCAGGTGCTCTCGACTTACGACGGGGACCTCAGGGACCCGCTCTGGTGGCCTCAGGAAAGGCCAGTCCCCATGCGAGTTCCTCGGGGGCGTCTCGGGATTCCTCTCCCGTCGATGCCGGGGCCTAAGACCTTGTGTGGAGTCGGGGCCGGAACCTGAGGATTACTCTCCAGTGCTGACATGGATCTTGGGGTACTTCTGGAGTCTCCCCAGGGGAGTCAGTCCTCGTCTCGAATGCGGGCATGCACTTGCGCTTTCCTCCAGTGCGGTAGCAGCAGTGTCACGCAGTCCGCCGCGTGGATCAAAGGATCTATGGTTTTCCCTCGAGTCTTTCGCACGAGGCTTTCCCACGAGGCTTTCCCACTGGGCTGTCCAACGAGCACACGTGTTGGGAGTCGATCCTCGGCTTGAACATCAAGGCAGTGCAGGGAAAACAGGTTCCTATGTAATGGACAGACACATCTGGGGTCTCTTGAAATGGTCGCACGACCCTGGAGTTCCTCTCGCCTTTTCTGTGGGAGCGCCTCCTCTTGAGATGCGACGGGAACGCCGGGAATTCTTTCCCTACGAAACAGGGAAAGGATCCCTCATCTCGAGCTAGGAGGCGGAAACGGGGCTCCCCTGGATGTGTGAGGGACCCTCGTGCTTCCTCTTGAGTGGAGACGGGTATGTCGGGGAACTTCTAGAGTTGCAGCAAGGGTGTGAAGGACCCTTTGGAAGTTCCAGTGGTTAGATGTGATTAGCCTCGAGAAGCCTCAGCGGAAATGGGCCTCATCTCGCCTGGAGGGCAAAAACTCTTGGATTTTCTCGAGTTGCGGCATGTGCTCTCGACTTACGACGGGGACCTCAGGGACCCGCTCTGGTGACCTCAGGAAAGGCCAGTCCCCATGCGAGTTCCTCGGGGGCCTCTCGGGATTCCTCTCCCTTCGATGCCGTGGCCTAAGACCTTGTGTGGAGTCGGGGCCGGAACCTGAGGATTCCTCTCCAGTGCTGACATGGATCTTGGGTTACTTCTGGAGTCTCCCCAGGGGAGTCAGTCCTCGTCTCGAATGCGGGCATGCACTTGCGCTTTCCTCCAGAGCGGTAGCAGCAGTGTCACGCAGTCCGCCACGTGGATCAAAGGATCTATGGTTTTCCCCCGAGTCTTTCCCACGAGGCTTTCCCACGAGGCTTTCCCACAGGGCTGTCCCACGTGCACACGTGGTGGGAGTCGATCCTCGGCTTGAACGTCAAGGCAGTGCTGGGAAAACTGCTTCCTCTGGAATGGACTGACACATCTGGGGGTCTCTTGGAATGGTGCCCCGACCCTGGAGTTCCTCTCGCCTTTCCTGTGGAGAGCGCCACCTCTTGAGTTGCGACGGGAACGCCGGGAATTCTTTCCCTACGAAACAGGGAAAGGATCCATCATCTCGAGCTAGGAGGCGGAAACGGGGCTCCCCTGGCTGTGTGCGGGACCCCACGTGTTCCTCTCGAGTGGAGACGGGTATGTCGCGGAACTGCTTGAGTTGCAGCAAGGGTGTGAAGGACCCTTTGGAAGTTCCAGTGGTTAGATATGATTAGCCTCGAGAAGCCTCAGCGGAAATGGGCCTCATCTCGCCTGGAGGGCAAATCCTCCTGGATGTTCTCGAGTTGCGGCATGTGCTCTCGACTTACGACGGGGACCTCAGGGACCCGCTCTGGTGGCCTCAGGAAAGGCCAGTCCCCATGCGAGTTCCTCGGGGGCCTCTCGGGATTCCTCTCCCGTCGATGAGGGGCCTAAGACATTGTGTGGAGTCGGGGCCGGAACCTGAGGATTCCTCTCCAGTGCTGACATGGATCTTGGGGTACTTCTGGAGTCTCCCCAGGGGAGTCAGTCCTCGTCTCGAATGCGGGCATGCACTTGCGCTTTCCTCCAGAGCGGTAGCAGCAGTGTAACTCAGTCCGCCGCGTGGATCAAAGGATCTATGGTTTTCCCTCGAGTCTTTCCCACGAGGCTTTCCCACGAGGCTTTCCCACAGGGCTGTCCCACGTGCACACGTGGTGGGAGTGGATCCTCGGCTTGAACGTCAAGGCAGTGCAGGGAAAACAGGTTCCTCTGGAATGGACTGACACATCTGGGGGACTCTTGGAATGGTGGCACGATCCTGGAGTTCCTCTCGCCTTTCCTGTGGAGAGCGCCTCCTCTTGAGATGCGACGGGAACGCCGGGAATTCTTTCCCTACGATACAGGGAAAGGATCCCTCATCTCGAGCTAGGAGGCGGAAACGGGGCTCCCCTGGATGTGTGGGGGACCCCACGTGCTTCCTCTCGAGTGGAGACGGGTATGTCGGGGAACTTCTTGAGTTGCAGCAAGGGTGTGAAGGACCCTTTGGAAGTTCCAGTGGTTAGACGTGATTGGCCTCGAGAAGCCTCAGCGGAAATGGGCCTCATCTCGCCTGGAGGGCAAAACCTCCTGGATTTTCTCGAGTTGCGGCAGGTGCTCTCGACTTACGACGGGGACCTCAGGGACCCGCTCTGGTGGCCTCAGGAAAGGCCAGTCCCCATGCGAGTTCCTCGGGGGCGTCTCGGGATTCCTCTCCCGTCGATGCCGGGGCCTAAGAACTTGTGTGGAGTCGGGGCCGGAACCTGAGGATTACTCTCCAGTGCTGACATGGATCTTGGGGTACTTCTGGAGTCTCCCCAGGGGAGTCAGTCCTCGTCTCGAATGCGGGCATGCACTTGCGCTTTCCTCCAGTGCGGTAGCAGCAGTGTCACGCAGTCCGCCGCGTGGATCAAAGGATCTATGGTTTTCCCTCGAGTCTTTCCCACGAGGCTTTCCCACGAGGCTTTCCCACTGGGCTGTCCAACGAGCACACGTGTTGGGAGTCGATCCTCGGCTTGAACATCAAGGCAGTGCAGGGAAAACAGGTTCCTATGTAATGGACAGACACATCTGGGGTCTCTTGAAATGGTCGCACGACCCTGGAGTTCCTCTCGCCTTTTCTGTGGGAGCGCCTCCTCTTGAGATGCGACGGGAACGCCGGGAATTCTTTCCCTACGAAACAGGGAAAGGATCCCTCATCTCGAGCTAGGAGGCGGAAACGGGGCTCCCCTGGATGTGTGAGGGACCCTCGTGCTTCCTCTTGAGTGGAGACGGGTATGTCGGGGAACTTCTAGAGTTGCAGCAAGGGTGTGAAGGACCCTTTGGAAGTTCCAGTGGTTAGATGTGATTAGCCTCGAGAAGCCTCAGCGGAAATGGGCCTCATCTCGCCTGGAGGGCAAAAACTCTTGGATTTTCTCGAGTTGCGGCATGTGCTCTCGACTTACGACGGGGACCTCAGGGACCCGCTCTGGTGACCTCAGGAAAGGCCAGTCCCCATGCGAGTTCCTCGGGGGCCTCTCGGGATTCCTCTCCCTTCGATGCCGTGGCCTAAGACCTTGTGTGGAGTCGGGGCCGGAACCTGAGGATTCCTCTCCAGTGCTGACATGGATCTTGGGTTACTTCTGGAGTCTCCCCAGGGGAGTCAGTCCTCGTCTCGAATGCGGGCATGCACTTGCGCTTTCCTCCAGAGCGGTAGCAGCAGTGTCACGCAGTCCGCCACGTGGATCAAAGGATCTATGGTTTTCCCCCGAGTCTTTCCCACGAGGCTTTCCCACGAGGCTTTCCCACAGGGCTGTCCCAAGTGCACACGTGGTGGGAGTCGATCCTCGGCTTGAACGTCAAGGCAGTGCTGGGAAAACTGCTTCCTCTGGAATGGACTGACACATCTGGGGGTCTCTTGGTATGGTGCCCCGACCCTGGAGTTCCTCTCGCCTTTCCTGTGGAGAGCGCCACCTCTTGAGTTGCGACGGGAACGCCGGGAATTCTTTCCCTACGAAACAGGGAAAGGATCCATCATCTCGAGCTAGGAGGCGGAAACGGGGCTCCCCTGGATGTGTGCGGGACCCCACGTGTTCCTCTCGAGTGGAGACGGGTATGTCGCGGAACTGCTTGAGTTGCAGCAAGGGTGTGAAGGACCCTTTGGAAGTTCCAGTGGTTAGATATGATTAGCCTCGAGAAGCCTCAGCGGAAATGGGCCTCATCTCGCCTGGAGGGCAAATCCTCCTGGATGTTCTCGAGTTGCGGCATGTGCTCTCGACTTACGACGGGGACCTCAGGGACCCGCTCTGGTGGCCTCAGGAAAGGCCAGTCCCCATGCGAGTTCCTCGGGGGCCTCTCGGGATTCCTCTCCCGTCGATGAGGGGCCTAAGACATTGTGTGGAGTCGGGGCCGGAACCTGAGGATTCCTCTCCAGTGCTGACATGGATCTTGGGGTACTTCTGGAGTCTCCCCAGGGGAGTCAGTCCTCGTCTCGAATGCGGGCATGCACTTGCGCTTTCCTCCAGAGCGGTAGCAGCAGTGTCACGCAGTCCGCCGCGTGGATCAAAGGATCTATGGTTTTCCCTCGAGTCTTTCCCACGAGGCTTTCCCACGAGGCTTTCCCACAGGGCTGTCCCACGTGCACACGTGGTGGAAGTCGATCCTCGGCTTGAACGTCAAGGCAGTGCAGGGAAAACAGGTTCCTCTAGAATGGACTGACACATCTGCGGGACTCTTGGAATGGTGTCACGACCCTGGAGTTCTTCTCGCCTTTCCTGTGGAGAGCGCCTCCTCTTGAGATGCGACGGGAACGCCAGAATTCTTTCCCTATGAAACAGGGAAAGGATCCCTCATCTCGAGCTAGGAGGCGGAAACGGGGCTCCCCTGGATGTGTGCGGGACCCCACGTGCTTCCTCTCGAGTGGAGACGGGTATGTCGGGGAACTTCTTGAGTTGCAGCAAGGATGTGAAGGACCCTTTGGAATTTCCAGTGGTTAGATGTGATTGGCCTCGAGAAGCCTCATCGGAAATGGGCCTCATCTCGCCTGGAGGGCAAAACCTCCTGGGTTTTCTCGAGTTGCGGCAGGTGCTCTCGACTTACGACGGGGACCTCAGGGACCCGCTCTGGTGGCCTCAGGAAAGGCCAGTCCCCATGCAAGTTCCTCGTGGGCCTCTCGGGATTCCTCTCCCGTCGATGCTGGGGCGTAAGACCTTGTGTGGAGTCAGGGCCGGAACCTGAGGATTCCTCTCCAGTGCTGACATGGATCTTGGGGTTCTTCTGGAGTCTCCCCAGGGGAGTCAGTCCTCGTCTCGAATGCGGGCATGCACTTGCGCTTTCCTCCAGAGCGGTAGCAGCAGTGTCACGCAGTCCGCCGCGTGGATCAAAGGATCTATGGTTTTCCCTCGAGTCTTTCCCACGAGGCTTTCCCACGAGGCTTTCCCACAGGGCTGTCCCACGTGCACACGTGGTGGGAGTCGATCCTCGGCTTGAAAGTCAAGGCAGTGCAGGGAAAACAGGTTCCTCTGGAATGGACTGCCACATCTGGGGGTCTCTTCGAATGGTGCCACGACCCTGGAGTTCCTCTCCCCTTTCTTGTGGAGAGCGCCTCCTCTTGAGATGCGACGGAAACGCCAGGAATTCTTTCCCTACGAAACAGGGAAAGGATCCCTCATCTCGAGCTAGGAGGCGGAAACGGGGCTCCCCTGGATGTGTGCGGGACCCCACGTGCTTCCTCTCGAGTGGAGACGGGTATGTCGCGGAACTGCTTGAGTTGCAGCAAGGGTGTGAAGGACCCTTTGGAAGTTACAGTGGTTATATGTGATTAGCCTCGATAAGCCTCAGCGGAAATGGGCCTCATCTCGCCTGGAGGACAAAACCTCCTGGATTTTCTCGAGTTGCGGCAGGTGCTCTCGACTTACGACGGGGACCTCAGGGACCCGCTCTGGTGGCCTCAGGAAAGGCCAGTCCCCATGCGAGTTCCTCGGGGGCCTCTCGGGATTCCTCTCCCGTCGATGAGGGGCCTAAGACCTTGTGTGGAGTCGGGGCCGGAACCTGAGGATTCCTCTCCAGTGCTGACATGGATCTTGGGGTACTTCTGGAGTCTCCCCAGGGGAGTCAGTCCTCGTCTCGAATGCGGGCATGCACTTGCGCTTTCCTCCAGAGCGGTAGCAGCAGTGTCACGCAGTCCGCCGCGTGCATCAAAGGATCTATGGTTTTACCTCGAGTCTTTCCCACGAGGCTTTCCCACGAGGCTTTCCACAGGGCTGTCCCACGTGCACACGTGGTGGAAGTCGATCCTCGGCTTGAACGTCAAGGCAGTGCAGGGAAAACAGGTTCCTCTGGAATGGACTGACACATCTGCGGGACTCTTGGAATGATGTCACGACCCTGGAGTTCTTCTCGCCTTTCCTGTGGAGAGCGCCTCCTCTTGAGATGCGACGGGAACGCCGGAATTCTTTCCCTATGAAACAGGGAAAGGATCCCTCATCTCGAGCTAGGAGGCGGAAACGGGGCTCCCCTGGATGTGTGCGGGACCCCACGTGCTTCCTCTCGAGTGGAGACGGGTATGTCGGGGAACTTCTTGAGTTGCAGCAAGGGTGTGAAGGTCCCTTTGGAATTTCCAGTGGTTAGATGTGATTGGCCTCGAGAAGCCTCATCGGAAATGGGCCTCATCTCGCCTGGAGGGCAAAACCTCCTGGGTTTTCTCGAGTTGCGGCAGGTGCTCTCGACTTACGACGGGGACCTCAGGGACCCGCTCTGGTGGCCTCAGGAAAGGCCAGTCCCCATGCGAGTTCCTCGGGGGCCTCTCGGGATTCCTCTCCCGTCGATGCCGGGGCCTAAGACCTTGTGTGGAGTCGGGGCCGGAACCTGAGGATTCCTCTTCAGTGCTGACATGGATCTTGGGGTACTTCTGGAGTCTCCCCAGGGGAGTCAGTCCTCGTCTCGAATGCGGGCATGCACTTGCGCTTCCTCCAGAGCGGTAGCAGCAGTGTCACGCAGTCCGCCGCGTGCATCAAAGGATCTATGGTTTTCCCTCGAGTCTTTCCCACGAGGCTTTCCCACGAGGTTTTCCCACAGGGCTGTCCCACGTGCACACGTGGTGGGAGTCGATCCTCGGCTTGAACGTCAAGGCAGTGCAGGGAAAACAGGTTCCTCTGGAATGGACTGACACATCTGGGGGACTCTTGGAATGGTGGCACGACCCTGGAGTTCCTCTCGCCTTTCCTGTGGAGAGCGCCTCCTCTTGAGATGCGACGGGAACGCCGGGAATTCTTTCCCTACGAAACAGGGAAAGGATCCCTCATCTCGAACTAGGAGGCGGAAACGGGGCTCCCCTGGATGTGTGGGGGACCCCACGTGCTTCCTCTCGAGTGGAGACGGGTATGTCGGGGAACTTCTTGAGTTGCAGCAAGGGTGTGAAGGACCCTTTGGAATTTCCAGTGGTTAGATGTGATTGGCCTCGAGAAGCCTCATCGGAAATGGGCCTCATATCGCCTGGAGGGCAAAACCTCCTGGATTTTCTCGAGTTGCGGCAGGTGCTCTCGACTTACGACGGGGACCTCAGGGACCCGCTCTGGTGGCCTCAGGAAAGGCCAGTCCCCATGCGAGTTCCTCGGGGGCCTCTCGGGATTCCTCTCCCGTCGATGCCGGGGCGTAAGACCTTGTGTGGAGTCAGGGCCGGAACCTGAGGATTCCTCTCCAGTGCTGACATGGATCTTGGGGTACTTCTGGAGTCTCCCCAGGGGAGTCAGTCCTCGTCTCGAATGCGGGCATGCACTTGCGCTTTCCTCCAGAGCGGTAGCAGCAGTGTCACGCAGACCGCCGCGTGGATCAAAGGATCTATGGTTTTCCCTCGAGTCTTTCCCACGAGGCTTTCCCACGAGGCTTTCCCACAGGGCTGTCCCACGTGCACACGTGGTGGGAGTCGATCCTCGGCTTGAAAGTCAAGGCAGTGCAGGGAAAACAAGTTCCTCTGGAATGGACTGACACATCTGGGGGTCTCTTGGAATGGTGCCACGACCCTGGAGTTCCTCTCCCCTTTCTTGTGGAGAGCGCCTCCTCTTGAGATGCGACGGGAACGCCAGGAATTCTTTCCCTACGAAACAGGGAAAGGATCCCTCATCTTGAGCTAGGAGGCGGAAACGGGGCTCCCCTGGATGTGTGCGGGACCCCACGTGCTTCCTCTCGAGTGGAGACGGGTATGTCGCGGAACTTCTTGAGTTGCAGCAAGGGTGTGAAGGACCCTTTGGAAGTTACAGTGGTTATATGTGATTAGCCTCGATAAGCCTCAGCGGAAATGGGCCTCATCTCGCCTGGAGGGCAAAACCTCCTGGATTTTCTCGAGTTGCGGCAGGTGCTCTCGACTTACGACGGGGACCTAAGGGACCCGCTCTGGTGGCCTCAGGAAAGGCCAGTCCCCATGCGAGTTCCTCGGGGGCCTCTCGGGATTCCTCTCCCGTCGATGAGGGGCCTAAGACCTTGTGTGGAGTCGGGGCCGGAACCTGAGGATTCCTCTCCAGTGCTGACATGGATCTTGGGGTACTTCTGGAGTCTCCCCAGGGGAGTCAGTCCTCGTCTCGAATGCGGGCATGCACTTGCGCTTTCCTCCAGAGCGGTAGCAGCAGTGTCACGCAGTCCGCCGCGTGCATCAAAGGATCTATGGTTTTCCCTCGAGTCTTTCCCACGAGGCTTTCCCACGAGGCTTTCCCACAGGGCTGTCCCACGTGCACACGTGGCGGAAGTCGATCCTCGGCTTGAACGTCAAGGCAGTGCAGGGAAAACAGGTTCTTCTGGAATGGACTGACACATCTGCGGGACTCTTGGAATGATGTCACGACCCTGGAGTTCTTCTCGCCTTTCCTGTGGAGAGCGCCTCCTCTTGAGATGCGACGGGAACGCCGGAATTCTTTCCCTATGAAACAGGGAAAGGATCCCTCATCTCGAGCTAGGAGGCGGAAACGGGGCTCCCCTGGATGTGTGCGGGACCCCACGTGCTTCCTCTCGAGTGGAGACGGGTATGTCGGGGAACTTCTTGAGTTGCAGCAAGGGTGTGAAGGACCCTTTGGAATTTCCAGTGGTTAGATGTGATTGGCCTCGAGAAGCCTCATCGGAAATGGGCCTCATCTCGCCTGGAGGGCAAAACCTCCTGGGTTTTCTCGAGTTGCGGCAGGTGCTCTCGACTTACGACGGGGACCTCAGGGACCCGCTCTGGTGGCCTCAGGAAAGGCCAGTCTCCATGCGAGTTCCTCGGGGGCCTCTCGGGATTCCTCTCCCGTCGATGCCGGGGCCTAAGACCTTGTGTGGAGTCGGGGCCGGAACCTGAGGATTCCTCTCCAGTGCTGACATGGATCTTGGGGTACTTCTGGAGTCTCCCCAGGGGAGTCAGTCCTCGTCTCGAATGCGGGCATGCACTTGCGCTTTCCTCCAGAGCGGTAGCAGCAGTGTCACGCAGTCCGCCGCGTGGATCAAAGGATCTATGGTTTTCCCTCGAGTCTTTCCCACGAGGCTTTCCCACGAGGCTTTCCCACAGGGCTGTCCCACGTGCACACGTGGTGGGAGTCGATCCTCGGCTTGAACGTCAAGGCAGTGCAGGGAAAACAGGTTCCTCTGGAATGGACTGACACATCTGGGGGACTCTTGGAATGGTGGCACGACCCTGGAGTTCCTCTCGCCTTTCCTGTGGAGAGCGCCTCCTCTTGAGATGCGACGGGAACGCCGGGAATTCTTTCCCTACGAAACAGGGAAAGGATCCCTCATCTCGAACTAGGAGGCGGAAACGGGGCTCACCTGGATGTGTGCGGGACCCCACGTGCTTCCTCTCGAGTGGAGACGGGTATTCGGGGATCTTCTTGAGTTGCAGCAAGGGTGTGAAGGACCCTTTGGAAGTTCCAGTTGTTAGACGTGATTAGGCTCGAGAAGCCTCAGCGGAAATGGGCCTCATCTCGCCTGGAGGGCAAAACCTACTGGATTTTCTCGAGTTGCGGCAGGTGCTCTCGACTTATGATGGGGACCTCAGGGACCCTCTCTGGTGGCCTCAGGAAAGGCCAGTCCCCATGCGAGTTCCTCGGGGGCCTCTCGGGATTCCTCTCCCGTCGATGCCGGGGCCTAAGACCTTGTGTGGAGTCGGGGCCGCAACCTGAGGATTCCTCTCCAGTGCTGACATGGATCTTGGGGTACTTCTGGAGTCTCCCCAGGGGAGTCAGTCCTCGTCTCGAATGCGGGCATGCACTTGCGCTTTCCTCCAGAGCGGTAGCAGCAGTGTCACGCAGTCCGCCGCGTGGATCAAAGGATCTATGGTTTTCCCTCGAGTCTTTCCCACGAGGCTTTCCCACGAGGCTTTCCCACAGGGCTGTCCCACGTGCACACGTGGTGGGAGTCGATCCTCGGCTTGAACGTCAAGGCAGTGCAGGGAAAACAGGTTCCTCTGGAATGGACTGACACATCTGGGGGACTCTTGGAATGGTGGCACGACCCTGGAGTTCCTCTCGCCTTTCCTGTGGAGAGCGCCTCCTCTTGAGATGCGACGGTAACGCCGGGAATTCTTTCCCTACGAAACAGGGAAAGGATCCCTCATCTCGAGCTAGGAGGCGGAAACGGGGCTCCCCTGGGTGTGTGCGGGACCCCACGTGCTTCCTCTCGAGTGGAGACGGGTATGTCGGGGAACTTCTTGAGTTGCAGCAAGGGTGTGAAGGACCCTTTGGAAGTTCCAGTGGTTAGACGTGATTAGGCTCGAGAAGCCTCAGAGGAAATGGGCCTCATCTCGCCTGGAGGGCAAAACTTCCTGGATTTTCTCGAGTTGCGGCAGGTGCTCTCGACTTACGACGGGGACCTCAGGGACCCGCTCTGGTGGCCTCAGGAAAGGCCAGTCCCCATGCGAGTTCCTCGGGGGCCTCTCGGGATTCCTCTCCCGTCGATGCCGGGGCCGAAGACCTTGTGTGGAGTCGGGGCCGGAACCAGAGGATTCCTCTCCAGTGCTGACATGGATCCTGGGGTACTTCTGGAGTCTCCCCAGGGGAGTCAGTCCTCGTCTCGAATGCGGGCATGCACTTGCGCTTTCCTCCAGAGCGGTAGCAGCAGTGTCACGCAGTCCGCCGCGTGGATCAAAGGATCTATGGTTTTCCCTCGAGTCTTTCCCACGAGGCTTTCCCACGAGGCTTTCCCACAGGGCTGTCCCACGTGCACACGTGGTGGGAGTCGATCCTCGGCTTGAACGTCAGGCAGTGCAGGGAAAACAGGTTCCTCTGGAATGGACTGACACATCTGGGGGTCTCTTGGAATGGTGCCACGACCCTGGAGTTCCTCTCGCCTTTCCTGTGGAGAGCGCCACCTCTTGAGATGCGACGGGAACGCCGGGAATTCTTTCCCTACGAAACAGGGAAAGGATCCCTCATCTCGAGCTAGGAGGCGGAAACGGGGCTCCCCTGGATGTGTGCGGGACCCCACGTGCTTCCTCTCGAGTGGAGACGGGTATGTCGCGGAACTGCTTGAGTTGCAGCAAGGGTGTGAAGGACCCTTTGGAAGTTACAGTGGTTATATGTGATTAGCCTCGATAAGCCTCAGCGGAAATGGGCCTCATCTCGCCTGGAGGGCAAAACCTCCTGGATTTTCTCGAGTTGCGGCAGGTGCTCTCGACTTACGACGGGGACCTCAGGGACCCGCTCTGGTGGCCTCAGGAAAGGCCAGTCCCCATGCGAGTTCCTCGGGGGCCTCTCGGGATTCCTCTCCCGTCGATGAGGGGCCTAAGACCTTGTGTGGAGTCGGGGCCGGAACCTGAGGATTCCTCTCCAGTGCTGACATGGATCTTGGGGTACTTCTGGAGTCTCCCCTGGAGAGTCAGTCCTCGTCTCGAATGCGGGCATGCACTTGCGCTTTCCTCCAGAGCGGTAGCAGCAGTGTCACGCAGTCCGCCGCGTGGATCAAAGGATCTATGGTTTTCCCTCGAGTCTTTCCCACGAGGCTTTCCCACGAGGCTTTCCCACAGGGCTGTCCCACGAGCACACGTGGTGGGAGTCGATCCTCGGCTTGAACGTCAAGGCAGTGCAGGGAAAACAGTTTCCTCTAGAATGGACTGACACATCTGCGGGACTCTTGGAATGGTGGCACGACCCTGGAGTTCTTCTCGCCTTTCCTGTGGAGAGCGCCTCCTCTTGAGATGCGACGGGAACGCCGGGAATTCTTTCCCTACGAAACAGGGAAAGGATCCCTCATCTCGAGCTAGGAGGCGGAAACGGGGCTCCCCTGGATGTGTGGGGGACCCCACGTGCTTCCTCTCGAGTGGAGACGGGTATGTCGGGGAACTTCTTGAGTTGCAGCAAGGGTGTGAAGGACCCTTTGGAATTTCCAGTGGTTAGATGTGATTGGCCTCGAGAAGCCTCATCGGAAATGGGCCTCATCTCGCCTGGAGGGCAAAACCTCCTGGATTTTCTCGAGTTGCGGCAGGTGCTCTCGACTTACGACGGGGACCTCAGGGACCCGCTCTGGTGGCCTCAGGAAAGGCCAGTCCCCATGCGAGTTCCTCGGGGGCCTCTCGGGATTCCTCTCCCGTCGATGCCGGGGCGTAAGACCTTGTGTGGAGTCAGGGCCGGAACCTGAGGATACCTCTCCAGTGCTGACATGGATCTTGGGGTACTTCTGGAGTCTCCCCAGGGGAGTCAGTCCTCGTCTCGAATGCGGGCATGCACTTGCGCTTTCCTCCAGAGCGGTAGCAGCAGTGTCACGCAGTCCGCCGCGTGGATCAAAGGATCTACGGTTTTCCCTCGAGTCTTTCCCACGAGGCTTTCCCACGAGGCTTTCCCACAGGGCTGTCCCACGTGCACACGTGGTGGGAGTCAATCCTCGGTTTGAAAGTCAAGGCAGTGCAGGGAAAACAGGTTCCTCTGGAATGGACTGACACATCTGGGGGACTCTTGGAATGGTGCCACGACCCTGGAGTTCCTCTCCCCTTTCTTGTGGAGAGCGCCTCCTCTTGAGATGCGACGGGAACGCCAGGAATTCTTTCCCTACGAAACAGGGAAAGGATCCCTCATCTCGAGCTAGGAGGTGGAAACGGGGCTCCCCTGGATGTGTGCGGGACCCCACGTGCTTCCTCTCGAGTGGAGACGGGTATGTCGCGGAACTGCTTGAGTTGCAGCAAGGGTGTGAAGGACCCTTTGGAAGTTACAGTGGTTATATGTGATTAGCCTCGATAAGCCTCAGCGGAAATGGGCCTCATCTCGCCTGGAGGACAAAACCTCCTGGATTTTCTCGAGTTGCGGCAGGTGCTCTCGACTTACGACGGGGACCTCAGGGACCCGCTCTGGTGGCCTCAGGAAAGGCCAGTCCCCATGCGAGTTCCTCGGGGGCCTCTCGGGATTCCTCTCCCGTCGATGAGGGGCCTAAGACCTTGTGTGGAGTCGGGGCCGGAACCTGAGGATTCCTCTCCAGTGCTGACATGGATCTTGGGGTACTTCTGGAGTCTCCCCAGGGGAGTCAGTCCTCGTCTCGAATGCGGGCATGCACTTGCGCTTTCCTCCAGAGCGGTAGCAGCAGTGTCACGCAGTCCGCCGCGTGCATCAAAGGATCTATGGTTTTACCTCGAGTCTTTCCCACGAGGCTTTCCCACGAGGCTTTCCCACAGGGCTGTCCCACGTGCACACGTGGTGGAAGTCGATCCTCGGCTTGAACGTCAAGGCAGTGCAGGGAAAACAGGTTCCTCTGGAATGGACTGACACATCTGCGGGACTCTTGGAATGATGTCACGATCCTGGAGTTCCTCTCGCCTTTCCTGTGGAGAGCGCCTCCTCTTGAGATGCGACGGGAACGCCGGAATTCTTTCCCTATGAAACAGGGAAAGGATCCCTCATCTCGAGCTAGGAGGCGGAAACGGGGCTCCCCTGGATGTGTGCGGGACCCCACGTGCTTCCTCTCGAGTGGAGACGGGTATGTCGGGGAACTTCTTGAGTTGCAGCAAGGGTGTGAAGGTCCCTTTGGAATTTCCAGTGGTTAGATGTGATTGGCCTCGAGAAGCCTCATCGGAAATGGGCCTCATCTCGCCTGGAGGGCAAAACCTCCTGGGTTTTCTCGAGTTGCGGCAGGTGCTCTCGACTTACGACGGGGACCTCAGGGACCCGCTCTGGTGGCCTCAGGAAAGGCCAGTCCCCATGCGAGTTCCTCGGGGGCCTCTCGGGATTCCTCTCCCGTCGATGCCGGGGCCTAAGACCTTGTGTGGAGTCGGGGCCGGAACCTGAGGATTCCTCTTCAGTGCTGACATGGATCTTGGGGTACTTCTGGAGTCTCCCCAGGGGAGTCAGTCCTCGTCTCGAATGCGGGCATGCACTTGCGCTTTCCTCCAGAGCGGTAGCAGCAGTGTCACGCAGTCCGCCGCGTGGATCAAAGGATCTATGGTTTTCCCTCGAGTCTTTCCCACGAGGCTTTCCCACGAGGTTTTCCCACAGGGCTGTCCCACGTGCACACGTGGTGGGAGTCGATCCTCGGCTTGAACGTCAAGGCAGTGCAGGGAAAACAGGTTCCTCTGGAATGGACTGACACATCTGGGGGACTCTTGGAATGGTGGCACGACCCTGGAGTTCCTCTCGCCTTTCCTGTGGAGAGCGCCTCCTCTTGAGATGCGACGGGAACGCCGGGAATTCTTTCCCTACGAAACAGGGAAAGGATCCCTCATCTCGAACTAGGAGGCGGAAACGGGGCTCCCCTGGATGTGTGGGGGACCCCACGTGCTTCCTCTCGAGTGGAGACGGGTATGTCGGGGAACTTTTTGAGTTGCAGCAAGGGTGTGAAGGACCCTTTGGAATTTCCAGTGGTTAGATGTGATTGGCCTCGAGAAGCCTCATCGGAAATGGGCCTCATCTCGCCTGGAGGGCAAAACCTCCTGGATTTTCTCGAGTTGCGGCAGGTGCTCTCGACTTACGACGGGGACCTCAGGGACCCGCTCTGGTGGCCTCAGGAAAGGCCAGTCCCCATGCGAGTTCCTCGGGGGCCTCTCGGGATTCCTCTCCCGTCGATGCCGGGGCGTAAGACCTTGTGTGGAGTCAGGGCCGGAACCTGAGGATTCCTCTCCAGTGCTGACATGGATCTTGGGGTACTTCTGGAGTCTCCCCAGGGGAGTCAGTCCCCGTCTCGAATGCGGGCATGCACTTGCGCTTTCCTCCAGAGCGGTAGCAGCAGTGTCACGCAGTCCGCCGCGTGGATCAAAGGATCTATGGTTTTCCCTCGAGTCTTTCCCACGAGGCTTTCCCACGAGGCTTTCCCACAGGGCTGTCCCACGTGCACACGTGGTGGGAGTCGATCCTCGGCTTGAAAGTCAAGGCAGTGCAGGGAAAACAAGTTCCTCTGGAATGGACTGACACATCTGGGGGTCTCTTGGAATGGTGCCACGACCCTGGAGTTCCTCTCCCCTTTCTTGTGGAGAGGGCCTCCTCTTGAGATGCGACGGGAACGCCAGGAATTCTTTCCCTACGAAACAGGGAAAGGATCCCTCATCTCGAGCTAGGAGGCGGAAACGGGGCTCCCCTGGATGTGTGCGGGACCCCACGTGCTTCCTCTCGAGTGGAGACGGGTATGTCGCGGAACTGCTTGAGTTGCAGCAAGGGTGTGAAGGACCCTTTGGAAGTTACAGTGGTTATATGTGATTAGCCTCGATAAGCCTCAGCGGAAATGGGCCTAATCTCGCCTGGAGGGCAAAACCTCCTGGATTTTCTCGAGTTGCGGAAGGTGCTCTCGACTTACGACGGGGACCTAAGGGACCCGCTCTGGTGGCCTCAGGAAAGGCCAGTCCCCATGCGAGTTCCTCGGGGGCCTCTCGGGATTCCTCTCCCGTCGATGAGGGGCCTAAGACCTTGTGTGGAGTCGGGGCCGGAACCTGAGGATTCCTCTCCAGTGCTGACATGGATCTTGGGGTACTTCTGGAGTCTCCCCAGGGGAGTCAGTCCTCGTCTCGAATGCGGGCATGCACTTGCGCTTTCCTCCAGAGCGGTAGCAGCAGTGTCACGCAGTCCGCCGCGTGCATCAAAGGATCTATGGTTTTACCTCGAGTCTTTCCCACGAGGCTTTCCCACGAGGCTTTCCCACAGGGCTGTCCCACGTGCACACGTGGTGGAAGTCGATCCTCGGCTTGAACGTCAAGGCAGTGCAGGGAAAACAGGTTCCTCTGGAATGGACTGACACATCTGCGGGACTCTTGGAATGATGTCACGATCCTGGAGTTCCTCTCGCCTTTCCTGTGGAGAGCGCCTCCTCTTGAGATGCGACGGGAACGCCGGAATTCTTTCCCTATGAAACAGGGAAAGTATCCCTCATCTCGAGCTAGGAGGCGGAAACGGGGCTCCCCTGGATGTGTGCGGGACCCCACGTGCTTCCTCTCGAGTGGAGACGGGTATGTCGGGGAACTTCTTGAGTTGCAGCAAGGGTGTGAAGGTCCCTTTGGAATTTCCAGTGGTTAGATGTGATTGGCCTCGAGAAGCCTCATCGGAAATGGGCCTCATCTCGCCTGGAGGGCAAAACCTCCTGGGTTTTCTCGAGTTGCGGCAGGTGCTCTCGACTTACGACGGGGACCTCAGGGACCCGCTCTGGTGGCCTCAGGAAAGGCCAGTCCCCATGCGAGTTCCTCGGGGGCCTCTCGGGATTCCTCTCCCGTCGATGCCGGGGCCTAAGACCTTGTGTGGAGTCGGGGCCGGAACCTGAGGATTCCTCTTCAGTGCTGACATGGATCTTGGGGTACTTCTGGAGTCTCCCCAGGGGAGTCAGTCCTCGTCTCGAATGCGGGCATGCACTTGCGCTTTCCTCCAGAGCGGTAGCAGCAGTGTCACGCAGTCCGCCGCGTGGATCAAAGGATCTATGGTTTTCCCTCGAGTCTTTCCCACGAGGCTTTCCCACGAGGTTTTCCCACAGGGCTGTCCCACGTGCACACGTGGTCGGAGTCGATCCTCGGCTTGAACGTCAAGGCAGTGCAGGGAAAACAGGTTCCTCTGGAATGGACTGACACATCTGGGGGACTCTTGGAATGGTGGCACGACCCTGGAGTTCCTCTCGCCTTTCCTGTGGAGAGCGCCTCCTCTTGAGATGCGACGGGAACGCCGGGAATTCTTTCCCTACGAAACAGGGAAAGGATCCCTCATCTCGAACTAGGAGGCGGAAACGGGGCTCCCCTGGATGTGTGGGGGACCCCACGTGCTTCCTCTCGAGTGGAGACGGGTATGTCGGGGAACTTTTTGAGTTGCAGCAAGGGTGTGAAGGACCCTTTGGAATTTCCAGTGGTTAGATGTGATTGGCCTCGAGAAGCCTCATCGGAAATGGGCCTCATCTCGCCTGGAGGGCAAAACCTCCTGGATTTTCTCGAGTTGCGGCAGGTGCTCTCGACTTACGACGGGGACCTCAGGGACCCGCTCTGGTGGCCTCAGGAAAGGCCAGTCCCCATGCGAGTTCCTCGGGGGCCTCTCGGGATTCCTCTCCCGTCGATGCCGGGGCGTAAGACCTTGTGTGGAGTCAGGGCCGGAACCTGAGGATTCCTCTCCAGTGCTGACAGGGATCTTGGGGTACTTCTGGAGTCTCCCCAGGGGAGTCAGTCCCCGTCTCGAATGCGGGCATGCACTTGCGCTTTCCTCCAGAGCGGTAGCAGCAGTGTCACGCAGTCCGCCGCGTGGATCAAAGGATCTATGGTTTTCCCTCGAGTCTTTCCCACGAGGCTTTCCCACGAGGCTTTCCCACAGGGCTGTCCCACGTGCACACGTGGTGGGAGTCGATCCTCGGCTTGAAAGTCAAGGCAGTGCAGGGAAAACAAGTTCCTCTGGAATGGACTGACACATCTGGGGGTCTCTTGGAATGGTGCCACGACCCTGGAGTTCCTCTCCCCTTTCTTGTGGAGAGGGCCTCCTCTTGAGATGCGACGGGAACGCCAGGAATTCTTTCCCTACGAAACAGGGAAAGGATCCCTCATCTCGAGCTAGGAGGCGGAAACGGGGCTCCCCTGGATGTGTGCGGGACCCCACGTGCTTCCTCTCGAGTGGAGACGGGTATGTCGCGGAACTGCTTGAGTTGCAGCAAGGGTGTGAAGGACCCTTTGGAAGTTACAGTGGTTATATGTGATTAGCCTCGATAAGCCTCAGCGGAAATGGGCCTAATCTCGCCTGGAGGGCAAAACCTCCTGGATTTTCTCGAGTTGCGGCAGGTGCTCTCGACTTACGACGGGGACCTAAGGGACCCGCTCTGGTGGCCTCAGGAAAGGCCAGTCCCCATGCGAGTTCCTCGGGGGCCTCTCGGGATTCCTCTCCCGTCGATGAGGGGCCTAAGACCTTGTCTGGAGTCGGGGCCGGAACCTGAGGATTCCTCTCCAGTGCTGACATGGATCTTGGGGTACTTCTGGAGTCTCCCCAGGGGAGTCAGTCCTCGTCTCGAATGCGGGCATGCACTTGCGCTTTCCTCCAGAGCGGTAGCAGCAGTGTCACGCAGTCCGCCGCGTGCATCAAAGGATCTATGGTTTTCCCTCGAGTCTTTCCCACGAGGCTTTCCCACGAGGCTTTCCACAGGGCTGTCCCACGTGCACACGTGGTGGAAGTCGATCCTCGGCTTGAACGTCAAGGCAGTGCAGGGAAAACAGGTTCTTCTGGAATGGACTGACACATCTGCGGGATTCTTGGAATGATGTCACGACCCTGGAGTTCTTCTCGCCTTTCCTGTGGAGAGCGCCTCCTCTTGAGATGCGACGGGAACGCCGGAATTCTTTGCCTATGAAACAGGGAAAGGATCCCTCATCTCGAGCTAGGAGGCGGAAACGGGGCTCCCCTGGATGTGTGCGGGACCCCACGTGCTTCCTCTCGAGTGGAGACGGGTATGTCGGGGAACTTCTTGAGTTGCAGCAAGGGTGTGAAGGACCCTTTGGAATTTCCAGTGGTTAGATGTGATTGGCCTCGAGAAGCCTCATCGGAAATGGGCCTCATCTCGCCTGGAGGGCAAAACCTCCTGGGTTTTCTCGAGTTGCGGCAGGTGCTCTCGACTTACGACGGGGACCTCAGGGACCCGCTCTGGTGGCCTCAGGAAAGGCCAGTCTCCATGCGAGTTCCTCGGGGGCCTCTCGGGATTCCTCTCCCGTCGATGCCGGGGCCTAAGACCTTGTGTGGAGTCGGGGCCGGAACCTGAGGATTCCTCTCCAGTGCTGACATGGATCTTGGGGTACTTCTGGAGTCTCCCCAGGGGAGTCAGTCCTCGTCTCGAATGCGGGCATGCACTTGCGCTTTCCTCCAGAGCGGTAGCAGCAGTGTCACGCAGTCCGCCGCGTGGATCAAAGGATCTATGGTTTTCCCTCGAGTCTTTCCCACGAGGCTTTCCCACGAGGTTTTCCCACAGGGCTGTCCCACGTGCACACGTGGTGGGAGTCGATCCTCGGCTTGAACGTCAAGGCAGTGCAGGGAAAACAGGTTCCTCTGGAATGGACTGACACATCTGGGGGACTCTTGGAATGGTGGCACGACCCTGGAGTTCCTCTCGCCTTTCCTGTGGAGAGCGCCTCCTCTTGAGATGAGACGGGAACGCCGGGAATTCTTTCCCTACGAAACAGGGAAAGGATCCCTCATCTCGAACTAGGAGGCGGAAACGGGGCTCCCCTGGATGTGTGCGGGACCCCACGTGCTTCCTCTCGAGTGGAGACGGGTATGTCGGGGAACTTCTTGAGTTGCAGCAAGGGTGTGAAGGACCCTTTGGAAGTTCCAGTGGTTAGACGTGATTAGGCTCGAGAAGCCTCAGCGGAAATGGGCCTCATCTCGCCTGGAGGGCAAAACCTCCTGGATTTTCTCGAGTTGCGGCAGGTGCTCTCGACTTACGACGGGGACCTCAGGGACCCGCTCTGGTGGCCTCAGGAAAGGCCAGTCCCCATGCGAGTTCCTCGGGGGCCTCTCGGGATTCCTCTCCCGTCGATGCCGGTGCCTAAGACCTTGTGTGGAGTCGGGGCCGGAACCTGAGGATTCCTCTCCAGTGCTGACATGGATCTTGGGGTACTTCTGGAGTCTCCCCAGGGGAGTCAGTCCTCGTCTCGAATGCGGGCATGCACTTGCGCTTTCCTCCAGAGCGGTAGCAGCAGTGTCACGCAGTCCGCCGCGTGGATCAAAGGATCTATGGTTTTCCCTCGAGTCTTTCCCACGAGGCTTTCCCCCGAGGCTTTCCCACAGGGCTGTCCCACGTGCACACGTGGTGGGAGTCGATCCTCGGCTTGAACGTCAAGGCAGTGCAGGGAACACAGGTTCCTCTGGAATGGACTGACACATCTGGGGGACTCTTGGAATGGTGTCACGACCCTGGAGTTCCTCTCGCCTTTCCTGTGGAGAGCGCCTCCTCTTGAGATGCGACTGGAACGCCGGGAATTCTTTCGCTACGAAACAGGGAAAGGATCCCTCATCTCAAGCTAGGAGGCGGAAACGGGGCTCCCCTGGATGTGTGCGGGACCCCACGTGCTTCCTCTCGAGTGGAGACGGGTATGTCGGGGAACTTCTTGAGTTGCAGCAATGGTGTGAAGGACCCTTTGGAAGTTCCAGTGGTTAGATGTGATTGGCCTCGAGAAGCCTCAGCGGAAATGGGCCTCATCTCGCCTGGAGGGCAAAACCTCCTGGATTTTCTCGAGTTGCGGCAGGTGCTCTCGACTTACAACGGGGACCTCAGGCACCCGCTCTGGTGGCCTCAGGAAAGGCCAGTCCCCATGCGAGTTCCTCGGGGGCCTCTCGGGATTCCTCTCCCGTCGATGCCGGGGCCTAAGCCCTTGTGTGGAGTCGGGGCCGGAACCTGAGGATTCCTCTCCAGTGCTGACATGGATCTTGGGGTATTTCTGGAGTCTCCCCAGGGGAGTCAGTCCTCGTCTCGAATGCGGGCATGCACTTGCGCTTTCCTCCAGAGCGGTAGCAGCAGTGTCACGCAGTCCGCCGCCTGGATCAAAGGATCTATGGTTTTCCCTCGAGTCTTTCCCACGAGGCTTTCCCACGAGGCTTTCCCACAGGGCTGTCCCACGTGCACACGTGGTGGGAGTCGATCCTCGGCTTGAACGTCAAGGCAGTGCAGGGAAAACAGGTTCCTCTGGAATGGGCTGATACATCTGGGGGACTCTCGGAATGGTGGCACGACCCTGGAGTTCCTCTCGCCTTTCCTGTGGAGAGCGCCTCCTCTTGAGATGCGACGGGAACGCCGGGAATTCTTTCCCTACGAAACAGGGAAAGGATCCCTCATCTCGAGCTAGGAGGCGGAAACGGGGCTCCCCTGGATGTGTGCGGGACACCACGTGCTTCCTCTCGAGTGGAGAGGGGTATGTCGGGGAACTTCTTGAGTTGCAGCAAATGTGTGAAGGACCCTTTGGAAGTTCCAGTGGTTAGATGTGATTGGACTCGAGAAGCCTCATCGGAAATGGGCCTCATCACGCCTGGAGGGCAAAACCTCCTGGATTTTCTCGAGTTGCGGCAGGTGCTCTCGACTTACGACGGGGACCTCAGGGACCCGCTCTGGTGGCCTCAGGAAAGGCCAGTCCCCATGCGAGTTCCTCGGGGGCCTCTCGGGATTCCTCTCCCGTCGATGCCGGGGCCTAAGACCTTGTGTGGAGTCGGGGCCGGAACCTGAGGATTCCTCTCCAGTGCTGACATGGATCTTGGGGTACTTCTGGAGTCTCCCCAAGGAAGTCAGTCCTCGTCTCGAATGCGGGCATGCACTTGCGCTTTCCTCCAGAGCGGTAGCAGCCGTGTCACGCAGTCCGCCGCGTGGATCAAAGGATATATGGTTTTCCCTCGAGTCTTTCCCACGAGGTTTTCCCACGAGGCTTTCCCACAGGGCTGTCCCACGTGCACACGTGGTGGGAGGCGATCCTCGGCTTGAACGTCAAGGCAGTGCAGGAAAACAGGTTCCTCTGGAATGGACTGACACATCTGGGGGACTCTTGGAATGGTGTCACGACCCTGGAGTTCCTCTCGCCTTTCCTGTGGAGAGCGCCTCCTCTTGAGATGCGACGGGAACGCCGGGAAATCTTTCCCTACGAAACAGGGAAAGGATCCCTCATCTCGAGCTAGGAGGCGGAAACGGGGCTCCCCTGGATGTGTGCGGGACACCACGTGCTTCCTCTCGAGTGCAGACGGGTATGTCGGGGAACTTCTTGAGTTGCAGCAAGGGTGTGAAGGACCCTCTGAAAGTTCCAGTGGTTAGATGTGATTGGCCTCGAGAAGCCTCAGCGGAAATGGGCCTCATCTCGCCTGGAGGGCAAAACCTCCTGGATTTTCTCGAGTTGCGGCAGGTGCTCTCGACTTACGACGGGGACCTCAGGGACCCGCTCTGGTGGCCTCAGGAAAGGCCAGTCAACATGCGAGTTCCTCGGGGGCCTCTCGGGATTCCTCTCCCGTCGATGCCGGGGCCTAAGACCTTGTGTGGAGTCGGGGCCGGAACCTGAGGATTCCTCTCCAGTGCTGACATGGATCTTGGGGTACTTCTGGAGTCTCCCCAGGGGAGTCAGTCCTCGTCTCGAATGCGGGCATGCACTTGCGCTTTCCTCCAGAGCGGTAGCAGCAGTGTCACGCAGTCCGCCGCGTGGATCAAAGGATCTATGGTTTTCCCTCGAGTCTTTCCCACGAGGCTTTCCCCCGAGGCTTTCCCACAGGGCTGTCCCACGTGCACACGTGGTGGGAGTCGATCCTCGGCTTGAACGTCAAGGCAGTGCAGGGAACACAGCTTCCTCTGGAATGGACTGACACATCTGGGGGTCTCTTGGAATGGTGTCACTACCCTGGAGTTCCTCTCGCCTTTCCTGTGGAGAGCGCCTCCTCTTGAGATGCGACGGGAACGCCGGGAATTCTTTCCCTACGAAACAGGGAAAGGATCCCTCATCTCGAGCTAGGAGGCGGAAACGGGGCTCCCCTGGATGTGTGCGGGACCCCACGTGCTTCCTCTCGAGTGGAGACGGGTATGTCGGGGAACTTCTTGAGTTGCAGCAATGGTGTGAAGGACCCTTTGGAAGTTCCAGAGGTTAGATGTGATTGGCCTCGAGAAGCCTCAGCGGAAATGGGCCTCATCTCGCCTGGAGGGCAAAACCTCCTGGATTTTCTCGAGTTGCGGCAGGTGCTCTCGACTTACAACGGGGACCTCAGGGACCCGCTCTGGTGGCCTCAGGAAAGGCCAGTCCCCATGCGAGTTCCTCGGGGGCGTCTCGGGATTCCTCTCCCGTCGATGCCGGGGCCTAAGCCCTTGTGTGGAGTCGGGGACGGAACCTGAGGATTCCTCTCCAGTGCTGACATGGATCTTGGGGTACTTCTGGAGTCTCCCCAGGGGAGTCAGTCCTCGTCTCGAATGCGGGCATGCACTTGCGCTTTCCTCCAGAGCGGTAGCAGCAGTGTCACGCAGTCCGCCGCGTGGATCAAAGGATGTATGGTTTTCCCTCGAGTCTTTCCCACGAGGCTTTCCCACGAGGCTTTTCCACAGGGCTGTCCCACGTCCACACGTGGTGGGACTCGATCCTCGGCTTGAACGTCAAGGCAGTGCAGGGAAAACAGGTTCCTCTGGAATGGGCTGATACATCTGGGGGACTCTCGGAATGGTGGCACGACCCTGGAGTTCCTCTCGCCTTTCCTGTGGAGAGCGCCTCCTCTTGAGATGCGACGGGAACGCCGGGAATTCTTTCCCTACGAAACAGGGAAAGGATCCCTCATCTCGAGCTAGGAGGCGGAAACGGGGCTCCCCTGGATGTGTGCGGGACACCACGTGCTTCCTCTCGATTGGAGACGGGTATGTCGGGGAACTTCTTGAGTTGCAGCAAGGGTGTGAAGGACCCTTTGGAAGTTCCAGTGGTTAGATATGATTGGACTCGAGAAGCCTCAGTGGAAATGGGCCTCATCACGCCTGGAGGGCAAAACCTCCTGGATTTTCTCGAGTTGCGGCAGATGCTCTCGACTTACGACGGGGACCTCAGGGACCCGCTCTGGTGGCCTCAGGAAAGGCCAGTCCCCATGCGAGTTCCTCAGGGGCCTCTCGGGATTCCTCTCCCGTCGATGCCGGGGCCTAAGACCTTGTGTGGAGTCGGGGCCGGAACCTGAGGATTCCTCTCCAGTGCTGACATGGATCTTGGGGTACTTCTGGAGTCTCCCCAAGGAAGTCAGTCCTCGTCTCGAATGCGGGCATGCACTTGCGCTTTCCTCCAGAGCGGTAGCAGCCGTGTCACGCAGTCCGCCTCGTGGATCAAAGGATATATGGTTTTCCCTCGAGTCTTTCCCACGAGGTTTTCCCACGAGGCTTTCCCACAGGGCTGTCCCACGTGCACACGTGGTGGGAGTCGATCCTCGGCTTGAACGTCAAGGCAGTGCAGGGAAAACAGGTTCCTCTGGAATGGACTGACACATCTGGGGGACTCTTGGAATGGTGGCATGACCCTGGAGTTCCTCTCGCCTTTCCTGTGGAGAGCTCCTCCTCTTGAGATGCGACGGGAACGCCGGGAATTCTTTCCCTACGAAACAGGGAAATGATCCCTCATCTCGAGCTAGGAGGCGGAAACGGGGCTCCCCTGGATGTGTGCGGGACCCACGTGCTTCCTCTCGAGTGCAGACGGGTATGTTGGGGAACTTCTTGAGTTGCAGCAAGGGTGTGAAGGACCCTTTGAAAGTTCCAGTGGTTAGATGTGATTGGCCTCTAGAAGCCTCAGCAGAAATGGGCCTCATCTCGCCTGGAGGGCAAAACCTCCTGGATTTTCTCGAGTTGCGGCAGGTGCTCTCGACTTACGACGGGGACCTCAGGGACCCGCTCTGGTGGCCTCAGGAAAGGCCAGTCCCCATGCGAGTTCCTCGGGGGCCTCTCGGGATTCCTCTCCCGTCGATGCCGGGCCTACGACCTTGTGTGGAGTCGGGGCCGGAACCTGAGGATTCTTCTCCAGTGCTGACATGGATCTTGGGGTACTTCTGGAGTCTCCCCAGGGGAGTCAGTCCTCGTCTCGAATGCGGGCATGCACTTGCGCTTTCCTCCACAGCAGTAGCAGCAGTGTCACGCAGTCCGCCACGTGGATCAAAGGATCTATGGTTTTCCCTCGAGTCTTTCCCACGAGGCTTTCCCCCGAGGCTTTCCCACAGGGCTGTCCCACGTGCACACGTGGTGGGAGTCGATCCTCGGCTTGAACGTCAAGGCAGTGCACGGAAAACAGGTTCCTCTGGAATGGACTGACACATCTGGGGGAGTCTTGGAATGGTGTCACGACCCTGGAGTTCCTCTCGCCTTTCCTGTGGAGAGCGCCTCCTCTTGAGATGCGACGGGAACGCCGGGAATTCTTTCCCTACGAAACAGGGAAAGGATCCCTCATCTCGAGCTAGGAGGCGGAAACGGGGCTCCCCTGGATGTGTGCGGGACCCCACGTGCTTCCTCTCGAGTGGAGACGGGTATGTCGGGGAAATTCTTGAGTTGCAGCAAGGGTGTGAAGGACCCTCTGAAAGTTCCAGTGGTTAGATGTGATTGGCCTCGAGAAGCCTCAGCGGAAATGGGCCTCATCTCGCCTGGAGGGCAAAACCTCCTGGATTTTCTCGAGTTGCGGCAGGTGCTCTCGACTTACGACGGGGACCTCAGGGACCCGCTCTGGTGGCCTCAGGAAAGGCCAGTCCCCATGCGAGTTCCTCGGGGCCTCTCGGGATTCCTCTCCCGTCGATGCCGGGGCCTAAGACCTTGTGTGGAGTCGGGGCCGGAACCTGAGGATTCCTCTCCAGTGCTGACATGGATCTTGGGGTACTTCTGGAGTCTCCCCAGGGGAGTCAGTCCTCGTCTCGAATGCGGGCATGCACTTGCGCTTTCCTCCACAGCGGTAGCAGCAGTGTCACGCAGTCCGCCGCGTGGATCAAAGGATCTATGGTTTTCCCTCGAGTCTTTCCCACGAGGCTTTCCCACGAGGCTTTCCCACAGGGCTGTCCCACGTGCGCACGTGGTGGGAGTCGATCCTCGGCTTGAACGTCAAGGCAGTGCAGGGAAAACAGGTTCCTCTGGAATGGGCTGATACATCTGGGGGACTCTCGGAATGGTGGCACGACCCTGGAGTTCCTCTCACCTTTCCTGTGGAGAGCGCCTCCTCTTGAGATGCGACGGGAACGCCGGGAATTCTTTCCCTGCGAAACAGGGAAAGGATCCCTCATCTCGAGCTAGGAGGCGGAAACGGGGCTCCCCTGGATGTGTGCGGGAACCCACGTGCTTCCTCTCGAGTGGAGACGGGTATGTCGGGGAACTTCTTGAGTTGCAGCAATGGTGTGAAGGACCCTTTGGAAGTTCCAGTGGTTAGATGTGATTGGCCTCGAGAAGCCTCAGCGGAAATGGGCCTCATCTCGCCTGGAGGGCAAAACCTCCTGGATTTTCTCGAGTTGCGGCAGGTGCTCTCGACTTACGACGGGGACCTCAGGGACCCGCTCTGGTGGCCTCAGGAAAGGCCAGTCCCCATGCGAGTTCCTCGGGGGCGTCTCGGGATTCCTCTCCCGTCGATGCCGGGGCCTAAGACCTTGTGTGGAGTCGAGGCCGGAACCTGAGGATTCCTCTCCAGTGCTGACATGGATCTTGGGGTACTTCTGGAGTCTCCCCAGGAGAGTCAGTCCTCGTCTCGAATGCGGGCATGCACTTGCGCTTTCCTCCAGAGCGGTAGCAGCAGTGTCACGCAGTCCGCCGCGTGGATCAAAGGATCTATGGTTTTCCCTCGAGTCTTTCCCACGAGGCTTTCCCACGAGGCTTTCCCACAGGGCTGTCCCACGTGCACACGTGGTGGGAGTCGATCCTCGGCTTGAACGTCAAGTCAGAGCAGGGAAAACAGGTTCCTCTGGAATGGACTGACACATCTGGGGGACTCTTGGAATGGTGTCACGACCCTGGAGTTCCTCTCGCCTTTCCTGTGGAGAGAGCCTCCTCTTGAGATACGACTGGAACGCCGGGAATTCTTTCCCTACGAAACAGGGAAGGATCCCTCATCTCGAGCTAGGAGGCGGAAACGGGGCTCCCCTGGATGTGTGAATGACCCCACGTGCTTCCTCTCGAGTGGAGACGGGTATGTCGGGGAACTTCTTGAGTTGCAGCAAGGGTGTGAAGGACCCTTTGGAAGTTCAAGTGGTTAGATGTGATTGGCCTCGAGAAGCCTCAGCGGAAATGGGCCTCATCTCGCCTGGAGGGAAAACCTCCTGGATTTTGTCGAGTTGCGGCAGGTGCTCTCGACTTACGACGGGGACCTCAGGGACCCACTCTGGTGGCCTCAGGAAAGGCCAGTCCCCATGCGAGTTCCTCGGGGGCGTCTCGGGATTCCTCTCCCGTCGATGCCGGGGCCTAAAACCTTGTGTGGAGTCGGGGCCGGAACCTGAGGATTCCTCTCCAGTGCTGACATGGATCTTGGGGTACTTCTGGAGTCTCCCCAGGGGTGTCAGTCCTCGTCTCGAATGCGGGCATGCACTTGCGCTTTCCTCCAGAGCGGTAGCAGCAGTGTCACGCAGTCCGCTGCGTGGATCAAAGGATCTATGGTTGTCCCTCGAGTCTTTCCCACGAGGCTTTCCCACGAGGCTTTCCCACAGGGCTGTCCCACGTGCACACGTGATGGGAGTCGATCCTCGGCTTGAACGTCAAGGCAGTGCAGGGAAAACAGGTTCCTCTGGAATGGACTGACACATCTGGGGGACTCTTGGAATGGTTTCTCGACCCTGGAGTTCCTCTCGCCTTTCCTGTGGAGAGCGCCTCCTCTTGAGATGCGACGGGAACGCCGGGAATTCTTTCCCTACGAAACAGGGAAAGCATCCCTCATCTCGAGCTAGGAGGCGGAAACGGGGCTCCCCTGGATGTGTGCGGGACCCCACGTGCTTCCTCTCGAGTGGAGACGCGGAATGTCGGGGAACTTCTTGAGTTGCAGCAATGGTGTGAAGGACCCTTTGGAAGTTCCAGTGGTTAGATGTGATTGGCCTCGAGAAGCCTCAGCGGAAATGGGCCTCATCTCGCCTGGAGGGCAAAACCTCCTGGATTTTCTCGAGTTGCGGCAGGTGCTCTCGACTTACGACGGGGATCTCAGGGACCCGCTCTGGTGGCCTCAGGAAAGGCCAGTCCCCATGCGAGTTCCTCGGGGCCCTCTCGGGATTCCTCTCCCGTCGATGCCGGGGCCTAAGACCTTGTGTGGAGTCGGGGCCGGAACCTGAGGATTCCTCTCCAGTGCTGACATGGATCTTGGGGTACTTCTGGAGTCTCCCCAGGGCAGTCAGTCCTCGTCTCGAATGCGGGCATGCACTTGCGCTTTCCTACAGAGCGGTAGCAGCAGTGTCACGCAGTCCTCCGCGTGGATCAAAGGATCTGTGGTTTTCCCTCGAGTCTTTCCCACGAGGCTTTCCCACGAGGCTTCCCAACCGGGCTGTCCCACGTGCACACGTGGTGGGAGTCGATCCTCGGCTTGAACGTCAAGGCAGTGCAGGGAAAACAGGTGCCTCTGGAATGGACTGACACATCTGGGGGACTCTTGGAATGGTGTCTCGACCCTGGAGTTCCTCTCGCCTTTCCTGTGGAGAGCGCCTCCTCTTGAGATGCGACGGGAACGCCGAGAATTCTTTCCCTACGAAACAGGGAAAGGATCCTTCATCTCGAGCTAGGAGGCAGAAACGGGGCTCCCCTGGATGTGTGCGGGACCCCACGTGCTTCCTCTCGAGTGGAGACGGGTATGTCGGGGAACTTCTTGAGTTGCAGCAATGGTGTGAAGGACCCTTTGGAAGTTCCAGTGGTTAGATGTGATTGGCCTCGAGAAGCCTCAGCGGAAATGGGCCTCATCTCGCCTGGAGGGCAAAACCTCCTGGATTTTCTCGAGTTGCGGCAGGTGCTCTCGACTTACGACGGGGACCTCAGGGACCCGCTCTGGTGGCCTCAGGAAAGGCCAGTCCCCATGCGAGTTCCTCGGGGGCGTCTCGGGATTCCTCTCCCGTCGATGCCGGGGCCTAAGACCTTGTGTGGAGTCGGGGCCGGAACCTGAGGATTCCTCTCCAGTGCTGACATGGATCTTGGGGTACTCCTGGAGTCTCCCCAGGGGAGTCAGTCCTCGTCTCGAAAGCGGGCATGCACTTGCGCTTTCCTCCAGATCGGTAACAGCAGTGTCACGCAGTCCGCCGCGTGGATCAAAGGATCTATGGTTTTCCCTCGAGTCTTTCCCACGAGGCTTTCCCACGAGGCTTTCCCACAGGGCTGTCCCACGTGCACACGTGGTGGGAGTCGATCCTCGGCTTGAACGTCAAGTCAGAGCAGGGAAAACAGGTTACTCTGGAATGGACTGACACATCTGGGGGACTCTTGGAATGGTGTCACGACCCTGGAGTTCCTCTCGCCTCTCCTGTGGAGAGCGCCTCCTCTTGAGATACGACTGGAACGCCGGGAATTCTTTCCCTACGAAACAGGGTAGGATCCCTCATCTCGAGCTAGGAGGCGGAAACGGGGCTCCCCTGGATGTGTGAATGACCCCACGTGCTTCCTCTCGAGTGGAGACGGGTATGTCGGGGAACTTCTTGAGTTGCAGCAAGGGTGTGAAGGACCCTTTGGAAGTTCAAGTGGTTAGATGTGATTGGCCTCGAGAAGCCTCAGCGGAAATGGGCTTCATCTCGCCTGGAGGGAAAACCTCCTGGATTTTCTCGAGTTGCGGCAGGTGCTCTCGACTTACGACGGGGACCTCAGGGACCCACTCTGGTGGCCTCAGGAAAGGCCAGTCCCCATGCGCGTTCCTCGGGGCCTCTCGGGATTCCTCTCCCGTCGATGCCGGGGCCTAAGACCTTGTGTGGAGTCGGGGCCGGAACCTGAGGATTCCTCTCCAGTGCTGACATGGATCTTGGGGTACTTCTGGAGTCTCCCCAGGGGTGTCAGTCCTCGTCTCGAATGCGGGCATGCACTTGCGCTTTCCTCCAGAGCGGTAGCAGCAGTGTCACGCAGTCCGCCGCGTGGATCAAAGGATCTATGGTTGTCCCTCGAGTCTTTCCCACGAGGCTTTCCCACGAGGCTTTCCCACAGGGCTGTCCCACGTGCACACGTGATGGGAGTCGATCCTCGGCTTGAACGTCAAGGCAGTGCAGGGAAAACAGGTTCCTCTGGAATGGACTGACACATCTGGGGGACTCTTGGAATGGTTTCTCGACCCTGGAGTTCCTCTCGCCTTTCCTGTGGAGAGCGCCTCCTCTTGAGATGCGACGGGAACGCCGGGAATTCTTTCCCTACGAAACAGGGAAAGGATCCCTCATCTCGAGCTAGGAGGCGGAAACGGGGCTCCCCTGGATGTGTGCGGGACCCCACGTGCTTCCTCTCGAGTGGAGACGCGGAATGTCGGGGAACTTCTTGAGTTGCAGCAATGGTGTGAAGGACCCTTTGGAAGTTCCAGTGGTTAGATGTGATTGGCCTCGAGAAGCCTCAGCGGAAATGGGCCTCATATCGCCTGGAGGGCAAAACCTCCTGGATTTTCTCGAGTTGTGGCAGGTGCTCTCGACTTACGACAGGGACCTCAGGGACCCGCTCTGGTGGCCTCAGGAAAGGCCAGTCCCCATGCAAGTTCCTCGGGGGCCTCTCGGGATTCCTCTCCCGTCGATGCCGGGGCCTAAGACCTTGTGTGGAGTCGGGGCCGGAACCTGAGGATTCCTCTCCAGTGCTGACATGTATCTTGGGGTACTTCTGGAGTCTCCCCAGGGGAGTCAGTCCTCGTCTCGAATGCGGGCATGCACTTGCGCTTTCCTACAGAGCGGTAGCAGCAGTGTCACGCAGTCCGCCGCGTGGATCAAAGGATCTATGGTTTTCCCTCGAGTCTTTCCCACGAGACTTTCCCACGAGGCTTCCCAACAGGGCTGTCCCACGTGCACACGTGGTGGGAGTCGATCCTCGGCTTGAACGTCAAGGCAGTGCAGGGAAAACAGGTTCCTCTGGAATGGACTGACACATCTGGGGGACTCTTGGAATGGTGTCTCGACCCTGGAGTTCCTCTCGCCTTTCCTGTGGAGAGCGCCTCCTCTTGAGATGCGACGGGAACGCCGAGAATTCTTTCCCTACGAAACAGGGAAAGGATCCCTCATCTCGAGCTAGGAGGCAGAAACGGGGCTCCCCTGGATGTGTGCGGGACCCCACGTGCTTCCTCTCGAGTGGAGACGGGTATGTCGGGGCACTTCTTGAGTTGCAGCAATGGTGTGAAGGACCCTTTGGAAGTTCCAGTGGTTAGATGTGATTGGCCTCGAGAAGCCTCAGCGGAAATGGGCCTCATCTCGCCTGGAGGGCAAAACCTCCTTGATTTTCTCGAGTTGCGGCAGGTGCTCTCGACTTACGACGGGGACCTCAGGGACCCGCTCTGGTGGCCTCAGGAAAGGCCAGTCCCCATGCGAGTTCCTCGGGGGCCTCTCGGGATTCCTCTCCCGTCGATGCCGGGGCCTAAGACCTTGTGTGGAGTCGGGGCCGGAACCTGAGGATTCCTCTCCAGTGCTGACATGGATCTTGGGGTACTTCTGGAGTCTCCCCAGGGGAGTCAGTCCTCGTCTCAAATGCGGGCATGCACTTGCGCTTTCCTCCAGAGCGGTAGCAGCAGTGTCACGCAGTCCGCCGCGTGGATCAAAGGATCTATGGTTTTCCCTCGAGTCTTTCCCACGAGGCTTTCCCACGAGGCTTTCCCACAGGGCTGTCCCACGTGCACACGTGGTGGGAGTCGATCCTCGGCTTGAACGTCAAGGCAGTGCAGGGAAAACAGGTTCCTCTGGAATGGACTGACACATCTGGGGGACTCTTGGAATGGTGGCACGACCCTGGAGTTCCTCTCGCCTTTCCTGTGGAGAGCGCCTCCTCTTGAGATGCGACGGGAACCCCGGGAATTCTTTCCCTACGAAACAGGGAAAGGATCCCTCATCTCGAGCTAGGAGGCGGAAACTGGGCTCCCCTGGATGTGTGCGGGACACCACGTGCTTCCTCTCGAGTGGAGACGGGTATGTCGGGGCACTTCTTGAGTTGCAGCAAGGGTGTGAAGGACCCTCTGGAAGTTCCAGTGGTTAGATGTGATTGGCCTCGAGAAGCCTCAGCGGAAATGGGCCTCATCTCGCCTGGAGGGCAAAACTTCCTGGATTTTCTCGAGTTGCGGCAGGTGCTCTCGAATTACGACGGGGACCTCAGGGACCCGCTCTGGTGGCCTCAGGAAAGGCCAGTCCCCATGCGAGTTCCTCGGGGGCCTCTCGGGATTCCTCTCCCGTCGATGCCGGGGCCTAAGACCTTGTGTGGAGTCGTGGCCGGAACCTGAGGATTCCTCTCCAGTGCTGACATGGATCTTGGGGTACTTCTGTAGTCTCCCCAGGGGAGTCAGTCCTCGTCTCGAATGCGGGCATGTACTTGCGCTTTCCTCCAGAGCGGTGGCAGCAGTGTCACGCAGTCCGCCGCGTGGATCAAAGGATCTATGGTTTTCCCTCGAGTCTTTCCCACGAGGCTTTCCCACGAGGCTTTCCCACAGGGCTGTCCCACGTGCACACGTGGTGGGAGTCGATCCTCGGCTTGAACGACAAGGCAGTGCAGGGAAAACAGGTTCCTCTGGAATGGACTGACACATCTGGGGGACTCTTGGAATGGTGGCACGACCCTGGAGTTCCTCTCGCCTTTCCTGTGGAGAGCGCCTCCTCTTGAGATGCGACGGGAACGCCGGGAATTCTTTCCCTACGAAACAGGGAAAGGATCCCTCATCTCGAGCTAGGAGGCGGAAACGGGGCTCCCCTGGATCTGTGCGGGACCCCACGGGCTTCCTCTCGAGTGGAGACGGGTATGTCGGGGAACTTCTTGAGTTGCAGCAATGGTGTGAAGGACCCTTTGGAAGTTCCAGTGGTTAGATGTGATTGGCCTCGAGAAGCCTCAGCGGAAATGGGCCTCATCTCGCCTGGAGGGCAAAACCTCCTGGATTTTCTCGAGTTGCGGCAGGTGCTCTCGACTTACGACGGGGACCTCAGGGACCCGCTCTGGTGGCCTCAGGAAAGGCCAGTCCCCATGCGAGTTCCTCGGGGGCCTCTCGGGATTCCTCTCCCGTCGAAGCCGGGGCCTAAGACCTTGTGTGGAGTCGGGGCCGGAACCTGAGGATTCCTCTCCAGTGCTGACATGGATCTTGGGGTACTTCTGGAGTCTCCCCAGGGGAGTCAGTCCTCGTCTCGAATGCGGGCATGTACTTGCGCTTTCCTCCAGAGCGGTGGCAGCAGTGTCACGCAGTCCGCCGCGTGGATCAAAGGATCTATGGTTTTCCCTCGAGTCTTTCCCACGAGGCTTTCCCACGAGGCTTTCCCACAGGGCTGTCCCACGTGCACACGTGGTGGGAGTCGATCCTCGGCTTGAACGTCAAGGCAGTGCAGGGAAAACAGGTTCCTCTGGAATGGACTGACACATCTGGGGGACTCTTGGAATGGTGGCACGACCCTGGAGTTCCTCTCGCCTTTCCTGTGGAGAGCGCCTCCTCTTGAGATGCGACGGGAACGCCGGGAATTCTTTCCCTACGAAACAGGGAAAGGATCCCTCATCTCGAGCTAGGAGGCGGAAACGGGGCTCCCCTGGATGTGTGCGGGACACCACGTGCTTCCTCTCGAGTGGAGACGGGTATGTCGGGGAACTTCTTGAGTTGCAGCAAGGGTGTGAAGGACCCTTTGGAAGTTCCAGTGGTTAGATGTGATTGGCCTCGAGAAGCCTCAGCGGAAATGGGCCTCATCTCGCCTGGAGGGCAAAACCTCCTGGATTTTCTCGAGTTGCGGCAGGTGCTCTCGACTTACGACGGGGACCTCAGGGACCCGCTCTGGTGGCCTCAGGAAAGGCCAGTCCCCATGCGAGTTCCTCGGGGGCCTCTCGGGATTCCTCTCCCGTCGATGCCGGGGCCTAAGACCTTGTGTGGAGTCGGGGCCGGAACCTGAGGATTCCTTTCCAGTGCTGACATTGATCTTGGGGTACTTCTGGAGTCTCCCCAGGGGAGTCAGTCCTCGTCTCGAATGCGGGCATGCACTTGCGCTTTCCTCCAGAGCGGTAGCAGCAGTGTCACGCAGTCCGCCGCGTGGATCAAAGGATCTATGGTTTTCCCTCGAGTCTTTCCCACGAGGCTTTCCCACGAGGCTTTCCCACAGGGCTGTCCCACGTGCACACGTGGTGGGAGTCGATCCTCGGCTTGAACGTCAAGGCAGTGCAGGGTAAACAGGTTCCTCTGGAATGGACTGACACATCTGGGGGACTCTGGGAATGGTGTCACGACCCTGGAGTTCCTCTCGCCTTTCCTGTGGAGAGCGCCTCCTCTTGAGATGCGACGGGAACGCCGGGAATTCTTTCCCTACGAAACAGGGAAAGGATCCCTCATCTCGAGCTAGGAGGCGGAAACGGGGCTCCCCTGGGTGTGTGCAGGACACCACGTGCTTCCTCTCGAGTGGAGACGGGTATGTCGGGGAACTTCTTGAGTTGCAGCAAGGGTGTGAAGGACCCTTTGGAAGTTCCAGTGGTTAGATGTGATTGGCCTCGAGAAGCCTCAGCGGAAATGGGCCTCATCTCGCCTGCAGGGCAAAACCTCCTGGATTTTCTCGAGTTGCGGCAGGTGCTCTCGACTTACGACGGGGACCTCAGGGACCCGCTCTGGTGGCCTCAGGAAAGGCCAGTCCCCATGCGAGTTCCTCGGGGGCCTCTCGGGATTCCTCTCCCGTCGATGCCGGGGCCTAAGACCTTGTGTGGAGTCGGGGCCGGAACCTGAGGATTCCTCTCCAGTGCTGACATGGATCTTGGGGTACTTCTGGAGTCTCCCCAGGGGAGTCAGTCCTCGTCTCGAATGCGGGCATTCACTTGCGCTTTCCTCCAGAGCGGTAACAGCAGTGTCACGCAGTCCGCCGCGTGGATCAAAGGCTCTATGGTTTTCCCTCGAGTCTTTCCCACGAGGCTTTCCCACGAGGCTTTCCCACAGGGCTGTCCCACCTGCACACGTGGTGGGAGTCGATCCTCGGCTTGAACGTCAAGGCAGTGCAGGGAAAACTGGTTCCTCTGGAATGGACTGACACATCTGGGGGACTCTTGGAATGGTGGCACGACCCTGGAGTTCCTCTCGCCTTTCCTGTGGAGAGCGCCTCCTCTTGAGATGCGACTGGAACGCCAGGAATTCTTTCCCTACGAAACAGGGAAGGATCCCTCATCTCGAGCTAGGAGGCGGAAACGGGGCTCCCCTGGATGTGTGAGGGACCCCACGTGCTTCCTCTCGAGTGGAGACGGGTATGTCGGGGAACTTCTTGAGTTGCAGCAAGGGTGTGAAGGACCCTTTGGAAGTTCCAGTGGTTAGACGTGATTAGCCTCGAGAAGCCTCAGCGGAAATGGGCCTCATCTCGCCTGGAGGGCAAAACCTCCTGGATTTTCTCGAGTTGCGGCAGGTGCTCTCGACTTACGACGGGGACCTCAGGGACCCGCTCAGGTGGCCTCATTAAAAGCCCGACCCCATGCGAGTTCCTCGAGGGCCTCTCGGGATTCCTCTCCCGTCGATGCCGGGGCCTAAGACCTTGTGTGGAGTCGGGGCCGGAACCTGAGGATTCCTCTCCAGTGCTGACATGGATCTTGGGGTACTTCTGGAGTCTCCCCAGGGGAGTCAGTCCTCGTCTCGAATGCGGGCATGCACTTGCGCTTTCCTCTAGAGCGGTAGCAGCAGTGTCACGCAGTCCGCCGCGTGGATCAAAGGATCTATGGTTTTCCCTCGAGTCTTTCCCACGAGGCTTTCCCACGAGGCTTTCGCACAGGGCTGTCCCACGTGCACACGTGGTGGGAGTCGATCCTCGGCTTGAACGTCAAGGCAGTGCAGGGAAAACAGGTTCCTCTGGAATGGACTGACACATCTGGGGGACTCTTGGAATGGTGTCACGACCCTGGAGTTCCTCTCGCATTTCCTGTGGAGAGAGCCTCCTCTTGAGATGCGACGGGAACGCCGGGAATTCTTTCCCTATGAAACAGGGAAAGGATCCCTCATCTCGAGCTAGCAGGCGGAAACGGGGCTCCCCTGGATGTGTGCGGGACCCCACGTGCTTCCTCTCGAGTGGAGACGGGTATGTCGGGGAACTTCTTGAGTTGCAGCAATGGTGTGAAGGACCATTTGGAAGTTCCAGTGGTTAGATGTGATTGGCCTCGAGAAGCCTCAGCGGAAATGGGCCTCATCTCGCCTGGAGGGCAAAACCTCCTGGATTTTCTCGAGTTGCGGCAGGTGCTCTCGACTTACGACGGGGACATCAGGGAACCGCTCTGGTGGCCTCAGGAAAGGCCAGTCCCCATGCGAGTTCCTCGGGGGCCTCTCGGGATTCCTCTCCCGTCGATGCCGGGGCCTAAGACCTTGTGTGGAGTCGGGGCCGGAACCTGAGGATTCCTCTTCAGTGCTGACATGGATCTTGGGGTACGTCTGGAGTCTCCCCAGGGGAGTCAGTCCTCGTCTCGAATGCGGGCATGCATTGCGCTTTCTTCCATAGCGGTAGCAGCAGTGTCACGCAGTCCGCCGCGTGGATCAAAGGATCTATGGTTTTCCCTCGAGTCTTTCCCACGAGGCTTTCACACGAGGCTTTCCCACAGGGCTGTCCCACGTGCACACGAGGTGGGAGTCGATCCTCGGCTTGAACGTCAAGGCAGTGCAGGGAAAACAGGTTCCTCTGGAATGGACTGACACATCTGGGGGACTCTTGGAATGGTGTCACGACCCTGGAGTTCCTCTCGCCTTTCCTGTGGAGAGTGCCTCCTCTTGAGATGCGACGGGAACGCCGGGAATTCTTTCCCTACGAAACAGGGAAAGGATCCCTCATCTCGAGCTAGGAGTCGGAAACGGGGCTCCCCTGGATGTGGGCGGGACACCACGTGCTTCCTCTCGAGTGGAGACTGGTATGTCGGGGAACGTCTTGAGTTGCAGCAAGGGTGTGAAGGACCCTTTGGAAGTTCCAGTGGTTAAACGTGATTAGCCTCGAGAAACCTCAGCGGAAATGGGCCTCATCTCGCCTGGAGGGCAAAACCTCCTGGATTTTCTCGAATTGCGGCAGGTGCTCTCGACTTACGACGGGGACCTCAGGGACCCGCTCTGGTTGCCTCAGGAAAGGCCAGTCCCCATGCGAGTTCCTCGGGGGCGTCTCGGGATTCCTCTCCCGTCGATGCCGGGGCCTAAGACCTTGTGTGGAGTCGGGGCCGGAACCTGAGGATTCCTCTCCAGTGCTGACATGGATCTTGGAGTACGTCTGGAGTCTCCCCAGGGGAGTCAGACATCGTCTCGAATGCGGGCATGCATTGCGCCTTCCTCCAGAGCGGTAGCAATAGTGTCACGCAGTCCGCCGCGTGGATCAAAGGATCTATGGTTTTCCCTCGAGTCTTTCCCACGAGGCTTTCCCACGAGGCTTTCCCACAGGGCTGTCCCACGTGCACACGTGGTGGGAGTCGATCCTCGGCTTGAACGTCAAGGCAGTGCAGGGAAAACAGGTTCCTCTGGAATGGACTGACACATCTGGGGGACTCTTGGAATGGTGGCACGACCCTGGAGTTCCTCTCGCCTTTCCTGTGGAGAGCGCCTCCTCTTGAGATGCGACGGGAACGCCGGGAATTCTTTCCGTACGAAACAGGGAAAGGATCCCTCATCTCGAGCTAGGAGGCGGAAACGGGTCTCCCCTGGATGTGTGCGGGACACCACGTGCTTCCTCTCGAGTGGAGACGGGTATGTCGGGGAACTTCTTGAGTTGCAGCAATGGTGTGAAGGACCCTTTGGAAGTTCCAGTGGTTAGATGTGATTGGCCTCGAGAAGCCTCAGCGGAAATGGGCCTCATCTCGCCTGGAGGGCAAAACCTCCTGGATTTTCTCGAGTTGCGGCAGGTGCTCTTGACTTACGACGGGGACCTCAGGGAACCGCTCTGGTGCCCTCAGGAAAGGCCAGTCCCCATGCGAGTTCCTCGGGGGCCTCTCGTGATTCCTCTCCCGTTGATGCCGGGGCCTAAGACCTTGTGTGGATTTGGGGCCGGAACCTGAGGATTCCTCTCCAGTGCTGACATGGATCTTGGGGTACTTCTGGAGTCTCCCCAGGGGAGTCAGTCCTCGTCTCGAATGCGGGCATGCATTGCGCTTTCCTCCAGAGCGGTAGCAGCAGTGTCACGCAGTCTGCCGCGTGGATCAAAGGATCTATGGTTTTCCCTCGAGTCTTTCCCACGAGGCTTTCCCACGAGGCTTTCCCACAGGGCTGTCCCACGTGCACACGTGGTGGGAGTCGATCCTCGGCTTGAACGTCAAGGCAGTGCAGGGAAAACAGGTTCCTCTGGAATGGACTGATTCATCTGGGGGACTCTTGGAATGGTGGCACGACCCTGGAGTTCATCTCGCCTTTCCTGTGGAGAGCGCCTCCTCTTGAGATGCGACGGGAACGCCGGGAATTCTTTCCCTACGAAACATTGAAAGGATCCCTCATCTCGAGCTAGGAGGCGGAAACGGGGCTCCCCTGGATGTGTGCGGGACCCACGTGCTTCCTCTCGAGTGGAGACGGGTATGTCGGGGAACTTCTTGAATTGCAGCAAGGGTGTGAAGGACCCTTTGGAAGTTCCAGTGGTTAGACGTGATTAGCCTCGAGAAGCCTCAGCGGAAATGGGCCTCATCTCGCCTGGAGGGCAAAACCTCCTGGATTTTCTCGAGTTGCGGCAGGTGCTCTCGACTTACGACGGGGACCTCAGGGACCCGCTCAGGTGGCCTCATTAAAAGCCCGACCCCATGCGAGTTCCTCGAGGGCCTCTCGGGATTCCTCTCCCGTCGATGCCGGGGCCTAAGACCTTGTGTGGAGTCGGGGCCGGAACCTGAGGATTCCTCTCCAGTGCTGACATGGATCTTGGGGTACTTCTGGAGTCTCCCCAGGGTAGTCAGTCCTCGTCTCGAATGCGGGCATGCACTTGCGCTTTCCTCCAGAGCGGTAGCAGCAGTGTCACGCAGTCCGCCGCGTGGATCAAAGGATCTATGGTTTTCCCTCGAGTCTTTCCCACGAGGCTTTCCCACGAGGCTTTCGCACAGGGCTGTCCCACGTGCACACGTGGTGGGAGTCGATCCTCGGCTTGAACGTCAAGGCAGTGCAGGGAAAACAGGTTCCTCTGGAATGGACTGACACATCTGGGGGACTCTTGGAATGGTGTCACGACCCTGGAGTTCCTCTCGCATTTCCTGTGGAGAGAGCCTCCTCTTGAGATGCGACGGGAACGCCGGGAATTCTTTCCCTACGAAACAGGGAAAGGATCCCTCATCTCGAGCTAGCAGGCGGAAACGTGGCTCCCCTGGATGTGTGCGGGACCCCACGTGCTTCCTCTCGAGTGGAGACGGGTATGTCGGGGAACTTCTTGAGTTGCAGCAATGGTGTGAAGGACCATTTGGAAGTTCCAGTGGTTAGATGTGATTGGCCTCGAGAAGCCTCAGCGGAAATGGGCCTCATCTCGCCTGGAGGGCAAAACCTCCTGGATTTTCTCGAGTTGCGGCAGGTGCTCTCGACTTACGACGGGGACCTCAGGGACCCGCTCTTGTGGCCTCAGGAAAGCCAGTCCCCATGCGAGTTCCTCGGGGGCGTCTCGGGATTCCTCTCCCGTCGATGCCGGGGCCTAAGACCTTGTGTGGAGTCGGGGCCGGAACCTGAGGATTCCTCTCCAGTGCTGACATGGATCTTGGGGTACTTCTGGAGTCTCCCCAGGGGAGTCAGACATCGTCTCGAATGTGGGCATGCACTTGCGCTTTCCTCCATAGCGGTAGCAGCAGTGTCACGCAGTCCGCCGCGTGGATCAAAGGCTCTATGGTTTTCCCTCGAGTCTTTCCCACGAGGCTTTCCCACGAGGCTTTCCCACAGGGCTGTCCCACGTGCACGCGTGGTGGGAGTCGATCCTCGGCTTGAACGTCTAGGCAGTGCAGGGAAAACAGGTTCCTCTGGAATGGACTGACACATCTGGGGGACTCTTGGAATGGTGGCACGACCCTGGAGTTCCTCTCGCCTTTCCTGTGGAGAGCGCCTCCTCTTGAGATGCGACGGGAACGCCGGGAATTCTTTCCCTACGAAACAGGGAAAGGATCCCTCATCTCGAGCTAGGAGTCGGAAACGGGGCTCCCCTGGATGTGGGCGGGACACCACGTGCTTCCTCTCGAGTGGAGACTGGTATGTCGGGGAACGTCTTGAGTTGCAGCAAGGGTGTGAAGGACCCTTTGGAAGTTCCAGTGGTTAAACGTGATTAGCCTCGAGAAGCCTCAGCGGAAATGGGCCTCATCTCGCCTGGAGGACAAAACCTCCTGGATTTTCTCGAGTTGCGGAAGGTGCTCTCGACTTTCGACGGGGACCTCAGGGACCCGCTCTGGTGGCCTCAGGAAAGGCCAGTCCCCATGCGAGTTCCTCGGGGGCCTCTGGGGATTCCTCTCCCGTCGATTCCGGGGCCTAAGACCTTGTGTGGAGTCGGGGCCGGAACCTGAGGATTCCTCTCCAGTGCTGACATGGATCTTGGGGTACTTCTGGAGTCTCCCCAGGGGAGTCAGTCCTAGTCTCGAATGCGGGCATGCACTTGCGCTTTCCTCCAGAGCGGTAGCAGCAGTGTCACGCAGTCCGCCGCGTGGATCAAAGGATCTATGGTTTTCCCTCGAGTCTTTCCCACGAGGCTTTCCCACGAGGCTTTCCCACAGGGCTGTCCCACGTGCACACGTGGTGGGAGTGGATCCTCGGCTTGAACGTCAAGGCAGTGCAGGGAAAACAGGTTCCTCTGGAATGGACTGACACATCTGGGGGACTCTTGGAATGGTGGCACGACCCTGGAGTTCCTCTCGCCTTTCCTGTGGAGAGCGCCTCCTCTTGAGATGCGTCGGGAACGCCGGGAATTCTTTCCCTACGAAACAGGGAAAGGATCCCTCATCTCGAGCTAGGAGGCGGAAACGGGGCTCCCCTGGATGTGTGCGGGACCCCACGTGCTTCCTCTCGAGTGGAGACGGGTATGTCGGGGAACTTCTTGAGTTGCAGCAATGGTGTGAAGGACCCTTTGGAAGTTCCAGTGGTTAGATGTGATTGGCCTCGAGAAGCCTCAGCGGAAATGGGCCTCATCTCGCCTGGAGGGCAAAACCTCCTGGATTTTCGCGAGTTGCGGCAGGTGCTCTCGACTTACGACGGGGACCTCAGGGAACCGCTCTGGTGGCCTCAGGAAAGGCCAGTCCCCATGCGAGTTCCTCGGGGGCCTCTCGTGATTCCTCTCCCGTTGATGCCGGGGCCTAAGACCTTGTGTGGAGTCGGGGCCGGAACCTGAGGATTCCTCTCCAGTGCTGACATGGATCTTGGGGTACTTCTGGAGTCTCCCCAGGGGAGTCAGTCCTCGTCTCGAATGCGGGCATGCACTTGCGCTTTCCTCCAGAGCGGTAGCAGCAGTGTCACGCAGTCCGCCGCGTGGATCAAAGGATCTATGGTTTTCCCTCGAGTCTTTCCCACGAGGCTTTCCCACGAGGCTTTCCCACAGGGCTGTCCCACGTGCACACGTGGTGGGAGTCGATCCTCGGCTTGAACGTCAAGGCAGTGCAGGGAAAACAGGTTCCTCTGGAATGGACTGACACATCTGGGGGACTCTTGGAATGGTGTCACGACCCTGGAGTTCCTCTCGCATTTCCTGTGGAGAGAGCCTCCTCTTGAGATGCGACGGGAACGCCGGGAATTCTTTCCCTACGAAACAGGGAAAGGATCCCTCATCTCGAGCTAGCAGGCGGAAACGGGGCTCCCCTGGATGTGTGCGGGACCCCACGTGCTTCCTCTCGAGTGGAGACGGGTATGTCGGGGAACTTCTTGAGTTGCAGCAATGGTGTGAAGGACCATTTGGAAGTTCCAGTGGTTAGATGTGATTGGCCTCGAGAAGCCTCAGCGGAAATGGGCCTCATCTCGCCTGGAGGGCAAAACCTCCTGGATTTTCTCGAGTTGCGGCAGGTGCTCTCGACTTACGACGGGGACATCAGGGAACCGCTCTGGTGGCCTCAGGAAAGGCCAGTCCCCATGCGAGTTCCTCTGGGGCCTCTCGGGATTCCTCTCCCGTCGATGCCGGGGCCTAAGACCTTGTGTGGAGTCGGGGCCGGAACCTGAGGATTCCTCTTCAGTGCTGACATGTATCTTGGGGTACGTCTGGAGTCTCCCCAGGGGAGTCAGTCCTCGTCTCGAATGCGGGCATGCATTGCGCTTTCTTCCATAGCGGTAGCATCAGTGTCACGCAGTCCGCCGCGTGGATCAAAGGATCTATGGTTTTCCCTCGAGTCTTTCCCACGAGGCTTTCACACGAGGCTTTCCCACAGGGCTGTCCCACGTGCACACGAGGTGGGAGTCGATCCTCGGCTTGAACGTCAAGGCAGTGCAGGGAAAACAGGTTCCTCTGGAATGGACTGACACATCTGGGGGACTCTTGGAATGGTGGCACGACCCTGGAGTTCCTCTCGCCTTTCCTGTGGAGAGCGCCTCCTCTTGAGATGCGACGGGTACGCCGGGAATTCTTTCCCTACGAAACAGGGAAAGGATCCCTCATCTCGAGCTAGGAGTCGGAAACGGGGCTCCCCTGGATGTGTGCGGGACCCCACGTGCTTCCTCTCGAGTGGAGACGGGTATGTCGGGGAACTTCTTGAGTTGCAGCAATGGTGTGAAGGACCCTTTGGAAGTTTCAGTGGTTAGATGTGATTGGCCTCGAGAAGCCTCAGCGGAAATGGGCCTCATCTCGCCTGGAGGGCAAAACCTCCTGGATTTTCTCGAGTTGCGGCAGGTGCTCTCGACTTACGACGGGGACCTCAGGGACCCGCTCTTGTGGCCTCAGGAAAGGCCAGTCCCCATGCGAGTTCCTCGGGGGCGTCTCGGGATTCCTCTCCCGTCGATGCCGGGGCCTAAGACCTTGTGTGGAGTCGGGGCCGGAACCTGAGGATTCCTCTCCAGTGCTGACATGGATCTTGGGGTACTTCTGGAGTCTCCCCAGGGGAGTCAGACATCGTCTCGAATGTGGGCATGCACTTGCGCTTTCCTCCAGAGCGGTAGCAGCAGTGTCACGCAGTCCGCCGCGTGGATCAAAGGCTCTATGGTTTTCCCTCGAGTCTTTCCCACGAGGCTTTCCCACAGGGCTGTCCCACGTGCACACGTGGTGGGAGTCGATCCTCGGCTTGAACGTCAAGGCAGTGCAGGGAAAACAGGTTCCTCTGGAATGGACTGACACATCTGGGGGACTCTTGGAATGGTGGCACGACCCTGGAGTTCCTCTCGCCTTTCCTGTGGAGAGCGCCTCCTCTTGAGATGCGACGGGAACGCCGGGAATTCTTTCCCTACGAAACAGGGAAAGGATCCCTCATCTCGAGCTAGGAGTCGGAAACGGGGCTCCCCTGGATGTGGGCGGGACACCACGTGCTTCCTCTCGAGTGGAGACTGGTATGTCGGGGAACGTCTTGAGTTGCAGCAAGGGTGTGAAGGACCCTTTGGAAGTTCCAGTGGTTAAACGTGATTAGCCTCGAGAAGCCTCAGCGGAAATGGGCCTCATCTCGCCTGGAGGACAAAACCTCCTGGATTTTCTCGAGTTGCGGAAGGTGCTCTCGACTTTCGACGGGGACCTCAGGGACCCGCTCTGGTGGCCTCAGGAAAGGCCAGTCCCCATGCGAGTTCCTCGGGGGCCTCTGGGGATTCCTCTCCCGTCGATTCCGGGGCCTAAGACCTTGTGTGGAGTCGGGGCCGGAACCTGAGGATTCCTCTCCAGTGCTGACATGGATCTTGGGGTACTTCTGGAGTCTCCCCAGGGGAGTCAGTCCTCGTCTCGAATGCGGGCATGCACTTGCGCTTTCCTCCAGAGCGGTAGCAGCAGTGTCACGCAGTCCGCCGCGTGGATCAAAGGATCTATGGTTTTCCCTCGAGTCTTTCCCACGAGGCTTTCCCACGAGGCTTTCCCACAGGGCTGTCCCACGTGCACACGTGGTGGGAGTGGATCCTCGGCTTGAACGTCAAGGCAGTGCAGGGAAAACAGGTTCCTCTGGAATGGACTGACACATCTGGGGGACTCTTGGAATGGTGGCACGACCCTGGAGTTCCTCTCGCCTTTCCTGTGGAGAGCGCCTCCTCTTGAGATGCGACGGGAACGCCGGGAATTCTTTCCCTACGAAACAGGGAAAGGATCCCTCATCTCGAGCTAGGAGGCGGAAACGGGGCTCCCCTGGATGTGTGCGGGACCCCACGTGCTTCCTCTCGAGTGGAGACGGGTATGTCGGGGAACTTCTTGAGTTGCAGCAATGGTGTGAAGGACCCTTTGGAAGTTCCAGTGGTTAGATGTGATTGGCCTCGAGAAGCCTCAGCGGAAATGGGCCTCATCTCGCCTGGAGGGCAAAACCTCCTGGATTTTCTCGAGTTGCGGCAGGTGCTCTCGACTTACGACGGGGACCTCAGGGACCCGCTCTGGTGGCCTCAGGAAAGGCCAGTCCCCATGCGAGTTCCTCGGGGGCCTCTCGGGATTCCTCTCCCGTCGATGCCGGGGCCTAAGACCTTGTGTGGAGTCGGGGCCGGAACCTGAGAATTCCTCTCCAGTGTTGACATGGATCTTGGGGTACTTCTGGAGTCTCCCCAGGGGAGTCAGTCCTCGTCTCGAATGCGGGCATGCATTGCGCCTTCCTCCAGAGCGGTAGCAATAGTGTCACGCAGTCCGCCGCGTGGATCAAAGGATCTATGGTTTTCCCTCGAGTCTTTCCCACGAGGCTTTCCCACGAGGCTTTCCCACAGGGCTGTCCCACGTGCACACGTGGTGGGAGTCGATCCTCGGCTTGAACGTCAAGGCAGTGCAGGGAAAACAGGTTCCTCTGGAATGGACTGACACATCTGGGGGACTCTTGGAATGGTGGCACGACCCTGGAGTTCCTCTCGCCTTTCCTGTGGAGAGCGCCTCCTCTTGAGATGCGACGGGAACGCCGGGAATTCTTTCCCTACGAAACAGGGAAAGGATCCCTCATCTCGAGCTAGGAGGCGGAAACGGGGCTCCCCTGGATGTGTGCGGGACACCACGTGCTTCCTCTCGAGTGGAGACGGGTATGTCGGGGAACTTCTTGAGTTGCAGCAATGGTGTGAAGGACCCTTTGGAAGTTCCAGTGGTTAGATGTGATTGGCCTCGAGAAGCCTCAGCGGAAATGGGCCTCATCTCGCCTGGAGGGCAAAACCTCCTGGATTTTCTCGAGTTGCGGCAGGTGCTCTTGACTTACGACGGGGACCTCAGGGAACCGCTCTGGTGGCCTCAGGAAAGGCCAGTCCCCATGCGAGTTCCTCGGGGGCCTCTCGTGATTCCTCTCCCGTTGATGCCGGGGCCTAAGACCTTGTGTGGATTTGGGGCCGGAACCTGAGGATTCCTCTCCAGTGCTGACATGGATCTTGGGGTACTTCTGGAGTCTCCCCAGGGGAGTCAGTCCTCGTCTCGAATGCGGGCATGCATTGCGCTTTCCTCCAGAGCGGTAGCAGCAGTGTCACGCAGTCTGCCGCGTGGATCAAAGGATCTATGGTTTTCCCTCGAGTCTTTCCCACGAGGCTTTCCCACGAGGCTTTCCCACAGGGCTGTCCCACGTGCACACGTGGTGGGAGTCGATCCTCGGCTTGAACGTCAAGGCAGTGCAGGGAAAACAGGTTCCTCTGGAATGGACTGATTCATCTGGGGGACTCTTGGAATGGTGGCACGACCCTGGAGTTCATCTCGCCTTTCCTGTGGAGAGCGCCTCCTCTTGAGATGCGACGGGAACGCCGGGAATTCTTTCCCTACGAAACAGGGAAAGGATCCCTCATCTCGAGCTAGGAGGCGGAAACGGGGCTCCCCTGGATGTGTGCGGGACCCACGTGCTTCCTCTCGAGTGGAGACGGGTATGTCGGGGAACTTCTTGAGTTGCAGCAAGGGTGTGAAGGACCCTTTGGAAGTTCCAGTGGTTAGACGTGATTAGCCTCGAGAAGCCTCAGCGGAAATGGGCCTCATCTCGCCTGGAGGGCAAAACCTCCTGGATTTTCTCGAGTTGCGGCAGGTGCTCTCGACTTACGACGGGGACCTCAGGGACCCGCTCAGGTGGCCTCATTAAAAGCCCGACCCCATGCGAGTTCCTCGAGGGCCTCTCGGGATTCCTCTCCCGTCGATGCCGGGGCCTAAGACCTTGTGTGGAGTCGGGGCCGGAACCTGAGGATTCCTCTCCAGTGCTGACATGGATCTTGGGGTACTTCTGGAGTCTCCCCAGGGGAGTCAGTCCTCGTCTCGAATGCGGGCATGCACTTGCGCTTTCCTCCAGAGCGGTAGCAGCAGTGTCACGCAGTCCGCCGCGTGGATCAAAGGATCTATGGTTTTCCCTCGAGTCTTTCCCACGAGGCTTTCCCACGAGGCTTTCGCACAGGGCTGTCCCACGTGCACACGTGGTGGGAGTCGATCCTCGGCTTGAACGTCAAGGCAGTGCAGGGAAAACAGGTTCCTCTGGAATGGACTGACACATCTGGGGGACTCTTGGAATGGTGTCACGACCCTGGAGTTCCTCTCGCATTTCCTGTGGAGAGAGCCTCCTCTTGAGATGCGACGGGAACGCCGGGAATTCTTTCCCTACGAAACAGGGAAAGGATCCCTCATCTCGAGCTAGCAGGCGGAAACGGGGCTCCCCTGGATGTGTGCGGGACCCCACGTGCTTCCTCTCGAGTGGAGACGGGTATGTCGGGGAACTTCTTGAGTTGCAGCAATGGTGTGAAGGACCATTTGGAAGTTCCAGTGGTTAGATGTGATTGGCCTCGAGAAGCCTCAGCGGAAATGGGCCTCATCTCGCCTGGAGGGCAAAACCTCCTGGATTTTCTCGAGTTGCGGCAGGTGCTCTCGACTTACGACGGGGACATCAGGGAACCGCTCTGGTGGCCTCAGGAAAGGCCAGTCCCCATGCGAGTTCCTCGGGGGCCTCTCGGGATTCCTCTCCCGTCGATGCCGGGGCCTAAGACCTTGTGTGGAGTCGGGGCCGGAACCTGAGGATTCCTCTTCAGTGCTGACATGGATCTTGGGGTACGTCTGGAGTCTCCCCAGGGGAGTCAGTCCTCGTCTCGAATGCGGGCATGCATTGCGCTTTCTTCCATAGCGGTAGCAGCAGTGTCACGCAGTCCGCCGCGTGGATCAAAGGATCTATGGTTTTCCCTCGAGTCTTTCCCACGAGGCTTTCACACGAGGCTTTCCCACAGGGCTGTCCCACGTGCACACGAGGTGGGAGTCGATCCTCGGTTTGAACGTCAAGGCAGTGCAGGGAAAACAGGTTCCTCTGGAATGGACTGACACATCTGGGGGACTCTTGGAATGATGGCACGACCCTGGAGTTCCTCTCGCCTTTCCTGTGGAGAGCGCCTCCTCTTGAGATGCGACGGGTACGCCAGGAATTCTTTCCCTACGAAACAGGGAAAGGATCCCTCATTTCGAGCTAGGAGGCGGAAACGGGGCTCCCCTGGATGTGTGCGGGACCCCACGTGCTTCCTCTCGAGTGGAGACGGGTATGTCGGGGAACTTCTTGAGTTGCAGCAATGGTGTGAAGGACCCTTTGGAAGTTTCAGTGGTTAGATGTGATTGGCCTCGAGAAGCCTCAGCGGAAATGGGCCTCATCTCGCCTGGAGGGCAAAACCTCCTGGATTTTCTCGAGTTGCGGCAGGTGCTCTCGACTTACGACGGGGACCTCAGGGACCCGCTCTTGTGGCCTCAGGAAAGGCCAGTCCCCATGCGAGTTCCTCGGGGGCGTCTCGGGATTCCTCTCCCGTCGATGCCGGGGCCTAAGACCTTGTGTGGAGTCGGGGCCGGAACCTGAGGATTCCTCTCCAGTGCTGACATGGATCTTGGGGTACTTCTGGAGTCTCCCCAGGGGAGTCAGACATCGTCTCGAATGTGGGCATGCACTTGCGCTTTCCTCCAGAGCGGTAGCAGCAGTGTCACGCAGTCCGCCGCGTGGATCAAAGGCTCTATGGTTTTCCCTCGAGTCTTTCCCACGAGGCTTTCCCACAGGGCTGTCCCACGTGCACACGTGGTGGGAGTCGATCCTCGGCTTGAACGTCAAGGCAGTGCAGGGAAAACAGGTTCCTCTGGAATGGACTGACACATCTGGGGGACTCTTGGAATGGTGGCACGACCCTGGAGTTCCTCTCGCCTTTCCTGTGGAGAGCGCCTCCTCTTGAGATGCGACGGGAACGCCGGGAATTCTTTCCCTACGAAACAGGGAAAGGATCCCTCATCTCGAGCTAGGAGTCGGAAACGGGGCTCCCCTGGATGTGGGCGGGACACCACGTGCTTCCTCTCGAGTGGAGACTGGTATGTCGGGGAACGTCTTGAGTTGCAGCAAGGGTGTGAAGGACCCTTTGGAAGTTCCAGTGGTTAAACGTGATTAGCCTCGAGAAGCCTCAGCGGAAATGGGCCTCATCTCGCCTGGAGGACAAAACCTCCTGGATTTTCTCGAGTTGCGGAAGGTGCTCTCGACTTTCGACGGGGACCTCAGGGACCCGCTCTGGTGGCCTCAGGAAAGGCCAGTCCCCATGCGAGTTCCTCGGGGGCCTCTGGGGATTCCTCTCCCGTCGATTCCGGGGCCTAAGACCTTGTGTGGAGTCGGGGCCGGAACCTGAGGATTCCTCTCCAGTGCTGACATGGATCTTGGGGTACTTCTGGAGTCTCCCCAGGGGAGTCAGTCCTCGTCTCGAATGCGGGCATGCACTTGCGCTTTCCTCCAGAGCGGTAGCAGCAGTGTCACGCAGTCCGCCGCGTGGATCAAAGGATCTATGGTTTTCCCTCGAATCTTTCCCACGAGGCTTTCGCACAGGGCTGTTCCACGTGCACACGTGGTGGGAGTCGATCCTCGGCTTGAACGTCAAGGCAGTGCAGGGAAAACAGGTTCCTCTGGAATGGACTGACACATCTGGGGGACTCTTGGAATGGTGGCACGACCATGGAGTTCCTCTCGCCTTTCCTGTGGAGAGCGCCTCCTCTTGAGATGCGACGGGAACGCCGGGAATTCTTTCCCTACGAAACAGGGAAAGGATCCCTCATCTCGAGCTAGAAGGCGGAAACGGGGCTCCCCTGGATGTGTGCGGGACCCACGTGCTTCCTCTCGAGTGGAGACGGGTATGTCGGGGAACTTCTTGAGTTGCAGCAAGGGTGTGAAGGACCCTTTGGAAGTTCCAGTGGTTAGACGTGATTAGCCTCGAGAAGCCACAGCGGAAATGGGCCTCATCTCGCCTGGAGGGCAAAACCGCCTGGATTTTCTCGAGTTGCGGCAGGTGCTCTCGAATTACGACGGGGACCTCAGGGACCCGCTCTGGTGGCCTCAGGAAAGGCCAGTCCCCATGCGAGTTCCTCGGGGGCCTCTCGGGATTCCTCTCCCGTCGATGCCGGGGCCTAAGACCTTGTGTGGAGTCGGGGCCGGAACCTTAGGATTCCTCTCCAGTGCTGACATGGATCTTGGGGTACTTCTGGAGTCTCCCCAGGGGAGTCAGTCCTCGTCTCGAATGCGGGCATGCACTTGCGCTTTCCTCCAGAGCGGTAGCAGCAGTGTCACGCAGTCCGCCGCGTGGATCAAAGGCTCTATGGTTTTCCCTCGAGTCTTTCCCACGAGGCTTTCCCACGAGGCTTTCCCACAGGACTGTCCCACGTGCACACGTGGTGGGAGTCGATCCTCGGCTTGAACGTCAAGGCAGTGCAGGGAAAACAGGTTCCTCTGGAATGGACTGACACATCTGGGGGACTCTTGGAATGGTGGCACGACCCTGGAGTTCCTCTCGCCTTTCCTGTGGAGAGTGCCTCCTCTTGAGATGCGACGGGAACGCCGGGAATTCTTTCCCTACGAAACAGGGAAAGGATCCCTCATCTCGAGCTAGGAGGCGGAAACGGGGCTCCCCTGGATGTGTGCGGGACCCACGTGCTTCCTCTCGAGTGGAGACGGGTATGTCGGGGAACTTCTTGAGTTGCAGCAAGGGTGTGAAGGACCCTTTGGAAGTTCCAGTGGTTAAACGTGATTAACCTCGAGAAGCCTCAGCGGAAATGGGCCTCATCTCGCCTGGAGGGCAAAACCTCCTGGATTTTCTCGAGTTGCGGCAGGTGCTCTCGACTTACGACGGGGACTCAGGGACCCGCTCTGGTTGCCTCAGGAAAGGCCAGTCCCCATGCGAGTTCCTCGGGGGCCTCTCGGGATTCCTCTCCCGTTGATGCCGGGGCCTAAGGCCTTGTGTGGAGTCGGGGACGGAACCTGAGGATTCCTCTCCAGTGCTGACATGGATCTTGGGGTACTTCTGGAGTCTCCCCAGGGGAGTCAGTCTTCGTCTCGAATGCGGGCATGCACTTGCGCTTTCATCCAGAGCGGTAGCAGCAGTGTCACTCAGTCCGCCGCGTGGATCAAAGGATCTATGGTTTTCCCTCGAGTCTTTTCCACGAGGCTTTCCCACGAGGCTTTCCCACAGGGCTGTCCCACGTGCACACGTGGTGGGAGTCGATCCTTGGCTTGAACGTCAAGGCAGTGCAGGGAAAACAGGTTCCTCTTGAATGGACTGACACATCTGGGGGACTCTTGGAATGGTGGCACGACCCTGGAGTTCCTCTCGCCTTTCCTGTGGAGAGCGCCTCCTCTTGAGATGCGACGGGAACGCCGGGAATTCTTTCCCTACGAAACAGGGAAAGGATCCCTCATCTCGAGCTAGGAGTCGCAAACGGAGCTCCCCTGGATGTGGGCGGGACACCACGTGCTTCCTCTCGAGTGGAGACGGGTATGTCGGGGAACTTCTTGAGTTGCAGCAAGGGTGTGACGGACCCTTTGGAAGTTCCAGTGGTTAGACGTGATTAGCCTCGAGAAGCCTCAGCGGAAATGGGCCTCATCTCGCCTGGAGGGCAAAACCTCCTGGATTTTCTCGAGTTGCGGCAGGTGCTCTCGACTTACGTCGAGGACCTCAGGGACCCGCTCTGGTGGCCTCAAGAAAGGCCCGTCCCCATGCGAGTTCCTCGGGGGCCTCTCGGGATTCCTCTCCCGTCGATGCTGGGGCCTAAGACCTTGTGTGGAGTCGGGGCCGGAACCTGAGGATTCCTCTCCAGTGCTGACATGGATCTTGGGGTACTTCTGGAGTCTCCCCAGGGGAGTCAGTCCTCGTCTCGAATGCGGGCATGCACTTGCGCTTTCCTCCAGAGCGGTAGCAAAAGTGTCACGCAGTCCGCCGCGTGCATCAAAGGATCTATGGTTTTCCCTCGAGTCTTTCCCACGAGGCTTTCCCACGAGGCTTTCCCACAGGGCTGTCCCACGTGCACACGTGGTGGGAGTGGATCCTCGGCTTGAACGTCAAGGCAGTGCAGGGAAAACTGGTTCCTCTGGAATGGACTGACACATCTGGGGGACTCTTGGAATTGTGGCACGACCCTGGAGTTCCTCTCGCCTTTCCTGTGGAGAGCGCCTCCTCTTGAGATGCGACGGGAACGCCGGGAATTCTTTCCCTACGAAACAGGGAAAGGATCCCTCATCTCAAGCTAGGAGGCGGAAACGGGGCTCCCCTGTATGTGTGCGGGACCCAACGTGCTTCCTCTCGAGTGGAGACGGGTATGTCGGGGAACTTCTTGAGTTGCAGCAAGGGTGTGAAGGACCCTTTGGAAGTTACAGTGGTTAGACGTGATTCGCCTCATGAAGCCTCAGCGGAAATGTGCCTCATCTCGCCTGGAGGGCAAAACCTCCTGGATTTTCTCGAGTTGCGGCAGGTGCTCTCGACTTACGACGGGGACCTCAGGGACCCGCTCTGGTGGCCTCAGGAAAGGCCAGTCCCCATGCGAGTTCCTCGGGGGCCTCTCGGGATTCCTCTCCCGTCGATGCCGGGGCCTAAGACCTTGTGTGGCGTCGGGGCCGGAACCTGAGGATTCCTCTCCAGTGCTGACATGGATCTTGGGGTACTTCTTGAGTCTCCCCAGGGGAGACAGTCCTCGTCTCGAATGCGGGCATACACTTGCGCTTTCCTCCAGAGCGGTAGCAGCAGTGTCACGCAGTCCACCGCGTGGATCAAAGGATCTATGGTTTTCCCTCGAGTCTTTCCCACGAGGTTTTCCCACGAGGCTTTCCCTCGAGGCTTTTCCACAGGGCTGTCCCACGTGCACACGTGGTGGGAGTCGATCCTCGGCTTGAACGTCAAGGCAGTGCAGGGAAAACAGGTTCCTCAGGAATGGACTGACACATCTGGGGGACTCTTGGAATGGTGGCACGACCCTGGAGTTCCTCTCGCCTTTCCTGTGGAGAGCGCCTCCTCTTGAGATGCGACAGGAACGCCGGGAATTCTTTCCCTACGAAACAGGGAAAGTATCCCTCATCTCGAGCTAGGAGGCGGAATCGGGGCTCCCCTGGATGTGTGTGGGACCCCACGTGCTTCCTCTCGAGTGGAGACGGGTATGTCGGGGAACTTCTTGAGTTGCAGCAAGGGTGTGAAGGACCCTTTGGAAGTTCCTTTGGTTAGACGTGATTCGCCTCGAGAAGCCTCAGCGGAAATGGGCCTCATCTCGCCTGGAGGGCAAAACCTCCTGGATTTTCTCGAGTTGCGGCAGGTGCTCTCAACTTACGACGGGGACCTCAGGGACCCGCTCTGGTGGCCTCAGGAAAGGCCAGTCCCCATGCGAGTTCCTCGGGGGCCTCTCGGGATTCCTCTCCCGTCGATGTCGGGGCCTAAGACCTTGTGTGGAGTCGGGGCCGGAACCTGAGGATTCCTCTCCAGTGCTGACATGGATGTTGGGGTACTTCTGGAGTCTGCCCAGGGGAGTCAGTCCTCGTCTCGAATGCGGGCATGCACTTGCGCTTTCCTCCAGAGCGGTAGCAGCAGTGTCACGCAGTCCGCCGCGTGGATCAAAGGATCTATGGTTTTCCCTCGAGTCTTTCCCACGAGGCTTTCCCACGAGGCTTTCCACAGGGCTGTCCCACGTGCACACGTGGTGGGACTCGATCCTCGGCTTGAACGTCAAGGGAGTGCAGGGAAAACAGGTTCCTCTGGAATGGACTGACACATCTGGGGGACTCTTGGAATGGTGGCACGACCCTGGAGTTCCTCTCGCCTTTCCTGTGGAGAGCGCCTCCTCTTGAGATGCGACGGGAACGCCGGGAATTCTTTCCCTACGAAACAGGGAAAGGATCCCTCATCTCGAGCTAGGAGGCGGAAACGGGGCTCCCCTGGATGTGTGCGGGACCCCACGTGCTTCCTCTCGAGTGGAGACGGGTATGTCGGGGAACTTCTTGAGTTGCAGCAAGGGTGTGAAGGACCCTTTGGAAGTTCCAGTGGTTAGATGTGATTGGCCTCGAGAAGCCTCAGCGGAAATGGGCCTCATCTCGCCTGGAGGGCAAAACCTCCTGGATTTTCTCGAGTTGCGGCAGGTGCTCTCGACTTACGACGGGGACCTCAGGGACCCGCTCTGGTGGCCTCAGGAAAGGCCGGTCCCCATGCGAGTTCCTCGGGGGCCTCTCGGGATTCCTCTCCCGTCGATGCCGGTGCCTAAGACCTTGTGTTGGGTCGGGGCCGGAACCTGAGGATTCCTCTCCAGTGCTGACATGGATCTTGGGGTACTTCTGGAGTCTCCCCAGGGGAGTCAGTCCTCGTCTCGAATGCGGGCATGCACTTGCACTTTCCTCCAGAGCGGTAACAGCAGTATCACGCAGTCCGCCGCGTGGATCAAAGGATCTATGGTTTTCACTCGAGTCTTTCCCACGAGGCTTTCCCACGAGGCTTTCCCACAGGACTGTCCCACGTGCACACGTGGTGGGAGTCGATCCTCGGCTTGAATGTCAAGGCAGTGCAGGGAAAACAGGTTCCTCTGGAATGGACTGACACATCTTATGGACTCTTGGAATGGTGGCATGACCCTGGAGTTCCTCTCGCCTTTCCTGTGGAGAGCGGCTCCTCTTGAGATGCGACGGGAACGCCGGGAATTCTTTCCCTACGAAACAGGGAAAGGATCCCTCATCTCGAGCTAGGAGGCGGAAACGGGGCTCCCCTGGATGTGTGCGGGACCCACGTGCTTCCTCTCGAGTGGAGACGGGTATGTCGGGGAACTTCTTGAGTTACAGCAAGGGTGTGAAGGACCCTTTGGAAGTTCCAGTGGTTAGATGTGATTGGCCTCGAGAAGCCTCAGCGGAAATGGGCCTCATCTCGCCTGGAGGGCAAAACCTCCTGGATTTTCTCGAGTTGCGGCAGGTGCTCTCGACTTAAGACGGGGACCTCAGGGACCCGCTCTGGTGGCCTCAGGAAAGGCCAGTCCCCATGCGAGTTCCTCGGGGGCCTCTCGGGATTCCTCTCCCGTCGATGCCGGGGCCTAAGACCTTGTGTGGAGTCGGGGCCGGAACCTGAGGATTCCTCTCCAGTGCTGACATGGATCTTGGGGTACTTCTGGAGTCTCCCCAGGGGAGTCAGTCCTCGTCTCGAATGCGGGCATGCACTTGCGCTTTCCTCCAGAGCGGTAGCAGCAGTGTCACGCAGTCCGCCGCGTGGATCAAAGGATCTATGGTTTTCCCTCGAGTCTTTCCCACGAGGCTTTCCCCCGAGGCTTTCCCACAGGGCTGTCCCACGTGCACACGTGGTGGGAGTCGATCCTCGGCTTGAACGTCAAGGCAGTGCAGGGAAAACAGGTTCCTCTGGAATGGACTGACACATCTGGGGGACTCTTGGAATGGTGTCACGACCCTGGAGTTCCTCTCGCCTTTCCTGTGGAGAGCGCCTCCTCTTGAGATGCGACGGGAACGCCGGGAATTCTTTCCCTACGAAACAGGGAAAGGATCCCTCATCTCGAGCTATTAGGCGGAAACGGGGCTCCCCTGGATGTGTGCGGGACCCCACGTGCTTCCTCTCGAGTGGAGACGGGTATGTCGGGGAACTTCTTGAGTTGCAGCAATGGTGTGAAGGACCCTTTGGAAGTTCCAGTGGTTAGATGTGATTGGTCTCGAGAAGCCTCAGCGGAAATGGGCCTCATCGCGCCTGGAGGGCAAAACCTCCTGGATTTTCTCGAGTTGCGGCAGGTGCTCTCGACTTACCTCGGGGACCTCAGGGACCCGCTCTGGTGGCCTCAGGAAAGGCCAGTCCCCATGCGAGTTCCTCGGGGGCCTCTCGGGATTCCTCTCCCGTCGATGCCGGGGCCTAAGACCTTGTGTGGAGTCGGGGCCGGAACCTGAGGATTCCTCTCCAGTGCTGACATGGATCTTGGGGTACTTCTGGAGTCTCCCCAGGGGAGTCAGTCCTCGTCTCGAATGCGGGCATGCACTTGCGCTTTCCTCCAGAGCGGTAGCAGCAGTGTCACGCAGTCCGCCGTGTGGATCAAAGGATCTACGGTTTTCCCTCGAGTCTTTCCCACGAGGATTTCCCACGAGGCTTTCCCACAGGGCTGTCCCACGTGCACACGTGGTGGGAGTCGATCCTCGGCTTGAACGTCAAGGAAGTGCAGGGAGAACAGGTTCCTCTGGAATGGACTGACCCATCTGGGGGACTCTTGGAATGGTGGCAAGACCCTGGAGTTCCTCTCGCCTTTCCTGTGGAGAGCGCCTCCTCTTGAGATGCGACGGGAACGCCGGGAATTCTTTCCCTACGAAACAGGGAAAGGATCCCTGATCTCGAGCTAGGAGGCGGAAACGGGTCTCCCCTGGATGTGTGCGGGACACCACGTGCTTCCTCTCGAGTGGAGACGGGTATGTCGGGGAACTTCTTGAGTTGCAGCAAGGGTGTGAAGGACCCTTTGGAAGTTCCAGTGGTTAGATGTGATTGGCCTCGAGAAGCCTCAGCGGAAATGGGCCTCATCTCGCCTGGAGGGCAAAACCTCCTGGATTTTCTCGAGTTGCGGCAGGTGCTCTCGACTTACAACGGGGACCTCAGGGACCCGCTCTGTTGGCCTCCGGAAAGGCCAGTCCCCATGCGAGTTCCTCGGGGGCCTCTCGGGATTCCTCTCCCGTCGATGCCGGGGCCTAAGACCTTGTGTGGAGTCGGGGCCGGAACCTGAGGATTCCTCTCCAGTGCTGACATGGATCTTGGGGTACTTCTGGAGCCTCCCCAGGGGAGTCAGTCCTCGTCTCGAATGCGGGCATGCACTTGCGCTTTCCTCCAGAGCGGTAGCAGCAGTGTCAAGCAGTCCGCCGCGTGGATCAAAGGATGTATGGTTTTCCCTCGAGTCTTTCCCACGAGGCTTTCTCACGAGGCTTTCCCACAGGGCTGTCCCACGTGCACACGTGGTGGGAGTCGATCCTCGGCTTGAACGTCAAGGCAGTGCAGGGAAAACAGGTTCCTCTGGAATGGACTGACCCATCTGGGGGACTCTTGGAATGGTGGCACGACCCTGGAGTTCCTCTCGCCTTTCCTGTGGAGAGCGCCTCCTCTTGAGATGCGACGGGAACGCCGGGAATTCTTTCCCTACGAAACAGTGAAAGGATCCCTCATCTCGAGCTAGGAGGCGGAAACGGGGCTCCAGTAGATGTGTGCGGGACACCACGTGCTTCTTCTCGAGTGCAGACGGGTATGTCGGGAACTTCTTGAGTTGCAGCAAGGGTGTGAAGGACCCTTTGGAAGTTCCAGTGGTTAGATGTGATTGGCCTCGAGAAGCCTCAGCGGAAATGGGCCTCATCTCGCCTGGAGGGCAAAACCTCCTGGATTTTCTCGAGTTGCGGCAGGTGCTCTCGACTTACGACGGGGACCTCAGGGACCCGCTCTGGTGGCCTCAAGAAAGGCCGGTCCCCATGCGAGTTCCTCGGGGGCCTCTCTGGATTCCTCTCCCGTCGATGCCGGGGCCTAAGACCTTGTGTGGAGTCGGGGCCGGAACCTGAGGATTCCTCTCCAGTGCTGACATGGATCTTGGGGTACTTCTGGAGTCTCCCCAGGGGAGTCAGTCCTCGTCTCGAATGCGGGCATGCACTTGCGCTTTCCTCCAGAGCGGTAGCAGCAGTGTCACGCAGTCCGCCGCGTGGATCAAAGGATCTATGGTTTTCCCTCGAGTCTTTCCCACGAGGCTTTCCCACGAGGCTTTCCCTCAGGACTGTCCCACGTGCACACGTGGTGGGAGTCGATCCTCGGCTTGAACGTCAAGGCAGTGCAGGGAAAACAGGTTCCTCTGGAATGGACTGACACATCTGGGGGACTCTTGGAATGGTGGCATGACCCTGGAGTTCCTCTCGCCTTTCCTGTGGAGAGCGGCTCCTCTTGAGATGCGACGGGAACGCCGGGAATTCTTTCCCTACGAAACAGGGAAAGGATCCCTCATCTCGAGCTAGGAGGCGGAAACGGGGCTCCCCTGGATGTGTGCGTGACACCACGTGCTTCCTCTCGAGTGGAGACGGGTATGTCGGGGAACTTCTTGAGTTGCAACAATGGTGTGAAGGACCCTTTGGAAGTTCCAGTGGTTAGATGTGATTGGCCTCGAGAAGCCTCAGCGGAAATGGGCCTCATCTCGCCTGGAGGGCAAAACCTCCTGGATTTTCTCGAGTTGCGGCAGGTGCTCTCGACTTACGACGGGGACCTCGGGGACCCGCTCTGGTGGCCTCAGGAAAGGCCAGTCCCCATGCGAGTTCCTCGGGGGCCTCTCGGGATTCCTCTCCCGTCGATGCCGGGGCCTAAGACCTTGTGTGGAGTCGGGGCCGGAACCTGAGGATTCCTCTCCAGTGCTGACAAGGATCTTGGGGTACTTCTGGAGTCTCCCCAGGGGAGTCAGTCCTCGTCTCGAATGCGGGCATGCACTTGCGCTTTCCTTCAGAGCGGTAGCAGCAGTGTCACACAGTCCGCCGCGTGGATCAAAGGATCAATGGTTTTCCCTCGAGTCTTTACCACGAGGCTTTCCCACGAGGCTTTCCCACAGGGCTGTCCCACGTGCACACGTGGTGGGAGTCGATCCTCGGCTTGAACGTCAAGGCACTGCAGGGAAAACAGGTTCCTCTGGAATGGACTGACACATCTGGGGGACTCTTGGAATGGTGGCATGACCCTGGAGTTCCTCTCTGCTTTCCTGTGGAGAGCGCCTCCTCTTGAGATGCGACGGGAACGCCGGGAATTCTTTCCCTACGAAACAGTGAAAGGATCCCTCATCTCGAGCTAGGAGGCGGAAACGGGGCTCCCCTGGATGTGTGCGGGACACCACGTGCTTCTTCTCGAGTGCAGACGGGTATGTCGGGAACTTCTTGAGTTGCAGCAAGGGTGTGAAGGACCCTTTGGAAGTTCCAGTGGTTAGATGTGATTGGCCTCGAGAAGCCTCAGCGGAAATGGGCCTCATCTCGCCTGGAGGGCAAAACCTCCTGGATTTTCTCGAGTTGCGGCAGGTGCTCTCGACTTACGACGGGGACCTCAGGGACCCGCTCTGGTGGCCTCAAGAAAGGCCGGTCCCCATGCGAGTTCCTCGAAGGCCTCTCTGGATTCCTCTCCCGTCGATGCCGGGGCCTAAGACCTTGTGTGGAGTCGGGGCTGGAACCTGAGGATTCCTCTCCAGTGCTGACATGGATCTTGGGGTACTTCTGGAGTCTCCCCAGGGGAGTCAGTCCTCGTCTCGAATGCGGGCATGCACTTGCGCTTTCCTCCAGAGCGGTAGCAGCAGTGTCACGCAGTCCGCCGCGTGGATCAAAGGATCTATGGTTTTCCCTCGAGTCTTTCCCACGAGGCTTTCCCACGAGGCTTTCCCACAGGGCTGTCCCACGTGCACACGTGGTGGGAGTCGATCCTCGGCTTGAACGTCAAGGTAGTGCAGGGAAAACAGGTTCCTCTGGAATGGACTGACCCATCTGGGGGACTCTTGGAATGGTGGCACGACCCTGGAGTTCCTCTCGCCTTTCCTGTGGAGAGCGCCTCCTCTTGAGATGCGACGGGAACGCCGGGAATTCTTTCCCTACGAAACAGGGAAAGGATCCCTGATCTCGAGCTAGAAGGCGGAAACGGGTCTCCCCTGGATGTGTGCGTGACACTACGTGCTTCCTCTCGAGTGCAGACGGGTATGTCGGGGAACTTCTTGAGTTGCAGCAAGGGTGTGAAGGACCCTTTGGAAGTTCCAGTGGTTAGATGTGATTGGCCTCGAGAAGCCTCAGCGGAAATGGGCCTCATCTCGCCTGGAGGGCAAAACCTCCTGGATTTTCTCGAGTTGCGGCAGGTGCTCTCGACTTACAACGGGGACCTCAGGGACCCGCTCTGTTGGCCTCCGGAAAGGCCAGTCCCCATGCGAGTTCCTCGGCGGCCTCTCGGGATTCCTCTCCCGTCGATGCCGGGGCCTAAGACCTTGTCTGGAGTCGGGGCCGGAACCTGAGGATTCCTCTCCAGTGTTGACATGGATCTTGGGGTACTTCTGGAGTCTCCCCAGGGGAGTCAGTCCTCGTCTCGAATGCGGGCATGCACTTGCGCTTTCCTCCAGAGCGGTAGCAGCAGTGTCACGCAGTCCGCCACGTGGATCAAAGGATCTATGGTTTTCCCTCGAGTCTTTCCCACGAGGCTTTCCCACGAGGCTTTCCCACAGGGCTGTCCCACGTGCACACGTGGTGGGAGTCGATCCTCGGCTTGAACGTCAAGGCAGTGCAGGGAAAACAGGTTCCTCTGGAATGGACTGACACATCTGGGGGACTCTTGGAATGGTGGCATGACCCTGGAGTTCCTCTCTGCTTTCCTGTGGAGAGCGCCTCCTCTTGAGATGCGACGGGAACGCCGGGAATTCTTTCCCTACGAAACAGTGAAAGGATCCCTCATCTCGAGCTAGGAGGCGGAAACGGGGCTCCCCTGGATGTGTGCGGGACACCACGTGCTTCTTCTCGAGTGCAGACGGGTATGTCGGGAACTTCTTGAGTTGCAGCAAGGGTGTGAAGGACCCTTTGGAAGTTCCAGTGGTTAGATGTGATTGGCCTCGAGAAGCCTCAGCGGAAATGGGCCTCATCTCGCCTGGAGGGCAAAACCTCCTGGATTTTCTCGAGTTGCGGCAGGTGCTCTCGACTTACGACGGGGACCTCAGGGACCCGCTCTGGTGGCCTCAGGAAAGGCCGGGCCCATGCGAGTTCCTCGGGGGCCTCTCTGGATTCCTCTCCCGTCGATGCCGGGGCCTAAGACCTTGTGTGGAGTCGGGGCCGGAACCTGAGTATTCCTCTCCAGTGCTGACATGGATCTTGGGGTACTTCTGGAGTCTCCCCAGGGGAGTCAGTCCTCGTCTCGAATGCGGGCATGCACTTGCGCTTTCCTCCAGAGCGGTAGCAGCAGTGTCACGCAGTCCGCCGCGTGGATCAAAGGATCTATGGTTTTCCCTCGAGTCTTTCCACGAGGCTTTCCCACGAGGCTTTCCCACAGGACTGTCCCACGTGCACACGTGGTGGGAGTCGATCCTCGGCTTGAACGTCAAGGCAGTGCAGGGAAAACAGGTTCCTCTGGAATGGACTGACACATCTGGGGGACTCTTGGAATGGTGGCATGACCCTGGAGTTCCTCTCGCCTTTCCTGTGGAGAGCGCCTCCTCTTGAGATGCGACGGGAACTCCGGGAATTCTTTCCCTACGAAACAGGGAAAGGATCCCCCATCTCGAGCTAGGAGGCGGAAACGGGGCTCCCCTGGATGTGTGCGGGGCCCACGTGCTTCCTCTCGAGTGGAGACGGGTATGTCGGGGAACTTCTTGAGTTGCAGCAAGGGTGTGAAGGACCCTTTGGAAGTTCCAGTGGTTAGATGTGATTGGCCTCGAGAAACCTCAGCGGAAATGGGCCTCATCTCGCCTGGAGGGCAAAACCTCCTGGATTTTCTCGAGTTGCGGCAGGTGCTCTCGACTTACGACGGGGACCTCAGGGACCCGCTCTGGTGGCCTCAGGAAAGGCCAGTCCCCATGCGAGTTCCTCGGGGGCCTCTCGGGATTCCTCTCCCGTCGATGCCGGGGCCTAAGACGTTGTGTGGAGTCGGGGCCGGAACCTGAGGATTCCTCTCCAGTGCTGACATAGATCTTGGGGTACTTCTGGAGTCTCCCCAGGGGAGTCAGTCCTCGTCTCGAATGCGGGCATGCACTTGCGCTTTCCTCCAGAGCGGTAGCAGCAGTGTAACTCAGTCCGCCGCGTGGATCAAAGGATCTATGGTTTTCCCTCGAGTTTTCCCACGAGGCTTTCCCACGAGGCTTTCCCACAGGGCTGTCCCACGTGCACACGTGGTGGGAGGGGATCCTCGGCTTGAACGTCAAGGCAGTGCAGGGAAAACAGGTTCCTCTGGAATGGACTGACACATCTGAGGGACTCTTGGAATGGTGGCACGACCCTGGAGTTCCTCTCGCCTTTCCTATGGAGAGCGCCTACTCTTGAGATGCGACGGGAACGCCGGGAATTCTTTCCCTACGAAACAGGGAAAGGATCCCTCATCTCGAGCTAGGAGGCGGAAACGGGGCTCCCCTGGATGTGTGCGGGACCCCACGTGCTTCCTCTCGAGTGGAGACGGGTATGTCGGGGAACTTCTTGAGTTGCAGCCAGGGTGTGAAGGACCCTTTGGAAGTTCCAGTGGTTAGATGTGATTGGCCTCGAGAAGCCCCAGCGGAAATGGGCCTCATCTCGCCTGGAGGGCAAAACCTCCTGGATTTTCTCGAGTTACAGCAGGTGCTCTCGACTTACGACGGGGACCTCAGGGACCCGCTCTGGTGGCCTCAGGAAAGGCCAGTCCCCATGCGAGTTCCTCGGGGGCCTCTCGAGATTACTCTCCCGTCGATGCCGGGGCCTAAGACCTTGTGTGGAGTCGGGGCCGGAACCTGCGGATTCCTCTTCAGTGCTGACTTGGATCTTGGGGTACTTCTGGAGTCTCCCCAGGGGAGTCAGTCCTCGTCTCGAATGCGGGCATGCAATTGCGCTTTCCTCCACAGCGGTAGCAGCAGTGTCACGCAGTCCGCCGCGTGGATCAAAGGATCTATGGTTTTCCCTCGAGTCTTTCCCACGAGGCTTTCCCACGAGGCTTTCCCACAGGGCTGTCCCACGTGCACACGTGGTGGGAGTCGATCTTCGGCTTGAACGTCAAGGCAGTGCAGGGAAAACAGGTTCCTCTGGAATGGACTGACACATCTGGGGGACTCTTGGAATGGTGGCACGACCCTGGAGTTCCTCTCGCCTTTCCTGTGGAGAGCGCCTCCTCTTGAGATGCGACGGGAACGCCGGGAATTCTTTCCCTACGAAACAGGGAAAGGATCCCTCATCTCGAGCTAGGAGGCGGAAACGGGGCTCCCCTGGATGTGTGCGGGACCCCACGTGCTTCCTTTCGAGTGGAGACGGGTATGTCGGGGAACTTCTTCAGTTGCAGCGAGGGTGTGAAGGACCCTTTGGAAGTTCCAGTGGTTAGACGTGATTCGCCTCGAGAAGCCTCAGCGGAAATGGGCCTCATCTCGCCTGGAGGGCAAAACCTCCTGGATTTTCTAGAGTTGCGGCAGGTGCTCTCGACTTACGACGGGGACCTCAGGGACCCGCTCTGGTGGCCTCAGGAAAGGCCAGTCCCCATGCGAGTTCCTCGGGGGCCTCTCGGGATTCCTCTCCCGTCGATGCCGGGGCCTAAGACCTTGTGTGGAGTCGGGGCCGGAACCTGAGGATTCCTCTCCAGTGCTGACATGGATGTTGGGGTACTTCTGGAGTCTGCCCAGGGGAGTCAGTCCTCGTCTCGAATGCGGGCATGCACTTGCGCTTTCCTCCAGAGCGGTAGCAGCAGTGTCACGCAGTCCGCCGCGTGGATCAAAGGATCTATGGTTTTCCCTCGAGTCTTTCCCACGAGGCTTTCCCACGAGGCTTTCCACAGGGCTGTCCCACGTGCACACGTGGTGGGAGTCGATCCTCGGCTTGAACGTCAAGTCAGAGCAGGGAAAACAGGTTCCTCTGGAATGGACTGACACATCTGGGGGACTCTTGGAATGGTGTCACGACCCTGGAGTTCCTCTCGCCTTTCCTGTGGAGAGCGCCTCCTCTTGAGATACGACTGGAACGCCGGGAATTCTTTCCCTACGAAACAGGGAAGGATCCCTCATCTCGAGCTAGGAGGCGGAAACGGGGCTCCCCTGGATGTGTGAATGACCCCACGTGCTTCCTCTCGAGTGGAGACGGGTATGTCGGGGAACTTCTTGAGTTGCAGCAAGGGTGTGAAGGACCCTTTGGAAGTTCAAGTGGTTAGATGTGATTGGCCTCGAGAAGCCTCAGCGGAAATGGGCCTCATCTCGCCTGGAGGGAAAACCTCCTGGATTTTCTCGAGTTGCGGCAGGTGCTCTCGACTTACGACGGGGACCTCAGGGACCCACTCTGGTGGCCTCAGGAAAGGCCAGTCCCCATGCGAGTTCCTCGGGGGCGTCTCGGGATTCCTCTCCCGTCGATGCCGGGGCCTAAAACCTTGTGTGGAGTCGGGGCCGGAACCTGAGGATTCCTCTCCAGTGCTGACATGGATCTTGGGGTACTTCTGGAGTCTCCCCAGGGGTGTCAGTCCTCGTCTCGAATGCGGGCATGCACTTGCGCTTTCCTCCAGAGCGGTAGCAGCAGTGTCACGCAGTCCGCCGCGTGGATCAAAGGATCTATGGTTGTCCCTCGAGTCTTTCCCACGAGGCTTTCCCACGAGGCTTTCCCACAGGGCTGTCCCACGTGCACACGTGATGGGAGTCGATCCTCGGCTTGAACGTCAAGGCAGTGCAGGGAAAACAGGTTCCTCTGGAATGGACTGACACATCTGGGGGACTCTTGGAATGGTTTCTCGACCCTGGAGTTCCTCTCGCCTTTCCTGTGGAGAGCGCCTCCTCTTGAGATGCGACGGGAACGCCGGGAATTCTTTCCCTACGAAACAGGGAAAGCATCCCTCATCTCGAGCTAGGAGGCGGAAACGGGGATCCCCTGGATGTGTGCGGGACCCCACGTGCTTCCTCTCGAGTGGAGACGCGGAATGTCGGGGAACTTCTTGAGTTGCAGCAATGGTGTGAAGGACCCTTTGGAAGTTCCAGTGGTTAGATGTGATTGGCCTCGAGAAGCCTCAGCGGAAATGGGCCTCATCTCGCCTGGAGGGCAAAACCTCCTGGATTTTCTCGAGTTGCGGCAGGTGCTCTCGACTTACGACGGGGATCTCAGGGACCCGCTCTGGTGGCCTCAGGAAAGGCCAGTCCCCATGCGAGTTCCTCGGGGCCCTCTCGGGATTCCTCTCCCGTCGATGCCGGGGCCTAAGACCTTGTGTGGAGTCGGGGCCGGAACCTGAGGATTCCTCTCCAGTGCTGACATGGATCTTGGGGTACTTCTGGAGTCTCCCCAGGGCAGTCAGTCCTCGTCTCGAATGCGGGCATGCACTTGCGCTTTCCTACAGAGCGGTAGCAGCAGTGTCACGCAGTCCGCCGCGTGGATCAAAGGATCTGTGGTTTTCCCTCGAGTCTTTCCCACGAGGCTTTCCCACGAGGCTTCCCAACCGGGCTGTCCCACGTGCACACGTGGTGGGAGTCGATCCTCGGCTTGAACGTCAAGGCAGTGCAGGGAAAACAGGTGCCTCTGGAATGGACTGACACATCTGGGGGACTCTTGGAATGGTGTCTCGACCCTGGAGTTCCTCTCGCCTTTCCTGTGGAGAGCGCCTCCTCTTGAGATGCGACGGGAACGCCGAGAATTCTTTCCCTACGAAACAGGGAAAGGATCCTTCATCTCGAGCTAGGAGGCAGAAACGGGGCTCCCCTGGATGTGTGCGGGACCCCACGTGCTTCCTCTCGAGTGGAGACGGGTATGTCGGGGAACTTCTTGAGTTGCAGCAATGGTGTGAAGGACCCTTTGGAAGTTCCAGTGGTTAGATGTGATTGGCCTCGAGAAGCCTCAGCGGAAATGGGCCTCATCTCGCCTGGAGGGCAAAACCTCCTGGATTTTCTCGAGTTGCGGCAGGTGCTCTCGACTTACGACGGGGACCTCAGGGACCCGCTCTGGTGGCCTCAGGAAAGGCCAGTCCCCATGCGAGTTCCTCGGGGGCGTCTCGGGATTCCTCTCCCGTCGATGCCGGGGCCTAAGACCTTGTGTGGAGTCGGGGCCGGAACCTGAGGATTCCTCTCCAGTGCTGACATGGATCTTGGGGTACTCCTGGAGTCTCCCCAGGGGAGTCAGTCCTCGTCTCGAAAGCGGGCATGCACTTGCGCTTTCCTCCAGATCGGTAACAGCAGTGTCACGCAGTCCGCCGCGTGGATCAAAGGATCTATGGTTTTCCCTCGAGTCTTTCCCACGAGGCTTTCCCACGAGGCTTTCCCACAGGGCTGTCCCACGTGCACACGTGGTGGGAGTCGATCCTCGGCTTGAACGTCAAGTCAGAGCAGGGAAAACAGGTTACTCTGGAATGGACTGACACATCTGGGGGACTCTTGGAATGGTGTCACGACCCTGGAGTTCCTCTCGCCTCTCCTGTGGAGAGCGCCTCCTCTTGAGATACGACTGGAACGCCGGGAATTCTTTCCCTACGAAACAGGGAAGGATCCCTCATCTCGAGCTAGGAGGCGGAAACGGGGCTCCCCTGGATGTGTGAATGACCCCACGTGCTTCCTCTCGAGTGGAGACGGGTATGTCGGGGAACTTCTTGAGTTGCAGCAAGGGTGTGAAGGACCCTTTGGAAGTTCAAGTGGTTAGATGTGATTGGCCTCGAGAAGCCTCAGCGGAAATGGGCTTCATCTCGCCTGGAGGGAAAACCTCCTGGATTTTCTCGAGTTGCGGCAGGTGCTCTCGACTTACGACGGGGACCTCAGGGACCCACTCTGGTGGCCTCAGGAAAGGCCAGTCCCCATGCGCGTTCCTCGGGGCCTCTCGGGATTCCTCTCCCGTCGATGCCGGGGCCTAAGACCTTGTGTGGAGTCGGGGCCGGAACCTGAGGATTCCTCTCCAGTGCTGACATGGATCTTGGGGTACTTCTGGAGTCTCCCCAGGGGTGTCAGTCCTCGTCTCGAATGCGGGCATGCACTTGCGCTTTCCTCCAGAGCGGTAGCAGCAGTGTCACGCAGTCCGCCGCGTGGATCAAAGGATCTATGGTTGTCCCTCGAGTCTTTCCCACGAGGCTTTCCCACGAGGCTTTCCCACAGGGCTGTCCCACGTGCACACGTGATGGGAGTCGATCCTCGGCTTGAACGTCAAGGCAGTGCAGGGAAAACAGGTTCCTCTGGAATGGACTGACACATCTGGGGGACTCTTGGAATGGTTTCTCGACCCTGGAGTTCCTCTCGCCTTTCCTGTGGAGAGCGCCTCCTCTTGAGATGCGACGGGAACGCCGGGAATTCTTTCCCTACGAAACAGGGAAAGGATCCCTCATCTCGAGCTAGGAGGCGGAAACGGGGCTCCCCTGGATGTGTGCGGGACCCCACGTGCTTCCTCTCGAGTGGAGACGCGGAATGTCGGGGAACTTCTTGAGTTGCAGCAATGGTGTGAAGGACCCTTTGGAAGTTCCAGTGGTTAGATGTGATTGGCCTCGAGAAGCCTCAGCGGAAATGGGCCTCATCTCGCCTGGAGGGCAAAACCTCCTGGATTTTCTCGAGTTGCGGCAGGTGCTCTCGACTTACGACGGGGACCTCAGGGACCCGCTCTGGTGGCCTCAGGAAAGGCCAGTCCCCATGCGAGTTCCTCGGGGGCCTCTCGGGATTCCTCTCCCGTCGATGCCGGGGCCTAAGACCTTGTGTGGAGTCGGGGCCGGAACCTGAGGATTCCTCTCCAGTGCTGACATGGATCTTGGGGTACTTCTGGAGTCTCCCCAGGGGAGTCAGTCCTCGTCTCGAATGCGGGCATGCACTTGCGCTTTCCTCCAGAGCGGTAGCAGCAGTGTCACGCAGTCCGCCGCGTGGATCAAAGGATCTATGGTTTTCCCTCGAGTCTTTCCCACGAGGCTTTCCCACGAGGCTTTCCCACAGGGCTGTCCCACGTGCACACGTGGTGGGAGTCGATCCTCGGCTTGAACGTCAAGGCAGTGCAGGGAAAACAGGTTCCTCTGGAATGGACTGACACATCTGGGGGACTCTTGGAATGGTGGCACGACCCTGGAGTTCCTCTCGCCTTTCCTGTGGAGAGCGCCTCCTCTTGAGATGCGACGGGAACGCCGGGAATTCTGTCCCTACGAAACAGGGAAAGGATCCCTCATCTCGAGCTAGGAGGCGGAAACTGGGCTCCCCTGGATGTGTGCGGGACCCTCGTGCTTCCTCTCGAGTGGAGACGGGTATGTCGGGGCACTTCTTGAGTTGCAGCAAGGGTGTGAAGGACCCTCTGGAAGTTCCAGTGGTTAGATGTGATTGGCCTCGAGAAGCCTCAGCGGAAATGGGCCTCATCTCGCCTGGAGGGCAAAACTTCCTGGATTTTCTCGAGTTGCGGCAGGTGCTCTCGAATTACGACGGGGACCTCAGGGACCCGCTCTGGTGGCCTCAGGAAAGGCCAGTCCCCATGCGAGTTCCTCGGGGGCCTCTCGGGATTCCTCTCCCGTCGATGCCGGGGCCTAAGACCTTGTGTGGAGTCGTGGCCGGAACCTGAGGATTCCTCTCCAGTGCTGACATGGATCTTGGGGTACTTCTGTAGTCTCCCCAGGGGAGTCAGTCCTCGTCTCGAATGCGGGCATGTACTTGCGCTTTCCTCCAGAGCGGTGGCAGCAGTGTCACGCAGTCCGCCGCGTGGATCAAAGGATCTATGGTTTTCCCTCGAGTCTTTCCCACGAGGCTTTCCCACGAGGCTTTCCCACAGGGCTGTCCCACGTGCACACGTGGTGGGAGTCGATCCTCGGCTTGAACGACAAGGCAGTGCAGGGAAAACAGGTTCCTCTGGAATGGACTGACACATCTGGGGGACTCTTGGAATGGTGGCACGACCCTGGAGTTCCTCTCGCCTTTCCTGTGGAGAGCGCCTCCTCTTGAGATGCGACGGGAACGCCGGGAATTCTTTCCCTACGAAACAGGGAAAGGATCCCTCATCTCGAGCTAGGAGGCGGAAACGGGGCTCCCCTGGATCTGTGCGGGACCCCACGGGCTTCCTCTCGAGTGGAGACGGGTATGTCGGGGAACTTCTTGAGTTGCAGCAATGGTGTGAAGGACCCTTTGGAAGTTCCAGTGGTTAGATGTGATTGGCCTCGAGAAGCCTCAGAGGAAATGGGCCTCATCTCGCCTGGAGGGCAAAACCTCCTGGATTTTCTCGAGTTGCGGCAGGTGCTCTCGACTTACGACGGGGACCTCAGGGACCCGCTCTGGTGGCCTCAGGAAAGGCCAGTCCCCATGCGAGTTCCTCGGGGGCCTCTCGGGATTCCTCTCCCGTCGAAGCCGGGGCCTAAGACCTTGTGTGGAGTCGGGGCCGGAACCTGAGGATTCCTCTCCAGTGCTGACATGGATCTTGGGGTACTTCTGGAGTCTCCCCAGGGGAGTCAGTCCTCGTCTCGAATGCGGGCATGTACTTGCGCTTTCCTCCAGAGCGGTGGCAGCAGTGTCACGCAGTCCGCCGCGTGGATCAAAGGATCTATGGTTTTCCCTCGAGTCTTTCCCACGAGGCTTTCCCACGAGGCTTTCCCACAGGGCTGTCCCACGTGCACACGTGGTGGGAGTCGATCCTCGGCTTGAACGTCAAGGCAGTGCAGGGAAAACAGGTTCCTCTGGAATGGACTGACACATCTGGGGGACTCTTGGAATGGTGGCACGACCCTGGAGTTCCTCTCGCCTTTCCTGTGGAGAGCGCCTCCTCTTGAGATGCGACGGGAACGCCGGGAATTCTTTCCCTACGAAACAGGGAAAGGATCCCTCATCTCGAGCTAGGAGGCGGAAACGGGGCTCCCCTGGATGTGTGCGGGACACCACGTGCTTCCTCTCGAGTGGAGACGGGTATGTCGGGGAACTTCTTGAGTTGCAGCAAGGGTGTGAAGGACCCTTTGGAAGTTCCAGTGGTTAGATGTGATTGGCCTCGAGAAGCCTCAGCGGAAATGGGCCTCATCTCGCCTGGAGGGCAAAACCTCCTGGATTTTCTCGAGTTGCGGCAGGTGCTCTCGACTTACGACGGGGACCTCAGGGACCCGCTCTGGTGGCCTCAGGAAAGGCCAGTCCCCATGCGAGTTCCTCGGGGGCCTCTCGGGATTCCTCTCCCGTCGATGCCGGGGCCTAAGACCTTGTGTGGAGTCGGGGCCGGAACCTGAGGATTCCTTTCCAGTGCTGACATTGATCTTGGGGTACTTCTGGAGTCTCCCCAGGGGAGTCAGTCCTCGTCTCGAATGCGGGCATGCACTTGCGCTTTCCTCCAGAGCGGTAGCAGCAGTGTCACGCAGTCCGCCGCGTGGATCAAAGGATCTATGGTTTTCCCTCGAGTCTTTCCCACGAGGCTTTCCCACGAGGCTTTCCCACAGGGCTGTCCCACGTGCACACGTGGTGGGAGTCGATCCTCGGCTTGAACGTCAAGGCAGTGCAGGGAAAACAGGTTCCTCTGGAATGGACTGACACATCTGGGGGACTCTTGGAATGGTGTCACGACCCTGGAGTTCCTCTCGCCTTTCCTGTGGAGAGCGCCTCCTCTTGAGATGCGACGGGAACGCCGGGAATTCTTTCCCTACGAAACAGGGAAAGGATCCCTCATCTCGAGCTAGGAGGCGGAAACGGGGCTCCCCTGGGTGTGTGCAGGACACCACGTGCTTCCTCTCGAGTGGAGACGGGTATGTCGGGGAACTTCTTGAGTTGCAGCAAGGGTGTGAAGGACCCTTTGGAAGTTCCAGTGGTTAGATGTGATTGGCCTCGAGAAGCCTCAGCGGAAATGGGCCTCATCTCGCCTGGAGGGCAAAACCTCCTGGATTTTCTCGAGTTGCGGCAGGTGCTCTCGACTTACGACGGGGACATCAGGGAACCGCTCTGGTGGCCTCAGGAAAGGCCAGTCCCCATGCGAGTTCCTCGGGGGCCTCTCGGGATTCCTCTCCCGTCGATGCCGGGGCCTAAGACCTTGTGTGGAGTCGGGGCCGGAACCTGAGGATTCCTCTTCAGTGCTGACATGGATCTTGGGGTACGTCTGGAGTCTCCCCAGGGGAGTCAGTCCTCGTCTCGAATGCGGGCATGCATTGCGCTTTCTTCCATAGCGGTAGCAGCAGTGTCACGCAGTCCGCCGCGTGGATCAAAGGATCTATGGTTTTCCCTCGAGTCTTTCCCACGAGGCTTTCACACGAGGCTTTCCCACAGGGCTGTCCCACGTGCACACGAGGTGGGAGTCGATCCTCGGCTTGAACGTCAAGGCAGTGCAGGGAAAACAGGTTCCTCTGGAATGGACTGACACATCTGGGGGACTCTTGGAATGGTGGCACGACCCTGGAGTTCCTCTCGCCTTTCCTGTGGAGAGTGCCTCCTCTTGAGATGCGACGGGAACGCCGGGAATTCTTTCCCTACGAAACAGGGAAAGGATCCCTCATCTCGAGCTAGGAGTCGGAAACGGGGCTCCCCTGGATGTGGGCGGGACACCACGTGCTTCCTCTCGAGTGGAGACTGGTATGTCGGGGAACGTCTTGAGTTGCAGCAAGGGTGTGAAGGACCCTTTGGAAGTTCCAGTGGTTAAACGTGATTAGCCTCGAGAAACCTCAGCGGAAATGGGCCTCATCTCGCCTGGAGGGCAAAACCTCCTGGATTTTCTCGAATTGCGGCAGGTGCTCTCGACTTACGACGGGGACCTCAGGGACCCGCTCTGGTTGCCTCAGGAAAGGCCAGTCCCCATGCGAGTTCCTCGGGGGCCTCTCGGGATTCCTCTCCCGTCGATGCCGGGGCCTAAGACCTTGTGTGGAGTCGGGGCCGGAACCTGAGGATTCCTCTCCAGTGCTGACATGGATCTTGGAGTACGTCTGGAGTCTCCCCAGGGGAGTCAGTCCTCGTCTCGAATGCGGGCATGCATTGCGCCTTCCTCCAGAGCGGTAGCAATAGTGTCACGCAGTCCGCCGCGTGGATCAAAGGATCTATGGTTTTCCCTCGAGTCTTTCCCACGAGGCTTTCCCACGAGGCTTTCCCACAGGGCTGTCCCACGTGCACACGTGGTGGGAGTCGATCCTCGGCTTGAACGTCAAGGCAGTGCAGGGAAAACAGGTTCCTCTGGAATGGACTGACACATCTGGGGGACTCTTGGAATGGTGGCACGACCCTGGAGTTCCTCTCGCCTTTCCTGTGGAGAGCGCCTCCTCTTGAGATGCGACGGGAACGCCGGGAATTCTTTCCCTACGAAACAGGGAAAGGATCCCTCATCTCGAGCTAGGAGGCGGAAACGGGGCTCCCCTGGATGTGTGCGGGACACCACGTGCTTCCTCTCGAGTGGAGACGGGTATGTCGGGGAACTTCTTGAGTTGCAGCAATGGTGTGAAGGACCCTTTGGAAGTTCCAGTGGTTAGATGTGATTGGCCTCGAGAAGCCTCAGCGGAAATGGGCCTCATCTCGCCTGGAGGGCAAAACCTCCTGGATTTTCTCGAGTTGCGGCAGGTGCTCTTGACTTACGACGGGGACCTCAGGGAACCGCTCTGGTGCCCTCAGGAAAGGCCAGTCCCCATGCGAGTTCCTCGGGGGCCTCTCGTGATTCCTCTCCCGTTGATGCCGGGGCCTAAGACCTTGTGTGGATTTGGGGCCGGAACCTGAGGATTCCTCTCCAGTGCTGACATGGATCTTGGGGTACTTCTGGAGTCTCCCCAGGGGAGTCAGTCCTCGTCTCGAATGCGGGCATGCATTGCGCTTTCCTCCAGAGCGGTAGCAGCAGTGTCACGCAGTCTGCCGCGTGGATCAAAGGATCTATGGTTTTCCCTCGAGTCTTTCCCACGAGGCTTTCCCACGAGGCTTTCCCACAGGGCTGTCCCACGTGCACACGTGGTGGGAGTCGATCCTCGGCTTGAACGTCAAGGCAGTGCAGGGAAAACAGGTTCCTCTGGAATGGACTGATTCATCTGGGGGACTCTTGGAATGGTGGCACGACCCTGGAGTTCATCTCGCCTTTCCTGTGGAGAGCGCCTCCTCTTGAGATGCGACGGGAACGCCGGGAATTCTTTCCCTACGAAACATTGAAAGGATCCCTCATCTCGAGCTAGGAGGCGGAAACGGGGCTCCCCTGGATGTGTGCGGGACCCACGTGCTTCCTCTCGAGTGGAGACAGGTATGTCGGGGAACTTCTTGAATTGCAGCAAGGGTGTGAAGGACCCTTTGGAAGTTCCAGTGGTTAGACGTGATTAGCCTCGAGAAGCCTCAGCGGAAATGGGCCTCATCTCGCCTGGAGGGCAAAACCTCCTGGATTTTCTCGAGTTGCGGCAGGTGCTCTCGACTTACGACGGGGACCTCAGGGACCCGCTCAGGTGGCCTCATTAAAAGCCCGACCCCATGCGAGTTCCTCGAGGGCCTCTCGGGATTCCTCTCCCGTCGATGCCGGGGCCTAAGACCTTGTGTGGAGTCGGGGCCGGAACCTGAGGATTCCTCTCCAGTGCTGACATGGATCTTGGGGTACTTCTGGAGTCTCCCCAGGGTAGTCAGTCCTCGTCTCGAATGCGGGCATGCACTTGCGCTTTCCTCCAGAGCGGTAGCAGCAGTGTCACGCAGTCCGCCGCGTGGATCAAAGGATCTATGGTTTTCCCTCGAGTCTTTCCCACGAGGCTTTCCCACGAGGCTTTCGCACAGGGCTGTCCCACGTGCACACGTGGTGGGAGTCGATCCTCGGCTTGAACGTCAAGGCAGTGCAGGGAAAACAGGTTCCTCTGGAATGGACTGACACATCTGGGGGACTCTTGGAATGGTGTCACGACCCTGGAGTTCCTCTCGCATTTCCTGTGGAGAGAGCCTCCTCTTGAGATGCGACGGGAACGCCGGGAATTCTTTCCCTACGAAACAGGGAAAGGATCCCTCATCTCGAGCTAGCAGGCGGAAACGGGGCTCCCCTGGATGTGTGCGGGACCCCACGTGCTTCCTCTCGAGTGGAGACGGGTATGTCGGGGAACTTCTTGAGTTGCAGCAATGGTGTGAAGGACCATTTGGAAGTTCCAGTGGTTAGATGTGATTGGCCTCGAGAAGCCTCAGCGGAAATGGGCCTCATCTCGCCTGGAGGGCAAAACCTCCTGGATTTTCTCGAGTTGCGGCAGGTGCTCTCGACTTACGACGGGGACCTCAGGGACCCGCTCTTGTGGCCTCAGGAAAGCCAGTCCCCATGCGAGTTCCTCGGGGGCGTCTCGGGATTCCTCTCCCGTCGATGCCGGGGCCTAAGACCTTGTGTGGAGTCGGGGCCGGAACCTGAGGATTCCTCTCCAGTGCTGACATGGATCTTGGGGTACTTCTGGAGTCTCCCCAGGGGAGTCAGACATCGTCTCGAATGTGGGCATGCACTTGCGCTTTCCTCCAGAGCGGTAGCAGCAGTGTCACGCAGTCCGCCGCGTGGATCAAAGGCTCTATGGTTTTCCCTCGAGTCTTTCCCACGAGGCTTTCCCACGAGGCTTTCCCACAGGGCTGTCCCACGTGCACGCGTGGTGGGAGTCGATCCTCGGCTTGAACGTCTAGGCAGTGCAGGGAAAACAGGTTCCTCTGGAATGGACTGACACATCTGGGGGACTCTTGGAATGGTGGCACGACCCTGGAGTTCCTCTCGCCTTTCCTGTGGAGAGCGCCTCCTCTTGAGATGCGACGGGAACGCCGGGAATTCTTTCCCTACGAAACAGGGAAAGGATCCCTCATCTCGAGCTAGGAGTCGGAAACGGGGCTCCCCTGGATGTGGGCGGGACACCACGTGCTTCCTCTCGAGTGGAGACTGGTATGTCGGGGAACGTCTTGAGTTGCAGCAAGGGTGTGAAGGACCCTTTGGAAGTTCCAGTGGTTAAACGTGATTAGCCTCGAGAAGCCTCAGCGGAAATGGGCCTCATCTCGCCTGGAGGACAAAACCTCCTGGATTTTCTCGAGTTGCGGAAGGTGCTCTCGACTTTCGACGGGGACCTCAGGGACCCGCTCTGGTGGCCTCAGGAAAGGCCAGTCCCCATGCGAGTTCCTCGGGGGCCTCTGGGGATTCCTCTCCCGTCGATTCCGGGGCCTAAGACCTTGTGTGGAGTCGGGGCCGGAACCTGAGGATTCCTCTCCAGTGCTGACATGGATCTTGGGGTACTTCTGGAGTCTCCCCAGGGGAGTCAGTCCTCGTCTCGAATGCGGGCATGCACTTGCGCTTTCCTCCAGAGCGGTAGCAGCAGTGTCACGCAGTCCGCCGCGTGGATCAAAGGATCTATGGTTTTCCCTCGAGTCTTTCCCACGAGGCTTTCCCACGAGGCTTTCCCACAGGGCTGTCCCACGTGCACACGTGGTGGGAGTGGATCCTCGGCTTGAACGTCAAGGCAGTGCAGGGAAAACAGGTTCCTCTGGAATGGACTGACACATCTGGGGGACTCTTGGAATGGTGGCACGACCCTGGAGTTCCTCTCGCCTTTCCTGTGGAGAGCGCCTCCTCTTGAGATGCGTCGGGAACGCCGGGAATTCTTTCCCTACGAAACAGGGAAAGGATCCCTCATCTCGAGCTAGGAGGCGGAAACGGGGCTCCCCTGGATGTGTGCGGGACCCCACGTGCTTCCTCTCGAGTGGAGACGGGTATGTCGGGGAACTTCTTGAGTTGCAGCAATGGTGTGAAGGACCCTTTGGAAGTTCCAGTGGTTAGATGTGATTGGCCTCGAGAAGCCTCAGCGGAAATGGGCCTCATCTCGCCTGGAGGGCAAAACCTCCTGGATTTTCGCGAGTTACGGCAGGTGCTCTCGACTTACGACGGGGACCTCAGGGACCCGCTCTGGTGGCCTCAGGAAAGGCCAGTCCCCATGCGAGTTCCTCGGGGGCCTCTCGGGATTCCTCTCCCGTCGATGCCGGGGCCTAAGACCTTGTGTGGAGTCGGGGCCGGAACCTGAGAATTCCTCTCCAGTGTTGACATGGATCTTGGGGTACTTCTGGAGTCTCCCCAGGGGAGTCAGTCCTCGTCTCGAATGCGGGCATGCATTGCGCCTTCCTCCAGAGCGGTAGCAATAGTGTCACGCAGTCCGCCGCGTGGATCAAAGGATCTATGGTTTTCCCTCGAGTCTTTCCCACGAGGCTTTCCCACGAGGCTTTCCCACAGGGCTGTCCCACGTGCACACGTGGTGGGAGTCGATCCTCGGCTTGAACGTCAAGGCAGTGCAGGGAAAACAGGTTCCTCTGGAATGGACTGACACATCTGGGGGACTCTTGGAATGGTGGCACGACCCTGGAGTTCCTCTCGCCTTTCCTGTGGAGAGGCCTCCTCTTGAGATGCGACGGGAACGCCGGGAATTCTTTCCCTACGAAACAGGGAAAGGATCCCTCATCTCGAGCTAGGAGGCGGAAACGGGGCTCCCCTGGATGTGTGCGGGACACCACGTGCTTCCTCTCGAGTGGAGACGGGTATGTCGGGGAACTTCTTGAGTTGCAGCAATGGTGTGAAGGACCCTTTGGAAGTTCCAGTGGTTAGATGTGATTGGCCTCGAGAAGCCTCAGCGGAAATGGGCCTCATCTCGCCTGGAGGGCAAAACCTCCTGGATTTTCTCGAGTTGCGGCAGGTGCTCTTGACTTACGACGGGGACCTCAGGGAACCGCTCTGGTGGCCTCAGGAAAGGCCAGTCCCCATGCGAGTTCCTCGGGGGCCTCTCGTGATTCCTCTCCCGTTGATGCCGGGGCCTAAGACCTTGTGTGGATTTGGGGCCGGAACCTGAGGATTCCTCTCCAGTGCTGACATGGATGTTGGGGTACTTCTGGAGTCTGCCCAGGGGAGTCAGTCCTCGTCTCGAATGCGGGCATGCATTGCGCTTTCCTCCAGAGCGGTAGCAGCAGTGTCACGCAGTCTGCCGCGTGGATCAAAGGATCTATGGTTTTCCCTCGAGTCTTTCCCACGAGGCTTTCCCACGAGGCTTTCCCACAGGGCTGTCCCACGTGCACACGTGGTGGGAGTCGATCCTCGGCTTGAACGTCAAGGCAGTGCAGGGAAAACAGGTTCCTCTGGAATGGACTGATTCATCTGGGGGACTCTTGGAATGGTGGCACGACCCTGGAGTTCATCTCGCCTTTCCTGTGGAGAGCGCCTCCTCTTGAGATGCGACGGGAACGCCGGGAATTCTTTCCCTACGAAACAGGGAAAGGATCCCTCATCTCGAGCTAGGAGGCGGAAACGGGGCTCCCCTGGATGTGTGCGGGACCCACGTGCTTCCTCTCGAGTGGAGACGGGTATGTCGGGGAACTTCTTGAGTTGCAGCAAGGGTGTGAAGGACCCTTTGGAAGTTCCAGTGGTTAGACGTGATTAGCCTCGAGAAGCCTCAGCGGAAATGGGCCTCATCTCGCCTGGAGGGCAAAACCTCCTGGATTTTCTCGAGTTGCGGCAGGTGCTCTCGACTTACGACGGGGACCTCAGGGACCCGCTCAGGTGGCCTCATTAAAAGCCCGACCCCATGCGAGTTCCTCGAGGGCCTCTCGGGATTCCTCTCCCGTCGATGCCGGGGCCTAAGACCTTGTGTGGAGTCGGGGCCGGAACCTGAGGATTCCTCTCCAGTGCTGACATGGATCTTGGGGTACTTCTGGAGTCTCCCCAGGGGAGTCAGTCCTCGTCTCGAATGCGGGCATGCACTTGCGCTTTCCTCCAGAGCGGTAGCAGCAGTGTCACGCAGTCCGCCGCGTGGATCAAAGGATCTATGTTTTTCCCTCGAGTCTTTCCCACGAGGCTTTCCCACGAGGCTTTCGCACAGGGCTGTCCCACGTGCACACGTGGTGGGAGTCGATCCTCGGCTTGAACGTCAAGGCAGTGCAGGGAAAACAGGTTCCTCTGGAATGGACTGACACATCTGGGGGACTCTTGGAATGGTGTCACGACCCTGGAGTTCCTCTCGCATTTCCTGTGGAGAGAGCCTCCTCTTGAGATGCGACGGGAACGCCGGGAATTCTTTCCCTACGAAACAGGGAAAGGATCCCTCATCTCGAGCTAGCAGGCGGAAACGGGGCTCCCCTGGATGTGTGCGGGACCCCACGTGCTTCCTCTCGAGTGGAGACGGGTATGTCGGGGAACTTCTTGAGTTGCAGCAATGGTGTGAAGGACCATTTGGAAGTTCCAGTGGTTAGATGTGATTGGCCTCGAGAAGCCTCAGCGGAAATGGGCCTCATCTCGCCTGGAGGGCAAAACCTCCTGGATTTTCTCGAGTTGCGGCAGGTGCTCTCGACTTACGACGGGGACATCAGGGAACCGCTCTGGTGGCCTCAGGAAAGGCCAGTCCCCATGCGAGTTCCTCGGGGGCCTCTCGGGATTCCTCTCCCGTCGATGCCGGGGCCTAAGACCTTGTGTGGAGTCGGGGCCGGAACCTGAGGATTCCTCTTCAGTGCTGACATGTATCTTGGGGTACGTCTGGAGTCTCCCCAGGGGAGTCAGTCCTCGTCTCGAATGCGGGCATGCATTGCGCTTTCTTCCATAGCGGTAGCAGCAGTGTCACGCAGTCCGCCGCGTGGATCAAAGGATCTATGGTTTTCCCTCGAGTCTTTCCCACGAGGCTTTCACACGAGGCTTTCCCACAGGGCTGTCCCACGTGCACACGAGGTGGGAGTCGATCCTCGGCTTGAACGTCAAGGCAGTGCAGGGAAAACAGGTTCCTCTGGAATGGACTGACACATCTGGGGGACTCTTGGAATGGTGGCACGACCCTGGAGTTCCTCTCGCCTTTCCTGTGGAGAGCGCCTCCTCTTGAGATGCGACGGGTACGCCGGGAATTCTTTCCCTACGAAACAGGGAAAGGATCCCTCATCTCGAGCTAGGAGGCGGAAACGGGGCTCCCCTGGATGTGTGCGGGACCCCACGTGCTTCCTCTCGAGTGGAGACGGGTATGTCGGGGAACTTCTTGAGTTGCAGCAATGGTGTGAAGGACCCTTTGGAAGTTTCAGTGGTTAGATGTGATTGGCCTCGAGAAGCCTCAGCGGAAATGGGCCTCATCTCGCCTGGAGGGCAAAACCTCCTGGATTTTCTCGAGTTGCGGCAGGTGCTCTCGACTTACGACGGGGACCTCAGGGACCCGCTCTTGTGGCCTCAGGAAAGGCCAGTCCCCATGCGAGTTCCTCGGGGGCGTCTCGGGATTCCTCTCCCGTCGATGCCGGGGCCTAAGACCTTGTGTGGAGTCGGGGCCGGAACCTGAGGATTCCTCTCCAGTGCTGACATGGATCTTGGGGTACTTCTGGAGTCTCCCCAGGGGAGTCAGACATCGTCTCGAATGTGGGCATGCACTTGCGCTTTCCTCCAGAGCGGTAGCAGCAGTGTCACGCAGTCCGCCGCGTGGATCAAAGGCTCTATGGTTTTCCCTCGAGTCTTTCCCACGAGGCTTTCCCACAGGGCTGTCCCACGTGCACACGTGGTGGGAGTCGATCCTCGGCTTGAACGTCAAGGCAGTGCAGGGAAAACAGGTTCCTCTGGAATGGACTGACACATCTGGGGGACTCTTGGAATGGTGGCACGACCCTGGAGTTCCTCTCGCCTTTCCTGTGGAGAGCGCCTCCTCTTGAGATGCGACGGGAACGCCGGGAATTCTTTCCCTACGAAACAGGGAAAGGATCCCTCATCTCGAGCTAGGAGTCGGAAACGGGGCTCCCCTGGATGTGGGCGGGACACCACGTGCTTCCTCTCGAGTGGAGACTGGTATGTCGGGGAACGTCTTGAGTTGCAGCAAGGGTGTGAAGGACCCTTTGGAAGTTCCAGTGGTTAAACGTGATTAGCCTCGAGAAGCCTCAGCGGAAATGGGCCTCATCTCGCCTGGAGGACAAAACCTCCTGGATTTTCTCGAGTTGCGGAAGGTGCTCTCGACTTTCGACGGGGACCTCAGGGACCCGCTCTGGTGGCCTCAGGAAAGGCCAGTCCCCATGCGAGTTCCTCGGGGGCCTCTGGGGATTCCTCTCCCGTCGATTCCGGGGCCTAAGACCTTGTGTGGAGTCGGGGCCGGAACCTGAGGATTCCTCTCCAGTGCTGACATGGATCTTGGGGTACTTCTGGAGTCTCCCCAGGGGAGTCAGTCCTCGTCTCGAATGCGGGCATGCACTTGCGCTTTCCTCCAGAGCGGTAGCAGCAGTGTCACGCAGTCCGCCGCGTGGATCAAAGGATCTATGGTTTTCCCTCGAGTCTTTCCCACGAGGCTTTCCCACGAGGCTTTCCCACAGGGCTGTCCCACGTGCACACGTGGTGGGAGTGGATCCTCGGCTTGAACGTCAAGGCAGTGCAGGGAAAACAGGTTCCTCTGGAATGGACTGACACATCTGGGGGACTCTTGGAATGGTGGCACGACCCTGGAGTTCCTCTCGCCTTTCCTGTGGAGAGCGCCTCCTCTTGAGATGCGACGGGAACGCCGGGAATTCTTTCCCTACGAAACAGGGAAAGGATCCCTCATCTCGAGCTAGGAGGCGGAAACGGGGCTCCCCTGGATGTGTGCGGGACCCCACGTGCTTCCTCTCGAGTGGAGACGGGTATGTCGGGGAACTTCTTGAGTTGCAGCAATGGTGTGAAGGACCCTTTGGAAGTTCCAGTGGTTAGATGTGATTGGCCTCGAGAAGCCTCAGCGGAAATGGGCCTCATCTCGCCTGGAGGGCAAAACCTCCTGGATTTTCTCGAGTTGCGGCAGGTGCTCTCGACTTACGACGGGGACCTCAGGGACCCGCTCTGGTGGCCTCAGGAAAGGCCAGTCCCCATGCGAGTTCCTCGGGGGCCTCTCGGGATTCCTCTCCCGTCGATGCCGGGGCCTAAGACCTTGTGTGGAGTCGGGGCCGGAACCTGAGAATTCCTCTCCAGTGTTGACATGGATCTTGGGGTACTTCTGGAGTCTCCCCAGGGGAGTCAGTCCTCGTCTCGAATGCGGGCATGCATTGCGCCTTCCTCCAGAGCGGTAGCAATAGTGTCACGCAGTCCGCCGCGTGGATCAAAGGATCTATGGTTTTCCCTCGAGTCTTTCCCACGAGGCTTTCCCACGAGGCTTTCCCACAGGGCTGTCCCACGTGCACACGTGGTGGGAGTCGATCCTCGGCTTGAACGTCAAGGCAGTGCAGGGAAAACAGGTTCCTCTGGAATGGACTGACACATCTGGGGGACTCTTGGAATGGTGGCACGACCCTGGAGTTCCTCTCGCCTTTCCTGTGGAGAGCGCCTCCTCTTGAGATGCGACGGGAACGCCGGGAATTCTTTCCCTACGAAACAGGGAAAGGATCCCTCATCTCGAGCTAGGAGGCGGAAACGGGGCTCCCCTGGATGTGTGCGGGACACCACGTGCTTCCTCTCGAGTGGAGACGGGTATGTCGGGGAACTTCTTGAGTTGCAGCAATGGTGTGAAGGACCCTTTGGAAGTTCCAGTGGTTAGATGTGATTGGCCTCGAGAAGCCTCAGCGGAAATGGGCCTCATCTCGCCTGGAGGGCAAAACCTCCTGGATTTTCTCGAGTTGCGGCAGGTGCTCTTGACTTACGACGGGGACCTCAGGGAACCGCTCTGGTGGCCTCAGGAAAGGCCAGTCCCCATGCGAGTTCCTCGGGGGCCTCTCGTGATTCCTCTCCCGTTGATGCCGGGGCCTAAGACCTTGTGTGGATTTGGGGCCGGAACCTGAGGATTCCTCTCCAGTGCTGACATGGATCTTGGGGTACTTCTGGAGTCTCCCCAGGGGAGTCAGTCCTCGTCTCGAATGCGGGCATGCATTGCGCTTTCCTCCAGAGCGGTAGCAGCAGTGTCACGCAGTCTGCCGCGTGGATCAAAGGATCTATGGTTTTCCCTCGAGTCTTTCCCACGAGGCTTTCCCACGAGGCTTTCCCACAGGGCTGTCCCACGTGCACACGTGGTGGGAGTCGATCCTCGGCTTGAACGTCAAGGCAGTGCAGGGAAAACAGGTTCCTCTGGAATGGACTGATTCATCTGGGGGACTCTTGGAATGGTGGCACGACCCTGGAGTTCATCTCGCCTTTCCTGTGGAGAGCGCCTCCTCTTGAGATGCGACGGGAACGCCGGGAATTCTTTCCCTACGAAACAGGGAAAGGATCCCTCATCTCGAGCTAGGAGGCGGAAACGGGGCTCCCCTGGATGTGTGCGGGACCCACGTGCTTCCTCTCGAGTGGAGACGGGTATGTCGGGGAACTTCTTGAGTTGCAGCAAGGGTGTGAAGGACCCTTTGGAAGTTCCAGTGGTTAGACGTGATTAGCCTCGAGAAGCCTCAGCGGAAATGGGCCTCATCTCGCCTGGAGGGCAAAACCTCCTGGATTTTCTCGAGTTGCGGCAGGTGCTCTCGACTTACGACGGGGACCTCAGGGACCCGCTCAGGTGGCCTCATTAAAAGCCCGACCCCATGCGAGTTCCTCGAGGGCCTCTCGGGATTCCTCTCCCGTCGATGCCGGGGCCTAAGACCTTGTGTGGAGTCGGGGCCGGAACCTGAGGATTCCTCTCCAGTGCTGACATGGATCTTGGGGTACTTCTGGAGTCTCCCCAGGGGAGTCAGTCCTCGTCTCGAATGCGGGCATGCACTTGCGCTTTCCTCCAGAGCGGTAGCAGCAGTGTCACGCAGTCCGCCGCGTGGATCAAAGGATCTATGGTTTTCCCTCGAGTCTTTCCCACGAGGCTTTCCCACGAGGCTTTCGCACAGGGCTGTCCCACGTGCACACGTGGTGGGAGTCGATCCTCGGCTTGAACGTCAAGGCAGTGCAGTGAAAACAGGTTCCTCTGGAATGGACTGACACATCTGGGGGACTCTTGGAATGGTGTCACGACCCTGGAGTTCCTCTCGCATTTCCTGTGGAGAGAGCCTCCTCTTGAGATGCGACGGGAACGCCGGGAATTCTTTCCCTACGAAACAGGGAAAGGATCCCTCATCTCGAGCTAGCAGGCGGAAACGGGGCTCCCCTGGATGTGTGCGGGACCCCACGTGCTTCCTCTCGAGTGGAGACGGGTATGTCGGGGAACTTCTTGAGTTGCAGCAATGGTGTGAAGGACCATTTGGAAGTTCCAGTGGTTAGATGTGATTGGCCTCGAGAAGCCTCAGCGGAAATGGGCCTCATCTCGCCTGGAGGGCAAAACCTCCTGGATTTTCTCGAGTTGCGGCAGGTGCTCTCGACTTACGACGGGGACATCAGGGAACCGCTCTGGTGGCCTCAGGAAAGGCCAGTCCCCATGCGAGTTCCTCGGGGGCCTCTCGGGATTCCTCTCCCGTCGATGCCGGGTCCTAAGACCTTGTGTGGAGTCGGGGCCGGAACCTGAGGATTCCTCTTCAGTGCTGACATGGATCTTGGGGTACGTCTGGAGTCTCCCCAGGGGAGTCAGTCCTCGTCTCGAATGCGGGCATGCATTGCGCTTTCTTCCATAGCGGTAGCAGCAGTGTCACGCAGTCCGCCGCGTGGATCAAAGGATCTATGGTTTTCCCTCGAGTCTTTCCCACGAGGCTTTCACACGAGGCTTTCCCACAGGGCTGTCCCACGTGCACACGAGGTGGGAGTCGATCCTCGGTTTGAACGTCAAGGCAGTGCAGGGAAAACAGGTTCCTCTGGAATGGACTGACACATCTGGGGGACTCTTGGAATGATGGCACGACCCTGGAGTTCCTCTCGCCTTTCCTGTGGAGAGCGCCTCCTCTTGAGATGCGACGGGTACGCCAGGAATTCTTTCCCTACGAAACAGGGAAAGGATCCCTCATTTCGAGCTAGGAGGCGGAAACGGGGCTCCCCTGGATGTGTGCGGGACCCCACGTGCTTCCTCTCGAGTGGAGACGGGTATGTCGGGGAACTTCTTGAGTTGCAGCAATGGTGTGAAGGACCCTTTGGAAGTTTCAGTGGTTAGATGTGATTGGCCTCGAGAAGCCTCAGCGGAAATGGGCCTCATCTCGCCTGGAGGGCAAAACCTCCTGGATTTTCTCGAGTTGCGGCAGGTGCTCTCGACTTACGACGGGGACCTCAGGACCCGCTCTTGTGGCCTCAGGAAAGGCCAGTCCCCATGCGAGTTCCTCGGGGGCGTCTCGGGATTCCTCTCCCGTCGATGCCGGGGCCTAAGACCTTGTGTGGAGTCGGGGCCGGAACCTGAGGATTCCTCTCCAGTGCTGACATGGATCTTGGGGTACTTCTGGAGTCTCCCCAGGGGAGTCAGACATCGTCTCGAATGTGGGCATGCACTTGCGCTTTCCTCCAGAGCGGTAGCAGCAGTGTCACGCAGTCCGCCGCGTGGATCAAAGGCTCTATGGTTTTCCCTCGAGTCTTTCCCACGAGGCTTTCCCACAGGGCTGTCCCACGTGCACACGTGTTGGGAGTCGATCCTCGGCTTGAACGTCAAGGCAGTGCAGGGAAAACAGGTTCCTCTGGAATGGACTGACACATCTGGGGGACTCTTGGAATGGTGGCACGACCCTGGAGTTCCTCTCGCCTTTCCTGTGGAGAGCGCCTCCTCTTGAGATGCGACGGGAACGCCGGGAATTCTTTCCCTACGAAACAGGGAAAGGATCCCTCATCTCGAGCTAGGAGTCGGAAACGGGGCTCCCCTGGATGTGTGCGGGACCCACGTGCTTCCTCTCGAGTGGAGACGGGTATGTCGGGGAACTTCTTGAGTTGCAGCAAGGGTGTGAAGGACCCTTTGGAAGTTCCAGTGGTTAGACGTGATTAGCCTCGAGAAGCCACAGCGGAAATGGGCCTCATCTCGCCTGGAGGGCAAAACCGCCTGGATTTTCTCGAGTTGCGGCAGGTGCTCTCGAATTACGACGGGGACCTCAGGGACCCGCTCTGGTGGCCTCAGGAAAGGCCAGTCCCCATGCGAGTTCCTCGGGGGCCTCTCGGGATTCCTCTCCCGTCGATGCCGGGGCCTAAGACCTTGTGTGGAGTCGGGGCCGGAACCTTAGGATTCCTCTCCAGTGCTGACATGGATCTTGGGGTACTTCTGGAGTCTCCCCAGGGGAGTCAGTCCTCGTCTCGAATGCGGGCATGCACTTGCGCTTTCCTCCAGAGCGGTAGCAGCAGTGTCACGCAGTCCGCCGCGTGGATCAAAGGCTCTATGGTTTTCCCTCGAGTCTTTCCCACGAGGCTTTCCCACGAGGCTTTCCCACAGGACTGTCCCACGTGCACACGTGGTGGGAGTCGATCCTCGGCTTGAACGTCAAGGCAGTGCAGGGAAAACAGGTTCCTCTGGAATGGACTGACACATCTGGGGGACTCTTGGAATGGTGGCACGACCCTGGAGTTCCTCTCGCCTTTCCTGTGGAGAGTGCCTCCTCTTGAGATGCGACGGGAACGCCGGGAATTCTTTCCCTACGAAACAGGGAAAGGATCCCTCATCTCGAGCTAGGAGGCGGAAACGGGGCTCCCCTGGATGTGTGCGGGACCCACGTGCTTCCTCTCGAGTGGAGACGGGTATGTCGGGGAACTTCTTGAGTTGCAGCAAGGGTGTGAAGGACCCTTTGGAAGTTCCAGTGGTTAAACGTGATTAACCTCGAGAAGCCTCAGCGGAAATGGGCCTCATCTCGCCTGGAGGGCAAAACCTCCTGGATTTTCTCGAGTTGCGGCAGGTGCTCTCGACTTACGACGGGGACTCAGGGACCCGCTCTGGTTGCCTCAGGAAAGGCCAGTCCCCATGCGAGTTCCTCGGGGGCCTCTCGGGATTCCTCTCCCGTTGATGCCGGGGCCTAAGGCCTTGTGTGGAGTCGGGGACGGAACCTGAGGATTCCTCTCCAGTGCTGACATGGATCTTGGGGTACTTCTGGAGTCTCCCCAGGGGAGTCAGTCTTCGTCTCGAATGCGGGCATGCACTTGCGCTTTCATCCAGAGCGGTAGCAGCAGTGTCACTCAGTCCGCCGCGTGGATCAAAGTATCTATGGTTTTCCCTCGAGTCTTTTCCACGAGGCTTTCCCACGAGGCTTTCCCACAGGGCTGTCCCACGTGCACACGTGGTGGGAGTCGATCCTTGGCTTGAACGTCAAGGCAGTGCAGGGAAAACAGGTTCCTCTTGAATGGACTGACACATCTGGGGGACTCTTGGAATGGTGGCACGACCCTGGAGTTCCTCTCGCCTTTCCTGTGGAGAGCGCCTCCTCTTGAGATGCGACGGGAACGCCGGGAATTCTTTCCCTACGAAACAGGGAAAGGATCCCTCATCTCGAGCTAGGAGTCGCAAACGGAGCTCCCCTGGATGTGGGCGGGACACCACGTGCTTCCTCTCGAGTGGAGACGGGTATGTCGGGGAACTTCTTGAGTTGCAGCAAGGGTGTGACGGACCCTTTGGAAGTTCCAGTGGTTAGACGTGATTAGCCTCGAGAAGCCTCAGCGGAAATGGGCCTCATCTCGCCTGGAGGGCAAAACCTCCTGGATTTTCTCGAGTTGCGGCAGGTGCTCTCGACTTACGTCGAGGACCTCAGGGACCCGCTCTGGTGGCCTCAAGAAAGGCCCGTCCCCATGCGAGTTCCTCGGGGGCCTCTCGGGATTCCTCTCCCGTCGATGCTGGGGCCTAAGACCTTGTGTGGAGTCGGGGCCGGAACCTGAGGATTCCTCTCCAGTGCTGACATGGATCTTGGGGTACTTCTGGAGTCTCCCCAGGGGAGTCAGTCCTCGTCTCGAATGCGGGCATGCACTTGCGCTTTCCTCCAGAGCGGTAGCAAAAGTGTCACGCAGTCCGCCGCGTGCATCAAAGGATCTATGGTTTTCCCTCGAGTCTTTCCCACGAGGCTTTCCCACGAGGCTTTCCCACAGGGCTGTCCCACGTGCACACGTGGTGGGAGTGGATCCTCGGCTTGAACGTCAAGGCAGTGCAGGGAAAACTGGTTCCTCTGGAATGGACTGACACATCTGGGGGACTCTTGGAATTGTGGCACGACCCTGGAGTTCCTCTCGCCTTTCCTGTGGAGAGCGCCTCCTCTTGAGATGCGACGGGAACGCCGGGAATTCTTTCCCTACGAAACAGGGAAAGGATCCCTCATCTCAAGCTAGGAGGCGGAAACGGGGCTCCCCTGTATGTGTGCGGGACCCAACGTGCTTCCTCTCGAGTGGAGACGGGTATGTCGGGGAACTTCTTGAGTTGCAGCAAGGGTGTGAAGGACCCTTTGGAAGTTACAGTGGTTAGACGTGATTCGCCTCATGAAGCCTCAGCGGAAATGTGCCTCATCTCGCCTGGAGGGCAAAACCTCCTGGATTTTCTCGAGTTGCGGCAGGTGCTCTCGACTTACGACGGGGACCTCAGGGACCCGCTCTGGTGGCCTCAGGAAAGGCCAGTCCCCATGCGAGTTCCTCGGGGGCCTCTCGGGATTCCTCTCCCGTCGATGCCGGGGCCTAAGACCTTGTGTGGCGTCGGGGCCGGAACCTGAGGATTCCTCTCCAGTGCTGACATGGATCTTGGGGTACTTCTTGAGTCTCCCCAGGGGAGACAGTCCTCGTCTCGAATGCGGGCATACACTTGCGCTTTCCTCCAGAGCGGTAGCAGCAGTGTCACGCAGTCCACCGCGTGGATCAAAGGATCTATGGTTTTCCCTCGAGTCTTTCCCACGAGGTTTTCCCACGAGGCTTTCCCTCGAGGCTTTTCCACAGGGCTGTCCCACGTGCACACGTGGTGGGAGTCGATCCTCGGCTTGAACGTCAAGGCAGTGCAGGGAAAACAGGTTCCTCAGGAATGGACTGACACATCTGGGGGACTCTTGGAATGGTGGCACGACCCTGGAGTTCCTCTCGCCTTTCCTGTGGAGAGCGCCTCCTCTTGAGATGCGACAGGAACGCCGGGAATTCTTTCCCTACGAAACAGGGAAAGTATCCCTCATCTCGAGCTAGGAGGCGGAATCGGGGCTCCCCTGGATGTGTGTGGGACCCCACGTGCTTCCTCTCGAGTGGAGACGGGTATGTCGGGGAACTTCTTGAGTTGCAGCAAGGGTGTGAAGGACCCTTTGGAAGTTCCTTTGGTTAGACGTGATTCGCCTCGAGAAGCCTCAGCGGAAATGGGCCTCATCTCGCCTGGAGGGCAAAACCTCCTGGATTTTCTCGAGTTGCGGCAGGTGCTCTCAACTTACGACGGGGACCTCAGGGACCCGCTCTGGTGGCCTCAGGAAAGGCCAGTCCCCATGCGAGTTCCTCGGGGGCCTCTCGGGATTCCTCTCCCGTCGATGTCGGGGCCTAAGACCTTGTGTGGAGTCGGGGCCGGAACCTGAGGATTCCTCTCCAGTGCTGACATGGATGTTGGGGTACTTCTGGAGTCTGCCCAGGGGAGTCAGTCCTCGTCTCGAATGCGGGCATGCACTTGCGCTTTCCTCCAGAGCGGTAGCAGCAGTGTCACGCAGTCCGCCGCGTGGATCAAAGGATCTATGGTTTTCCCTCGAGTCTTTCCCACGAGGCTTTCCCACGAGGCTTTCCACAGGGCTGTCCCACGTGCACACGTGGTGGGACTCGATCCTCGGCTTGAACGTCAAGGGAGTGCAGGGAAAACAGGTTCCTCTGGAATGGACTGACACATCTGGGGGACTCTTGGAATGGTGGCACGACCCTGGAGTTCCTCTCGCCTTTCCTGTGGAGAGCGGCTCCTCTTGAGATGCGACGGGAACGCCGGGAATTCTTTCCCTACGAAACAGGGAAAGGATCCCTCATCTCGAGCTAGGAGGCGGAAACGGGGCTCCCCTGGATGTGTGCGGGACCCCACGTGCTTCCTCTCGAGTGGAGACGGGTATGTCGGGGAACTTCTTGAGTTGCAGCAAGGGTGTGAAGGACCCTTTGGAAGTTCCAGTGGTTAGATGTGATTGGCCTCGAGAAGCCTCAGCGGAAATGGGCCTCATCTCGCCTGGAGGGCAAAACCTCCTGGATTTTCTCGAGTTGCGGCAGGTGCTCTCGACTTACGACGGGGACCTCAGGGACCCGCTCTGGTGGCCTCAGGAAAGGCCGGTCCCCATGCGAGTTCCTCGGGGGCCTCTCGGGATTCCTCTCCCGTCGATGCCGGGGCCTAAGACCTTGTGTTGGGTCGGGGCCGGAACCTGAGGATTCCTCTCCAGTGCTGACATGGATCTTGGGGTACTTCTGGAGTCTCCCCAGGGGAGTCAGTCCTCGTCTCGAATGCGGGCATGCACTTGCGCTTTCCTCCAGAGCGGTAACAGCAGTATCACGCAGTCCGCCGCGTGGATCAAAGGATCTATGGTTTTCACTCGAGTCTTTCCCACGAGGCTTTCCCACGAGGCTTTCCCACAGGACTGTCCCACGTGCACACGTGGTGGGAGTCGATCCTCGGCTTGAATGTCAAGGCAGTGCAGGGAAAACAGGTTCCTCTGGAATGGACTGACACATCTTGGGGACTCTTGGAATGGTGGCATGACCCTGGAGTTCCTCTCGCCTTTCCTGTGGAGAGCGGCTCCTCTTGAGATGCGACGGGAACGCCGGGAATTCTTTCCCTACGAAACAGGGAAAGGATCCCTCATCTCGAGCTAGGAGGCGGAAACGGGGCTCCCCTGGATGTGTGCGGGACCCACGTGCTTCCTCTCGAGTGGAGACGGGTATGTCGGGGAACTTCTTGAGTTACAGCAAGGGTGTGAAGGACCCTTTGGAAGTTCCAGTGGTTAGATGTGATTGGCCTCGAGAAGCCTCAGCGGAAATGGGCCTCATCTCGCCTGGAGGGCAAAACCTCCTGGATTTTCTCGAGTTGCGGCAGGTGCTCTCGACTTAAGACGGGGACCTCAGGGACCCGCTCTGGTGGCCTCAGGAAAGGCCAGTCCCCATGCGAGTTCCTCGGGGGCCTCTCGGGATTCCTCTCCCGTCGATGCCGGGGCCTAAGACCTTGTGTGGAGTCGGGGCCGGAACCTGAGGATTCCTCTCCAGTGCTGACATGGATCTTGGGGTACTTCTGGAGTCTCCCCAGGGGAGTCAGTCCTCGTCTCGAATGCGGGCATGCACTTGCGCTTTCCTCCAGAGCGGTAGCAGCAGTGTCACGCAGTCCGCCGCGTGGATCAAAGGATCTATGGTTTTCCCTCGAGTCTTTCCCACGAGGCTTTCCCCCGAGGCTTTCCCACAGGGCTGTCCCACGTGCACACGTGGTGGGAGTCGATCCTCGGCTTGAACGTCAAGGCAGTGCAGGGAAAACAGGTTCCTCTGGAATGGACTGACACATCTGGGGGACTCTTGGAATGGTGTCACGACCCTGGAGTTCCTCTCGCCTTTCCTGTGGAGAGCGCCTCCTCTTGAGATGCGATGGGAACGCCGGGAATTCTTTCCCTACGAAACAGGGAAAGGATCCCTCATCTCGAGCTATTAGGCGGAAACGGGGCTCCCCTGGATGTGTGCGGGACCCCACGTGCTTCCTCTCGAGTGGAGACGGGTATGTCGGGGAACTTCTTGAGTTGCAGCAATGGTGTGAAGGACCCTTTGGAAGTTCCAGTGGTTAGATGTGATTGGTCTCGAGAAGCCTCAGCGGAAATGGGCCTCATCGCGCCTGGAGGGCAAAACCTCCTGGATTTTCTCGAGTTGCGGCAGGTGCTCTCGACTTACCTCGGGGACCTCAGGGACCCGCTCTGGTGGCCTCAGGAAAGGCCAGTCCCCATGCGAGTTCCTCGGGGGCCTCTCGGGATTCCTCTCCCGTCGATGCCGGGGCCTAAGACCTTGTGTGGAGTCGGGGCCGGAACCTGAGGATTCCTCTCCAGTGCTGACATGGATCTTGGGGTACTTCTGGAGTCTCCCCAGGGGAGTCAGTCCTCGTCTCGAATGCGGGCATGCACTTGCGCTTTCCTCCAGAGCGGTAGCAGCAGTGTCACGCAGTCCGCCGTGTGGATCAAAGGATCTATGGTTTTCCCTCGAGTCTTTCCCACGAGGATTTCCCACGAGGCTTTCCCACAGGGCTGTCCCACGGGCACACGTGGTGGGAGTCGATCCTCGGCTTGAACGTCAAGGAAGTGCAGGGAGAACAGGTTCCTCTGGAATGGACTGACCCATCTGGGGGACTCTTGGAATGGTGGCAAGACCCTGGAGTTCCTCTCGCCTTTCCTGTGGAGAGCGCCTCCTCTTGAGATGCGACGGGAACGCCGGGAATTCTTTCCCTACGAAACAGGGAAAGGATCCCTGATCTCGAGCTAGGAGGCGGAAACGGGTCTCCCCTGGATGTGTGCGGGACACCACGTGCTTCCTCTCGAGTGGAGACGGGTATGTCGGGGAACTTCTTGAGTTGCAGCAAGGGTGTGAAGGACCCTTTGGAAGTTCCAGTGGTTAGATGTGATTGGCCTCGAGAAGCCTCAGCGGAAATGGGCCTCATCTCGCCTGGAGGGCAAAACCTCCTGGATTTTCTCGAGTTGCGGCAGGTGCTCTCGACTTACAACGGGGACCTCAGGGACCCGCTCTGTTGGCCTCCGGAAAGGCCAGTCCCCATGCGAGTTCCTCGGGGGCCTCTCGGGATTCCTCTCCCGTCGATGCCGGGGCCTAAGACCTTGTGTGGAGTCGGGGCCGGAACCTGAGGATTCCTCTCCAGTGCTGACATGGATCTTGGGGTACTTCTGGAGCCTCCCCAGGGGAGTCAGTCCTCGTCTCGAATGCGGGCATGCACTTGCGCTTTCCTCCAGAGCGGTAGCAGCAGTGTCAAGCAGTCCGCCGCGTGGATCAAAGGATGTATGGTTTTCCCTCGAGTCTTTCCCACGAGGCTTTCTCACGAGGCTTTCCCACAGGGCTGTCCCACGTGCACACGTGGTGGGAGTCGATCCTCGGCTTGAACGTCAAGGCAGTGCAGGGAAAACAGGTTCCTCTGGAATGGACTGACCCATCTGGGGGACTCTTGGAATGGTGGCACGACCCTGGAGTTCCTCTCGCCTTTCCTGTGGAGAGCGCCTCCTCTTGAGATGCGACGGGAACGCCGGGAATTCTTTCCCTACGAAACAGTGAAAGGATCCCTCATCTCGAGCTAGGAGGCGGAAACGGGGCTCCAGTAGATGTGTGCGGGACACCACGTGCTTCTTCTCGAGTGCAGACGGGTATGTCGGGAACTTCTTGAGTTGCAGCAAGGGTGTGAAGGACCCTTTGGAAGTTCCAGTGGTTAGATGTGATTGGCCTCGAGAAGCCTCAGCGGAAATGGGCCTCATCTCGCCTGGAGGGCAAAACCTCCTGGATTTTCTCGAGTTGCGGCAGGTGCTCTCGACTTACGACGGGGACCTCAGGGACCCGCTCTGGTGGCCTCAAGAAAGGCCGGTCCCCATGCGAGTTCCTCGGGGGCCTCTCTGGATTCCTCTCCCGTCGATGCCGGGGCCTAAGACCTTGTGTGGAGTCGGGGCCGGAACCTGAGGATTCCTCTCCAGTGCTGACATGGATCTTGGGGTACTTCTGGAGTCTCCCCAGGGGAGTCAGTCCTCGTCTCGAATGCGGGCATGCACTTGCGCTTTCCTCCAGAGCGGTAGCAGCAGTGTCACGCAGTCCGCCGCGTGGATCAAAGGATCTATGGTTTTCCCTCGAGTCTTTCCCACGAGGCTTTCCCACGAGGCTTTCCCTCAGGACTGTCCCACGTGCACACGTGGTGGGAGTCGATCCTCGGCTTGAACGTCAAGGCAGTGCAGGGAAAACAGGTTCCTCTGGAATGGACTGACACATCTGGGGGACTCTTGGAATGGTGGCATGACCCTGGAGTTCCTCTCGCCTTTCCTGTGGAGAGCGGCTCCTCTTGAGATGCGACGGGAACGCCGGGAATTCTTTCCCTACGAAACAGGGAAAGGATCCCTCATCTCGAGCTAGGAGGCGGAAACGGGGCTCCCCTGGATGTGTGCGTGACACCACGTGCTTCCTCTCGAGTGGAGACGGGTATGTCGGGGAACTTCTTGAGTTGCAACAATGGTGTGAAGGACCCTTTGGAAGTTCCAGTGGTTAGATGTGATTGGCCTCGAGAAGCCTCAGCGGAAATGGGCCTCATCTCGCCTGGAGGGCAAAACCTCCTGGATTTTCTCGAGTTGCGGCAGGTGCTCTCGACTTACGACGGGGACCTCGGGGACCCGCTCTGGTGGCCTCAGGAAAGGCCAGTCCCCATGCGAGTTCCTCGGGGGCCTCTCGGGATTCCTCTCCCGTCGATGCCGGGGCCTAAGACCTTGTGTGGAGTCGGGGCCGGAACCTGAGGATTCCTCTCCAGTGCTGACAAGGATCTTGGGGTACTTCTGGAGTCTCCCCAGGGGAGTCAGTCCTCGTCTCGAATGCGGGCATGCACTTGCGCTTTCCTTCAGAGCGGTAGCAGCAGTGTCACACAGTCCGCCGCGTGGATCAAAGGATCAATGGTTTTCCCTCGAGTCTTTACCACGAGGCTTTCCCACGAGGCTTTCCCACAGGGCTGTCCCACGTGCACACGTGGTGGGAGTCGATCCTCGGCTTGAACGTCAAGGCACTGCAGGGAAAACAGGTTCCTCTGGAATGGACTGACACATCTGGGGGACTCTTGGAATGGTGGCATGACCCTGGAGTTCCTCTCTGCTTTCCTGTGGAGAGCGCCTCCTCTTGAGATGCGACGGGAACGCCGGGAATTCTTTCCCTACGAAACAGTGAAAGGATCCCTCATCTCGAGCTAGGAGGCGGAAACGGGGCTCCCCTGGATGTGTGCGGGACACCACGTGCTTCTTCTCGAGTGCAGACGGGTATGTCGGGAACTTCTTGAGTTGCAGCAAGGGTGTGAAGGACCCTTTGGAAGTTCCAGTGGTTAGATGTGATTGGCCTCGAGAAGCCTCAGCGGAAATGGGCCTCATCTCGCCTGGAGGGCAAAACCTCCTGGATTTTCTCGAGTTGCGGCAGGTGCTCTCGACTTACGACGGGGACCTCAGGGACCCGCTCTGGTGGCCTCAAGAAAGGCCGGTCCCCATGCGAGTTCCTCGAAGGCCTCTCTGGATTCCTCTCCCGTCGATGCCGGGGCCTAAGACCTTGTGTGGAGTCGGGGCCGGAACCTGAGGATTCCTCTCCAGTGCTGACATGGATCTTGGGGTACTTCTGGAGTCTCCCCAGGGGAGTCAGTCCTCGTCTCGAATGCGGGCATGCACTTGCGCTTTCCTCCAGAGCGGTAGCAGCAGTGTCACGCAGTCCGCCGCGTGGATCAAAGGATCTATGGTTTTCCCTCGAGTCTTTCCCACGAGGCTTTCCCACGAGGCTTTCCCACAGGGCTGTCCCACGTGCACACGTGGTGGGAGTCGATCCTCGGCTTGAACGTCAAGGTAGTGCAGGGAAAACAGGTTCCTCTGGAATGGACTGACCCATCTGGGGGACTCTTGGAATGGTGGCACGACCCTGGAGTTCCTCTCGCCTTTCCTGTGGAGAGCGCCTCCTCTTGAGATGCGACGGGAACGCCGGGAATTCTTTCCCTACGAAACAGGGAAAGGATCCCTGATCTCGAGCTAGAAGGCGGAAACGGGTCTCCCCTGGATGTGTGCGTGACACTACGTGCTTCCTCTCGAGTGCAGACGGGTATGTCGGGGAACTTCTTGAGTTGCAGCAAGGGTGTGAAGGACCCTTTGGAAGTTCCAGTGGTTAGATGTGATTGGCCTCGAGAAGCCTCAGCGGAAATGGGCCTCATCTCGCCTGGAGGGCAAAACCTCCTGGATTTTCTCGAGTTGCGGCAGGTGCTCTCGACTTACAACGGGGACCTCAGGGACCCGCTCTGTTGGCCTCCGGAAAGGCCAGTCCCCATGCGAGTTCCTCGGCGGCCTCTCGGGATTCCTCTCCCGTCGATGCCGGGGCCTAAGACCTTGTCTGGAGTCGGGGCCGGAACCTGAGGATTCCTCTCCAGTGTTGACATGGATCTTGGGGTACTTCTGGAGTCTCCCCAGGGGAGTCAGTCCTCGTCTCGAATGCGGGCATGCACTTGCGCTTTCCTCCAGAGCGGTAGCAGCAGTGTCACGCAGTCCGCCACGTGGATCAAAGGATCTATGGTTTTCCCTCGAGTCTTTCCCACGAGGCTTTCCCACGAGGCTTTCCCACAGGGCTGTCCCACGTGCACACGTGGTGGGAGTCGATCCTCGGCTTGAACGTCAAGGCAGTGCAGGGAAAACAGGTTCCTCTGGAATGGACTGACACATCTGGGGGACTCTTGGAATGGTGGCATGACCCTGGAGTTCCTCTCTGCTTTCCTGTGGAGAGCGCCTCCTCTTGAGATGCGACGGGAACGCCGGGAATTCTTTCCCTACGAAACAGTGAAAGGATCCCTCATCTCGAGCTAGGAGGCGGAAACGGGGCTCCCCTGGATGTGTGCGGGACACCACGTGCTTCTTCTCGAGTGCAGACGGGTATGTCGGGAACTTCTTGAGTTGCAGCAAGGGTGTGAAGGACCCTTTGGAAGTTCCAGTGGTTAGATGTGATTGGCCTCGAGAAGCCTCAGCGGAAATGGGCCTCATCTCGCCTGGAGGGCAAAACCTCCTGGATTTTCTCGAGTTGCGGCAGGTGCTCTCGACTTACGACGGGGACCTCAGGGACCCGCTCTGGTGGCCTCAGGAAAGGCCGGGCCCATGCGAGTTCCTCGGGGGCCTCTCTGGATTCCTCTCCCGTCGATGCCGGGGCCTAAGACCTTGTGTGGAGTCGGGGCCGGAACCTGAGTATTCCTCTCCAGTGCTGACATGGATCTTGGGGTACTTCTGGAGTCTCCCCAGGGGAGTCAGTCCTCGTCTCGAATGCGGGCATGCACTTGCGCTTTCCTCCAGAGCGGTAGCAGCAGTGTCACGCAGTCCGCCGCGTGGATCAAAGGATCTATGGTTTTCCCTCGAGTCTTTCCACGAGGCTTTCCCACGAGGCTTTCCCACAGGACTGTCCCACGTGCACACGTGGTGGGAGTCGATCCTCGGCTTGAACGTCAAGGCAGTGCAGGGAAAACAGGTTCCTCTGGAATGGACTGACACATCTGGGGGACTCTTGGAATGGTGGCATGACCCTGGAGTTCCTCTCGCCTTTCCTGTGGAGAGCGCCTCCTCTTGAGATGCGACGGGAACTCCGGGAATTCTTTCCCTACGAAACAGGGAAAGGATCCCCCATCTCGAGCTAGGAGGCGGAAACGGGGCTCCCCTGGATGTGTGCGGGGCCCACGTGCTTCCTCTCGAGTGGAGACGGGTATGTCGGGGAACTTCTTGAGTTGCAGCAAGGGTGTGAAGGACCCTTTGGAAGTTCCAGTGGTTAGATGTGATTGGCCTCGAGAAACCTCAGCGGAAATGGGCCTCATCTCGCCTGGAGGGCAAAACCTCCTGGATTTTCTCGAGTTGCGGCAGGTGCTCTCGACTTACGACGGGGACCTCAGGGACCCGCTCTGGTGGCCTCAGGAAAGGCCAGTCCCCATGCGAGTTCCTCGGGGGCCTCTCGGGATTCCTCTCCCGTCGATGCCGGGGCCTAAGACGTTGTGTGGAGTCGGGGCCGGAACCTGAGGATTCCTCTCCAGTGCTGACATGGATCTTGGGGTACTTCTGGAGTCTCCCCAGGGGAGTCAGTCCTCGTCTCGAATGCGGGCATGCACTTGCGCTTTCCTCCAGAGCGGTAGCAGCAGTGTCACGCAGTCCGCCGCGTGGATCAAAGGATCTATGGTTTTCCCTCGAGTTTTCCCACGAGGCTTTCCCACGAGGCTTTCCCACAGGGCTGTCCCACGTGCACACGTGGTGGGAGGGGATCCTCGGCTTGAACGTCAAGGCAGTGCAGGGAAAACAGGTTCCTCTGGAATGGACTGACACATCTGAGGGACTCTTGGAATGGTGGCACGACCCTGGAGTTCCTCTCGCCTTTCCTATGGAGAGCGCCTACTCTTGAGATGCGACGGGAACGCCGGGAATTCTTTCCCTACGAAACAGGGAAAGGATCCCTCATCTCGAGCTAGGAGGCGGAAACGGGGCTCCCCTGGATGTGTGCGGGACCCCACGTGCTTCCTCTCGAGTGGAGACGGGTATGTCGGGGAACTTCTTGAGTTGCAGCCAGGGTGTGAAGGACCCTTTGGAAGTTCCAGTGGTTAGATGTGATTGGCCTCGAGAAGCCCCAGCGGAAATGGGCCTCATCTCGCCTGGAGGGCAAAACCTCCTGGATTTTCTCGAGTTACAGCAGGTGCTCTCGACTTACGACGGGGACCTCAGGGACCCGCTCTGGTGGCCTCAGGAAAGGCCAGTCCCCATGCGAGTTCCTCGGGGGCCTCTCGAGATTACTCTCCCGTCGATGCCGGGGCCTAAGACCTTGTGTGGAGTCGGGGCCGGAACCTGCGGATTCCTCTTCAGTGCTGACTTGGATCTTGGGGTACTTCTGGAGTCTCCCCAGGGGAGTCAGTCCTCGTCTCGAATGCGGGCATGCAATTGCGCTTTCCTCCACAGCGGTAGCAGCAGTGTCACGCAGTCCGCCGCGTGGATCAAAGGATCTATGGTTTTCCCTCGAGTCTTTCCCACGAGGCTTTCCCACGAGGCTTTCGCACAGGGCTGTCCCACGTGCACACGTGGTGGGAGTCGATCTTCGGCTTGAACGTCAAGGCAGTGCAGGGAAAACAGGTTCCTCTGGAATGGACTGACACATCTGGGGGACTCTTGGAATGGTGGCACGACCCTGGAGTTCCTCTCGCCTTTCCTGTGGAGAGCGCCTCCTCTTGAGATGCGACGGGAACGCCGGGAATTCTTTCCCTACGAAACAGGGAAAGGATCCCTCATCTCGAGCTAGGAGGCGGAAACGGGGCTCCCCTGGATGTGTGCGGGACCCCACGTGCTTCCTTTCGAGTGGAGACGGGTATGTCGGGGAACTTCTTCAGTTGCAGCGAGGGTGTGAAGGACCCTTTGGAAGTTCCAGTGGTTAGACGTGATTCGCCTCGAGAAGCCTCAGCGGAAATGGGCCTCATCTCGCCTGGAGGGCAAAACCTCCTGGATTTTCTCGAGTTGCGGCAGGTGCTCTCGACTTACGACGGGGACCTCAGGGACCCGCTCTGGTGGCCTCAGGAAAGGCCAGTCCCCATGCGAGTTCCTCGGGGGCCTCTCGGGATTACTCTCCCGTCGATGCCGGGGCCTAAGACCTTGTGTGGAGTCGGGGCCGGAACCTGAGGATTCCTCTCCAGTGCTGACATGGATGTTGGGGTACTTCTGGAGTCTGCCCAGGGGAGTCAGTCCTCGTCTCGAATGCGGGCATGCACTTGCGCTTTCCTCCAGAGCGGTAGCAGCAGTGTCACGCAGTCCGCCGCGTGGATCAAAGGATCTATGGTTTTCCCTCGAGTCTTTCCCACGAGGCTTTCCCACGAGGCTTTCCACAGGGCTGTCCCACGTGCACACGTGGTGGGACTCGATCCTCGGCTTGAACGTCAAGGCAGTGCAGGGAAAACAGGTTCCTCTGGAATGGACTGACACATCTGGGGGTCTCTTGGAATGGTGGCACGACCCTGGAGTTCCTCTCGCCTTTCCTGTGGAGAGCGCCTCCTCTTGAGATGTGACGGGAACGCCGGGAATTCTTTCCCTACGAAACAGGGAAAGGATCCCTCATCTCTAGCTAGGAGGCGGAAATGGGGCTCCCATGGATGTTTGCGGGACCCCACTTGCTTCCTTTCGAGTGGAGACGGGTATGTCGGGGAACTTCTTGAGTTGCAGCAAGGGTGTGAAGGACCCTTTGGAAGTTCCAGTGGTTAGATGTGATTGGCCTCGAGAAGCCTCAGCGGAAATGGGCCTCATCTCGCCTGGAGGGCAAAACCTCCTGGATTTTCTCGAGTTGCGGCAGGTGCTCTCGACTTACGATGGGGACCTCAGGGACCCGCTCTGGTGGCCTCAGGAAAGGCCAGTCCCCATGCGAGTTCCTCGGGGTCCTCTTGGGATTCCTTTCCCGTCGATGCCGGGGCCTAAGACCTTGTGTGGAGTCGGGGCCGGAAACTGAGGATTCCTCTCCAGTGCTGACATGGATCTTGGGGTACTTCTGGGGTCTCCCTAGGGGAGTCAGTCCTCGTCTCGAATGCGGGCATGCACTTGCGCTTTCCTCCAGAGCGGTAGCAGCAGTGTCACGCAGTCCGCCGCGTGGATCACAGGATCTGTGGTTTTCCCTCGAGTCTTTCCCACGAGGCTTTCCCACGAGGCTTTCCCACAGGGCTGTCCCACGTGCACACGTGGTGGGAGTGGATCCTCGGCTTGAACGTCAAGGCAGTGCAGGGAAAACAGGTTCCTCTGGAATGGACTGACACATCTGGGGGACTCTTGGAATGGTGGCACGACCCTGGAGTTCCTCTCGCCTTTCCTGTGGAGAGCGCCTCCTCTTGAGATGCGACGGGAACGCCGGGAATTCTTTCCCTACGAAACAGGGAAAGGATCCCTCATCTCGAGCTAGGAGTCGGAAACGGGGCACCCCTGGATGTGTGCGGGACCCCACGTGCTTCCTCTCGAGTGGAGACGGGTATGTCGGGGAACTTCTTGAGTTGCAGCAAGGGTGTGAAGGACCCTTTGGAAGTTCCAGTGGTTAGATGTGATTGGCCTCGAGAAGCCTCAGCGGAAATGGGCCTCATCTCGCCTGGAGGGCAAAACCTCCTGGATTTTCTCGAGTTGCAGCAGGTGCTCTCGACTTACGACGGAGACCTCAGGGAACCGCTCTGGTGGCCTCAGGAAAGGCCAGTCCCCATGCGAGTTCCTCGCGGGCCTCTCGGCATTCTTCTCCCGTCGATGCCGGGGCCTAAGACCTTGTGTGGAGTCGGGGCCGAACCTGAGGATTCCTCTCCAGTGCTGACATTGATCTTGGGGTACTTCTGGAGTCTCCCCAGGGGAGTCAGTCGTCGTCTCGAATGCGGGCATGCACTTGCGCTTTCCTACAGAGCGGTAGCAGCAGTGTCACGCAGTCCGCCGCTTGGATCACAGGATTTATTGTTTTCCCTCGTGTCGTTCCCACGAGGCTTTCCCACGAGGCTTTCCCACAGGGCTGTCCCACGTGCACACGTGGTGGGAGGGGATCCTCGGCTTGAACGTCAAGGCAGTGCAGGGAAAACAGGTTCCTCTGGAATGGACTGACACATCTGAGGGACTCTTGGAATGGTGGTACGACGCTGGAGTTCCTCTCGCCTTTCCTATGGAGAGCGCCTCCTCTTGAGATGCGACGGGAACGCCGGGAATTCTTTCCCTACGAAACAGGGAAAGGATCCCTCATCTCGAGCTAGGAGTCGGAAACGGGGCTCCCCTGGATGAGTGCGGGACCCCACGTGCTTCCTCTCGAGTGGAGACGGGTATGTCGGGGAACTTCTTGAGTTGCAGCAAGGGTGTGAAGGACCCTTTGGAAGTTCCAGTTGGTAGACGTGATTAGCCTCGAGAAGCCTCAGCGGAAATGGGCCTCATCTCGCCTGGATGGCAAAACCTCCTGGATTTTCTCGAGTTGCGGCAGGTACTCTCCACTTACGACGGGGACCTCAGGGACCCGCTCTGGTGGCCTCAGGAAAGACCAGTCCCCATGCGAGTTCCTCGGGGGCCTCTCGGCATTACTCTCCCGTCGATGCTGGGGCCTAAGACCTTGTGCGGAGTCGGGGCCGGAACCTGAGGATTCCTCTCCAGTGCTGACATGGATCTTGGGGTACTTCAGGAGTCTCCCCAGGGGAGTCAGTCCTCATCTCGAATGCGGGCATGCACTTGCGCTTTCCTCCAGAGCGGTAGCAGCAGTGTCACGCAGTCCGCCGCGTGCATCAAAGGATCTATGGTTTTCCCTTGAGTCTTTCCCACGAGGCTTTCCCCCGAGGCTTTCCCACAGGGCTGTCCCACGTGCACACTTGGTGGGAGTCGATCCTCGGCTTGAACGTCAAGGCAGTGCAGGGAAAACAGGTTCCTCTGGAATGGACTGACACATCTGGGCGTCTCTTGGAATGGTGGCACGACCCTGGAGTTCCTCTCGCCTCTCCTGTGGAGAGCGCCTCCTCTTGAGATGCGACGGGAACGCCGGGAATTCTTACCCTAAGAAACAGGGAAAGGATCCCTCATCTCGAGCTAGGAGGGGGAAACGGGGCTCCCCTGGATGTGTACGGGACGCCACGTGTTTCCTCTCGAGTGGAGACGGGTATGTCGGGGAACTTCTTGAGTTGCAGCAAGGGTGTGAAGGACCCTTTGGAAGTTCCAGTGGTTAGATGTGATTGGCCTCGAGAAGCCTCAGCGGAAATGGGCCTCATCTCGCCTGGAGGGCAAAACCTCCAGGATTTTCTCGAGTTGCAGCAGGTGCTCTCGACTTACGACGGGGACCTCAGGGAACCGCTCTGGTGGCCTCAGGAAAGGCCAGTCCCCATGCGAGTTCCTCGCGGGCCTCTCGGCATTCTTCTCCCGTCGATGCCGGGGCCTAAGACCTTGTGTGGAGTCGGGGCCGAACCTGAGGATTCCTCTCCAGTGCTGACATGGATCTTGGGGTACTTCTGGAGTCTCCCCAGGGGAGTCAGTCCTCGTCTCGAATGCGGGCATGCACTTGCGCTTTCCTCCAGAGCGGTAGCAGCAGTGTCACGCAGTCCGGCGCGTGGATCAAAGGATCTATGGTTTTCCCTCGAGTCTTTCCCACGAGCCTTTCCCACGAGGCTTTCCCACAGGGCTGTCCCACGTGCACACGTGGTGGGAGTCGATCCTCGGCTTGAACGTCAAGGCAGTGCAGGGAAAACAGGTTCCTCTGGAATGGACTGACACATCTGGGGGACTCTTGGAATGGTGGCACGACCCTGGAGTTCCTCTCGCCTTTCCTGTGGAGAGCGCCTCCTCTTGAGATGCGACGGGAACGCCGGGAATTCTTTCCCTACGAAACAGGGAAAGGATCCCTCATCTCGAGCTAGGAGGCGGAAACGGGGCTCCCCTGGATGTGTGCGGGACCCCACGTGCTTCCTCTCGAGTGGAGACGGGTATGTCGGGGAACTTCTTGAGTTGCAGCAAGGGTGTGAAGGACCCTTTGGAAGTTCCAGTGGTTAGACGTGATTCGCCTCGAGAAGCCTCAGCGGAAATGGGCCTCATCTCGCCTGGAGGGCAAAACCTCCTGGATTTTCTCGAGTTGCGGCAGGTGCTCTCGACTTACGACGGGGACGTCAGGGACCCGCTCTGGTGGCCTCAGGAAAGGCCAGTCCCCATGCGAGTTCCTCGGGGGCCTCTCGGGATTCCTCTCCTGTCGATGCCGGGGCCTAAGACCTTGTGTGGAGTCGGGGCCGGAACCTGCGGATTCCTCTCCAGTGCTGACATGGATCTTGGGGTACTTCTGGAGTCTCCCCAGGGGAGTCAGTCCTCGTCTCGAATGCGGGCATGCACTTGCGCTTTCCTCCAGAGCGGTAGCAGCAGTGTCACGCAGTCCGCCGCTTGGATCACAGGATCTATGGTTTTCCCTCGAGTTTTCCCACGAGGCTTTCCCACGAGGCTTTCCCACAGGGCTGTCCCACGTGCACACGTGGTGGGAGGGGATCCTCGGCTTGAACGTCAAGGCAGTGCAGGGAAAACAGGTTCCTCTGGAATGGACTGACACATCTGAGGGACTCTTGGAATGGTGGCACGACCCTGGAGTTCCTCTCGCCTTTCCTATGGAGAGCGCCTCCTCTTGAGATGCGACGGGAACGCCGGGAATTCTTTCCCTACGAAACAGGGAAAGGATCCCTCATCTCGAGCTAGGAGGCGGAAACGGGGCTTCCCTGGATGTGTGCGGGACCCCACGTGCTTCCTCTCGAGTGGAGACGGGTATGTCGGGGAACTTCTTGAGTTGCAGCCAGGGTGTGAAGGACCCTTTGGAAGTTCCAGTGGTTAGATGTGATTGGCCTCGAGAAGCCCCAGCGGAAATGGGCCTCATCTCGCCTGGAGGGCAAAACCTCCTGGATTTTCTCGAGTTACAGCAGGTGCTCTCGACTTACGACGGGGACCTCAGGGACCCGCTCTGGTGGCCTCAGGAAAGGCCAGTCCCCATGCGAGTTCCTCGGGGGCCTCTCGAGATTACTCTCCCGTCGATGCCGGGGCCTAAGACCTTGTGTGGAGTCGGGGCCGGAACCTGCGGATTCCTCTTCAGTGCTGACTTGGATCTTGGGGTACTTCTGGAGTCTCCCCAGGGGAGTCAGTCCTCGTCTCGAATGCGGGCATGCAATTGCGCTTTCCTCCACAGCGGTAGCAGCAGTGTCACGCAGTCCGCCGCGTGGATCAAAGGATCTATGGTTTTCCCTCGAGTCTTTCCCACGAGGCTTTCCCACGAGGCTTTCCCACAGGGCTGTCCCACGTGCACACGTGGTGGGAGTCGATCCTCGTCTTGAACGTCAAGGCAGTGCAGGGAAAACAGGTTCCTCTGGAATGGACTGACACATCTGGGGGACTCTTGGAATGGTGGCACGACCCTGGAGTTCCTCTCGCCTTTCCTGTGGAGAGCGCCTCCTCTTGAGATGCGACGGGAACGCCGGGAATTCTTTCCCTACGAAACAGGGAAAGGATCCCTCATCTCGAGCTAGGAGGCGGAAACGGGGCTCCCCTGGATGTGTGCGGGACCCCACGTGCTTCCTTTCGAGTGGAGACGGGTATGTCGGGGAACTTCTTCAGTTGCAGCGAGGGTGTGAAGGACCCTTTGGAAGTTCCAGTGGTTAGACGTGATTCGCCTCGAGAAGCCTCAGCGGAAATGGGCCTCATCTCGCCTGGAGGGCAAAACCTCCTGGATTTTCTAGAGTTGCGGCAGGTGCTCTCGACTTACGACGGGGACCTCAGGGACCCGCTCTGGTGGCCTCAGGAAAGGCCAGTCCCCATGCGAGTTCCTTGGGGGCCTCTCGGGATTCCTCTCCCGTCGATGCCGGGGCCTAAGACCTTGTGTGGAGTCGGGGCCGGAACCTGAGGATTCCTCTCCAGTGCTGACATGGATGTTGGGGTACTTCTGGAGTCTGCCCAGGGGAGTCAGTCCTCGTCTCGAATGCGGGCATGCACTTGCGCTTTCCTCCAGAGCGGTAGCAGCAGTGTCACGCAGTCCGCTGCGTGGATCAAAGGATCTATGGTTTTCCCTCGAGTCTTTCCCACGAGGCTTTCCCACGAGGCTTTCCCACAGGGCTGTCCCACGTGCACACGTGGTGGGAGTGGATCCTCGGCTTGAACGTCAAGGCAGTGCAGGGAAAACAGGTTCCTCTGGAATGGACTGACACATCTGGGGGACTCTTGGAATGGTGGCACGACCCTGGAGTTCCTCTCGCCTTTCCTGTGGAGAGCGCCTCCTCTTGAGATGCGACGGGAACGCCGGGAATTCTTTCCCTACGAAACAGGGAAAGGATCCCTCATCTCGAGCTAGGAGTCGGAAACGGGGCACCCCTGGATGTGTGCGGGACCCCACGTGCTTCCTCTCGAGTGGAGACGGGTATGTCGGGGAACTTCTTGAGTTGCAGCAAGGGTGTGAAGGACCCTTTGGAAGTTCCAGTGGTTAGATGTGATTGGCCTCGAGAAGCCTCAGCGGAAATGGGCCTCATCTCGCCTGGAGGGCAAAACCTCCTGGATTTTCTCGAGTTGCAGCAGGTGCTCTCGACTTACGACGGAGACCTCAGGGAACCGCTCTGGTGGCCTCAGGAAAGGCCAGTCCCCATGCGAGTTCCTCGGGGGCCTCTCGGCATTCTTCTCCCGTCGATGCCGGGGCCTAAGACCTTGTGTGGAGTCGGGGCCGAACCTGAGGATTCCTCTCCAGTGCTGACATTGATCTTGGGGTACTTCTGGAGTCTCCCCAGGGGAGTCAGTCGTCGTCTCGAATGCGGGCATGCACTTGCGCTTTCCTCCAGAGCGGTAGCAGCAGTGTCACGCAGTCCGCCGCTTGGATCACAGGATTTATTGTTTTCCCTCGTGTCATTCCCACGAGGCTTTCCCACGAGGCTTTCCCACAGGGCTGTCCCACGTGCACACGTGGTGGGAGGGGATCCTCGGCTTGAACGTCAAGGCAGTGCAGGGAAAACAGGTTCCTCTGGAATGGACTGACACATCTGAGGGACTCTTGGAATGGTGGCACGACCCTGGAGTTCCTCTCGCCTTTCCTATGGAGAGCGCCTCCTCTTGAGATGCGACGGGAACGTCGGGAATTCTTTCCCTACGAAACAGGGAAAGGATCCCTCATCTCGAGCTAGGAGTCGGAAACGGGGCTCCCCTGGATGAGTGCGGGACCCCACGTGCTTCCTCTCGAGTGGAGACGGGTATGTCGGGGAACTTCTTGAGTTGCAGCAAGGGTGTGAAGGACCCTTTGGAAGTTCCAGTTGTTAGACGTGATTAGCCTCGAGAAGCCTCAGCGGAAATGGGCCTCATCTCGCCTGGATGGCAAAACCTCCTGGATTTTCTCGAGTTGCGGCAGGTACTCTCCACTTACGACGGGGACCTCAGGGACCCGCTCTGGTGGCCTCAGGAAAGACCAGTCCCCATGCGAGTTCCTCGGGGGCCTCTCGGCATTACTCTCCCGTCGATGCTGGGGCCTAAGACCTTGTGCGGAGTCGGGGCCGGAACCTGAGGATTCCTCTCCAGTGCTGACATGGATCTTGGGGTACTTCAGGAGTCTCCCCAGGGGAGTCAGTCCTCGTCTCGAATGCGGGCATGCACTTGCGCTTTCCTCCAGCGCGGTAGCAGCAGTGTCACGCAGTCCGCCGCGTGCATCAAAGGATCTATGGTTTTCCCTCGAGTCTTTCCCACGAGGCTTTCCCCCGAGGCTTTCCCACAGGGCTGTCCCACGTGCACACTTGGTGGGAGTCGATCCTCGGCTTGAACGTCAAGGCAGTGCAGGGAAAACAGGTTCCTCTGGAATGGACTGACACATCTGGGCGTCTCTTGGAATGGTGGCACGACCCTGGAGTTCCTCTCGCCTCTCCTGTGGAGAGCGCCTCCTCTTGAGATGCGACGGGAACGCCGGGAATTCTTACCCTAAGAAACAGGGAAAGGATCCCTCATCTCGAGCTAGGAGGGGGCAACGGGGCTCCCCTGGATGTGTACGGGACGCCACGTGTTTCCTCTCGAGTGGAGACGGGTATGTCGGGGAACTTCTTGAGTTGCAGCAAGGGTGTGAAGGACCCTTTGGAAGTTCCAGTGGTTAGATGTGATTGGCCTCGAGAAGCCTCAGCGGAAATGGGCCTCATCTCGCCTGGAGGGCAAAACCTCCTGGATTTTCTCGAGTTGCGGCATGTGCTCTGGACTTACGACGGGGACCTCGGGGACCCGCTCTGGTGACCTCAGGAAAGGCCAGTACCCATGCGAGTTCCTCGGGGGCCTCTCGGGATTCCTCTCCCATCGATGCCGGGGCCTAAGACCTTGTGTGGAGTCGGGGCCGGAACCTGAGGATTCCTCTCCAGTGCTGACATGGATGTTGGGGTACTTCTGGAGTCTGCCCAGGGGAGTCAGTCCTCGTCTCGAATGCGGGCATGCACTTGCGCTTTCCTCCAGAGCGGTAGCAGCAGTGTCACGCAGTCCGCCGCGTGGATCAAAGGATCTATGGTTTTCCCTCGAGTCTTTCCCACGAGGCTTTCTCACGAGGCTTTCCCACAGGGCTGTCCCACGTGCACACGTGGTGGGAGTCGATCCTCGGCTTGAACGTCAAGGCAGTGCAGGGAAAACAGGTTCCTCTGGAATGGACTGACACATCTGGGGGACTCTTGGAATGGTGGCACGACCCTGGAGTTCCTCTCGCCTTTCCTGTGGAGAGCGCCTCCTCTTGAGATGCGACGGGAACGCCGGGAATTCTTTCCCTACGAAACAGGGAAAGGATCCCTGATCTCGAGCTAGGAGGCGGAAACGGGGCTCCCCTGGATGTGTGCGGGACCCCACGTGCTTCCTCTCGAGTGGAGACGGGTATGTCGGGGAACTTCTTGAGTTGCAGCAATGGTGTGAAGGACCCTTTGGAAGTTCCAGTGGTTAGATGTGATTGGCCTCGAGAAGCCTCAGCGGAAATGGGCCTCATCGCGCCTGGAGGGCAAAACCTCCTGGATTTTCTCGAGTTGCGGCAGGTGCTCTCGACTTACGATGGGGACCTCAGGGACCCGCTCTGGTGGCCTCAGGAAAGGCCAGTCCCCATGCGAGTTCCTCGGGGGCCTCTCGGGATTCCTCTCCCGTCGATGCCGGGGCCTAAGACCTTGTGTGGAGTCGGGGCCGGAACCTGAGGATTCCTCTCCAGTGCTGACATGGATCTTGGGGTACTTCTGGAGTCTCCCCAGGGGAGTCAGTCCTCGTCTCGAATGCGGGCATGCACTTGCGCTTTCCTCCAGAGCGGTAGCAGCAGTGTCACGCAGTCCGCCGTGTGGATCAAAGGATCTATGGTTTTCCCTCGAGTCTTTCCCACGAGGCTTTCCCACGAGGCTTTCCCACAGGGCTGTCCCACGTGCACACGTGGTGGGAGTCGATCCTCGGCTTGAACGTCAAGGCAGTGCAGGGAAAACAGGTTCCTCTGGAATGGACTGACCCATCTGGGGGACTCTTGGAATGGTGGCACGACCCTGGAGTGCCTCTCGCCTTTCCTGTGGAGAGCGCCTCCTCTTGAGATGCGATGGGAACGCCGGGAATTCTTTCCCTACGAAACAGGGAAAGGATCCCTGATCTCGAGCTAGGAGGCGGAAACGGGTCTCCCCTGGATGTGTGCGGGACACCACGTGCTTCCTCTCGAGTGCAGACGGGTATGTCGGGGAACTTCTTGAGTTGCAGCAAGGGTGTGAAGGACCCTTTGGAAGTTCCAGTGGTTAGATGTGATTGGCCCCGAGAAGCCTCAGCGGAAATGGGCCTCATCTCGCCTGGAGGGCAAAACCTCCTGGATTTTCTCGAGTTGCGGCAGGTGCTCTCGACTTACAACGGGGACCTCAGGGACCCGCTCTGGTGGCCTCCGGAAAGGCCAGTCCCCATGCGAGTTCCTCGGGGGCCTCTCGGGATTCCTCTCCCGTCGATGCCGGGGCCTAAGACCTTGTCTGCAGTCAGGGCCGGAACCTGAGGATTCCTCTCCAGTGCTGACAAGGATCTTGGGGTACTTCTGGAGTCTCACCAGGGGAGTCAGTCCTCGTCTCGAATGCGGGCATGCACTTGCGCTTTCCTCCAGAGCGGTAGCAGCAGTGTCACACAGTCCGCCGCGTGGATCAAAGGATCAATGGTTTTCCCTCGAGTCTTTCCCACGAGGCTTTCCCACGAGGGTTTCCCACAGGGCTGTCCCACGTGCACACGTGGTGGGAGTCGATCCTCGGCTTGAACGTCAAGGCACTGCAGGGAAAACAGGTTCCTCTGGAATGGACTGACACATCTGGGGGACTCTTGGAATTGTGGCACGACCCTGGAGTTCCTCTCGCCTTTCCTGTGGAGAGCGCCTCCTCTTGAGATGCGACGGGAACGCCAGGAATTCTTTCCCTACGAAACAGGGAAAGGATCCCTCATCTCGAGCTAGGAGGCGGAAACGGGGCTCCCCTGGATGTGTGCGTGACACCACGTGCTTCCTCTCGAGTGCAGACGGGTATGTCGGGGACCTGCTTGAGTTGCAACAATGGTGTGAAGGACCCTTTGGAAGTTCCAGTGGTTAGATGTGATTGGCCTCGAGAAGCCTCAGCGGAAATGGGCCTCATCTCGCCTGGAGGGCAAAACCTCCTGGATTTTCTCGAGTTGCGGCAGGTGCTCTCGACTTACGACGGGGACCTCAGGGACCCGCTCTGGTGGCCTCAGGAAAGGCCAGTCCCCATGCGAGTTCCTCGGGGGCCTCTCGGGATTCCTCTCCCGTCGATGCCGGGGCCTAAGACCTTGTGTGGAGTCGGGGCCGGAACCTGAGGATTCCTCTCCAGTGCTGACATGGATCTTGGGGTACTTCTGGAGTCTCCCCAGGGGAGTCAGTCCTCGTCTCGAATGCGGGCATGCACTTGCGCTTTCCTCCAGAGCGGTAGCAGCAGTGTCACGCAGTCCGCCGCGTGGATCAAAGGATCTATGGTTTTCCCTCGAGTCTTTCCCACGAGGCTTTCCCACGAGGCTTTCCCACAGGGCTGTCCCACGTGCACACGTGGTGGGAGTCGATCCTCGTCTTGAACGTCAAGGCAGTGCAAGGAAAACAGGTTCCTCTGGAATGGACTGACACATCTGGGGGACTCTTGGAATGGTGGCACGACCCTGGAGTTCCTCTCGCCTTTCCTGTGGAGAGCGCCTCCTCTTGAGATGCGACGGGAACGCCGGGAATTCTTTCCCTACGAAACAGGGAAAGGATCCCTCATCTCGAGCTAGGAGGCGGAAACGGGGCTCCCCTGGATGTGTGCGGGACCCACGTGCTTCCTCTCGAGTGGAGACGGGTATGTCGGGGAACTTCTTGAGTTGCAGCAAGGGTGTGAAGGACCCTTTGGAAGTTCCAGTGGTTAGACGTGATTAGCCTCGAGAAGCCTCAGCGGAAATGGGCCTCATCTCGCCTGGAGGGCAAAACCTCCTTGATTTTCTCGAGTTGCGGCAGGTGCTCTCGACTTACGACGGGGACCTCAGGGACCCGCTCTGGTGGCCTCAGGAAAGGCCAGTCCCCATGCGAGATCCTCGGGGGCCTCTCGGTATTTCTCTCCCGTCGATGCCGGTGCCTAAGACCTTGTGTGGAGTCGGGGCCGGAAACTGAGGATTCCTCTCCAGTGCTGACATGGATCTTGGGGTACTTCTGGAGTCTCCCCAGGGGAGCCAGTCTTCGTCTCGAATGCGGGCATGCACTTGCGCTTTCCTCCAGAGCGGTAGCAGCAGTGTCACGCAGTCCGCCGCGTGGATCAAAGGATCTATGGTTTTCCCTCGAGTCTTTCCCACGAGGCTTTCCCACGAGGCTTTCCCACAGGGCTGTCCCACGTGCACACGTGGTGGGAGTCGATCCTCGGCTTGAACGTCAAGGCAGTGCAGGGAACACAGGTTCCTCTGGAATGGACTGACACATCTGGGGGACTCTTGGAATGGTGGCACGACCCTGGAGTTCCTCTCGCCTTTCCTGTGGAGAGCGCCTCCTCTTGAGATGCGACGGGAACGCCGGGAACTCTTTCCCTACGAAACAGGGAAACGATCCCTCATCTCGAGTTAGGAGGCGGAAACGGGGCTCCCCTGGATGTGTGCGGGACCCCACGTGCTTCATCTCGAGTGGAGACGGGTATGTCGGGGAACTTCTTGAGTTGCAGCAATGGTGTGAAGGACCCTTTGGAAGTTCCAGTGGTTAGATGTGATTGGTCTAGAGAAGCCTCAGCGGAAATGGGCCTCATCGCGCCTGGAGGGCAAAACCTCCTGGATTTTCTCGAGTTGGGGCAGGTGCTCTCGACTTACGACGGGGACCTCAGGGACCCGCTCTGGTGGCCTCAGGAAAGGCCAGTCCCCATGCGAGTTCCTCGGGGGCCTCTCGGGATTCCTCTCCCGTCGATGCCGGGGCCTAAGACCTTGTGTGGAGTCGGGGCCGGAACCTGAGGATTCCTCTCCAGTGCTGACATGGATCTTGGGGTACTTCTGGAGTCTCCCCAGGGGAGTCAGTCCTCGTCTCGAATGCGGGCATGCACTTGCGCTTTCCTCCAGAGCGGTAGCAGCAGTGTCACGCAGTCCGCCGCGTGGATCAAAGGATCTATGGTTTTCCCTCGAGTCTTTCCCACGAGGCTTTCCCACGAGGCTTTCCCACAGGGCTGTCCCACGTGCACACGTGGTGGGAGTCGATCCTCGTCTTGAACGTCAAGGCAGTGCAAGGAAAACAGGTTCCTCTGGAATGGACTGACACATCTGGGGGACTCTTGGAATGGTGGCACGACCCTGGAGTTCCTCTCGCCTTTCCTGTGGAGAGCGCCTCCTCTTGAGATGCGACGGGAACGCCGGGAATTCTTTCCCTACGAAACAGGGAAAGGATCCCTCATCTCGAGCTAGGAGGCGGAAACGTGGCTCCCCTGGATGTGTGCGGGACACCACGTGCTTCCTCTCGAGTGGAGACGGGTATGTCGGTGAACTTCTTGAGTTGCAGCAAGGGTGTGAAGGACCCTTTGGAAGTTCCAGTGGTTAGATGTGATTGGCCTCGAGAAGCCTCAGCGGAAATGGGCCTCATCTCGCCTGGAGGGCAAAACCTCCTGGATTTTCTCGAGTTGCGGCAGGTGCTCTCGACGTATGACGGGGACCTCAGGGACCCGCTCTGGTGGCCTCAGGAAAGGCCAGTCCCCATGCGAGTTCCTCGGGGGCCTCTCGGGATTCCTCTCCCGTCGATGCCGGGGCCTAAGACCTTGTGTGGAGTCGGGGCCGGAACCTGAGGATTCCTCTCCAGTGCTGACATGGATCTTGGGGTACTTCTGGAGTCTCCCCAGGGGAGTCAGTCCTCGTCTCGAATGCGGGCATGCACTTGCGCTTTCCTCCAGAGCGGTAGCAGCAGTGTCACGCAGTCCGCCGCGTGGATCAAAGGATCTATGGTTTTCCCTCGAGTCTTTCCCACGAGGCTTTCCCACGAGGCTTTCCCACAGGGCTGTCCCACGTGCACACGTGGTGGGAGTCAATCCTCGGCTTGAACGTCAAGGCAGTGCAAGGAAAACAGGTTCCTCTGGAATGGACTGACACATCTGGGGGACTCTTGGAATGGTGGCACGACCCTGGAGTTCCTCTCGCCTTTCCTGTGGAGAGCGCCTCCTCTTGAGATGCGACAGGAACGCCGGGAATTCTTTCCCTACGAAAAAGGGAAAGGATCCCTCATATCGAGCTAGGAGGCGGAAACGGGGCTCCCCTGGATGTGTGCGGGACCCACGTGCTTCCTCTCGAGTGGAGACGGGTATGTCGGGGAACTTCTTGAGTTGCAGCAAGGGTGTGAAGGACCCTTTGGAAGTTCCAGTGGTTAGACGTGATTAGCCTCGAGAAGCCTCAGCGGAAATGGGCCTCATCGCGCCTGGAGGGCAAAAACTCCTGGATTTTCTCGAGTTGCGGCAGGTGCTCTCGACTTACGACGGGGACATCAGGGACCCGCTCTGGTGGCCTCAGGAAAGGCCAGTCCCCATGCGAGTTCCTCGGGGGCAACTCGGAATTCCTCTCCCATCAATGCCGGGGCCTAAGACCTTGTGTGGAGTCGGGGCCGGAACCTGAGGATTCCTCTCCAGTGCTGACATGGATCTTGGGGTACTTCTGTAGCCTCCCCAGGGGAGTCAGTCCTCGTCTCGAATGCGGGCATGCACTTGCGCTTTACTCCAGAGCGGTAGCAGCAGTGTTACGCAGTCCGCCGCGTGGATCAAAGGATCTATGGTTTTCCCTCGAGTCTTTCCCACGAGGCTTTCCCACGAGGCTTTCCCACAGGGCTGTCCCACCTGCACACGTGGTGGGAGTCGATCCTCGGCTTGAACGTCAAGGCAGTGCAGGGAACACAGGTTCCTCTGGAATGGACTGACACATCTGGGGGACTCTTGGAATGGTGGCACGACCCTGGAGTTCCTCTCGCCTTTCCTGTGGAGAGCGCCTCCTCTTGAGATGCGACGGGAACGCCGGGAATTCTTTCCCTACGAAACAGGGAAACGATCCCTCATCTCGAGGTAGGAGGCGGAAACGGGGCTCCCCTGGATGTGTGCGGGACCCCACGTGCTTCCTCTCGAGTGGAGACGGGTATGTCGGGGAACTTCTTGAGTTGCAGCAAGGGTGTGAAGGACCCTTTGGAAGTTCCAGTGGTTAGATGTGATTGGCCTCGAGAAGCCTCAGCGGAAATGGGCCTCATCTCGCCTGGAGGGCAAAACCTCCTGGATTTTCTCGAGTTGCGGCAGGTGCTCTCGACGTATGACGGGGACCTCAGGGACCCGCTCTGGTGGCCTCAGGAAAGGCCAGTCCCCATGCGAGTTCCTCGGGGGCCTCTCGGGATTCCTCTCCCGTCGATGCCGGGGCCTAAGACCTTGTGTGGAGTCGGGGCCGGAACCTGAGGATTCCTCTCCAGTGCTGACATGGATCTTGGGGTACTTCTGGAGTCTCCCCAGGGGAGTCAGTCCTCGTCTCGAATGCGGGCATGCATTGCGCTTTCCTCCAGAGCGGTAGCAGCAGTGTCACGCAGTCTGCCGCGTGGATCAAAGGATCTATGGTTTTCCCTCGAGTCTTTCCCACGAGGCTTTCCCACGAGGCTTTCCCACAGGGCTGTCCCACGTGCACACGTGGTGGGAGTGGATCCTCGGCTTGAACGTCAAGGCAGTGCAGGGAAAACAGGTTCCTCTGGAATGGACTGATTCATCTGGGGGACTCTTGGAATGGTGGCACGACCCTGGAGTTCATCTCGCCTTTCCTGTGGAGAGCGCCTCCTCTTGAGATGCGACGGGAACGCCGGGAATTCTTTCCCTACGAAACAGGGAAAGGATCCCTCATCTCGAGCTAGGAGGCGGAAACGGGGCTCCCCTGGATGTGTGCGGGACCCACGTGCTTCCTCTCGAGTGGAGACGGGTATGTCGGGGAACTTCTTGAGTTGCAGCAAGGGTGTGAAGGACCCTTTGGAAGTTCCAGTGGTTAGACGTGATTAGCCTCGAGAAGCCTCAGCGGAAATGGGCCTCATCTCGCCTGGAGGGCAAAACCTCCTGGATTTTCTCGAGTTGCGGCAGGTGCTCTCGACTTACGACGGGGACCTCAGGGACCCGCTCTGGTGGCCTCAGGAAAGGCCAGTCCCCATGCGAGTTCCTCGGGGGCCTCTCGGGATTCCTCTCCCGTCGATGCCGGGGCCTAAGACCTTGTGTGGAGTCGGGGCCGGAACCTGAGAATTCCTCTCCAGTGCTGACATGGATCTTGGGGTACTTCTGGAGTCTCCCCAGGGGAGTCAGTCCTCGTCTCGAATGCGGGCATGCACTTGCGCTTTCCTCCAGAGCGGTAGCAGCAGTGTCACGCAGTCCGCCGCGTGGATCAAAGGATCTATGGTTTTCCCTCGAGTCTTTCCCACGAGGCTTTCCCACGAGGCTTTCCCACAGGACTGTCCCACGTGCACACGTGGTGGGAGTCGATCCTCGGCTTGAACGTCAAGGCAGTGCAGGGAAAACAGGTTCCTCTGGAATGGACTGACACATCTGGGGGACTCTTGGAATGGTGTCACGACCCTGGAGTTCCTCTCGCATTTCCTGTGGAGAGAGCCTCCTCTTGAGATGCGACGGGAACGCCGGGAATTCTTTCCCTACGAAACAGGGAAAGGATCCCTCATCTCGAGCTAGGAGGCGGAAACGGGGCTCCCCTGGATGTGTGCGGGACCCCACGTGCTTCCTCTCGAGTGGAGACGGGTATGTCGGGGAACTTCTTGAGTTGCAGCAATGGTGTGAAGGACCATTTGGAAGTTCCAGTGGTTAGATGTGATTGGACTCGAGAAGCCTCAGCGGAAATGGGCCTCATCTCGCCTGGAGGGCAAAACCTCCTGGATTTTCTCGAGTTGCGGCAGGTGCTCTCGACTTACGACGGGGACATCAGGGAACCGCTCTGGTGGCCTCAGGAAAGGCCAGTCCCCATGCGAGTTCCTCGGGGGCCTCTCGGGATTCCTCTCCCGTCGATGCCGGGGCCTAAGACCTTGTGTGGAGTCGGGGCCGGAACCTGAGGATTCCTCTCCAGTGCTGACATGGATCTTGGGGTACGTCTGGAGTCTCCCCAGGGGAGTCAGTCCTCGTCTCGAATGCGGGCATGCATTGCGCTTTCTTCCAGAGCGGTAGCAGCAGTGTCACGCAGTCCGCCGCGTGGATCAAAGGATCTATGGTTTTCCCTCGAGTCTTTCCCACGAGGCTTTCACACGAGGCTTTCCCACAGGGCTGTCCCACGTGCACACGAGGTGGGAGTCGATCCTCGGCTTGAACGTCAAGGCAGTGCAGGGAAAACAGGTTCCTCTGGAATGGACTGACACATCTGGGGGACTCTTGGAATGGTGGCACGACCCTGGAGTTCCTCTCGCCTTTCCTGTGGAGAGCGCCTCCTCTTGAGATGCGACGGGTACGCCGGGAATTCTTTCCCTACGAAACAGGGAAAGGATCCCTCATCTCGAGCTAGGAGGCGGAAACGGGGCTCCCCTGGATGTGTGCGGGACCCCACGTGCTTCCTCTCGAGTGGAGACGGGTATGTCGGGGAACTTCTTGAGTTGCAGCAATGGTGTGAAGGACCATTTGGAAGTTCCAGTGGTTAGATGTGATTGGCCTCGAGAAGCCTCAGCGGAAATGGGCCTCATCTCGCCTGGAGGGCAAAACCTCCTGGATTTTCTCGAGTTGCGGCAGGTGCTCTCGACTTACGACGGGGACCTCAGGGACCCGCTCTTGTGGCCTCAGGAAAGGCCAGTCCCCATGCGAGTTCCTCGGGGGCGTCTCGGGATTCCTCTCCCGTCGATGCCGGGGCCTAAGACCTTGTGTGGAGTTGGGGCCGGAACCTGAGGATTCCTCACCAGTGCTGACATGGATCTTGGGGTACTTCTGGAGTCTCCCCAGGGGCGTCAGTCCTCGTCTTGAATGCGGGCATGCACTTGCGCTTTCCTCCAGAGCTGTAGCAGCAGTGTCACGCAGTCCGCCGCGTGGATCAAAGGATCTATGGTTTTCCCTCGAGTCTTTCCCACGAGGCTTTCCCACGAGGCTTTCCCACACGGCTGTCCCACGTGCACACGTGGTGGGAGTCGATCCTCGGCTTGAACGTCAAGGCAGTGCAGGGAAAACAGGTTCCTCTGGAATGGACTGACACATCTGGGGGACTCTTGGAATGGTGGCACGACCCTGGAGTTCCTCTCGCCTTTCCTGTGGAGAGCGCCTCCTCTTGAGATGCGACGGGAACGCCGGGAATTCTTTCCCTACGAAACAGGGAAAGGATCCCTCATCTCGAGCTAGGAGGCGGAAACGGGGCTCCCCTGGATGTGTGCGGGACACCACGTGCTTCCTCTCGAGTGGAGACGGGTATGTCGGGGAACTTCTTGAGTTGCAGCAAGGGTGTGAAGGACCCTTTGGAAGTTCCAGTGGTTAGACGTGATTGGCCTGGAGAAGCCTCAGCGGAAATGGGCCTCATCTCGCCTGGAGGGCAAAACCTCCTGGATATTCTCGACTTGCGGCAGGTGCTCTCGACTTACGACGGGGACCTCAGAGACCCGCTCTGGTGGCCTCATTAAAGGCCAGTACCCATGCGAGTTCCTCGGGGGCCTCTCGGGATTCCTCTCCCGTCGATGCCGGGGCCTAAGACCTTGTGTGGAGTCGGGGCCGGAACCTGAGGATTCCTCTCCAGTGCTGACATGGATCTTGGGGTACTTCTGGAGTCTCCCTAGGGGAGTCAGTCCTCGTCTCGAATGCGGGCATGCACTTGCGCTTTCCTCCAGAGCGGTAGCAGCAGTGTCACGCAGTCCGCCGCGTGGATCAAAGGATCTATGGTTTTCCCTCGAGTCTTTCCCACGAGGCTTTCCCACGAGGCTTTCCCACAGGGCTGTCCCACGTGTACACGTGGTGGGAGTCGATCCTCGGCTTGAACGTCAAGGCAGTGCAGGGAAAACAGGTTCCTCTGGAATGGACTGACACATCTGGGGGACTCTTGGAATGGTGGCACGACCCTGGAGTTCCTCTCGCCTTTCCTGTGGAGAGCGCCTCCTCTTGAGATGCGACGGGAACGCCGGGAATTCTTTCCCTACGAAACAGGGAAAGGATCCCTCATCTCGAGCTAGGAGGCGGAAACGGAGCTCCCCTGGATGTGGGCGGGACACCACGTGCTTCCTCTCGAGTTGAGACGGGTATGTCGGGGAACTTCTTGAGTTGCAGCAAGGGTGTGAAGGACCCTTTGGAAGTTCCAGTGGTTAGACGTGATTAGCCTCGAGAAGCCTCAGCGGAAATGGGCCTCATCTCGCCTGGAGGGCAAAACCTCCTGGATTTTCTCGAGTTGCGGCAGGTGCTCTCGACTTACGTCGAGGACCTCAGGGACCCGCTCTGGTGGCCTCAGGAAAGGCCAGTCCCCATGCGAGTTCCTCGGGGGCCTCTCGGGATTCCTCTCCCGTCGATGCCGGGGCCTAAGACCTTGTGTGGAGTCGGGGCCGGAACATGAGGATTCCTCTCCAGTGCTGACATGGATCTTGGGGTACTTCTGGAGTCTCCCCAGGGGAGTCAGACATAGTCTCGAATGCGGGCATGCACTTGCGCTTTCCTCCAGAGCGGTAGCAGCAGTGTCACGCAGTCCGCCGCCTGGATCAAAGGCTCTATGGTTTTCCCTCGAGTCTTTCCCACGAGGCTTTCCCACGAGGCTTTCCCACAGGGCTGTCCCACGTGCACACGTGGTGGGAGTCGATCCTCGGCTTGAAAGTCTAGGCAGTGCAGGGAAAACAGGTTCCTCTGGAATGGACTGACACATCTGGGGGACTCTTGGAATGGTGGCACGACCCTGGAGTTCCTCTCGCCTTTCCTGTGGAGAGCGCCTCCTCTTGAGATGCGACGGGAACGCCGGGAATTCTTTCCCTACGAAACAGGGAAAGGATCCCTCATCTCGAGCTAGGAGTCGGAAACGGGGCTCCCCTGGATGTGGGCGGGACACCACGTGCTTCCTCTCGAGTGGAGACTGGTATGTCGGGGAACGTCTTGAGTTGCAGCAAGGGTGTGAAGGACCCTTTGGAAGTTCCAGTGGTTAAACGTGATTAGCCTCGAGAAGCCTCAGCGGAAATGGGCCTCATCTCGCCTGGAGGGCAAAACCTCCTGGATTTTTTCGAGTTGCGGTAGGTGCTCTCAACTTACGACGGGGACCTCAGGGACCCGCTCTGGTGGCCTCAGGAAAGGCCAGTCCCCATGTGAGTTCCTCGGGGACCTCTGGGGATTCCTCTCCCGTCGATTCCGGGGCCTAAGACCTTGTGTGGAGTCGGGGCCGGAACCTGAGGATTCCTCTCCAGTGCTGACATGGATCTTGGGGTACTTCTGGAGTCTCCCCAGGGGAGTCAGTCCTCGTCTCGAATGCGGGCATGCACTTGCGCTTTCCTCCAGAGCGGTAGCAGCAGTGTCACGCAGTCCGCCGCGTGGATCAAAGGATCTATGGTTTTCCCTCGAGTCTTTCCCACGAGGCTTTCCCACGAGGCTTTCCCACAGGGCTGTCCCACGTGCACACGTGGTGGGAGTGGATCCTCGGCTTGAACGTCAAGGCAGTGCAGGGAAAACAGGTTCCTCTGGAATGGACTGACACATCTGGGGGACTCTTGGAATGGTGGCACGACCCTGGAGTTCCTCTCGCCTTTCCTGTGGAGAGCGCCTCCTCTTGAGATGCGACGGGACCGCCGGGAATTCTTTCCCTACGAAACAGGGAAAGGATCCCTCATCTCGAGCTAGGAGGCGGAAACGGGGCTCCCCTGGATGTGTGCGGGACGCCACGTGCTTCCTCTCGAGTGGAGACGGGTATGTCGGGGAACTTCTTGAGTTGCAGCAATGGTGTGAAGGACCCTTTGGAAGTTCCAGTGGTTAGATGTGATTGGCCTCGAGAAGCCTCAGCGGAAATGGGCCTCATCTCGCCTGGAGGGCAAAACCTCCTGGATTTTCTCGAGTTGCGGCAGGTGCTCTCGACTTACGACGGGGACCTCAGGGACCCGCTCTGGTGGCCTCAGGAAAGGCCAGTCCCCATGCGAGTTCCTCGGGGGCCTCTCGGGATTCCTCTCCCGTCGATGCCGGGGCCTAAGACCTTGTGTGGAGTCGGGGCCGGAACCTGAGAATTCCTCTCCAGTGTTGACATGGATCTTGGGGTACTTCTGGAGTCTCCCCAGGGGAGTCAGTCCTCGTCTCGAATGCGGGCATGCACTTGCGCTTTCCTCCAGAGCGGTAGCAGCAGTGTCACGCACTCCGCCGCGTGGATCAAAGGATCTATGGTTTTCCCTCGAGTCTTTCCCACGAGGCTTTCCCACGAGGCTTTCCCACAGGGCTGTCCCACGTGCACACGTGGTGGGAGTCGATCCTCGGCTTGAACGTCAAGGCAGTGCAGGGAAAACAGGTTCCTCTGGAATGGACTGACACATCTGGGGGACTCTTGGAATGGTGGCACGACCCTGGAGTTCCTCTCGCCTTTCCTGTGGAGAGCGCCTCCTCTTGAGATGCGACGGGAACGCCGGGAATTCTTTCCCTAAGAAACAGGGAAAGGATCCCTCATCTCGAGCTAGGAGGCGGAAACGGGGCTCCCCTGGATGTGTGTGGGACCCACGTGCTTCCTCTCGAGTGGAGACGGGTATGTCGGGGAACTTCTTGAGTTGCAGCAAGGGTGTGAATGACCCTTTGGAAGTTCCAGTGGTTAGACGTGATTAGCCTCGAGAAGCCTCAGCGGAAATGGGCCTCATCTCGCCTGGAGGACAAAACCTCCTGGATTTTCTCGAGTTGCGGCAGGTGCTCTCGACTTTCGACGGGGACCTCAGGGACCCGCTCTGGTGGCCTCAGGAAAGGCCAGTCCCCATGCGAGTTCCTCGGGGGCCTCTGGGGATTCCTCTCCCGTCGATTCCGGGGCCTAAGACCTTGTGTGGAGTCGGGGCCGGAACCTGAGGATTCCTCTCCAGTGCTGACATGGATCTTGGGGTACTTCTGGAGTCTCCCCAGGGGAGTCAGTCCTCGTCTCGAATGCGGGCATGCACTAGCGCTTTCCTCCAGAGCGGTAGCAGCAGTGTCACGCAGTCCGCCGCGTGGATCACAGGATCTATGTTTTTCCCTCGAGTCTTTCCCACGAGGCTTTCCCACGAGGCTTTCCCACAGGGCTGTCCCACGTGCACACGTGGTGGGAGTGGATCCTCGGCTTGAACGTCAAGGCAGTGCAGGGAAAACAGGTTCCTCTGGAATGGACTGACACATCTGGGGGACTCTTGGAATGGTGGCACGACCCTGGAGTTCCTCTCGCCTTTCCTGTGGAGAGCGCCTCCTCTTGAGATGAGACGGGAATGCCGGGAATTCTTTCCCTACGAAACAGGGAAAGGATCCCTCATCTCGAGCTAGGAGTCGGAAACGGGGCTCCCCTGGATGTGTGCGGGACCCCACGTGCTTCCTCTCGAGTGGAGACGGGTATGTCGGGGAACTTCTTGAGTTGCAGCAAGGGTGTGAAGGACCCTTTGGAAGTTCCAGTGGTTAGAAGTGATTAGCCCCGAGAAGCCTCAGCGGAAATGGGCCTCATATCGCCTGGAGAGCAAAACCTCCTGGATTTTCTCGAGTTGCGGCAGGTACTCTCGACTTACGACGGGGACCTCAGAGACCCGCTCTGGTGGCCTCAGGAAAGGCCAGTCCCCATGCGAGTTCCTCGGGTCCTCTCGGGATTCCTCTCCCGTCGATGCCGGGGCCTAAGACCTTGTGTGGAGTCGGGGCCGGAACCTGAGAATTCCTCTCCAGTGCTGACATGGATCTTGGGGTACTTCTGGAGTCTCCCCAGGGGAGTCAGTCCTCGTCTCGAATGCGGGCATGCACTTGCGCTTTCCTCCAGAGCGGTAGCAGCAGTGTCACGCAGTCCGCCGCGTGGATCAAAGGATCTATGGTTTTCCCTCGAGTCTTTCCCACGAGGCTTTCCCACGAGGCTTTCCCACAGGACTGTCCCACGTGCACACGTGGTGGGAGTCGATCCTCGGCTTGAACGTCAAGGCAGTGCAGGGAAAACAGGTTCCTCTGGAATGGACTGACACATCTGGGGGACTCTTGGAATGGTGTCACGACCCTGGAGTTCCTCTCGCATTTCCTGTGGAGAGAGCCTCCTCTTGAGATGCGACGGGAACGCCGGGAATTCTTTCCCTACGAAACAGGGAAAGGATCCCTCATCTCGAGCTAGGAGGCGGAAACGGGGCTCCCCTGGATGTGTGCGGGACCCCACGTGCTTCCTCTCGAGTGGAGACGGGTATGTCGGGGAACTTCTTGAGTTGCAGCAATGGTGTGAAGGACCATTTGGAAGTTCCAGTGGTTAGATGTGATTGGACTCGAGAAGCCTCAGCGGAAATGGGCCTCATCTCGCCTGGAGGGCAAAACCTCCTGGATTTTCTCGAGTTGCGGCAGGTGCTCTCGACTTACGACGGGGACATCAGGGAACCGCTCTGGTGGCCTCAGGAAAGGCCAGTCCCCATGCGAGTTCCTCGGGGGCCTCTCGGGATTCCTCTCCCGTCGATGCCGGGGCCTAAGACCTTGTGTGGAGTCGGGGCCGGAACCTGAGGATTCCTCTCCAGTGCTGACATGGATCTTGGGGTACGTCTGGAGTCTCCCCAGGGGAGTCAGTCCTCGTCTCGAATGCGGGCATGCATTGCGCTTTCTTCCAGAGCGGTAGCAGCAGTGTCACGCAGTCCGCCGCGTGGATCAAAGGATCTATGGTTTTCCCTCGAGTCTTTCCCACGAGGCTTTCACACGAGGCTTTCCCACAGGGCTGTCCCACGTGCACACGAGGTGGGAGTCGATCCTCGGCTTGAACGTCAAGGCAGTGCAGGGAAAACAGGTTCCTCTGGAATGGACTGACACATCTGGGGGACTCTTGGAATGGTGGCACGACCCTGGAGTTCCTCTCGCCTTTCCTGTGGAGAGCGCCTCCTCTTGAGATGCGACGGGTACGCCGGGAATTCTTTCCCTACGAAACAGGGAAAGGATCCCTCATCTCGAGCTAGGAGGCGGAAACGGGGCTCCCCTGGATGTGTGCGGGACCCCACGTGCTTCCTCTCGAGTGGAGACGGGTATGTCGGGGAACTTCTTGAGTTGCAGCAATGGTGTGAAGGACCATTTGGAAGTTCCAGTGGTTAGATGTGATTGGCCTCGAGAAGCCTCAGCGGAAATGGGCCTCATCTCGCCTGGAGGGCAAAACCTCCTGGATTTTCTCGAGTTGCGGCAGGTGCTCTCGACTTACGACGGGGACCTCAGGGACCCGCTCTTGTGGCCTCAGGAAAGGCCAGTCCCCATGCGAGTTCCTCGCGGGCCTCTCGGGATTCCTCTCCCGTCGATGCCGGGGCCTAAGACCTTGTGTGGAGTTGGGGCCGGAACCTGAGGATTCCTCACCAGTGCTGACATGGATCTTGGGGTACTTCTGGAGTCTCCCCAGGGGCGTCAGTCCTCGTCTTGAATGCGGGCATGCACTTGCGCTTTCCTCCAGAGCTGTAGCAGCAGTGTCACGCAGTCCGCCGCGTGGATCAAAGGATCTATGGTTTTCCCTCGAGTCTTTCCCACGAGGCTTTCCCACACGGCTGTCCCACGTGCACACGTGGTGGGAGTCGATCCTCGGCTTGAACGTCAAGGCAGTGCAGGGAAAACAGGTTCCTCTGGAATGGACTGACACATCTGGGGGACTCTTGGAATGGTGGCACGACCCTGGAGTTCCTCTCGCCTTTCCTGTGGAGAGCGCCTCCTCTTGAGATGCGACGGGAACGCCGGGAATTCTTTCCCTACGAAACAGGGAAAGGATCCCTCATCTCGAGCTAGGAGGCGGAAACGGGGCTCCCCTGGATGTGTGCGGGACACCACGTGCTTCCTCTCGAGTGGAGACGGGTATGTCGGGGAACTTCTTGAGTTGCAGCAAGGGTGTGAAGGACCCTTTGGAAGTTCCAGTGGTTAGACGTGATTGGCCTGGAGAAGCCTCAGCGGAAATGGGCCTCATCTCGCCTGGAGGGCAAAACCTCCTGGATTTTCTCGACTTGCGGCAGGTGCTCTCGACTTACGACGGGGACCTCAGAGACCCGCTCTGGTGGCCTCATTAAAGGCCAGTACCCATGCGAGTTCCTCGGGGGCCTCTCGGGATTCCTCTCCCGTCGATGCCGGGGCCTAAGACCTTGTGTGGAGTCGGGGCCGGAACCTGAGGATTCCTCTCAAGTGCTGACATGGATCTTGGGGTACTTCTGGAGTCTCCCTAGGGGAGTCAGTCCTCGTCTCGAATGCGGGCATGCACTTGCGCTTTCCTCCAGAGCGGTAGCAGCAGTGTCACGCAGTCCGCCGCGTGGATCAAAGGATCTATGGTTTTCCCTCGAGTCTTTCCCACGAGGCTTTCCCACGAGGCTTTCCCACAGGGCTGTCCCACGTGTACACGTGGTGGGAGTCGATCCTCGGCTTGAACGTCAAGGCAGTGCAGGGAAAACAGGTTCCTCTGGAATGGACTGACACATCTGGGGGACTCTTGGAATGGTGGCACGACCCTGGAGTTCCTCTCGCCTTTCCTGTGGAGAGCGCCTCCTCTTGAGATGCGACGGGAACGCCGGGAATTCTTTCCCTACGAAACAGGGAAAGGATCCCTCATCTCGAGCTAGGAGGCGGAAACGGAGCTCCCCTGGATGTGGGCGGGACACCACGTGCTTCCTCTCGAGTTGAGACGGGTATGTCGGGGAACTTCTTGAGTTGCAGCAAGGGTGTGAAGGACCCTTTGGAAGTTCCAGTGGTTAGACGTGATTAGCCTCGAGAAGCCTCAGCGGAAATGGGCCTCATCTCGCCTGGAGGGCAAAACCTCCTGGATTTTCTCGAGTTGCGGCAGGTGCTCTCGACTTACGTCGAGGACCTCAGGGACCCGCTCTGGTGGCCTCAGGAAAGGCCAGTCCCCATGCGAGTTCCTCGGGGGCCTCTCGGGATTCCTCTCCCGTCGATGCCGGGGCCTAAGACCTTGTGTGGAGTCGGGGCCGGAACATGAGGATTCCTCTCCAGTGCTGACATGGATCTTGGGGTACTTCTGGAGTCTCCCCAGGGGAGTCAGACATCGTCTCGAATGCGGGCATGCACTTGCGCTTTCCTCCAGAGCGGTAGCAGCAGTGTCACGCAGTCCGCCGCGTGGATCAAAGGCTCTATGGTTTTCCCTCGAGTCTTTCCCACGAGGCTTTCCCACGAGGCTTTCCCACAGGGCTGTCCCACGTGCACACGTGGTGGGAGTCGATCCTCGGCTTGAACGTCAAGGCAGTGCAGGGAAAACAGGTTCCTCTGGAATGGACTGACACATCTGGGGGACTCTTGGAATGGTGGCACGATCCTGGAGTTCCTCTCGCCTTTCCTGTGGAGAGCGCCTCCTCTTGAGATGCGACGGGAACGCCGGGAATTCTTTCCCTACGAAACAGGGAAAGGATCCCTCATCTCGAGCTAGGAGTCGGAAACGGGGCTCCCCTGGATGTGGGCGGGACACCACGTGCTTCCTCTCGAGTGGAGACTGGTATGTCGGGGAACGTCTTGAGTTGCAGCAAGGGTGTGAAGGACCCTTTGGAAGTTCCAGTGGTTAAACGTGATTAGCCTCGAGAAGCCTCAGCGGAAATGGGCCTCATCTCGCCTGGAGGGCAAAACCTCCTGGATTTTTTCGAGTTGCGGTAGGTGCTCTCGACTTACGACGGGGACCTCAGGGACCCGCTCTGGTGGCCTCAGGAAAGGCCAGTCCCCATGTGAGTTCCTCGGGGACCTCTGGGGATTCCTCTCCCGTCGATTCCGGGGCCTAAGACCTTGTGTGGAGTCGGGGCCGGAACCTGAGGATTCCTCTCCAGTGCTGACATGGATCTTGGGGTACTTCTGGAGTCTCCCCAGGGGAGTCAGTCCTCGTCTCGAATGCGGGCATGCACTTGCGCTTTCCTCCAGAGCGGTAGCAGCAGTGTCACGCAGTCCGCCGCGTGGATCAAAGGATCTATGGTTTTCCCTCGAGTCTTTCCCACGAGGCTTTCCCACGAGGCTTTCCCACAGGGCTGTCCCACGTGCACACGTGGTGGGAGTGGATCCTCGGCTTGAACGTCAAGGCAGTGCAGGGAAAACAGGTTCCTCTGGAATGGACTGACACATCTGGGGGACTCTTGGAATGGTGGCACGACCCTGGAGTTCCTCTCGCCTTTCCTGTGGAGAGCGACTCCTCTTGAGATGCGACGGGACCGCCGGGAATTCTTTCCCTACGAAACAGGGAAAGGATCCCTCATCTCGAGCTAGGAGGCGGAAACGGGGCTCCCCTGGATGTGTGCGGGACGCCACGTGCTTCCTCTCGAGTGGAGACGGGTATGTCGGGGAACTTCTTGAGTTGCAGCAATGGTGTGAAGGACCCTTTGGAAGTTCCAGTGGTTAGATGTGATTGGCCTCGAGAAGCCTCAGCGGAAATGGGCCTCATCTCGCCTGGAGGGCAAAACCTCCTGGATTTTCTCGAGTTGCGGCAGGTGCTCTCGACTTACGACGGGGACCTCAGGGACCCGCTCTGGTGGCCTCAGGAAAGGCCAGTCCCCATGCGAGTTCCTCGGGGGCCTCTCGGGATTCCTCTCCCGTCGATGCCGGGGCCTAAGACCTTGTGTGGAGTCGGGGCCGGAACCTGAGAATTCCTCTCCAGTGTTGACATGGATCTTGGGGTACTTCTGGAGTCTTCCCAGGGGAGTCAGTCCTCGTCTCGAATGCGGGCATGCACTTGCGCTTTCCTCCAGAGCGGTAGCAGCAGTGTCACGCACTCCGCCGCGTGGATCAAAGGATCTATGGTTTTCCCTCGAGTCTTTCCCACGAGGCTTTCCCACGAGGCTTTCCCACAGGGCTGTCCCACGTGCACACGTGGTGGGAGTCGATCCTCGGCTTGAACGTCAAGGCAGTGCAGGGAAAACAGGTTCCTCTGGAATGGACTGACACATCTGGGGGACTCTTGGAATGGTGGCACGACCCTGGAGTTCCTCTCGCCTTTCCTGTGGAGAGGGCCTCCTCTTGAGATGCGACGGGAACGCCGGGAATTCTTTCCCTAAGAAACAGGGAAAGGATCCCTCATCTCGAGCTAGGAGGCGGAAACGGGGCTCCCCTGGATGTGTGTGGGACCCACGTGCTTCCTCTCGAGTGGAGACATGTATGTCGGGGAACTTCTTGAGTTGCAGCAAGGGTGTGAATGACCCTTTGGAAGTTCCAGTGGTTAGACGTGATTAGCCTCGAGAAGCCTCAGCGGAAATGGGCCTCATCTCGCCTGGAGGACAAAACCTCCTGGATTTTCTCGAGTTGCGGCAGGTGCTCTCGACTTTCGACGGGGACCTCAGGGACCCGCTCTGGTGGCCTCAGGAAAGGCCAGTCCCCATGCGAGTTCCTCGGGGGCCTCTGGGGATTCCTCTCCCGTCGATTCCGGGGCCTAAGACCTTGTGTGGAGTCGGGGCCGGAACCTGAGGATTCCTCTCCAGTGCTGACATGGATCTTGGGGTACTTCTGGAGTCTCCCCAGGGGAGTCAGTCCTCGTCTCGAATGCGGGCATGCACTAGCGCTTTCCTCCAGAGCGGTAGCAGCAGTGTCACGCAGTCCGCCGCGTGGATCAAAGGATCTATGGTTTTCCCTCGAGTCTTTCCCACGAGGCTTTCCCACGAGGCTTTCCCACAGGGCTGTCCCACGTGCACACGTGGTGGGAGTCGATCCTCGGCTTGAACGTCAAGGCAGTGCAGGGAAAACAGGTTCCTCTGGAATGGACTGACACATCTGGGGGACTCTTGGAATGGTGGCACGACCCTGGAGTTCCTCTCGCCTTTCCTGTGGAGAGCGCCTCCTCTTGAGATGCGACGGGACCGCCGGGAATTCTTTCCCTACGAAACAGGGAAAGGATCCCTCATCTCGAGCTAGGAGGCGGAAACGGAGCTCCCCTGGATGTGTGCGGGACCCCACGTGCTTCCTCTCGAGTGGAGACGGGTATGTCGGGGAACTTCTTGAGTTGCAGCAATGGTGTGAAGGACCCTTTGGAAGTTCCAGTGGTTAGATGTGATTGGCCTCGAGAAGCCTCAGCGGAAATTTGCCTCATCTCGCCTGGAGGGAAAAACCTCCTGGATTTTCTCGAGTTGCGGCAGGTGCTCTCGACTTACGACGGGGACCTCAGGGACCCGCTCTGGTGCCCTCAGGAAAGGCCAGTCCCCATGCGAGTTCCTCGGGGGCCTCTCGGGATTCCTCTCCCGTCGATGCCGGGGCCTAAGCCCTTGTGTGGAGTCGGGGCCGGAACCTGAGAATTCCTCTCCAGTGTTGACATGGATCTTGGGGTACTTCTGGAGTCTCCCCAGGGGAGTCAGTCCTCGTCTCGAATGCGGGCATGCACTTGCGCTTTCCTCCAGAGCGGTAGCAGCAGTGTCACGCAGTCCGCCGCGAGGATCAAAGGATCTATGGTTTTCCCTCGAGTCTTTCCCACGAGGCTTTCCCACGAGGCTTTCCCACAGGGCTGTCCCACGTGCACACGTGGTGGGAGTGGATCCTCGGCTTGAACGTCAAGGCAGTGCAGGGAAAACAGGTTCCTCTGGAATGGACTGACACATCTGGGGGACTCTTGGAATGGTGGCACGACCCTGGAGTTCCTCTCGCCTTTCCTGTGGAGAGCGCCTCCTCTTGAGATGCGACGGGAACGCCGGGAATTCTTTCCCTACGAAACAGGGAAAGGATCCCTCATCTCGAGCTAGGAGGAGGAAACGGGGCTCCCCTGTATGTGTGCGGGACCCCACGTGCTTCCTCTCGAGTGGAGACGGGTATGTCGGGGAACTTCTTGAGTTGCAGCAAATGTGTGAAGGACCCTTTGGAAGTTACAGTGGTTAGACGTGATTCGCCTCGTGAAGCCTCAGCGGAAATGGGCCTCATCTCGCCTGGAGGGCAAAACCTCCTGGATTTTCTCGAGTTGCGGCATGTGTTCTCGACTTACGACGGGGACCTCGGGGACCCGCTCTGGTGACCTCAGGAAAGGCCAGTCCCCATGCGAGTTCCTCGGGGGCCTCTCGGGATTCCTCTCCCATCGATGCCGGGGCCTAAGACCTTGTGTGGAGTCGGGGCCGGAACCTGAGGATTCCTCTCCAGTGCTGACATGGATCTTGGGGTACTTCTGGAGTCTCCCCAGGGGAGTCAGTCCTCGTCTCGAATGCGGGCATGCACTTGCGCTTTCCTCCAGAGCGGTAGCAGCAGTGTCACGCAGTCCGCCGCGTGGATCAAAGGATCTATGGTTTTCCCTCGAGTCTTTCCCACGAGGCTTTCCCACGAGGCTTTCCCACAGGGCTGTCCCACGTGCACACGTGGTGGGAGTCGATCCTCGGCTTGAACGTCAAGGCAGTGCAGGGAAAACAAGTTCCTCTGGAATGGACTGACACATCTGGGGGACTCTTGGAATGGTGGCACGACCCTGGAGTTCCTCTCGCCTTTCCTGTGGAGAGCGCCTCCTCTTGAGATGCGACGGGAACGCCGGGAATTCTTTCTCTACGAAACAGGGAAAGGATCCCTCATCTCGAGCTAGGAGGCGGAAACGGGGCTCCCCTGGATGTGTGCGGGACCCCACGTGCTTCCTCTCGAGTGGAGACGGGTATGTCGCGGAACTGCTTGAGTTGCAGCAAAGGTGTGAAGGACCCTTTGGAAGTTCCAGCGGTTAGATGTGATTAGCTTTGAGAAGCCTCAGCGGAAATGGGCCTCATCTCGCCTGGAGGGCAAAACCTCCTGGATTTTCTCGAGTTGCGGCAGGTGCTCTCGACTTACGACGGGGACCTCAGGGACCCGCTCTGGTGGCCTCAGGAAAGGCCAGTCCCCATGCGAGTTCCTCGGGGGCCTCTCGGCATTCCTCTCCCGTCGATGCCGGGGCCTAAGACCTTGTGTGGAGTCGGGGCCAGAACCTGAGGATTCCTCTCCAGTGCTGACATGGATCTTGGGGTACTTCTGGGGTCTCCCTAGGGGAGTCAGTCCTCGTCTCGAATGCGGGCATGCACTTGCGCTTTCCTCCAGAGCGGTAGCAGCAGTGTCACGCAGTCCGCCGCGTGGATCACAGGATCTATGTTTTTCCCTCGAGTCTTTCCCACGAGGCTTTCCCACGAGGCTTTCCCACAGGGCTGTCCCACGTGCACACGTGGTGGGAGTGGATCCTCGGCTTGAACGTCAAGGCAGTGCAGGGAAAACAGGTTCCTCTGGAATGGACTGACACATCTGGGGGACTCTTGGAATGGTGGCACGACCCTGGAGTTCCTCTCGCCTTTCCTGTGGAGAGCGCCTCCTCTTGAGATGCGACGGGAACGCCGGGAATTCTTTCCCTACGAAACAGGGAAAGGATCCCTCATCTCGAGCTAGGAGGCGGAAACGGAGCTCCCCTGGATGTGGGCGGGACACCACGTGCTTCCTCTCGAGTTGAGACGGGTATGTCGGGGAACTTCTTGAGTTGCAGCAAGGGTGTGAAGGACCCTTTGGAAGTTCCAGTGGTTAGACGTGATTAGCCTCGAGAAGCCTCAGCGGAAATGGGCCTCATCTCGCCTGGAGGGCAAAACCTCCTGGATTTTCTCGAGTTGCGGCAGGTGCTCTCGACTTACGTCGAGGACCTCAGGGACCCGCTCTGGTGGCCTCAGGAAAGGCCAGTCCCCATGCGAGTTCCTCGGGGGCCTCTCGGGATTCCTCTCCCGTCGATGCCGGGGCCTAAGACCTTGTGTGGAGTCGGGGCCGGAACATGAGGATTCCTCTCCAGTGCTGACATGGATCTTGGGGTACTTCTGGAGTCTCCCCAGGGGAGTCAGACATCGTCTCGAATGCGGGCATGCACTTGCGCTTTCCTCCAGAGCGGTAGCAGCAGTGTCACGCAGTCCGCCGCGTGGATCAAAGGCTCTATGGTTTTCCCTCGAGTCTTTCCCACGAGGCTTTCCCACGAGGCTTTCCCACAGGGCTGTCCCACGTGCACACGTGGTGGGAGTCGATCCTCGGCTTGAACGTCAAGGCAGTGCAGGGAAAACAGATTCCTCTGGAATGGACTGACACATCTGGGGGACTCTTGGAATGGTGGCACGATCCTGGAGTTCCTCTCGCCTTTCCTGTGGAGAGCGCCTCCTCTTGAGATGCGACGGGAACGCCGGGAATTCTTTCCCTACGAAACAGGGAAAGGATCCCTCATCTCGAGCTAGGAGTCGGAAACGGGGCTCCCCTGGATGTGGGCGGGACACCACGTGCTTCCTCTCGAGTGGAGACTGGTATGTCGGGGAACGTCTTGAGTTGCAGCAAGGGTGTGAAGGACCCTTTGGAAGTTCCAGTGGTTAAACGTGATTAGCCTCGAGAAGCCTCAGCGGAAATGGGCCTCATCTCGCCTGGAGGGCAAAACCTCCTGGATTTTTTCGAGTTGCGGTAGGTGCTCTCGACTTACGACGGGGACCTCAGGGACCCGCTCTGGTGGCCTCAGGAAAGGCCAGTCCCCATGTGAGTTCCTCGGGGACCTCTGGGGATTCCTCTCCCGTCGATTCCGGGGCCTAAGACCTTGTGTGGAGTCGGGGCCGGAACCTGAGGATTCCTCTCCAGTGCTGACATGGATCTTGGGGTACTTCTGGAGTCTCCCCAGGGGAGTCAGTCCTCGTCTCGAATGCGGGCATGCACTTGCGCTTTCCTCCAGAGCGGTAGCAGCAGTGTCACGCAGTCCGCCGCGTGGATCAAAGGATCTATGGTTTTCCCTCGAGTCTTTCCCACGAGGCTTTCCCACGAGGCTTTCCCACAGGGCTGTCCCACGTGCACACGTGGTGGGAGTGGATCCTCGGCTTGAACGTCAAGGCAGTGCAGGGAAAACAGGTTCCTCTGGAATGGACTGACACATCTGGGGGACTCTTGGAATGGTGGCACGACCCTGGAGTTCCTCTCGCCTTTCCTGTGGAGAGCGACTCCTCTTGAGATGCGACGGGACCGCCGGGAATTCTTTCCCTACGAAACAGGGAAAGGATCCCTCATCTCGAGCTAGGAGGCGGAAACGGGGCTCCCCTGGATGTGTGCGGGACGCCACGTGCTTCCTCTCGAGTGGAGACGGGTATGTCGGGGAACTTCTTGAGTTGCAGCAATGGTGTGAAGGACCCTTTGGAAGTTCCAGTGGTTAGATGTGATTGGCCTCGAGAAGCCTCAGCGGAAATGGGCCTCATCTCGCCTGGAGGGCAAAACCTCCTGGATTTTCTCGAGTTGCGGCAGGTGCTCTCGACTTACGACGGGGACCTCAGGGACCCGCTCTGGTGGCCTCAGGAAAGGCCAGTCCCCATGCGAGTTCCTCGGGGGCCTCTCGGGATTCCTCTCCCGTCGATGCCGGGGCCTAAGACCTTGTGTGGAGTCGGGGCCGGAACCTGAGAATTCCTCTCCAGTGTTGACATGGATCTTGGGGTACTTCTGGAGTCTCCCCAGGGGAGTCAGTCCTCGTCTCGAATGCGGACATGCACTTGCGCTTTCCTCCAGAGCGGTAGCAGCAGTGTCACGCACTACGCCGCGTGGATCAAAGGATCTATGGTTTTCCCTCGAGTCTTTCCCACGAGGCTTTCCCACGAGGCTTTCCCACAGGGCTGTCCCACGTGCACACGTGGTGGGAGTCGATCCTCGGCTTGAACGTCAAGGCAGTGCAGGGAAAACAGGTTCCTCTGGAATGGACTGACACATCTGGGGGACTCTTGGAATGGTGGCACGACCCTGGAGTTCCTCTCGCCTTTCCTGTGGAGAGGGCCTCCTCTTGAGATGCGACGGGAACGCCGGGAATTCTTTCCCTAAGAAACAGGGAAAGGATCCCTCATCTCGAGCTAGGAGGCGGAAACGGGGCTCCCCTGGATGTGTGTGGGACCCACGTGCTTCCTCTCGAGTGGAGACATGTATGTCGGGGAACTTCTTGAGTTGCAGCAAGGGTGTGAATGACCCTTTGGAAGTTCCAGTGGTTAGACGTGATTAGCCTCGAGAAGCCTCAGCGGAAATGGGCCTCATCTCGCCTGGAGGACAAAACCTCCTGGATTTTCTCGAGTTGCGGCAGGTGCTCTCGACTTTCGACGGGGACCTCAGGGACCCGCTCTGGTGGCCTCAGGAAAGGCCAGTCCCCATGCGAGTTCCTCGGGGGCCTCTGGGGATTCCTCTCCCGTCGATTCCGGGGCCTAAGACCTTGTGTGGAGTCGGGGCCGGAACCTGAGGATTCCTCTCCAGTGCTGACATGGATCTTGGGGTACTTCTGGAGTCTCCCCAGGGGAGTCAGTCCTCGTCTCGAATGCGGGCATGCACTAGCGCTTTCCTCCAGAGCGGTAGCAGCAGTGTCACGCAGTCCGCCGCGTGGATCAAAGGATCTATGGTTTTCCCTCGAGTCTTTCCCACGAGGCTTTCCCACGAGGCTTTCCCACAGGGCTGTCCCACGTGCACACGTGGTGGGAGTCGATCCTCGGCTTGAACGTCAAGGCAGTGCAGGGAAAACAGGTTCCTCTGGAATGGACTGACACATCTGGGGGACTCTTGGAATGGTGGCACGACCCTGGAGTTCCTCTCGCCTTTCCTGTGGAGAGCGCCTCCTCTTGAGATGCGACGGGACCGCCGGGAATTCTTTCCCTACGAAACAGGGAAAGGATCCCTCATCTCGAGCTAGGAGGCGGAAACGGGGCTCCCCTGGATGTGTGCGGGACCCCACGTGCTTCCTCTCGAGTGGAGACGGGTATGTCGGGGAACTTCTTGAGTTGCAGCAATGGTGTGAAGGACCCTTTGGAAGTTCCAGTGGTTAGATGTGATTGGCCTCGAGAAGCCTCAGCGGAAATGGGCCTCATCTCGCCTGGAGGGCAAAACCTCCTGGATTTTCTCGAGTTGCGGCAGGTGCTCTCGACTTACGACGGGGACCTCAGGGACCCGCTCTGGTGCCCTCAGGAAAGGCCAGTCCCCATGCGAGTTCCTCGGGGGCCTCTCGGGATTCCTCTCCCGTCGATGCCGGGGCCTAAGCCCTTGTGTGGAGTCGGGGCCGGAACCTGAGAATTCCTCTCCAGTGTTGACATGGATCTTGGGGTACTTCTGGAGTCTCCCCAGGGGAGTCAGTCCTCGTCTCGAATGCGGGCATGCACTTGCGCTTTCCTCCAGAGCGGTAGCAGCAGTGTCACGCAGTCCGCCGCGAGGATCAAAGGATCTATGGTTTTCCCTCGAGTCTTTCCCACGAGGCTTTCCCACGAGGCTTTCCCACAGGGCTGTCCCACGTGCACACGTGGTGGGAGTGGATCCTCAGCTTGAACGTCAAGGCAGTGCAGGGAAAACAGGTTCCTCTGGAATGGACTGACACATCTGGGGGACTCTTGGAATGGTGGCACGACCCTGGAGTTCCTCTCGCCTTTCCTGTGGAGAGCGCCTCCTCTTGAGATGCGACGGGAACGCCGGGAATTCTTTCCCTACGAAACAGGGAAAGGATCCCTCATCTCGAGCTAGGAGGAGGAAACGGGGCTCCCCTGTATGTGTGCGGGACCCCACGTGCTTCCTCTCGAGTGGAGACGGGTATGTCGGGGAACTTCTTGAGTTGCAGCAAATGTGTGAAGGACCCTTTGGAAGTTACAGTGGTTAGACGTGATTCGCCTCGTGAAGCCTCAGCGGAAATGGGCCTCATCTCGCCTGGAGGGCAAAACCTCCTGGATTTTCTCGAGTTGCGGCATGTGTTCTCGACTTACGACGGGGACCTCGGGGACCCGCTCTGGTGACCTCAGGAAAGGCCAGTCCCCATGCGAGTTCCTCGGGGGCCTCTCGGGATTCCTCTCCCATCGATGCCGGGGCCTAAGACCTTGTGTGGAGTCGGGGCCGGAACCTGAGGATTCCTCTCCAGTGCTGACATGGATCTTGGGGTACTTCTGGAGTCTCCCCAGGGGAGTCAGTCCTCGTCTCGAATGCGGGCATGCACTTGCGCTTTCCTCCAGAGCGGTAGCAGCAGTGTCACGCAGTCCGCCGCGTGGATCAAAGGATCTATGGTTTTCCCTCGAGTCTTTCCCACGAGGCTTTCCCACGAGGCTTTCCCACAGGGCTGTCCCACGTGCACACGTGGTGGGAGTCGATCCTCGGCTTGAACGTCAAGGCAGTGCAGGGAAAACAAGTTCCTCTGGAACGGACTGACACATCTGGGGGACTCTTGGAATGGTGGCACGACCCTGGAGTTCCTCTCGCCTTTCCTGTGGAGAGCGCCTCCTCTTGAGATGCGACGGGAACGCCGGGAATTCTTTCTCTACGAAACAGGGAAAGGATCCCTCATCTCGAGCTAGGAGGCGGAAACGGGGCTCCCCTGGATGTGTGCGGGACCCCACGTGCTTCCTCTCGAGTGGAGACGGGTATGTCGCGGAACTGCTTGAGTTGCAGCAAAGGTGTGAAGGACCCTTTGGAAGTTCCAGCGGTTAGATGTGATTAGCTTTGAGAAGCCTCAGCGGAAATGGGCCTCATCTCGCCTGGAGGGCAAAACCTCCTGGATTTTCTCGAGTTGCGGCAGGTGCTCTCGACTTACGACGGGGACCTCAGGGACCCGCTCTGGTGGCCTCAGGAAAGGCCAGTCCCCATGCGAGTTCCTCGGGGGCCTCTCGGCATTCCTCTCCCGTCGATGCCGGGGCCTAAGACCTTGTGTGGAGTCGGGGCCAGAACCTGAGGATTCCTCTCCAGTGCTGACATGGATCTTGGGGTACTTCTGGGGTCTCCCTAGGGGAGTCAGTCCTCGTCTCGAATGCGGGCATGCACTTGCGCTTTCCTCCAGAGCGGTAGCAGCAGTGTCACGCAGTCCGCCGCGTGGATCACAGGATCTATGTTTTTCCCTCGAGTCTTTCCCACGAGGCTTTCCCACGAGGCTTTCCCACAGGGCTGTCCCACGTGCACACGTGGTGGGAGTGGATCCTCGGCTTGAACGTCAAGGCAGTGCAGGGAAAACAGGTTCCTCTGGAATGGACTGACACATCTGGGGGACTCTTGGAATGGTGGCACGACCCTGGAGTTCCTCTCGCCTTTCCTGTGGAGAGCGCCTCCTCTTGAGATGAGACGGGAATGCCGGGAAGTCTTTCCCTACGAAACAGGGAAAGGATCCCTCATCTCGAGCTAGGAGTCGGAAACGGGGCTCCCCTGGATGTGTGCGGGACCCCACGTGCTTCCTCTCGAGTGGAGACGGGTATGTCGGGGAACTTCTTGAGTTGCAGCAAGGGTGTGAAGGACCCTTTGGAAGTTCCAGTGGTTAGAAGTGATTAGCCCCGAGAAGCCTCAGCGGAAATGGGCCTCATATCGCCTGGAGAGCAAAACCTCCTGGATTTTCTCGAGTTGCGGCAGGTACTCTCGACTTACGACGGGGACCTCAGAGACCCGCTCTGGTGGCCTCAGGAAAGGCCAGTCCCCATGCGAGTTCCTCGGGTCCTCTCGGGATTCCTCTCCCGTCGATGCCGGGGCCTAAGACCTTGTGTGGAGTCGGGGTCGGAACCTGAGGATTCCTCTCCAGTGCTGACATGGATCTTGGGGTACTTCTGGAGTCTCCCCAGGGGAGTCAGTCCTCGTCTCGAATGCGGGCATGCACTTGCACTTTCCTCCAGAGCGGTAGCAGCAGTGTCACGCAGTCCACCGCGTGGATGAAAGGATCTATGGTTTTCCCTCGAGTCTTTCCCACGAGGCTTTCCCACGAGGCTTTCCCTCAGGGCTGTCCCACGTGCACACGTGGTGGGAGTCGATCCTCGGCTTGAACGTCAAGGCAGTGCAGGGAAAACAGGTTCCTCTGGAATGGACTGACACATCTGGGGGTCTCTTGGAATGGTGCCGCGACCCTGGATTTCCTCTCGCCTTTCCTGTGGAGAGCGCCTCCTCTTGAGATGCGACGGGAACGCCGGGAATTCTTTCCCTACAAAACAGGGAAAGGATCCCTCATCTCGAGCTAGGAGGCGGAAACGGGGCTCCCCTGGATGTGTGCGGGACCCCACGTGCTTCCTCTCGAGTGGAGACGGGTATGTCGGGGAACTTCTTGAGTTGCAGCAAGGGTGTGAAGGACCCTTTGGAAGTTCCAGTTGTTAGACGTGATTAGACTCGAGAAGCCTCAGCGGAAATGGGCCTCATCTCGCCTGGAGGGCAAAACCTCCTGGATTTTCTCGAGTTGCGGCAGGTGCTCTCGACTTACGACGGGGACCTCAGGGACCCGCTCTGGTGGCCTCAGGAAAGGCCAGTCCCAATGCGAGTTCCTCGGGGGCCTCTCGGCATTCCTCTCCCGTCGATGCCGGGGCCTAAGACCTTGTGTGGAGTCGGGGCCGGAACCTGAGGATTCCTCTCCAGTGCTGACATGGATCTTGGGGTACTTCTGGAGTCTCCCCAGGGGAGTCAGTCCTCGTCTCGAATGCGGACATGCACTTGCGCTTTCCTCCAGAGCGGTAGCAGCAGTGTCACGCAGTCCGCCGCGAGGATCAAAGGATCTATGGTTTTCCCTCGAGTCTTTCCCACGAGGCTTTCCCACGAGGCTTTCCCACAGGGCTGTCCCACGTGCACACGTGGTGGGAGTGGATCCTCGGCTTGAACGTCAAGGCAGTGCAGGGAAAACAGGTTCCTCTGGAATGGACTGACACATCTGGGGGACTCTTGGAATGGTGGCACGACCCTGGAGTTCCTCTCGCCTTTCCTGTGGAGAGCGCCTCCTCTTGAGATGCGACGGGAACGCCGGGAATTCTTTCCCTACGAAACAGGGAAAGGATCCCTCATCTCGAGCTAGGAGGCGGAAACGGGGCTCCACTGGATGTGTGCGGGACCCCACGTGCTTCCTTTCGAGTGGAGACGGGTATGTCGGGGAACTTCTTCAGTTGCAGCAAGGGTGTGAAAGACCCTTTGGAAGTTCCAGTGGTTAGACGTGATTCGCCTCGAGAAGCCTCAGCGGAAATGGGCCTCATCTCGCCTGGAGGGCAAAACCTCCTGGATTTTCTCGAGTTGCGGCAGGTGCTCTCGACTTACGACGGGGACCTCAGGGACCCGCTCTGGTGGCCTCAGGAAAGGCCAGTCCCCATGCGAGTTCCTCGGGGGCCTCTCGGGATTCCTCTCCCGTCGATGCCGGGGCCTAAGACCTTGTGTGGAGTCGGGGCCGGAACCTGAGGATTCCTCTCCAGTGCTGACATGGATCTTGGGGTACTTCTGGAGTCTGCCCAGGGGCGTCAGTCCTCGTCTCAAATGCGGGCATGCACTTGCGCTTTCCTCCAGAGCGGTAGCAGCAGTGTCACGCAGTCCGCCGCGTGGATCAAAGGATCTATGGTTTTCCCTCGAGTCTTTCCCACTAGGATTTCCCACGAGTCTTTTCCACAGGGCTGTCCCATGTGCACACGTGGTGGGAGTCGATCCTCGGCTTGAACGTCAAGGCAGTGCAGGGAAAACAGGTTCCTCAGGAATGGACTGACACATCTGGGGGACTCTTGGAATGGTGGCAAGACCCTGGAGTTCATCTCGCCTTTCCTGTGGAGAGCGCCTCCTCTTGAGATGCGACGGGAACGCCGGGAATTCTTTCCCTACGAAACAGGGAAAGGATCCCTCATCTCGAGCTAGGAGGCGGAATCGGAGCTCCCCTGGATGTGTGTGGGACCCCACGTGCTTCCTCTCGAGTGGAGACGGGTATGTCGGGGAACTTCTTGAGTTGCAGCAAGGGTGTGAAGGACCCTTTGGAAGTTCCAGTGGTTAGACGTGATTGGCCTCGAGAAGCCTCAGAGGAAATGGGCCTCATCTCGCCTGGAGGGCAAAACCTTCTGGATTTTCTCGAGTTGCAGCAGGTGCTCTCGACTTACGACGGGGACCTCAGGGACCCGCTCTGGTGGCCTCAGGAAAGGCCAGTCCCCATGCGAGTTCCTCGGGGGCCTCTCCGGATTCCTCTCCCGTCGATGCCGGGGCCTAAGACCTTGTGTGGAGTCGGGGCCGGAACCTGAGGATTCCTCTCCAGTGCTGACATGGATGTTAGGGTACTTCTGGAGTCTGCCCAGGGGAGTCAGTCCTCGTCTCGAATGCGGGCTTGCACTTGCGCTTTCCTCCAGAGCGGTAGCAGCAGTGTCACGCAGTCCGCCGCGTGGATCAAAGGATCTATGGTTTTCCCTCGAGTCTTTCCCACGAGGCTTTCCCACGAGGCTTTCCACAGGGCTGTCCCACGTGCACACGTGGTGGGACTCGATCCTCGGCTTGAACGTCAAGGCAGTGCAGGGAAAACAGGTTCCTCTGGAATGGACTGACACATCTGGGGGTCTCTTGGAATGGTGGCACGACCCTGGAGTTCCTCTCGCCTTTCCTGTGGAGAGCGCCTCCTCTTGAGATGTGACGGGAACGCCGGGAATTCTTTCCCTACGAAACAGGGAAAGGATCCCTCATCTCTAGCTAGGAGGCAGAAATAGGGCTCCCATGGATGTTTGCGGGACCCCACTTGCTTCCTTTCGAGTGGAGACGGGTATGTCGGGGAACTTCTTGAGTTGCAGCAAGGGTGTGAAGGACACTTTGGAAGTTCCAGTGGTTAGATGTGATTGGCCTCGAGAAGCCTCAGCGGAAATGGGCCTCATCTCGCCTGGAGGGCAAAACCTCCTGGATTTTGTCGAGTTGCGGCAGGTGCTCTCGACTTACGATGGGGACCTCAGGGACCCGCTCTGGTGGCCTCAGGAAAGGCCAGTCCCCATGCGAGTTCCTCGGGGTCCTCTTGGGATTCCTCTCCCGTCGATGCCGGGGCCTAAGACCTTGTGTGGAGTCGGGGCCGGAAACTGAGGATTCCTCTCCAGTGCTGACATGGATCGTGGGGTACTTGTGGGGTCTCCCTAGGGGAGTCAGTCCTCGTCTCGAATGCGGGCATGCACTTGCGCTTTCCTCCAGAGCGGTAGCAGCAGTGTCACGCAGTCCGCCGCGTGGATCAAAGGATCTATGGTTTTCCCTCGAGTCTTTCCCACGAGGCTTTCCCACGAGGCTTTCCCACAGGGCTGTCCCACGTGCACACGTGGTGGGAGTGGATCCTCGGCTTGAACGTCAAGGCAGTGCAGTGAAACAGGTTCCTCTGGAATGGACTGACACATCTGGGGGACTCTTGGAATGGTGGCACGACCCTGGAGTTCCTCTCGCCTTTCCTGTGGAGAGCGCCTCCTCTTGAGATGCGACGGGAACGCCGGGAATTCTTTCCCTACGAAACAGGGAAAGGATCCCTCATCTCGAGCTTGGAGTCGGAAACGGGGCTCCCCTGGATGTGTGCGGGACCCCACGTGCTTCCTCTCGAGTGGAGACGGGTATGTCGGGGAACTTCTTGAGTTGCAGCAAGGGTGTGAAGGACCCTTTGGAAGTTCCAGTGGTTAGATGTGATTGGCCTCGAGAAGCCTCAGCGGAAATGGGCCTCATCTCGCCTGGAGGGCAAAACCTCCTGGATTTTCTCGAGTTACGGCAGGTGCTCTCGACTTACGACGGGGACCTCAGGGACCCGCTCTGGTGGCCTCAGGAAAGGCCAGTCCCCATGCGAGTTCCTCGCGGGCCTCTTGGCATTCCTCTCCCGTCGATGCCGGGGCCTAAGACCTTGTGTGGAGTTGGGGCCGAACCTGAGGATTCCTCTCCAGTGCTGACATGGATCTTGGGGTACTTCTGGAGTCTCCCCAGGGGAGTCAGTCCTCCTCTCGAATGCGGGCATGCACTTGCGCTTTCCTCCAGAGCGGTAGCAGCAGTGTCACGCAGTCCGCCGCTTGGATCACAGGATTTATTGTTTTCCCTCCAGTCTTTCCCACGAGGCTTTCCCACGAGGCTTTCCCACAGGGCTGTCCCACGTGCACACGTGGTGGGAGGGGATCCTCGGCTTGAACGTCAAGGCAGTGCAGGGAAAACAGGTTCCTCTGGAATGGACTGACACATCTGATGGACTCTTGGAATGGTGGCACGACCCTGGAGTTCCTCTCGCCTTTCCTATGGAGAGCGCCTCCTCTTGAGATGCGACGGGAACCCCGGGAATTCTTTCCCTACGAAACAGGGAAAGGATCCCTGATCTCGAGCTAGGAGTCGGAAACGGGGCTCCCCTGGATGAGTGCGGGACCCCACGTGCTTCCTCTCGTGTGGAGACGGGTATGTCGGGGAACTTCTTGAGTTGCAGCAAGGGTGTGAAGGACCCTTTGGAAGTTCCATTGGTTAGACGTGATTCGCCTCGAGAAGCCTCAGCGGAAATGGGCCTCATCTCGCCTGTATGGCAAAACCTCCTGGATTTTCTCGAGTTGCGGTAGGTACTCTCCAATTACGACGGGGACCTCAGGGAACCGCTCTGGTGGCCTCAGGAAAGGCCAGTCCCCTTGCGAGTTCCTCGGGGGCCTCTCGGCATTACTCTCCCGTCGATGCTGGGGCCTAAGACCTTGTGTGGAGTCGGGGCCGGAACCTGAGGATTCCTCTCCAGTGCTGACATGGTTCTTGGGGTACTTCTGGAGTCTCCCCAGGGGAGTCAGTCCTCGTCTCGAATGCGGGCATGCACTTGCGCTTTCCTCCAGAGCGGTAGCAGCAGTGTCACGCAGTCCGCCGCGTGCATCAAAGGATCTATGGTTTTCCCTCGAGTCTTTCCCACGAGGCTTTCCCCCGAGGCTTTCCCACAGGGCTGTCCCACGTGCACACTTGGTGGGAGTTGATCCTCGGCTTGAACGTCAAGGCAGTGCAGGGAAAACAGGTTCCTCTGGAATGGACTGACACATCTGGGCGTCTCTTGGAATGGTGGCACGACCCTGGAGTTCCTCTCGCCTCTCCTGTGGAGAGCGCCTCCTCTTGAGATGCGACGGGAATGCCGGGAATTCTTTCCCTACGAAACAGGGAAAGGATCCCTCATCTCGAGCTAGGAGGGGGAAACGGGGCTCCCCTGGTTGTGTACGGGACGCCACGTGTTTCCTCTCGAGTGGAGACGGGTATGTCGGGGAACTTCTTGAGTTGCAGCAAGGGTGTGAAGGACCCTTTGGAAGTTCCAGTGGTTAAATGTGATTGGCCTCGAGAAGCCTCAGCGGAAATGGGCCTCATCTCGCCTGGAGGGCAAAACCTCCTGGATTTTCTCGAGTTGCGGCAGGTGCTCTCGACTTACGACGGGGACCTCAGGGAACCGCTCTGGTGGCCTCAGGAAAGGCCAGTCCCCATGCGAGTTCCTCGGGGGCCTCTCGGCATTCCTCTCCCGTCGATGCCGGGGCCTAAGACCTTGTGTGGAGTCGGGGCCGGAACCTGAGGATTCCTCTCCAGTGCTGACATGGATCTTGGGGTACTTCTGTAGTCTCCCCAGGGGAGTCAGTCCTCGTCTCGAATGCGGGCATGCACTTGCGCTTTCCTCCAGAGCGGTAGCAGCAGTGTCACGCAGTCCGCCACGAGGATCAAAGGATCTATTGTTTTCCCTCGAGTCTTTCCCACGAGGCTTTCCCACGAGGCTTTCCCACATGGCTGTCCCACGTGCACACGTGGTGGGAGTGGATCCTCGGCTTGAACGTCAAGGCAGTGCAGGGAAAACAGGTTCCTCTGGAATGGACTGACACATCTGGGGGACTCTTGGAATGGTGGCACGACCCTGGAGTTCCTCTCGCCTTTCCTGTGGAGAGCGCCTCCTCTTGAAATGCGACGGGAACGCCGGGAATTCTTTCCCTACGAAACAGGGAAAGGATCCCTCATCTCGAGCTAGGAGGCGGAAACGGGGCTCCCCTGTGTGTGTGCGGGACCCCACGTGCTTCCTTTCGAGTGGAGACGGGTATGTCGGGGAACTTCTTCAGTTGCAGCAAGGGTGTGAAGGACCCTTTGGAAGTTCCAGTGGTTAGACGTGATTCGCCTCGAGAAGCCTCAGCGGAAATGGGCCTCATCTCGCCTGGAGGGCAAAACCTCCTGGATTTTCTCGAGTTGCGGCAGGTGCTCTCGACTTACGACGGGGACCACAGGGACCCGCTCTGGTGGCCTCAGGAAAGGCCAGTCCCCATGCGAGTTCCTCGGGGGCCTCTCGGGATTCCTCTCCCGTCGATGCCGGGGCCTAAGACCTTGTGTGGAGTCGGGGCCGGAACCTGAGGATTCCTCTCCAGTGCTGACATGGATCTTGGGGTACTTCTGGAGTCTCCCCAGGGGAGTCAGTCCTAGTCTCGAATGCGGGCATGCACTTGCGCTTTCCTCCAGAGCGGTAGCAGCAGTGTCACGCAGTCCGCCGCGTGGATCAAAGGATCTATGGTTTTCCCTCGAGTCTTTCCCACTAGGCTTTCCCTCGAGGCTTTTCCACAGGGCTGTCCCACGTGCACACGTGGTGGGAGTCGATCCTCGGCTTGAACGTCAAGGCAGTGCAGGGAAAACAGGTTCCTCAGGAATGGACTGACACATCTGGGGGACTCTTGGAATGGTGGCACGACCCTGGAGTTCCTCTCGCCTTTCCTGTGGAGAGCGCCTCCTCTTGAGATGCGACGGGAACGCCGGGAATTCTTTCCCTACGAAACAGGGAAAGGATCCCTCATCTCGAGCTAGGAGGCGGAATCGGGGCTCCCCTGGATGTGTGTGGGACCCCACGTGCTTACTCTCGAGTGGAGACGGGTATGTCGCGGAACTGCTTGAGTTGCAGCAAGGGTGTGAAGGACCCTTTGGAAGTTCCATTGGTTAGACGTGATTCGCCTTGAGAAGCCTCAGCGGAAATGGGCCTCATCTCGCCTGGAGGGCAAAACCTCCTGGATTTTCTCGAGTTGCGGCAGGTGCTCTCAACTTACGACGGGGACCTCAGGGACCCGCTCTGGTGGCCTCAGGAAAGGCCAGTCCCCATGCGAGTTCCTCGGGGGCCTCTCGGGATTCCTCTCCCGTCGATGTCGGGGCCTAAGACCTTGTGTGGAGTCGGGGCCGGAACCTGAGGATTCCTCTCCAGTGCTGACATGGATGTTGGGGTACTTCTGGAGTCTGCCCAGGGGAGTCAGTCCTCGTCTCGAATGCGGGCATGCACTTGCGCTTTCCTCCAGAGCGGTAGCAGCAGTGTCACGCAGTCCGCCGCGTGGATCAAAGGATCTATGGTTTTCCCTCGAGTCTTTCCCACGAGGCTTTCCCACGAGGCTTTCCACAGGGCTGTCCCACGTGCACACGTGGTGGGACTCGATCCTCGGCTTGAACGTCAAGGCAGTGCAGGGAAAACAGGTTCCTCTGGAATGGACTGACACATCTGGGGGACTCTTGGAATGGTGGCACGACCCTGGAGTTCCTCTCGCCTTTCCTGTGGAGAGCGCCTCCTCTTGAGATGCGACGGGAACGCCGGGAATTCTTTCCCTACGAAACAGGGAAAGGATCCCTCATCTCGAGCTAGGAGGCGGAAACGGGGCTCCCCTGGATGTGTGCGGGACCCACGTGCTTCCTCTCGAGTGGAGCCGGGTATGTCGGGGAACTTCTTGAGTTGCAGCAAGGGTGTGAAGGACCCTTTGGAAGTTCCAGTGGTTAGACGTGATTAGCCTCGAGAAGCCTCAGCGGAAATGGGCCTCATCCCGCCTGGAGGGCAAAACCTCCTGGATTTTCTCGAGTTGCGGCAGGTGCTCTCGACTTACGACGGGGACCACAGGGACCCGCTCTGGTGGCCTCAGGAAAGGCCAGTCCCCATGCGAGTTCCTCGGGGGCCTCTCGGGATTCCTCTCCCGTCGATGCCGGGGCCTAAGACCTTTTGTGGAGTCGGGGCTGGAACCTGAGGATTCCTCTCCAGTGCTGACATGGATCTTGGGGTACTTCTGGAGTCTCCCCAGGGGAGTCAGTCCTCGTCTCGAATGCGGGCATGCACTTGCGCTTTCCTCCAGAGCGGTAGCAGCCGTGTCACGCAGTCCGCCGCGTGGATCAAAGGATCTATGGTTTTCCCTCCAGTCTTTCCCACGAGGCTTTCCCACGAGGCTTTCCCACAGGGCTGTCCCACGTGCACACGTGGTGGGAGTCGCTCCTCGGCTTGAACGTCAAGGCAGTGCAGGGAAAACAGGTTCTTCTGGAATGGACTGACACATCTGGGGGACTCTTGGAATGGTGTCACGACCCTGGAGTTCCTCTCGCCTTTCCTGTGGAGAGCGCCTCCTCTTGAGATGCGACGGGAACGCCGGGAATTCTTTCCCTACGAAGCAGGGAAAGGATCCCTCATCTCGAGCTAGGAGGCGGAAACGGGGCTCCCCTGGATGTGTGCGGGACCCCACGTGCTTCCTCTCGAGTGGAGACGGGTATGTCGGGGAACTTCTTGAGTTGCAGCAAGGGTGTGAAGGACCCTTTGGAAGTTCCAGTGGTTAGATGTGATTGGCCTCGAGAAGCCTCAGCGGAAATGGGCCTCATCTCGCCTGGAGGGCAAAACCTCCTGGATTTTCTCGAGTTGCGGCAGGTGCTCTCGACTTACGACGGGGACGTCAGGGACCCGCTCTGGTGGCCTCAGGAAAGGCCGGTCCCCATGCGAGTTCCTCGGGGGCCTCTCGGGATTCCTCTCCCGTCGATGCCGGGGCCTAAGACCTTGTGTGGAGTCGGGGCCGGAACCTGAGGATTCCTCTCCAGTGCTGACATGGATCTTGGGGTACTTCTGGAGTCTCCCCAGGGGAGTCAGTCCTCGTCTCGAATGCGGGCATGCACTTGCGCTTTCCTCCAGAGCGGTAACAGCAGTATCACGCAGTCCGCCGCGTGGATCAAAGGATCTATGGTTTTCACTCGAGTCTTTCCCACGAGGCTTTCCCACAGGACTGTCCCACGTGCACACGTGGTGGGAGTCGATCCTCGGCTTGAACGTCAAGGCAGTGCAGGGAAAACAGGTTCCTCTGGAATGGACTGACACATCTTGGGGACTCTTGGAATGGTGGCATGACCCTGGAGTTCCTCTCGCCTTTCCAGTGGAGAGCGGCTCCTCTTGAGATGCGACGGGAACGCCGGGAATTCTTTCCCTACGAAACAGGGAATGGATCCCTCATCTCGAGCTAGGAGGCGGAAACGGGGCTCCCCTGGATGTGTGCGGGACCCACGTGCTTCCTCTCGAGTGGAGACGGGTATGTCGGGGAACTTCTTGAGTTGCAGCAATGGTGTGAAGGACCCTTTGGAAGTTCCAGTGGTTAGATGTGATTGGTCTCGAGAAGCCTCAGCGGAAATGGGCCTCATCGCGCCTGGAGGGCAAAACCTCCTGGATTTTCTCGAGTTGCAGCAGGTGCTCTCGACTTACGACGGGGACCTCAGGGACCCGCTCTGGTGGCCTCAGGAAAGGCCAGTCCCCATGCGAGTTCCTCGGGGGCCTCTCGGGATTCCTCTCCCGTCGATGCCGGGGCCTAAGACCTTGTGTGGAGTCGGGGCCGGAACCTGAGGATTCCTCTCCAGTGCTGACATGGATCTTGGGGTACTTCTGGAGTCTCCCCAGGGGAGTCAGTCCTCGTCTCGAATGCGGGCATGCACTTGCGCTTTCCTCCAGAGCGGTAGCAGCAGTGTCACGCAGTCCGCCGCGTGCATCAAAGGATCTATGGTTTTCCCTCGAGTCTTTCCCACGAGGCTTTCCCCCGAGGCTTTCCCACAGGGCTGTCCCACGTGCACACTTGGTGGGAGTTGATCCTCGGCTTGAACGTCAAGGCAGTGCAGGGAAAACAGGTTCCTCTGGAATGGACTGACACATCTGGGCGTCTCTTGGAATGGTGGCACGACCCTGGAGTTCCTCTCGCCTCTCCTGTGGAGAGCGCCTCCTCTTGAGATGCGACGGGAATGCCGGGAATTCTTTCCCTACGAAACAGGGAAAGGATCCCTCATCTCGAGCTAGGAGGGGGAAACGGGGCTCCCCTGGTTGTGTACGGGACGCCACGTGTTTCCTCTCGAGTGGAGACGGGTATGTCGGGGAACTTCTTGAGTTGCAGCAAGGGTGTGAAGGACCCTTTGGAAGTTCCAGTGGTTAAATGTGATTGGCCTCGAGAAGCCTCAGCGGAAATGGGCCTCATCTCGCCTGGAGGGCAAAACCTCCTGGATTTTCTCGAGTTGCGGCAGGTGCTCTCGACTTACGACGGGGACCTCAGGGAACCGCTCTGGTGGCCTCAGGAAAGGCCAGTCCCCATGCGAGTTCCTCGGGGGCCTCTCGGCATTCCTCTCCCGTCGATGCCGGGGCCTAAGACCTTGTGTGGAGTCGGGGCCGGAACCTGAGGATTCCTCTCCAGTGCTGACATGGATCTTGGGGTACTTCTGTAGTCTCCCCAGGGGAGTCAGTCCTCGTCTCGAATGCGGGCATGCACTTGCGCTTTCCTCCAGAGCGGTAGCAGCAGTGTCACGCAGTCCGCCACGAGGATCAAAGGATCTATTGTTTTCCCTCGAGTCTTTCCCACGAGGCTTTCCCACGAGGCTTTCCCACATGGCTGTCCCACGTGCACACGTGGTGGGAGTGGATCCTCGGCTTGAACGTCAAGGCAGTGCAGGGAAAACAGGTTCCTCTGGAATGGGCTGACACATCTGGGGGACTCTTGGAATGGTGGCACGACCCTGGAGTTCCTCTCGCCTTTCCTGTGGAGAGCGCCTCCTCTTGAAATGCGACGGGAACGCCGGGAATTCTTTCCCTACGAAACAGGGAAAGGATCCCTCATCTCGAGCTAGGAGGCGGAAACGGGGCTCCCCTGTGTGTGTGCGGGACCCCACGTGCTTCCTTTCGAGTGGAGACGGGTATGTCGGGGAACTTCTTCAGTTGCAGCAAGGGTGTGAAGGACCCTTTGGAAGTTCCAGTGGTTAGACGTGATTCGCCTCGAGAAGCCTCAGCGGAAATGGGCCTCATCTCGCCTGGAGGGCAAAACCTCCTGGATTTTCTCGAGTTGCGGCAGGTGCTCTCGACTTACGACGGGGACCACAGGGACCCGCTCTGGTGGCCTCAGGAAAGGCCAGTCCCCATGCGAGTTCCTCGGGGGCCTCTCGGGATTCCTCTCCCGTCGATGCCGGGGCCTAAGACCTTGTGTGGAGTCGGGGCCGGAACCTGAGGATTCCTCTCCAGTGCTGACATGGATCTTGGGGTACTTCTGGAGTCTCCCCAGGGGAGTCAGTCCTAGTCTCGAATGCGGGCATGCACTTGCGCTTTCCTCCAGAGCGGTAGCAGCAGTGTCACGCAGTCCGCCGCGTGGATCAAAGGATCTATGGTTTTCCCTCCAGTCTTTCCCACTAGGCTTTCCCTCGAGGCTTTTCCACAGGGCTGTCCCACGTGCACACGTGGTGGGAGTCGATCCTCGGCTTGAACGTCAAGGCAGTGCAGGGAAAACAGGTTCCTCAGGAATGGACTGACACATCTGGGGGACTCTTGGAATGGTGGCACGACCCTGGAGTTCCTCTCGCCTTTCCTGTGGAGAGCGCCTCCTCTTGAGATGCGACGGGAACGCCGGGAATTCTTTCCCTACGAAACAGGGAAAGGATCCCTCATCTCGAGCTAGGAGGCGGAATCGGGGCTCCCCTGGATGTGTGTGGGACCCCACGTGCTTACTCTCGAGTGGAGACGGGTATGTCGGGGAACTTCTTGAGTTGCAGCAAGGGTGTGAAGGACCCTTTGGAAGTTCCATTGGTTAGACGTGATTCGCCTCGAGAAGCCTCAGCGGAAATGGGCCTCATCTCGCCTGGAGGGCAAAACCTCCTGGATTTTCTCGAGTTGCGGCAGGTGCTCTCAACTTACGACGGGGACCTCAGGGACCCGCTCTGGTGGCCTCAGGAAAGGCCAGTCCCCATGCGAGTTCCTCGGGGGCCTCTCGGGATTCCTCTCCCGTCGATGTCGGGGCCTAAGACCTTGTGTGGAGTCGGGGCCGGAACCTGAGGATTCCTCTCCAGTGCTGACATGGATGTTGGGGTACTTCTGGAGTCTGCCCAGGGGAGTCAGTCCTCGTCTCGAATGCGGGCATGCACTTGCGCTTTCCTCCAGAGCGGTAGCAGCAGTGTCACGCAGTCCGCCGCGTGGATCAAAGGATCTATGGTTTTCCCTCGAGTCTTTCCCACGAGGCTTTCCCACGAGGCTTTCCACAGGGCTGTCCCACGTGCACACGTGGTGGGACTCGATCCTCGGCTTGAACGTCAAGGCAGTGCAGGGAAAACAGGTTCCTCTGGAATGGACTGACACATCTGGGGGACTCTTGGAATGGTGGCACGACCCTGGAGTTCCTCTCGCCTTTCCTGTGGAGAGCGCCTCCTCTTGAGATGCGACGGGAACGCCGGGAATTCTTTCCCTACGAAACAGGGAAAGGATCCCTCATCTCGAGCTAGGAGGCGGAAACGGGGCTCCCCTGGATGTGTGCGGGACCCACGTGCTTCCTCTCGAGTGGAGCCGGGTATGTCGGGGAACTTCTTGAGTTGCAGCAAGGGTGTGAAGGACCCTTTGGAAGTTCCAGTGGTTAGATGTGATTGGCCTCGAGAAGCCTCAGCGGAAATGGCCCTCATCTCGCCTGGAGGTCAAAACCTCCTGGATTTTCTCGAGTTGCGGCAGGTGCTCTCGACTTACGACGGGGACCTCAGGGACCCGCTCTGGTGGCCTCAGGAAAGGCCAGTCCCCATGCGAGTTCCTCGGGGGCCTTCGGGATTCCTCTCCCATCGATGCCGGGGCCTAAGACCTTGTGTGGAGTCGGGGCCGGAACCTGAGGATTCCTCTCCAGTGCTGACATGGATCTTGGGGTACTTCTGGAGTCTCCCCAGGGGAGTCAGTCCTCGTCTCGAATGCGGGCATGCACTTGCGCTTTCCTCCAGAGCGGTAGCAGCAGTGTCACACAGTCCGCCGCGTGGATCAAAGGATCTATGGTTTTCCCTCGAGTCTTTCCCACGAGGCTTTCCCACGAGGCTTTCCCACAGGGCTGTCCCACGTGCACACGTGGTGGGAGTCGATCCTCGGCTTGAACGTCAAGGCAGTGCAGGGAAAACAGGTTCCTCTGGAATGGACTGACACATCTGGGGGACTCTTGGAATGGTGGCACGACCCTGGAGTTCCTCTCTGCTTTCCTGTGGAGAGCGCCTCCTCTTGAGATGCGACGGGAACGCCGGGAATTCTTTCCCTACGAAACAGTGAAAGGATCCCTCATCTCGAGCTAGGAGGCGGAAACGGGGCTCCCCTGGATGTGTGCGGGACACCACGTGCTTCTTCTCGAGTGCAGACGGGTATGTCGGGAACTTCTTGAGTTGCAGCAAGGGTGTGAAGGACCCGTTGGAAGTTCCAGTGGTTAGATGTGATTGGCCTCGAGAAGCCTCAGCGGAAATGGGCCTCATCTCGCCTGGAGGGCAAAACCTCCTGGATTTTCTCGAGTTGCGGCAGGTGCTCTCGACTTACGACGGGGACCTCAGGGACCCGCTCTGGTGGCCTCAGGAAAGGCCGGTCCCCATGCGAGTTCCTCGGGGGCCTCTCTGGATTCCTCTCCCGTCGATGCCGGGGCCTAAGACCTTGTGTGGAGTCGGGGCCGGAACCTGAGGATTCCTCTCCAGTGCTGACATGGATCTTGGGGTACTTCTGGAGTCTCCCCAGGGGAGTCAGTCCTCGTCTCGAATGCGGGCATGCACTTGCGCTTTCCTCCAGAGCGGTAGCAGCAGTGTCACGCAGTCCGCCGCGTGGATCAAAGGATCTATGGTTTTCCCTCGAGTCTTTCCACGAGGTTTTCCCACGAGGCTTTCCCACAGGACTGTCCCACGTGCACACGTGGTGGGAGTCGATCCTCGGCTTGAACGTCAAGGCAGTGCAGGGAAAACAGGTTCCTCTGGAATGGACTGACACATCTGGGGGACTCTTGGAATGGTGGCATGACCCTGGAGTTCCTCTCGCCTTTCCTGTGGAGAGCGCCTCCTCTTGAGATGCGACGGGAACGCCGGGAATTCTTTCCCTACGAAACAGGGAAAGGAACCCTCATCTCGAGCTAGGAGGCGGAAACGGGGCTCCCCTGGATGTGTGCGGGACCCACGTGCTTCCTCTCGAGTGGAGACGGGTATGTCGGGGAACTTCTTGAGTTGCAGCAAGGTTGTGAAGGACCCTTTGGAAGTTCCAGTGGTTAGATGTGATTGGCCTCGAGAAACCTCAGCGGAAATGAGCCTCATCTCGCCTGGAGGGCAAAACCTCCTGGATTTTCTCGAGTTGCGGCAGGTGCTCTCGACTTACGACGGGGACCTCAGGGACCCGCTCTGGTGGCCTCAGGAAAGGCCAGTCCCCATGCGAGTTCCTCGGGGGCCTCTCGGGATTCCTCTCCCGTCGATGCCGGGGCCTAAGACCTTGTGTGGAGTCGGGGCCGGAACCTGAGGATTCCTCTCCAGTGCTGACATGGATCTTGGGGTACTTCTGGAGTCTCCCCAGGGGAGTCAGTCCTCGTCTCGAATGCGGGCATGCACTTGCGCTTTCCTCCAGAGCGGTAGCAGCAGTGTCACGCAGTCCGCCGCGTGGATCAAAGGATCTATGGTTTTCCCTCGAGTCTTTCCCACGAGGCTTTCCCACAGGGCTGTCCCACGTGCACACGTGGTGGGAGTCGATCCTCGGCTTGAACGTCAAGGTAGTGCAGGGAAAACAGGTTCCTCTGGAATGGACTGACCCATCTGGGGGACTCTTGGAATGGTGGCACGACCCTGGAGTTCCTCTCGCCTTTCCTGTGGAGAGCGCCTCCTCTTGAGATGCGACGGGAACGCCGGGAATTCTTTCCCTACGAAACAGGGAAAGGATCCCTGATCTCGAGCTAGGAGGCGGAAACGGGTCTCCCCTGGATGTGTGCGTGACACCACGTGCTTCCTCTCGAGTGCAGACGGGTATGTCGGGGAAATTCTTGAGTTGCAGCAAGGGTGTGAAGGACCCTTTGGAAGTTCCAGTGGTTAGATGTGATTGGCCTCGAGAAGCCTCAGCGGAAATGGGCCTCATCTCGCCTGGAGGGCAAAACCTCCTGGATTTTCTCGAGTTGCGGCAGGTGCTCTCGACTTACGACGGGGACCTCAGGGACCCGCTCTGGTGGCCTCCGGAAAGGCCAGTCCCCATGCGAGTTCCTCGGGGGCCTCTCGGCATTCCTCTCCCGTCGATGCCGGGGCCTAAGACCTTGTGTGGAGTCGGGGCCGGAACCTGAGGATTCCTCTCCAGTGCTGACATGGATCTTGGGGTACTTCTGGAGTCTCCCCAGGGGAGTCAGTCCTCGTCTCGAATGCGGGCATGCACTTGCGCTTTCCTCCAGAGCGGTAGCAGCAGTGTCACACAGTCCGCCGCGTGGATCAAAGGATCAATGGTTTTCCCTCGAGTCTTTCCCACGAGGCTTTCCCACGAGGCTTTCCCACAGGGCTGTCCCACGTGCACACGTGGTGGGAGTCGATCCTCGGCTTGAACGTCAAGGCACTGCAGGGAAAACAGGTTCCTCTGGAATGGACTGACACATCTGGGGGACTCTTGGAATGGTGGCACGACCCTGGAGTTCCTCTCGCCTTTCCTGTGGAGAGCGCCTCCTCTTGAGATGCGACGGGAACGCCGGGAATTCTTTCCCTACGAAACAGTGAAAGGATCCCTCATCTCGAGCTAGGAGGCGGAAACGGGGCTCCCCTGGATGTGTGCGGGACACCACGTGCTTCTTCTCGAGTGCAGACGGGTATGTCGGGAACTTCTTGAGTTGCAGCAAGGGTGTGAAGGACCCGTTGGAAGTTTCAGTGGTTAGATGTGATTGGCCTCGAGAAGCCTCAGCGGAAATGGGCCTCATCTCGCCTGGAGGGCAAAACCTCCTGGATTTTCTCGAGTTGCGGCAGGTGCTCTCGACTTACGACGGGGACCTCAGGGACCCGCTCTGGTGGCCTCAGGAAAGGCCAGTCCCCATGCGAGTTCCTCGGGGGCCTCTCGGCATTTCTCTCCCGTCGATGCCGGGGCCTAAGACCTTGTGTGGAGTCGGGCCCGGAAACTGAGGATTCCTCTCCAGTGCTGACATGGATCTTGGGGTACTTCTGGAGTCTCCCCAGGGGAGCCAGTCTTCGTCTCGAATGCGGGCATGCACTTGCGCTTTCCTCCAGAGCGGTAGCAGCAGTGTCACGCAGTCCGCCGCGTGGATCAAAGGATCTATGGTTTTCCCTCGAGTCTTTCCCACGAGGCTTTCCCACGAGGCTTTCCCACAGGGCTGTCCCACGTGCACACGTGGTGGGAGTCGATCCTCGGCTTGAAAGTCAAGGCAGTGCAGGGAACACAGGTTCCTCTGGAATGGACTGACACATCTGGGGGACTCTTGGAATGGTGTCACGACCCTGGAGTTCCTCTCGCCTTTCCTGTGGAGAGCGCCTCCTCTTGAGATGCGACGGGAATGCCGGGAATTCTTTCCCTACGAAACAGGGAAAGGATCCCTCATCTCGAGCTAGGAGGCGGAAACGGGGCTCCCCTGGATGTGTGCGGGACCCCACGTGCTTCCTTTCGAGTGGAGACGGGTATGTCGGGGATCTTCTTCAGTTGCAGCAAGGGTGTGAAGGACCCTTTGGAAGTTCCAGTGATTAGACGTGATTCGCCTCGAGAAGCCTCAGCGGAAATGGGCCTCATCTCGCCTGGAGGGCAAAACCTCCTGGATTTTCTCGAGTTGCGGCAGGTGCTCTCGACTTACGACGGGGACCTCAGGGACCCGCTCTGGTGGCCTCAGGAAAGGCCAGTCCCCATGCGAGTTCCTCGGGGGCCTCTCGGGATTCCTCTCCCGTCGATGCCGGGGCCTAAGACCTTGTGTGGAGTCGGGGCCGGAACCTGAGGATTCCTCTCCAGTGCTGATATGGATCTTGGGGTACTTCTGGGGTCTCCCCAGGGGCGTCAGTCCTCGTCTCGAATGCGGGCATGCACTTGCGCTTTCCTCCAGAGCAGTAGCAGCAGTGTCACGCAGTCCGCCGCGTGGACCAAAGGATCTATGGTTTTCCCTCGAGTCTTTCCCACTAGGCTTTCCCACGAGGCTTTTCCACAGGGCTGTCCCACGTGCACACGTGGTGGGAGTCGATCCTCGGCTTGAACGTCAAGGCAGTGCAGGGAAAACAGGTTCTTCTGGAATGGACTGACTCATCTGGGGGACTCTTGGAATGGTGGCACGACCCTGGAGTTCCTTTCGCCTTTCCTGTGGAGAGCGCCTCCTCTTGAGATGCGACGGGAACGCCGGGAATTCTTTCCCTACGAAACAGGGAAAGGATCCCTCATCTCGAGCTAGGAGGCGGAAACGGGGCTCCCCTGGATGTGTGCGGGACCCCATGTGCTTCCTCTCGAGTGGAGACGGGTATGTCGGGGAACTTCTTCAGTTGCAGCAAGGGTGTGAAGGACCCTTTGGAAGTTCCAGTGGTTAGATGTGATTGGCCTTGAGAAGCCTCAGCGGAAATGGGCCTCATCTCGCCTGAAGGGCAAAACCTCCTGGATTTTCTCGAGTTGCGGCAGGTGCCCTCGACTTACGACGGGGACCTCAGGGAACCGCTCTGGTGGCCTCAGGAAAGGCCGGTCCCCATGCGAGTTCCTCGGGGGCGTCTCGGGATTCCTCTCCTGTCGATGCCGGGGCCTAAGACCTTGTGTGGAGTCGGGGCCGGAACCTGAGGATTCCTCTCCAGTGCTGACATGGATCTTGGGGTACTTCTGGAGTCTCCCCAGGGGAGTCAGTCCTCGTCTCGAATGCGGGCATGCACTTGCGCTTTCCTCCAGAGCGGTAGCAGCAGTGTCACGCCGTCCGCCGTGTGGATCAAAGGATCTATGGTTTTCCCTCGAGTCTTTCCCAGGAGGCTTTCCCACGAGGCTTTCCCAAAGGGCTGTCCCACGTGCACACGTGGTGGGAGTCGATCCTCGGCTTGAACGTCAAGGCAGTGCAGGGAAAACAGGTTCCTCTGGAATGGACTGACCCATCTGGGGGACTCTTGGAATGGTGGCACGACCATGGAGTTCCTCTCGCCTTTCCTGTGGAGAGCGCCTCCTCTTGAGATGCGACGGGAACGCCGGGAATTCTTTCCCTACGAAACAGGGAAAGGATCCCTGATCTCGAGCTAGGAGGCGGAAACGGGTCTCCCCTGGATGTGTGCGGGACACCACGTGCTTCCTCTCGAGTGCAGACGGGTATGTCGGGGAACTTCTTGAGTTGCAGCAAGGGTGTGAAGGACCCTTTGGAAGTTCCAGTGGTTAGATGTGATTGGCCTCGAGAAGCCTCAGTGGAAATGGGCCTCATCTCGCCTGGAGGGCAAAACCTCCTGGATTTTCTCGAGTTGTGGCAGGTGCTCTCGACTTACGACGGGGACCTCAGGGACCCGCTCTGGTTGCCTCCGGAAAGGCCAGTCCCCATGCGAGTTCCTCGGGGGCCTCTCGGGATTCCTCTCCCGTCGATGCCGGGGCCTAAGACCTTGTCTGGAGTCGGGGCCGGAACCTGAGGATTCCTCTCCAGTGCTGACATGGAGCTTGGGGTACTTCTGGAGTCTCCCCCGGGGAGTCAGTCCTCGTCTCGAATGCGGGCATGCACTTGCGCTTTCCTCCAGAGCGGTAGCAGCAGTGTCACACAGTCCGCCGCGTGGATCAAAGGATCTATGGTTTTCCCTCGAGTCTTTCCCACGAGGCTTTCCCACGAGGCTTTCCCACAGGGCTGTCCCACGTGCACACGTGGTGGGAGTCGATCCTCGGCTTGAACGTCAAGGCACTGCAGGGAAAACAGGTTCCTCTGGAATGGACTGACACATCTGGGGGACTCTTGGAATGGTGGCACGACCCTGGAGTTCCTCTCGCCTTTCCTGTGGAGAGCGCCTCCTCTTGAGATGCGACGGGAACGCCGGGAATTCTTTCCCTACGAAACAGGGAAAGGATCCCTCATCTCGAGCTAGGAGGCGGAAACGGGGCTCCCCTGAATGTGTGCGTGACACCACGTGCTTCCTCTCGAATGGAGACGGGTATGTCGGGGAACTTCTTGAGTTGCAACAATGGTGTGAAGGACCCTTTGGAAGTTCCAGTGGTTAGATGTGATTGGCCTAGATAAGCCTCAGCGGAAATGGGCCTCATCTCGCCTGGAGGGCAAAACCTCCTGGATTTTCTCGAGTTGCGGCAGGTGCTCTCGACTTACGACGGGGACCTCAGGGACCCGCTCTGGTGGCCTCAGGAAAGGCCAGTCCCCATGCGAGTTCCTCGGGGGCCTCTCGGCATTCCTCTCCCGTCGATGCCGGGGCCTAAGACCTTGTGTGGAGTCGGGGCTGGAACCTGAGGATTCCTCTCCAGTGCTGACATGGATCTTGGGGTACTTCTGGAGCCTCCCCAGGGGAGTCAGTCCTCGTCTCGAATGCGGGCATGCACTTGCGCTTTCCTCCAGAGCGGTAGCAGCAGTGTCACACAGTCCGCCGCGTGGATCAAAGGATCAATGGTTTTCCCTCGAGTCTTTCCCACGAGGCTTTCCCACGAGGCTTTCCCACAGGGCTGTCCCACGTGCACACGTGGTGGGAGTCGATCCTCGGCTTGAACGTCAAGGCACTGCAGGGAAAACAGGTTCCTCTGGAATGGACTGACACATCTGGGGGACTCTTGGAATGGTGGCACGACCCTGGAGTTCCTCTCGCCTTTCCTGTGGAGAGCGCCTCCTCTTGAGATGCGACGGGAACGCCGGGAATTCTTTCCCTACGAAACAGTGAAAGGATCCCTCATCTCGAGCTAGGAGGCGGAAACGGGGCTCCCCTGGATGTGTGCGGGACACCACGTGCTTCTTCTCGAGTGCAGACGGGTATGTCGGGAACTTCTTGAGTTGCAGCAAGGGTGTGAAGGACCCGTTGGAAGTTTCAGTGGTTAGATGTGATTGGCCTCGAGAAGCCTCAGCGGAAATGGGCCTCATCTCGCCTGGAGGGCAAAACCTCCTGGATTTTCTCGAGTTGCGGCAGGTGCTCTCGACTTACGACGGGGACCTCAGGGACCCGCTCTGGTGGCCTCAGGAAAGGCCAGTCCCCATGCGAGTTCCTCGGGGGCCTCTCGGTATTTCTCTCCCGTCGATGCCGGGGCCTAAGACCTTGTGTGGAGTCGGGCCCGGAAACTGAGGATTCCTCTCCAGTGCTGACATGGATCTTGGGGTACTTCTGGAGTCTCCCCAGGGGAGCCAGTCTTCGTCTCGAATGCGGGCATGCACTTGCGCTTTCCTCCAGAGCGGTAGCAGCAGTGTCACGCAGTCCGCCGCGTGGATCAAAGGATCAATGGTTTTCCCTCGAGTCTTTCCCACGAGGCTTTCCCACGAGGCTTTCCCACAGGGCTGTCCCACGTGCACACGTGGTGGGAGTCGATCCTCGGCTTGAAAGTCAAGGCAGTGCAGGGAACACAGGTTCCTCTGGAATGGACTGACACATCTGGGGGACTCTTGGAATGGTGTCACGACCCTGGAGTTCCTCTCGCCTTTCCTGTGGAGAGCGCCTCCTCTTGAGATGCGACGGGAATGCCGGGAATTCTTTCCCTACGAAACAGGGAAAGGATCCCTCATCTCGAGCTAGGAGGCGGAAACGGGGCTCCCCTGGATGTGTGCGGGACCCCACGTGCTTCCTTTCGAGTGGAGACGGGTATGTCGGGGATCTTCTTCAGTTGCAGCAAGGGTGTGAAGGACCCTTTGGAAGTTCCAGTGATTAGACGTGATTCGCCTCGAGAAGCCTCAGCGGAAATGGGCCTCATCTCGCCTGGAGGGCAAAACCTCCTGGATTTTCTCGAGTTGCGGCAGGTGCTCTCGACTTACGACGGGGACCTCAGGGACCCGCTCTGGTGGCCTCAGGAAAGGCCAGTCCCCATGCGAGTTCCTCGGGGGCCTCTCGGGATTCCTCTCCCGTCGATGCCGGGGCCTAAGACCTTGTGTGGAGTCGGGGCCGGAACCTGAGGATTCCTCTCCAGTGCTGATATGGATCTTGGGGTACTTCTGGGGTCTCCCCAGGGGCGTCAGTCCTCGTCTCGAATGCGGGCATGCACTTGCGCTTTCCTCCAGAGCAGTAGCAGCAGTGTCACGCAGTCCGCCGCGTGGACCAAAGGATCTATGGTTTTCCCTCGAGTCTTTCCCACTAGGCTTTCCCACGAGGCTTTTCCACAGGGCTGTCCCACGTGCACACGTGGTGGGAGTCGATCCTCGGCTTGAACGTCAAGGCAGTGCAGGGAAAACAGGTTCTTCTGGAATGGACTGACTCATCTGGGGGACTCTTGGAATGGTGGCACGACCCTGGAGTTCCTTTCGCCTTTCCTGTGGAGAGCGCCTCCTCTTGAGATGCGACGGGAACGCCGGGAATTCTTTCCCTACGAAACAGGGAAAGGATCCCTCATCTCGAGCTAGGAGGCGGAAACGGGGCTCCCCTGGATGTGTGCGGGACCCCATGTGCTTCCTCTCGAGTGCAGACGGGTATGTCGGGGAACTTCTTCAGTTGCAGCAAGGGTGTGAAGGACCCTTTGGAAGTTCCAGTGGTTAGATGTGATTGGCCTTGAGAAGCCTCAGCGGAAATGGGCCTCATCTCGCCTGAAGGGCAAAACCTCCTGGATTTTCTCGAGTTGCGGCAGGTGCCCTCGACTTACGACGGGGACCTCAGGGAACCGCTCTGGTGGCCTCAGGAAAGGCCGGTCCCCATGCGAGTTCCTCGGGGGCGTCTCGGGATTCCTCTCCTGTCGATGCCGGGGCCTAAGACCTTGTGTGGAGTCGGGGCCGGAACCTGAGGATTCCTCTCCAGTGCTGACATGGATCTTGGGGTACTTCTGGAGTCTCCCCAGGGGAGTCAGTCCTCGTCTCGAATGCGGGCATGCACTTGCGCTTTCCTCCAGAGCGGTAGCAGCAGTGTCACGCCGTCCGCCGTGTGGATCAAAGGATCTATGGTTTTCCCTCGAGTCTTTCCCAGGAGGCTTTCCCACGAGGCTTTCCCAAAGGGCTGTCCCACGTGCACACGTGGTGGGAGTCGATCCTCGGCTTGAACGTCAAGGCAGTGCAGGGAAAACAGGTTCCTCTGGAATGGACTGACCCATCTGGGGGACTCTTGGAATGGTGGCACGACCATGGAGTTCCTCTCGCCTTTCCTGTGGAGAGCGCCTCCTCTTGAGATGCGACGGGAACGCCGGGAATTCTTTCCCTACGAAACAGGGAAAGGATCCCTGATCTCGAGCTAGGAGGCGGAAACGGGTCTCCCCTGGATGTGTGCGGGACACCACGTGCTTCCTCTCGAGTGCAGACGGGTATGTCGGGGAACTTCTTGAGTTGCAGCAAGGGTGTGAAGGACCCTTTGGAAGTTCCAGTGGTTAGATGTGATTGGCCTCGAGAAGCCTCAGTGGAAATGGGCCTCATCTCGCCTGGAGGGCAAAACCTCCTGGATTTTCTCGAGTTGTGGCAGGTGCTCTCGACTTACGACGGGGACCTCAGGGACCCGCTCTGGTTGCCTCCGGAAAGGCCAGTCCCCATGCGAGTTCCTCGGGGGCCTCTCGGGATTCCTCTCCCGTCGATGCCGGGGCCTAAGACCTTGTCTGGAGTCGGGGCCGGAACCTGAGGATTCCTCTCCAGTGCTGACATGGAGCTTGGGGTACTTCTGGAGTCTCCCCCGGGGAGTCAGTCCTCGTCTCGAATGCGGGCATGCACTTGCGCTTTCCTCCAGAGCGGTAGCAGCAGTGTCACACAGTCCGCCGCGTGGATCAAAGGATCTATGGTTTTCCCTCGAGTCTTTCCCACGAGGCTTTCCCACGAGGCTTTCCCACAGGGCTGTCCCACGTGCACACGTGGTGGGAGTCGATCCTCGGCTTGAACGTCAAGGCACTGCAGGGAAAACAGGTTCCTCTGGAATGGACTGACACATCTGGGGGACTCTTGGAATGGTGGCACGACCCTGGAGTTCCTCTCGCCTTTCCTGTGGAGAGCGCCTCCTCTTGAGATGCGACGGGAACGCCGGGAATTCTTTCCCTACGAAACAGGGAAAGGATCCCTCATCTCGAGCTAGGAGGCGGAAACGGGGCTCCCCTGAATGTGTGCGTGACACCACGTGCTTCCTCTCGAATGGAGACGGGTATGTCGGGGAACTTCTTGAGTTGCAACAATGGTGTGAAGGACCCTTTGGAAGTTCCAGTGGTTAGATGTGATTGGCCTAGATAAGCCTCAGCGGAAATGGGCCTCATCTCGCCTGGAGGGCAAAACCTCCTGGATTTTCTCGAGTTGCGGCAGGTGCTCTCGACTTACGACGGGGACCTCAGGGACCCGCTCTGGTGGCCTCAGGAAAGGCCAGTCCCCATGCGAGTTCCTCGGGGGCCTCTCGGCATTCCTCTCCCGTCGATGCCGGGGCCTAAGACCTTGTGTGGAGTCGGGGCTGGAACCTGAGGATTCCTCTCCAGTGCTGACATGGATCTTGGGGTACTTCTGGAGCCTCCCCAGGGGAGTCAGTCCTCGTCTCGAATGCGGGCATGCACTTGCGCTTTCATCCAGAGCGGTAGCAGCAGTGTCAAGCAGTCCGCTGCGTGGATGAAAGGATGTATGGTTTTCCCTCGAGTCTTTCCCACGAGGCTTTCTCACGAGGCTTTCCCACAGGGCTGTCCCACGTGCACACGTGGTGGGAGTCGATCCTCGGCTTGAACGTCAAGGCAGTGCAGGGAAAACAGGTTCCTCTGGAATGGACTGACACATCTGGGGGACTCTTGGAACGGTGGCACGACCCTGGAGTTCCTCTCGCCTTTCCTGTGGAGAGCGCCTCCTCTTGAGATGCGACGGGAACGCCGGGAATTCTTTCCCTACGAAACAGGGAAAGGATCCCTCATCTCGAGCTAGGAGGCGGAAACGGGGCTCCCCTGGATGTGTGCGTGACACCACGTGCTTCCTCTCGAGTGGAGACGGGTATGTCGGGGAACTTCTTGAGTTGCAACAATGGTGTGAAGGACCCTTTGGAAGTTCCAGTGGTTACATGTGATTGGCCTCGTGAAGCCTCAGCGGAAATGGGCCTCATCTCGCCTGGAGGGCAAAACCTCCTGGATTTTATCGAGTTGCGGCAGGTGCTCTCGACTTACGACGGGGACCTCGGGGACCCGCTCTGGTGGCCTCAGGAAAGGCCAGTCCCCATGCGAGTTCCTCGGGGGCCTCTCGGGATTCCTCTCCCGTCGATGCCGGGGCCTAAGACCTTGTGTGGAGTCGGGGCCGGAACCTGAGGATTCCTCTCCAGTGCTGACATGGATCTTGGGGTACTTCTGGAGTCTCCCCAGGGGAGTCAGTCCTCGTCTCGAATGCGGACATGCACTTGCGCTTTCCTCCAGAGCGGTAGCAGCAGTGTCACGCATTCCGCCGCGTGGATCAACGGATCTATGGTTTTCCCTCGAGTCTTTCCCACGAGGCTTTCCCACGAGGCTTTCCCACAGGGCTGTCCCACGTGCACACGTGGTGGGAGTCGATCCTCGGCTTGACGTCAAGGCAGTGCAGGGAAAACAGGTTCCTCTGGAATGGACTGACACATCTGGGGGACTCTTGGAATGGTGGCACGACCCTGGAGTTCCTCTCGCCTTTCCTGTGGAGAGCGCCTCCTCTTGAGATGCGACGGGAACGCCGGGAATTCTTTCCCTACGAAACAGGGAAAGGATCCCTCATCTCGAGCTAGGAGGCGGAAACGGGGCTCCCCTGGATGTGTGCGGGACCCCACGTGCTTCCTCTCGAGTGGAGACGGGTATGTCGGGGAACTTATTGAGTTGCAGCAATGGTGTGAAGGACCCTTTGGAAGTTCCAGTGGTTAGATGTGATTGGCCTCGAGAAGCCTCAGCGGAAATGGGCCTCATCTCGCCTGGAGGGCAAAACCTCCTGGATTTTCTCGAGTTGCGGCAGGTGCTCTCGACTTACGACGGGGACCTCAGGGACCCGCTCTGGTGGCCTCAGGAAAGGCCAGTCCCCATGCGAGTTCCTCGGGGGCCTCTCGGGATTCCTCTCCCGTCGATGCCGGGGCCTAAGACCTTGTGTGGAGTCGGGGCCGGAACCTGAGGATTCCTCTCCAGTGCTGACATGGATCTTGGGGTACTTCTGGAGTCTCCCCAGGGGAGTCAGTCCTCGTCTCGAATGCGGGCATGCACTTGCGCTTTCCTCCAGAGCGGTAGCAGCAGTGCCACGCAGTCCGACGCGTGGATGAAAGGATCTATGGTTTTCCCTCGAGTCTTTCCCACGAGGCTTTCCCACAGGGCTGTCCCACGTGCACACGTGGTGGGAGACGATCCTCGGCTTGAACGTCAAGGCAGTGCAGGGAAAACAGGTTTCTCTGGAATGGACTGACACATCTGGGGGACTCTTGGAATGGTGGCACGACCCTGGAGTTCCTCTCGCCTTTCTTGTGGAGAGCGCCTCCTCTTGAGATGCGACGGGAACGCGGGGAATTCTTTCCCTACGAAACAGGGAAAGGATCCCTCATCTCGAGCTAGGAGGCGGAAACGGGGCTCCCCTGTATGTGTGCGGGACCCCACGTGCTTCCTCTCGAGTGGAGACGGGTATGTCGGGGAACTTCTTGAGTTGCAGCAAGGGTGTGAAGGACCCTTTGGAAGTTCCAGTGGTTAGACGTGATTCGCCTCGAGAAGCCTCAGCGGAAATGGGCCTCATCTCGCCTGGAGGGCAAAACCTCCTGGATTTTCTCGAGTTGCGGCAGGTGCTCTCGACTTACAACGGGGACCTCAGGGACCCGCTCTGGTGGCCTCAGGAAAGGCCAGTCCCCATGCGAATTCCTCGGGGGCCTCTCGAGATTACTCTCCTGTCGATACCGGGGCCTAAGACCTTGTGTGGAGTCGGGGCCGGAACCTGCGGATTCCTCTCCAGTGCTGACATGGATCTTGGGGTACTTCTGGAGTCTCCCCAGGGGAGTCAGTCCTCGTCTCGAATGCGGGCATGCACTTGCGCTTTCCTCCAGAGCGGTAGCAGCAGTGTCACGCAGTCCTCCGCGTGGATCAAAGGATCTATGGTTTTCCCTCGAGTTTTCCCACGAGGCTTTCCCACGAGGCTTTCCCACAGGGCTGTCCCACGTGCACACGTGGTGGGAGGGGATCCTCGGCTTGAACGTCAAGGCAGTGCAGGGAAAACAGGTTCCTCTGGAATGGACTGACACATCTGAGGGACTCTTGGAATGGTGGCACGACCCTGGAGTTCCTCTCGCCTTTCCTATGGAGAGCGCCTCCTCTTGAGATGCGACGGGAACGCCGGGAATTCTTTCCCTACGAAACAGGGAAAGGATCCCTCATCTCGAGCTAGGAGGCGGAAACGGGGCTCCCCTGGATGTGTGCGGGACCCCACGTGCTTCCTCTCGAGTGGAGACGGGTATGTCGGGGAACTTCTTGAGTTGCAGCCAGGGTGTGAAGGACCCTTTGGAAGTTCCAGTGGTTAGATGTGATTGGCCTCGAGAAGCCCCAGCGGAAATGGGCCTCATCTCGCCTGGAGGGCAAAACCTCCTGGATTTTCTCGAGTTACAGCAGGTGCTCTCGACTTACGACGGGGACCTCAGGGACCCGCTCTGGTGGCCTCAGGAAAGGCCAGTCCCCATGCGAGTTCCTCGGGGGCCTCTCGAGATTACTCTCCCGTCGATGCCGGGGCCTAAGACCTTGTGTGGAGTCGGGGCCGGAACCTGCGGATTCCTCTTCAGTGCTGACTTGGATCTTGGGGTACTTCTGGAGTCTCCCCAGGGGAGTCAGTCCTCGTCTCGAATGCGGGCATGCAATTGCGCTTTCCTCCACAGCGGTAGCAGCAGTGTCACGCAGTCCGCCGCGTGGATAAAAGGATCTATGGTTTTCCCTCGAGTCTTTCCCACGAGGCTTTCCCACGAGGCTTTCCCACAGGGCTGTCCCACGTGCACACGTGGTGGGAGTCGATCCTCGGCTTGAACGTCAAGGCAGTGCAGGGAAAACAGGTTCCTCTGGAATGGACTGACACATCTGGGGGACTCTTGGAATGGTGGCACGACCCTGGAGTTCCTCTCGCCTTTCCTGTGGAGAGCGCCTCCTCTTGAGATGCGACGGGAACGCCGGGAATTCTTTCCCTACGAAACAGGGAAAGGATCCCTCATCTCGAGCTAGGAGGCGGAAACGGGGCTCCTCTGGATGTGTGCGGGACCCCACGTGCTTCCTTTCGAGTGGAGACGGGTATGTCGGGGAACTTCTTCAGTTGCAGCGAGGGTGTGAAGGACCCTTTGGAAGTTCCAGTGGTTAGACGTGATTCGCCTCGAGAAGCCTCAGCGGAAATGGGCCTCATCTCGCCTGGAGGGCAAAACCTCCTGGATTTTCTCGAGTTGCGGCAGGTGCTCTCGACTTACGACGGGGACCTCAGGGACCCGCTCTGGTGGCCTCAGGAAAGGCCAGTCCCCATGCGAGTTCCTCGGGGGCCTCTCGGGATTCCTCTCCCGTCGATGCCGGGGCCTAAGACCTTGTGTGGAGTCGGGGCCGGAACCTGAGGATTCCTCTCCAGTGCTGACATGGATGTTGGGGTACTTCTGGAGTCTGCCCAGGGGAGTCAGTCCTCGTCTCGAATGCGGGCATGCACTTGCGCTTTCCTCCAGAGCGGTAGCAGCAGTGTCACGCAGTCCGCCGCGTGGATCAAAGGATCTATGGTTTTCCCTCGAGTCTTTCCCACGAGGCTTTCCCACGAGGCTTTCCACAGGGCTGTCCCACGTGCACACGTGGTGGGACTCGATCCTCGGCTTGAACGTCAAGGCCGTGCAGGGAAAACAGGTTCCTCTGGAATGGACTGACACATCTGGGCGTCTCTTGGAATGGTGGCACGACCCTGGAGTTCCTCTCGCCTTTCCTGTGGAGAGCGCCTCCTCTTGAGATGTGACGGGAACGCCGGGAATTCTTTCCCTACGAAACAGGGAAAGGATCCCTCATCTCGAGCTAGGAGGCGGAAATGGGGCTCCCATGGATGTTTGCGGGACCCCACTTGCTTCCTTTCGAGTGGAGACGGGTATGTCGGGGAACTTCTTGAGTTGCAGCAAGGGTGTGAAGGACCCTTTGGAAGTTCCAGTGGTTAGATGTGATTGGCCTCGAGAAGCCTCAGCGGAAATGGGCCTCATCTCGCCTGGAGGGCAAAACCTCCTGGAATTTCTCGAGTTGCGGCAGGTGCTCTCGACTTACGATGGGGACCTCAGGGACCCGCTCTGGTGGCCTCAGGAAAGGCCAGTCCCCATGCGAGTTCCTCGGGGTCCTCTTGGGATTCCTTTCCCGTCGATGCCGGGGCCTAAGACCTTGTGTGGAGTCGGGGCCGGAACCTGAGGATTCCTCTCCAGTGCTGACATGGATCTTGGGGTACTTCTGGGGTCTCCCTAGGGGAGTCAGTCCTCGTCTCGAATGCGGGCATGCACTTGCGCTTTCCTCCAGAGCGGTAGCAGCAGTGTCACGCAGTCCGCCGCATGGATCAGAGGATCTGTGGTTTTCCCTCGAGTCTTTCCCACGAGGCTTTCCCACGAGGCTTTCCCACAGGGCTGTCCCACGTGCACACGTGGTGGGAGTGGATCCTCGGCTTGAACGTCAAGGCAGTGCAGGGAAAACAGGTTCCTCTGGAATGGACTGACACATCTGGGGGACTCTTGGAATGGTGGCACGACCCTGGAGTTCCTCTCGCCTTTCCTGTGGAGAGCGCCTCCTCTTGAGATGCGACGGGAACGCCGGGAATTCTTTCCCTACGAAACAGGGAAAGGATCCCTCATCTCGAGCTAGGAGTCGGAAACGGGGCACCCCTGGATGTGTGCGGGACCCCACGTGCTTCCTCTCGAGTGGAGACGGGTATGTCGGGGAACTTCTTGAGTTGCAGCAAGGGTGTGAAGGACCCTTTGGAAGTTCCAGTGGTTAGATGTGATTGGCCTCGAGAAGCCTCAGCGGAAATGGGCCTCATCTCGCCTGGAGGGCAAAACCTCCTGGATTTTCTCGAGTTGCAGCAGGTGCTCTCGACTTACGACGGAGACCTCAGGGAACCGCTCTGGTGGCCTCAGGAAAGGCCAGTCCCCATGCGAGTTCCTCGCGGGCCTCTCGGCATTCTTCTCCCGTCGATGCCGGGGCCTAAGACCTTGTGTGGAGTCGGGGCCGAACCTGAGGATTCCTCTCCAGTGCTGACATTGATCTTGGGGTACTTCTGGAGTCTCCCCAGGGGAGTCAGTCGTCGTCTCGAATGCGGGCATGCACTTGCGCTTTCCTCCAGAGCGGTAGCAGCAGTGTCACGCAGTCCGCCGCTTGGATCACAGGATTTATTGTTTTCCCTCGTGTCGTTCCCACGAGGCTTTCCCACGAGGCTTTCCCACAGGGCTGTCCCACGTGCACACGTGGTGGGAGGGGATCCTCGTCTTGAACGTCAAGGCAGTGCAGGGAAAACAGGTTCCTCTGGAATGGACTGACACATCTGAGGGACTCTTGGAATGGTGGCACGACCCTGGAGTTCCTCTCGCCTTTCCTATGGAGAGCGCCTCCTCTTGAGATGCGACGGGAACGCCGGGAATTCTTTCCCTACGAAACAGGGAAAGGATCCCTCATCTCGAGCTAGGAGTCGGAAACGGGGCTCCCCTGGATGAGTGCGGGACCCCACGTGCTTCCTCTCGAGTGGAGACGGGTATGTCGGGGAACTTCTTGAGTTGCAGCAAGGGTGTGAAGGACCCTTTGGAAGTTCCAGTTGTTAGACGTGATTAGCCTCGAGACGCCTCAGCGGAAATGGGCCTCATCTCGCCTGGATGGCAAAACCTCCTGGATTTTCTCGAGTTGCGGCAGGTACTCTCCACTTACGACGGGGACCTCAGGGACCCGCTCTGGTGGCCTCAGGAAAGACCAGTCCCCATGCGAGTTCCTCGGGGGCCTCTCGGCATTACTCTCCCGTCGATGCTGGGGCCTAAGACCTTGTGTGGAGTCGGGGCCGGAACCTGAGGATTCCTCTCCAGTGCTGACATGGATCTTGGGGTACTTCTGGAGTCTCCCCAGGGGAGTCAGTCCTCGTCTCGAATGCGGGCATGCACTTGCGCTTTCCTCCAGAGCGGTAGCAGCAGTGTCACACAGTCCGCCGCGTGCATCAAAGGATCTATGGTTTTCCCTTGAGTCTTTCCCACGAGGCTTTCCCCCGAGGCTTTCCCACAGGGCTGTCCCACGTGCACACTTGGTGGGAGTCGATCCTCGGCTTGAACGTCAAGGCAGTGCAGGGAAAACAGGTTCCTCTGGAATGGACTGACACATCTGGGCGTCTCTTGGAATGGTGGCACGACCCTGGAGTTCCTCTCGCCTCTCCTGTGGAGAGCGCCTCCTCTTGAGATGCGACGGGAACGCCGGGAATTCTTACCCTAAGAAACAGGGAAAGGATCCCTCATCTCGAGCTAGGAGGGGGAAACGGGGCTCCCCTGGAAGTGTACGGGACGCCACGTGTTTCCTCTCGAGTGGAGACGGGTATGTCGGGGAACTTCTTGAGTTGCAGCAAGGGTGTGAAGGACCCTTTGGAAGTTCCAGTGGTTAGATGTGATTGGCCTCGAGAAGCCTCAGCGGAAATGGGCCTCATCTCGCCTGGAGGGCAAAACCTCCTGGATTTTCTCGAGTTGCAGCAGGTGCTCTCGACTTACGACGGGGACCTCAGGGAACCGCTCTGGTGGCCTCAGGAAAGGCCAGTCCCCATGCGAGTTCCTCGCGGGCCTCTCGGCATTCTTCTCCCGTCGATGCTGGGGCCTAAGACCTTGTGTGGAGTCGGGGCCGAACCTGAGGATTCCTCTCCAGTGCTGACATGGATCTTGGGGTACTTCTGGAGTCTCCCCAGGGGAGTCAGTCGTCGTCTCGAATGCGGGCATGCACTTGCGCTTTCCTCCAGAGCGGTAGCAGCAGTGTCACGCAGTCCTCCGCGTGGATCAAAGGATCTATGGTTTTCCCTCGAGTTTTCCCACGAGGCTTTCCCACGAGGCTTTCCCACAGGGCTGTCCCACGTGCACACGTGGTGGGAGGGGATCCTCGGCTTGAACGTCAAGGCAGTGCAGGGAAAACAGGTTCCTCTGGAATGGACTGACACATCTGAGGGACTCTTGGAATGGTGGCACGACCCTGGAGTTCCTCTCGCCTTTCCTATGGAGAGCGCCTCCTCTTGAGATGCGACGGGAACGCCGGGAATTCTTTCCCTACGAAACAGGGAAAGGATCCCTCATCTCGAGCTAGGAGGCGGAAACGGGGCTCCCCTGGATGTGTGCGGGACCCCACGTGCTTCCTCTCGAGTGGAGACGGGTATGTCGGGGAACTTCTTGAGTTGCAGCCAGGGTGTGAAGGACCCTTTGGAAGTTCCAGTGGTTAGATGTGATTGGCCTCGAGAAGCCCCAGCGGAAATGGGCCTCATCTCGCCTGGAGGGCAAAACCTCCTGGATTTTCTCGAGTTACAGCAGGTGCTCTCGACTTACGACGGGGACCTCAGGGACCCGCTCTGGTGGCCTCAGGAAAGGCCAGTCCCCATGCGAGTTCCTCGGGGGCCTCTCGAGATTACTCTCCCGTCGATGCCGGGGCCTAAGACCTTGTGTGGAGTCGGGGCCGGAACCTGCGGATTCCTCTTCAGTGCTGACTTGGATCTTGGGGTACTTCTGGAGTCTCCCCAGGGGAGTCAGTCCTCGTCTCGAATGCGGGCATGCAATTGCGCTTTCCTCCACAGCGGTAGCAGCAGTGTCACGCAGTCCGCCGCGTGGATAAAAGAATCTATGGTTTTCCCTCGAGTCTTTCCCACGAGGCTTTCCCACGAGGCTTTCCCACAGGGCTGTCCCACGTGCACACGTGGTGGGAGTCGATCCTCGGCTTGAACGTCAAGGCAGTGCAGGGAAAACAGGTTCCTCTGGAATGGACTGACACATCTGGGGGACTCTTGGAATGGTGGCACGACCCTGGAGTTCCTCTCGCCTTTCCTGTGGAGAGCGCCTCCTCTTGAGATGCGACGGGAACGCCGGGAATTCTTTCCCTACGAAACAGGGAAAGGATCCCTCATCTCGAGCTAGGAGGCGGAAACGGGGCTCCTCTGGATGTGTGCGGGACCCCACGTGCTTCCTTTCGAGTGGAGACGGGTATGTCGGGGAACTTCTTCAGTTGCAGCGAGGGTGTGAAGGACCCTTTGGAAGTTCCAGTGGTTAGACGTGATTCGCCTCGAGAAGCCTCAGCGGAAATGGGCCTCATCTCGCCTGGAGGGCAAAACCTCCTGGATTTTCTAGAGTTGCGGCAGGTGCTCTCGACTTACGACGGGGACCTCAGGGACCCGCTCTGGTGGCCTCAGGAAAGGCCAGTCCCCATGCGAGTTCCTCGGGGGCCTCTCGGGATTCCTCTCCCGTCGATGCCGGGGCCTAAGACCTTGTGTGGAGTCGGGGCCGGAACCTGAGGATTCCTCTCCAGTGCTGACATGGATGTTGGGGTACTTCTGGAGTCTGCCCAGGGGAGTCAGTCCTCGTCTCGAATGCGGGCATGCACTTGCGCTTTCCTCCAGAGCGGTAGCAGCAGTGTCACGCAGTCCGCCGCGTGGATCAAAGGATCTATGGTTTTCCCTCGAGTCTTTCCCACGAGGCTTTCCCACGAGGCTTTCCACAGGGCTGTCCCACGTGCACACGTGGTGGGACTCGATCCTCGGCTTGAACGTCAAGGCCGTGCAGGGAAAACAGGTTCCTCTGGAATGGACTGACACATCTGGGCGTCTCTTGGAATGGTGGCACGACCCTGGAGTTCCTCTCGCCTTTCCTGTGGAGAGCGCCTCCTCTTGAGATGTGACGGGAACGCCGGGAATTCTTTCCCTACGAAACAGGGAAAGGATCCCTCATCTCGAGCTAGGAGGCGGAAATGGGGCTCCCATGGATGTTTGCGGGACCCCACTTGCTTCCTTTTGAGTGGAGACGGGTATGTCGGGGAACTTCTTGAGTTGCAGCAAGGGTGTGAAGGACCCTTTGGAAGTTCCAGTGGTTAGATGTGATTGGCCTCGAGAAGCCTCAGCGGAAATGGGCCTCATCTCGCCTGGAGGGCAAAACCTCCTGGAATTTCTCGAGTTGCGGCAGGTGCTCTCGACTTACGATGGGGACCTCAGGGACCCGCTCTGGTGGCCTCAGGAAAGGCCAGTCCCCATGCGAGTTCCTCGGGGTCCTCTTGGGATTCCTTTCCCGTCGATGCCGGGGCCTAAGACCTTGTGTGGAGTCGGGGCCGGAACCTGAGGATTCCTCTCCAGTGCTGACATGGATCTTGGGGTACTTCTGGGGTCTCCCTAGGGGAGTCAGTCCTCGTCTCGAATGCGGGCATGCACTTGCGCTTTCCTCCAGAGCGGTAGCAGCAGTGTCACGCAGTCCGCCGCATGGATCAGAGGATCTGTGGTTTTCCCTCGAGTCTTTCCCACGAGGCTTTCCCACGAGGCTTTCCCACAGGGCTGTCCCACGTGCACACGTGGTGGGAGTGGATCCTCGGCTTGAACGTCAAGGCAGTGCAGGGAAAACAGGTTCCTCTGGAATGGACTGACACATCTGGGGGACTCTTGGAATGGTGGTACGACCCTGGAGTTCCTCTCGCCTTTCCTGTGGAGAGCGCCTCCTCTTGAGATGCGACGGGAACGCCGGGAATTCTTTCCCTACGAAACAGGGAAAGGATCCCTCATCTCGAGCTAGGAGTCGGAAACGGGGCACCCCTGGATGTGTGCGGGACCCCACGTGCTTCCTCTCGAGTGGAGACGGGTATGTCGGGGAACTTCTTGAGTTGCAGCAAGGGTGTGAAGGACCCTTTGGAAGTTCCAGTGGTTAGATGTGATTGGCCTCGAGAAGCCTCAGCGGAAATGGGCCTCATCTCGCCTGGAGGGCAAAACCTCCTGGATTTTCTCGAGTTGCAGCAGGTGCTCTCGAGTTACGACGGAGACCTCAGGGAACCGCTCTGGTGGCCTCAGGAAAGGCCAGTCCCCATGCGAGTTCCTCGCGGGCCTCTCGGCATTCTTCTCCCGTCGATGCCGGGGCCTAAGACCTTGTGTGGAGTCGGGGCCGAACCTGAGGATTCCTCTCCAGTGCTGACATTGATCTTGGGGTACTTCTGGAGTCTCCCCAGGGGAGTCAGTCGTCGTCTCGAATGCGGGCATGCACTTGCGCTTTCCTCCAGAGCGGTAGCAGCAGTGTCACGCAGTCCGCCGCTTGGATCACAGGATTTATTGTTTTCCCTCGTGTCGTTCCCACGAGGCTTTCCCACGAGGCTTTCCCACAGGGCTGTCCCACGTGCACACGTGGTGGGAGGGGATCCTCGTCTTGAACGTCAAGGCAGTGCAGGGAAAACAGGTTCCTCTGGAATGGACTGACACATCTGAGGGACTCTTGGAATGGTGGCACGACCCTGGAGTTCCTCTCGCCTTTCCTATGGAGAGCGCCTCCTCTTGAGATGCGACGGGAACGCCGGGAATTCTTTCCCTACGAAACAGGGAAAGGATCCCTCATCTCGAGCTAGGAGTCGGAAACGGGGCTCCCCTGGATGAGTGCGGGACCCCACGTGCTTCCTCTCGAGTGGAGACGGGTATGTCGGGGAACTTCTTGAGTTGCAGCAAGGGTGTGAAGGACCCTTTGGAAGTTCCAGTTGTTAGACGTGATTAGCCTCGAGACGCCTCAGCGGAAATGGGCCTCATCTCGCCTGGATGGCAAAACCTCCTGGATTTTCTCGAGTTGCGGCAGGTACTCTCCACTTACGACGGGGACCTCAGGGACCCGCTCTGGTGGCCTCAGGAAAGACCAGTCCCCATGCGAGTTCCTCGGGGGCCTCTCGGCATTACTCTCCCGTCGATGCTGGGGCCTAAGACCTTGTGTGGAGTCGGGGCCGGAACCTGAGGATTCCTCTCCAGTGCTGACATGGATCTTGGGGTACTTCTGGAGTCTCCCCAGGGGAGTCAGTCCTCGTCTCGAATGCGGGCATGCACTTGCACTTTCCTCCAGAGCGGTAGCAGCAGTGTCACACAGTCCGCCGCGTGCATCAAAGGATCTATGGTTTTCCCTTGAGTCTTTCCCACGAGGCTTTCCCCCGAGGCTTTCCCACAGGGCTGTCCCACGTGCACACTTGGTGGGAGTCGATCCTCGGCTTGAACGTCAAGGCAGTGCAGGGAAAACAGGTTCCTCTGGAATGGACTGACACATCTGGGCGTCTCTTGGAATGGTGGCACGACCCTGGAGTTCCTCTCGCCTCTCCTGTGGAGAGCGCCTCCTCTTGAGATGCGACGGGAACGCCGGGAATTCTTACCCTAAGAAACAGGGAAAGGATCCCTCATCTCGAGCTAGGAGGGGGAAACGGGGCTCCCCTGGAAGTGTACGGGACGCCACGTGTTTCCTCTCGAGTGGAGACGGGTATGTCGGGGAACTTCTTGAGTTGCAGCAAGGGTGTGAAGGACCCTTTGGAAGTTCCAGTGGTTAGATGTGATTGGCCTCGAGAAGCCTCAGCGGAAATGGGCCTCATCTCGCCTGGAGGGCAAAACCTCCTGGATTTTCTCGAGTTGCAGCAGGTGCTCTCGACTTACGACGGGGACCTCAGGGAACCGCTCTGGTGGCCTCAGGAAAGGCCAGTCCCCATGCGAGTTCCTCGCGGGCCTCTCGGCATTCTTCTCCCGTCGATGCTGGGGCCTAAGACCTTGTGTGGAGTCGGGGCCGAACCTGAGGATTCCTCTCCAGTGCTGACATGGATCTTGGGGTACTTCTGGAGTCTCCCCAGGGGAGTCAGTCGTCGTCTCGAATGCGGGCATGCACTTGCGCTTTCCTCCAGAGCGGTAGCAGCAGTGTCACGCAGTCCGCCGCTTGGATCACAGGATTTATTGTTTTCCCTCGTGTCGTTCCCACGAGGCTTTCCCACGAGGCTTTCCCACAGGGCTGTCCCACGTGCACACGTGGTGGGAGGGGATCCTCGGCTTGAACGTCAAGGCAGTGCAGGGAAAACAGGTTCTTCTGGAATGGACTGACACATCTGAGGGACTCTTGGAATGGTGGCACGACCCTGGAGTTCCTCTCGCCTTTCCTATGGAGAGCGCCTCCTCTTGAGATGCGACGGGAAAGCCGGGAATTCTTTCCCTACGAAACAGGGAAAGGATCCCTCATCTCGAGCTAGGAGTCGGAAACGGGGCTCCCCTGGATGAGTGCGGGACCCCACGTGCTTCCTCTCGAGTGGAGACGGGTATGTCCTGGAACTTCTTGAGTTGCAGCAAGGGTGTGAAGGACCCTTTGGAAGTTCCAGTTGTTAGACGTGATTAGCCTCGAGAAGCCTCAGCGGAAATGGGCCTCATCTCGCCTGGATGGCAAAACCTCCTGGATTTTCTCGAGTTGCGGCAGGTACTCTCCACTTACGACGGGGACCTCAGGGACCCGCTCTGGTGGCCTCAGGAAAGACCAGTCCCCATGCGAGTTCCTCGGGGGCCTCTCGGCATTACTCTCCCGTGGATGCTGGGGCCTAAGACCTTGTGTGGAGTCGGGGCCGGAACCTGAGGATTCCTCTCCAGTGCTGACATGGATCTTGGGGTACTTCTGGAGTCTCCCCAGGGGAGTCAGTCCTCGTCTCGAATGCGGGCATGCACTTGCGCTTTCCTCCAGCGCGGTAGCAGCAGTGTCACGCAGTCCGCCGCGTGCATCAAAGGATCTATGGTTTTCCCTTGAGTCTTTCCCACGAGGCTTTCCCCCGAGGCTTTCCCACAGGGCTGTCCCACGTGCACACTTGGTGGGAGTCGATCCTCGGCTTGAACGTCAAGGCAGTGCAGGGAAAACAGGTTCCTCTGGAATGGACTGACACATCTGGGCGTCTCTTGGAATGGTGGCACGACCCTGGAGTTCCTCTCGCCTCTCCTGTGGAGAGAGCCTCCTCTTGAGATGCGCCGGGAAAGCCGGGAATCTTTCCCTACGAAACAGGGAAAGGATCCTTCATCTCGACCTAGGAGGCGGAAACGGGGCTCCCCTGGATGTGTGCGGGACCCCACGTGCTTCCTCTCGACTGGAGACGGGTATGTCGGGGAACTTCTTGAGTTGCAGCAAGGGTGTGAAGGACCCTTTGGAAGTTCCAGTGGTTAGACGTGATTGGCCTCGAGAAGCCTCAGCGGAAATGGGCCTCATCTCGCCTGGAGGGCAAAACCTCCTGGATTTTCTGGAGTTGCGGCAGGTGCTCTCGACTTACGACGGGGACCTCAGGGACCCGCTCTGGGGGCCTCAGGAAAGGCCAGTCCGCATGCGAGTTCCTCGGGGGCCTCTCGGGATTCCTCTACCGTCGATGCCGAGGCCTAAGACCTTGTGTGGAGTCGGGGCCAGAACCTGAGGATTTCTCTCCAGTGCTGACATGGATCTTGGGGTACTTCTGGAGTCTCCACAGGGGAGTCAGTCCTCGTCTCGAATGCGGGCATGCACTTGGGCTTTCCTCCAGAGCGGTAGCAGCAGTGTCACGCAGTCCGCCGCGTGGATCAAAGGATCTATGGTTTTCCCTCGAGTCTGTCCCACGAGGCTTTATCACGAGGCTTTCCCACAGTGCTGTCCCACGTGCACACGTGGTGGGAGTCGATCCTCGGCTTGAACGTCAAGGCAGTGCAGGGAAAACAGGTTCCTCTGGAATGGCCTGACACATCTGGGGGACTCTTGGAATGGTGGCACGACCCTGGAGTTCCACTCGCCTTTCCTGTGGAGAGCGCCTCCTCTTGAGATGCGACGGGAACGCCGGGAATTCTTTCCCTACGAAACAGGGAAAGGATCCCTCATCTCGAGCTAGGAGGCGGATACGGGGATTCCCTGGATGTGTGCGGGACCCCCGTGCTTCCTCTCGAGTGGAGACGGGTATGTCGGGGATCTTCTTGAGTTGCAGCAAGGGTGTGAAAGACCCTTTGGAAGTTCCAGTGGTTAGATGTGATTAGCCTCGAGAAGCCTCAGTGGAAATGGGCCTCATCTCGCCTGGAGAGCAAAACCTCCTGGATTTTCTCGAGTTGCGGCAGGTGCTCTCGGCTTACGACGGGGACCTCGGGGACCCGCTCTGGTGGCCTCAGGAAAGGCCAGTCCCCATGCGATTTCCTCGGGGGCCTCTCGGGATTACTCTCCCGTCGATGCCGGGGCCTAAGACCTTGTGTGGAGTCGGGGCCGGAACCTGAGGATTCCTCTCCAGTGCTGACATGGATCTTGGGGTTCTTCTGGAGTCTCCCCAGGGGAGTCAGTCCTCGTCTCGAATGCGGGCATGCACTTGCGCTTTCCCCCAGAGCGGTAGCAGCAGTGTCACGCAGTCCGCCGCCTGGATCAAAGGATCTATGGTTTTCCCTCGAGTCTTTCCCACGAGGCTTTCCCACGAGGCTTTCCCACAGGGCTGTCCCACGTGCACACGTGGTGGGAGTCGATCCTCGGCTTGAACGTCAAGGCAGTGCAGGGAAAACAGGTTCCTCTGGAATGGACTGACACATCTGGGGGACTCTTGGAATGGTGGCACGACCCTGGAGTTCCTCTCGCCTTTCCTGTGGAGAGCGCCTCCTCTTGAGATGCGACGGGAACGCCGGGAATTCTTTCCCTACGAAACAGGGAAAGGATCCCTCATCTCGAGCTAGGAGGCGGAAACGGGGCTCCCCTGGATGTGTGCGGGACCCCACGTGCTTCCTCTCGAGTGCAGACGGGTATGTCGGGGAACTTCATGAGTTGCAGCAAGGGTGTGAAGGACCCTTTGGAAGTTCGATTGGTTAGATGTGATTAGCCTCGAGAAGCCTCAGCGGAAATGGGCCTCATCTCGCCTGGAGGGAAAAACCTCCTGGATTTTCTCGAGTTGCGGCATGTGCTCTGGACTTACGACGGGGACCTCGGGGACCCGCTCTGGTGACCTCAGGAAAGGCCAGTACCCATGCGAGTTCCTCGGGGGCCTCTCGGGATTCCTCTCCCATCGATGCCGGGGCCTAAGACGTTGTGTGGAGTCGGGGCCGGAACCTGAGGATTCCTCTCCAGTGCTGACATGGATCTTGGGGTACTTCTGGAGTCTCCCCAGGGGAGTCAGTCCTCGTCTCGAATGCGGGCATGCACTTGCGCTTTCCTCCAGAGCGGTAGCAGCAGTGTCACGCAGTCCGCCGCGTGGATCAAAGGATCTATGGTTTTCCCTCGAGTTTTCCCACGAGGCTTTCCCACGAGGCTTTCCCACAGGGCTGTCCCACGGCACACGTGGTGGGAGTCGATCCTCGGCTTGAACGTCAAGGCAGTGCAGGGAAAACAGGTTCCTCTGGAATGGACTGACACATCTGGGGGACTCTTGGAATGGTGGCATGACCCTGGAGTTCCTCTCGCCTTTCCTGTGGAGAGCGCCTCCTCTTGAAATGCGACGGGAACGCCGGGAATTCTTTCCCTACGAAACAGGGAAAGGATCCCTCATCTCGAGCTAGGAGGCGGAAACGGGGCTCCCCTGGATGTGTGCGGGACCCCACGTGCTTCCTCTCGAGTGGAGACGGGTATGTCGGGGAACTTCTTGAGTTGCAGCCAGGGTGTGAAGGACCCATTGGAAGTTCCAGTGGTTAGATGTGATTGGCCTCGAGAAGCCTCAGCGGAAATGGGCCTCATCTCGCCTGGAGGGCAAAACCTCCTGGATTTTCTCGAGTTACGGCAGGTGCTCTCGACTTACGACGGGGACCTCAGGGACCCGCTCTGGTGGCCTCCGGAAAGGCCAGTCCCCATGCGAGTTCCTCGGGGGCCTCTCGGGATTCCTCTCCCGTCGATGCCGGGGCCTAAGACCTTGTGTGGAGTCGGGGCCGGAACCTGAGGATTCCTCTCCAGTGCTGACATGGATCTTGGGGTACTTCTGGAGTCTCCCCAGAGGAGTCAGTCCTCGTCTCGAATGCGGGCATGCACTTGCGCTTTCCTCCAGAGCGATAGCAGCAGTGTCACGCAGTCCGCCGCGAGGATCAAAGGATCTATGGTTTTCCCTCGAGTCTTTCCCACGAGGCTTTCCCACGAGGCTTTCCCACAGGGCTGTCCCACGAGCACACGTGGTGGGAGTGGATCCTCGGCTTGAACGTCAAGGCACTGCAGGGAAAACAGGTTCCTCTGGAATGGACTGACACATCTGGGGGACTCTTGGAATGGTGGCACGACCCTGGAGTTCCTCTCGCCTTTCCTGTGGAGAGCGCCTCCTCTTGAGATGCGACGGGAACGCCGGGAATTCTTTCCCTACGAAACAGGGAAAGGATCCATCATCTCGAGCTAGGAGGCGGAAACGGGGCTCCCCTGGATGTGTGCGGGACCCCACGTGCTTCCTCTCGAGTGCAGACGGGTATGTCGGGGAACTTCTTGAGTTGCAGCAAGGGTGTGAAGGACCCTTTGGAAGTTACAGTGGTTAGACGTGATTCGCCTCGTGAAGCCTCAGCGGAAATGGGCCTCATCTCGCCTGGAGGGCAAAACCTCCTGGATTTTCTCGAGTTGCGGCAGGTGCTCTCGACTTACAACTGGGACCTCAGGGACCCGCTCTGGTGGCCTCAGGAAAGGCCAGTCCCCATGCGAATTCCTCGGGGGCCTCTCGGCATTACTTTCCCGTCGATGCCGGGGCCTAAGACCTTGTGTGGAGTCGGGGCCAGAACCTGCGGATTCCTCTCCAGTGCTGACATGGATCTTGGGGTACTTCTGGAGTCTCCCCAGGGGAGTCAGTCCGCGTCTCGAATGCGGGCATGCACTTGCGCTTTCCTCTAGAGCGGTAGCAGCAGTGTCACGCAGTCCGCCTCGTGGATCAAAGGATCTATGGTTTTCCCTCGAGTCTTTCCCACGAGGCTTTCCCACGAGGCTTTCCCACAGGGCTGTCCCACGTGCACACTTGGTGGGAGTCGATGCTCGGCTTGAACGTCAAGGGAGTGCAGGGAAAACAGTTTCCTCTGTAATGGACTGACACATCTGGGCGTCTCTTGGAATGGTGGCACGACCCTGGAGTTCCTCTCGCCTTTCCTGTAGAGAGCGCCTCCTCTTGAGATGCGACGGGAACGCCGGGAATTCTTTCCCTAAGAAACAGGGAAAGGATCCCTCATCTCGAGCTAGGAGGCGGAAACGGGGCTCCCCTGGATGTGTGCGGGACCCCACGTGCTTCCTCTCGAGTTGAGACGGGTATGTCGGGGAACTTCATGAGTTGCAGCAAGGATGTGAAGGACCCTTTGGAAGTTCGATTGGTTAGATGTGATTAGCCTCGAGAAGCCTCAGCGGAAATGGGCCTCATCTCGCCTGGAGGGCAAAACCTCCTGGATTTTCTCGAGTTGCGGCATGTGCTCTGGACTTACGACGGGGACCTCGGGGACCCGCTCTGGTGACCTCAGGAAAGGCCAGTACCCATGCGAGTTCCTCGGGGGCCTCTCGGGATTCCTCTCCCATCGATGCCGGGGCCTAAGACGTTGTGTGGAGTCGGGGCCGGAACCTGAGGATTCCTCTCCAGTGCTGACATGGATCTTGGGGTACTTCTGGAGTCTCCCCAGGGGAGTCAGTCCTCGTCTCGAATGCGGGCATGCACTTGCGCTTTCCTCCAGAGCGGTAGCAGCAGTGTCACGCAGTCCGCCGCGTGGATCAAAGGATCTATGGTTTTCCCTCGAGTCTTTCCCACGAGGCTTTCCCACGAGGCTTTCCCACAGGGCTGTCCCACGGCACACGTGGTGGGAGTCGATCCTCGGCTTGAACGTCAAGGCAGTGCAGGGAAAACAGGTTCCTCTGGAATGGACTGACACATCTGGGGGACTCTTGGAATGGTGGCATGACCCTGGAGTTCCTCTCGCCTTTCCTGTGGAGAGCGCCTCCTCTTGAAATGCGACGGGAACGCCGGGAATTCTTTCCCTACGAAACAGGGAAAGGATCCCTCATCTCGAGCTAGGAGGCGGAAACGGGGCTCCCCTGGATGTGTGCGGGACCCCACGTGCTTCCTCTCGAGTGGAGACGGGTATGTCGGGGAACTTCTTGAGTTGCAGCCAGGGTGTGAAGGACCCTTTGGAAGTTCCAGTGGTTAGATGTGATTGGCCTCGCGAAGCCTCAGCGGAAATGGGCCTCATCTCGCCTGGAGGGCAAAACCTCCTGGATTTTCTCGAGTTACGGCAGGTGCTCTCGACTTACGACGGGGACCTCAGGGACCCGCTCTGGTGGCCTCCGGAAAGGCCAGTCCCCATGCGAGTTCCTCGGGGGCCTCTCGGGATTCCTCTCCCGTCGATGCCGGGGCCTAAGACCTTGTCTGGAGTCGGGGCCGGAACCTGAGGATTCCTCTCCAGTGCTGACATGGATCTTGGGGTACTTCTGGAGTCTCCCCAGGGGAGTCAGTCCTCGTCTCGAATGCGGGCATGCACTTGCGCTTTCCTCCAGAGCGATAGCAGCAGTGTCACGCAGTCCGCCGCGAGGATCAAAGGATCTATGGTTTTCCCTCGAGTCTTTCCCACGAGGCTTTCCCACGAGGCTTTCCCACAGGGCTGTCCCACGAGCACACGTGGTGGGAGTGGATCCTCGGCTTGAACGTCAAGGCAGTGCAGGGAAAACAGGTTCCTCTGGAATGGACTGACACATCTGGGGGACTCTTGGAATGGTGGCACGACCCTGGAGTTCCTCTCGCCTTTCCTGTGGAGAGCGCCTCCTCTTGAGATGCGACGGGAACGCCGGGAATTCTTTCCCTACGAAACAGGGAAAGGATCCCTCATCTCGAGCTAGGAGGCGGAAACGGGGCTCCCCTGGATGTGTGCGGGACCCCACGTGCTTCCTCTCGAGTGCAGACGGGTATGTCGGGGAACTTCTTGAGTTGCAGCAAGGGTGTGAAGGACCCTTTGGAAGTTCCAGTGGTTAGATGTGATTCGCCTCGTGAAGCCTCAGCGGAAATGGGCCTCATCTCGCCTGGAGGGCAAAACCTCCTGGATTTTCTCGAGTTGCGGCAGGTGCTCTCGACTTACAACGGGGACCTCAGGGACCCGCTCTGGTGGCCTCAGGAAAGGCCAGTCCCCATGCGAATTCCTCGGGGGCCTCTCGGCATTACTTTCCCGTCGATGCCGGGGCCTAAGACCTTGTGTGGAGTCGGGGCCGGAACCTGCGGATTCCTCTCCAGTGCTGACATGGATCTTGGGGTACTTCTGGAGTCTCCCCAGGGGAGTCAGTCCGCGTCTCGAATGCGGGCATGCACTTGCGCTTTCCTCTAGAGCGGTAGCAGCAGTGTCACGCAGTCCGCCTCGTGGATCAAAGGATCTATGGTTTTCCCTCGAGTCTTTCCCACGAGGCTTTCCCACGAGGCTTTCCCACAGGGCTGTCCCACGTGCACACTTGGTGGGAGTCGATGCTCGGCTTGAACGTCAAGGCAGTGCAGGGAAAACAGTTTCCTCTGTAATGGACTGACACATCTGGGCGTCTCTTGGAATGGTGGCACGACCCTGGAGTTCCTCTCGCCTTTCCTGTAGAGAGCGCCTCCTCTTGAGATGCGACGGGAACGCCGGGAATTCTTTCCCTAAGAAACAGGGAAAGGATCCCTCATCTCGAGCTAGGAGGCGGAAACGGGGCTCCCCTGGATGTGTGCGGGACCCCACGTGCTTCCTCTCGAGTTGAGACGGGTATGTCGGGGAACTTCATGAGTTGCAGCAAGGGTGTGAAGGACCCTTTGGAAGTTCGATTGGTTAGATGTGATTAGCCTCGAGAAGCCTCAGCGGAAATGGGCCTCATCTCGCCTGGAGGGCAAAACCTCCTGGATTTTCTCGAGTTGCGGCATGTGCTCTGGACTTACGACGGGGACCTCGGGGACCCGCTCTGGTGACCTCAGGAAAGGCCAGTACCCATGCGAGTTCCTCGGGGGCCTCTCGGGATTCCTCTCCCATCGATGCCGTGGCCTAAGACGTCGTGTGGAGTCGGGGCCGGAACCTGAGGATTCCTCTCCAGTGCTGACATGGATCTTGGGGTACTTCTGGAGTCTCCCCAGGGGAGTCAGTCCTCGTCTCGAATGCGGGCATGCACTTGCGCTTTCCTCCAGAGCGGTAGCAGCAGTGTCACGCAGTCCGCCGCGTGGATCAAAGGATCTATGGTTTTCCCTCGAGTCTTTCCCACGAGGCTTTCCCACGAGGCTTTCCCACAGGGCTGTCCCACGTGCACACGTGGTGGGAGTGGATCCTCGGCTTGAACGTCAAGGCAGTGCAGGGAAAACAGGTTCCTCTGGAATGGACTGACACATCTGGGGGACTCTTGGAATGGTGGCACGACCCTGGAGTTCCTCTCGCCTTTCCTGTGGAGAGCGCCTCCTCTTGAGATGCGACGGGAACGCCGGGAATTCTTTCCCTACGAAACAGGGAAAGGATCCCTCATCTCGAGCTAGGAGGCGGAAACGGGGCTCCCCTGGATGTGTGCGGGACCCCACGTGCTTCCTTTCGAGTGGAGACGGGTATGTCGGGGAACTTCTTCAGTTGCAGCAAGGGTGTGAAGGACCCTTTGGAAGTTCCAGTGGTTAGATGTGATTAGCCTCGAGAAACCTCAGCGGAAATGGGGCTCATCTCGCCTGGAGGGCAAAACCTCCTGGATTTTCTCGAGTTGCAGCAGGTGCTCTCGACTTACGACGGGGACCTCAGGGACCCGCTCTGGTGGCCTCAGGAAAGGCCAGTCCCCATGCGACTTCTTCGGGGGCCTCTCGGGATTCCTCTCCCGTCGATGCCGGGGCCTAAGGCCTTGTGTGGAGTCGGGACGGAACCTGAGGATTCCTCTCCAGTGCTGATGTGGATCTTGGGGTACTTCTGGAGTCTCCCCAGGGGAGTCATTCCTCGTCTCGAAGGCGGGCATGCACTTGCGCTTTCCTCCAGAGCGGTAGCAGCAGTGTCACGCATTCCGCCGCCTGGATCAAAGGATCTATGGTTTTCCCTCGAGTCTTTCCCACGAGGCTTTCCCACAGGGCTTTCCCACGTGCACACATGGTGGGAGTCGATAATCGGCTTGAACGTCAAGGCAGTGCAGGGAAGAAAGTTTCCTCTGGAATGGACTGAGACATCTGGGGGACTCTTGGAATGGTTGCACGACCCTGGAGTTCCTCTCGGTCTCCTGTTGAGAGCGCCTCCTCTTGAAATGCGACGGGAACGCCGGGAATTCTTTCCCTAGGAAACAGGGAAAGGATCCCTCATCTCGAACTTGGAGGCAGAAACGGGGCTCCCCTGGATGTGTTCGGGACCCTCGTGCTTCCTCTCGAGTGGAGACGGGTATGTAGGGGAATTTCTTGAGTTGCAGCAAGGGTGTGAAGGACCCTTTGGACGTTCCAGTGGTTAGATGTGATTAGCCTAGAGAAGCCAAAGCGGAAATTGGGCTCATCTCGCCTGGACGGCAAAACCTCCTGGATTTGCTCGAGTTGCGGCAGGTGCTCTTGACTTACGACGGGGACCTCAGGGACCCGCTCTGGTGGCCTCAGGAAAGGCCAGTCCCCATGCGAGTTCCTCGGGGGCCTCTCGGGATTCCTCTCCCGTCGATGCCGGAGCCTAAGACTTTGTGTGGAGTCGGGGCCGGGACCTGAGGATTCCTCTCCAGTGCTGACATGGATCTTGGGGTACTTCTGGAGTCTCCCCAGGGGAGTCAGTCCTCGTCTCGAATGCGGCCATGCACTTGCGCTTTCCTCCAGAGCGGTAGCAGCAGTGTCACGCAGTCCGCCGCGTGGATCAAAGGATCTATGGTTTTCCCTCGAGTCTTTCCCACGAGGCTTTCCCACGAGGCTTTCCCACAGGGCTGTCCCACGTGCACACGTGGTGGGAGTCGATCCTCGGCTTGAACGTCAAGGCAGTGCAGGGAAAACAGGTTCCTCTGGAATGGACTGACACATCTGGGGGACTCTTGGAATGGTGGCACGACCCTGGAGTTCCTCTCGCCTTTCCTGTGGAGAGCGCCTCCTCTTGAGGTGCGACGGGATCGCCGGGAATTCTTTCCCTACGAAACAGGGAAAGGATCCCTCATCTCGAGCTAGGAGGCGGAATCGGGGCTCCCCTGGATGTGTGCGGGACCCCACGTGCTTCCTCTCGAGTGGAGACCGGTATGTCGGGGAACTTCTTGAGTTGCAGCAAAGGTGTGAAGGACCCTTTGGAAGTTCCAGTGGTTAGATGTGATTGGCCTCGAGAAGCCTCAGCGGAAATGGGCCTCATCTCGCCTGGAGGGCAAAACCTCCTGGATTTTCTCGAGTTGCGGCAGGTGCTCTCGACTTACGACGGGGACCTCAGGGACCCGCTCTGGTGGCCTCAGGAAAGGCCAGTCCCCATGCGAGTTCCTCGGGGACCTCTCGGGATTCCTCTCCCGTCGATGCCGGGGCCTAAGACCTTGTGTGGAGTCGGGGCCGGAACCTGAGGATTCCTCTCCAGTGCTGACATGGATCTTGGGGTACTTCTGGAGTCTCCCCAGGGAAGTCAGTCCTCGTCTGGAATGCGGGCATGCACTTGCGCTTTCCTCCAGAGCGGTAGCAGCAGTGTCACGCAATCTGCCGCGTGGATCAAACGATCTATGGTTTTCCCTCGAGTCTTTCCCACGAGGCTTTCCCACGAGGCTTTCCCACAGGGCTGTCCCACGTGCACACGTGGTGGGAGTCGATCCTCGGCTTGAACGTCAAGGCAGTGCAGGGAAAACAGGTTCCTCTGGAATGGACTGACACATCTGGGGGACTCTTGGAATGGTGGCACGACCCTGGAGTTCCTCTCGCCTTTCTTGTGGAGAGTGCCTCCTCTTGAGATGCGACGGGAACGCCGGGAATTCTTTCCCTACGAAACAGGGAAAGGATCCCTCATCTCGAGCTAGGAGGCGGAAACGGGGCTCCCCTGGATGTGTGCGGGACCCCACGTGCTTCCTCTCGAGTGGAGACGGGTATGTCGGGGAACTTCTTGAGTTGCAGCAATGGTGTGAAGGACCCTTTGGAAGTTCCAGTGGTTAGATGTGATTGGCCTCAAGAAGCCTCAGCGGAAATGGGCCTCATCTCGCCTGGAGGGCAAAACCTCCTGGATTTTCTCGAGTTGCGGCAGGTGCTCTCGACTTAGGACGGGGACCTCAGGGACCCGCTCTGGTGGCCTCATGAAAGGCCAGTCCCCATGCGAGTTCCTCGGGGGCCTCTCGGGATTCCTCTCCCGTCGATGCCGGGGCCTAAGACCTTGTGTGGAGTCGGGGCCGGAACCTGAGGATTCCTCTCCAGTGCTGACATGAATCTTGGGGTACTTCTGGAGTCTCCCCAGGGGAGTCAGTCCTCGTCTCGAATGCGGGCATGCACTTGCGCTTTCCTCTAGAGCGGTAGCAGCAGTGTCACGCAGTCCGCCGCGTGGATCAAAGGATCTATGGTTTTCCCTCGAGTCTTTCCCACGAGGCTTTCCCACGAGGTTTTCCCACAGGGCTGTCCCACGTGCACACGTGGTGGGAGTCGATCCTCGGCTTGAACGTCAAGGCAGTGCAGGGAAAACAGGTTCCTCTGGAATGGACTGACACATCTGGGGGACTCTTGGAATGGTGTCACGACCCTGGAGTTCCTCTCGCCTTTCCTGTGGAGAGCGCCTCCTCTTGAGGTGCGACGGGATCGCCGGGAATTCTTTCCCTACGAAACAGGGAAAGGATCCCTCATCTCGAGCTAGGAGGCGGAATCGGGGCTCCCCTGGATGTGTGCGGGACCCCACGTGCTTCCTCTCGAGTGGAGACGGGTATGTCGGGGAACTTCTTGAGTTGCAGCAAAGGTGTGAAGGACCCTTTGGAAGTTCCAGTGGTTAGATGTGATTGGCCTCGAGAAGCCTCAGCGGAAATGGGCCTCATCTCGCCTGGAGGGCAAAACCTCCTGGATTTTCTCGAGTTGCGGCAGGTGCTCTCGACTTACGACGGGGACCTCAGGGACCCGCTCTGGTGGCCTCAGGAAAGGCCAGTCCCCATGCGAGTTCCTCGGGGGCCTCTCGGGATTCCTCTCCCGTCGATGCCGGGGCCTAAGACCTTGTGTGGAGTCGGGGCCGGAACCTGAGGATTCCTCTCCAGTGCTGACATGGATCTTGGGGTACTTCTGGAGTCTCCCCAGGGGAGTCAGTCCTCGTCTCGAATGCGGGCATGCACTTGCGCTTTCCTCCAGAGCGGTAGCAGCAGTGTCACGCAATCTGCCGCGTGGATCAAAGGATCTATAGTTTTCCCTCGAGTCTTTCCCACGAGGCTTTCTCACGAGGCTTTCCCACAGGGCTGACCCACGTGCACACGTGGTGGGAGTCGATCCTCGGCTTGAACGTCAAGGCAGTGCAGGGAAAACAGGTTCCTCTGGAATGGACTGACACATCTGGGGGACTCTTGGAATGGTGTCACGACCCTGGAGTTCCTCTCGCCTTTCCTATGGAGAGCGCCTCCTCTTGAGATGCAACGGGAACGCCGGGAATTCTTTCCCTACGAAACAGGGAAAGGATCCCTCATCTCGAGCTAGGAGGCGGAAACGGGGCTCCCCTGGATGTGTGCGGGACACCACGTGCTTCCTCTCGAGTGGAGACGGGTATGTCGGGGAACTTCTTGAGTTGCTGCAAAGGTGTGAAGGACCCTTTGGAAGTTCCAGTGATTAGATGTGATCGGTCTCGAGAAGCCTCAGCGGAAATGGGCCTCATCCTGCCTGGAGGGCAAAACCTCCTGGATTTTCTCGAGTTGCGGCAGGTGCTCTCGACTTACGACGGGGACCTCAGGGACCCGCTCTGGTGGCCTCAGGAAAGGCCAGTCCCCATGCGAGTTCCTCGGGGGCCTCTCGGGATTCCTCTCCCGTCGATGCCGGGGCCTAAGACCTTGTGTGGAGTCGGGGCCGGAACCTGAGGATTCCTCTCCAGTGCTGACATGGATGTTGGGGTACTTCTGGAGTCTGCCCAGGGGAGTCAGTCCTCGTCTCGAATGCGGGCATGCACTTGCTCTTTCCTCCAGAGCGGTAGCAGCAGTGTCACGCAGTCCGCCGCGTGGATCAAAGGATCTATGGTTTTCCCTCGAGTCTTTCCCACGAGGCTTTCCCACGAGGCTTTCCCACAGGGCTGTCCCACGTGCACACGTGGTGGGAGTCGATCCTCGGCTTGAACGTCAAGGCAGTGCAGGGAAAACAGGTTCCTCTGGAATGGACTGACACATCTGGGGGACTCTTGGAATGGTGGCACGACCCTGGAGTTCCTCTCGCCTTTCCTGTGGAGAGCGCCTCCTCTTGAGATGCGACGGGAACGCCGGGAATTCTTTCCCTACGAAACAGGGAAAGGATCCCTCATCTCGAGCTAGGAGGCGGAAACGGGGCTCCCCTGGATGTGTGCGGGACCCCACGTGCTTCCTCTCGAGTGGAGACGGGTATGTCGGGGAACTTCTTGAGTTGCAGCAATGGTGTGAAGGACCCTTTGGAAGTTCCAGTGGTTAGATGTGATTGGCCTCGAGAAGCCTCAGCGGAAATGGGCCTCATCGCGCCTGGAGGGCAAAACCTCCTGGATTTTCTCGAGTTGCGGCAGGTGCTCTCGACTTACGATGGGGACCTCAGGGACCCGCTCTGGTGGCCTCAGGAAAGGCCAGTCCCCATGTGAGTTCCTCGGGGGCCTCTCGGGATTCCTCTCCCGTCGATGCCGGGGCCTAAGACCTTGTCTGGAGTCGGGGCCGGAACCTGAGGATTCCTCTCCAGTGCTGACAAGGATCTTGGGGTACTTCTGGAGTCTCCCCAGGGGAGTCAGTCCTCGTCTCGAATGCGGGCATGCACTTGCGCTTTCCTCCAGAGCGGTAGCAGCAGTGTCACACAGTCCGCCGCGTGGATCAAAGGATCAATGGTTTTCCCTCGAGTCTTTCCCACGAGGCTTTCCCACGAGGGTTTCCCACAGGGCTGTCCCACGTGCACACGTGGTGGGAGTCGATCCTCGGCTTGAACGTCAAGGCACTGCAGGGAAAACAGGTTCCTCTGGAATGGACTGACACATCTGGGCGTCTCTTGGAATGGTGGCACGACCCTGGAGTTCCTCTCGCCTTTCCTGTGGAGAGCGCCTCCTCTTGAGATGTGACGGGAACGCCGGGAATTCTTTCCCTACGAAACAGGGAAAGGATCCCTCATCTCGAGCTAGGAGGCGGAAACGGGGCTCCCCTGGATGTGTGCGGGACCCCACGTGCTTCCTCTCGAGTGCAGACGGGTATGTCGGGGAACTTCTTGAGTTGCAGCAAGGGTGTGAAGGACCCTTTGGAAGTTACAGTGGTTAGACGTGATTCGCCTCGTGAAGCCTCAGCGGAAATGGGCCTCATCTCGCCTGGAGGGCAAAACCTCCTGGATTTTCTCGAGTTGCGGCAGGTGCTCTCGACTTACAACGGGGACCTCAGGGACCCGCTCTGGTGGCCTCAGGAAAGGCCAGTCCCCATGCGAGTTCCTCGGGGGCCTCTCGGGATTCCTCTCCCGTCGATGCCGGGGCCTAAGACCTTGTGTGGAGTCGGGGCCGGAACCTGAGGATTCCTCTCCAGTGCTGACATGGATCTTGGGGTACTTCTGGAGCCTCCCCAGGGGAGTCAGTCCTTGTCTCGAATGCGGGCATGCACTTGCGCTTTCCTCCAGAGCGGGTGCAGCAGTGTCAAGCAGTCCGCCGCGTGAATCAAAGGATGTATGGTTTTCCTCGAGTCTTTCCCACGAGGCTTTCTCACGAGGCTTTCCCACAGGGCTGTCCCACGTGCACACGTGGTGGGAGTCGATCCTCGGCTTGAACGTCAAGGCAGTGCAGGGAAAACAGCTTCCTCTGGAATGGACTGACACATCTGGGGGACTCTTGGAACGGTGGCACGACCCTGGAGTTCCTCTCGTCTTTCCTGTGGAGAGCGCCTCCTCTTGAGATGCGACGGGAAGGCCGGGAATTCTTTCCCTAAGAAACAGGGAAAGGATCCCTCATCTCGAGCTAGGAGGCGGAAACGGGGCTCCCCTGGATGTGTGCGGGACACAACGTGCTTCCTCTCGAGTGGAGATGGGTATGTCGGTGAACTTCTTGAGTTGCAGCAAGGGTGTGAAAGACCCTTTGGAAGTTCCAGTGGTTAGATGTGATTGGCCTCGAGAAGCCTCAGCGGAAATGGGCCTCATCTCGCCTGGAGGGCAAAACCTCCTGGATTTTCTCGAGTTGCGGCAGGTGCTCTCGACTTACGACGGGGACCTCAGTGACCCGCTCTGGTGGCCTCAGGAAAGGCCAGTCCCCATGCGAGTTCCTCGGGGGCCTTCGGGATTCCTCTCCCATCGATGCCGGGGCCTAAGACCTTGTGTGGAGTCGGGGCCGGAACCTGAGGATTCCTCTCCAGTGCTGACATGGATCTTGGGGTACTTCTGGAGTCTCCCCAGGGGAGTCAGTCCTCGTCTCGAATGCGGGCATGCACTTGCGCTTTCCTCCAGAGCGGTAGCAGCAGTGTCACGCAGTCCGCCGCGTGGATCAAAGGATCTATGGTTTTCCCTCGAGTCTTTCCCACGAGGCTTTCCCACGAGGCTTTCTCACAGGGCTGTCCCACGTGCACACGTGGTGGGAGTGGATCCTCGGCTTGAACGTCAAGGCAGTGCAGGGAAAACAGGTTCCTCTGGAATGGACTGACACATCTGGGGGACTCTTGGAATGGTGGCACGACCCTGGAGTTCCTCTCGCCTTTCCTGTGGAGAGCGCCTCCTCTTGAGATGCGACGGGAATGCCAGGAATTCTTTCCCTACGAAACAGGGATAGGATCCCTCATCTCGAGCTAGGAGGCGGAAACGGGGCTCCCCTGGATGTGTGCGGGACCCGACGTGCTTCCTCTCGAGTGCAGACGGGTATGTCGGGGAACTTCTTGAGTTGCAGCAAGGGTGTGAAGGACCCTTTGGAAGTTCCAGTGGTTAGATGTGATTGGCCTCGAGAAGCTTCAGCGGAAATGGGCCTCATCTCGCCTGGAGGGCAAAACCTCCTGGATTTTCTCGAGTTGCGGCAGGTGCTCTCGACTTACGACGGGGACCTCAGGGACCCGCTCTGGTGGCCTCAGGAAAGGCCAGTCCCCATGCGAGTTCCTCGGGGGCCTCTCGGGATTCCTCTCCCGTCGATGCCGGGGCCTAAGACCTTGTGTGGAGTCGGGGCCGGAACCTGAGGATTCCTCTCCAGTGCTGACATGGATCTTGGGGTACTTCTGGAGTCTCCCCAGGGGAGTCAGTCCTCGTCTCGAATGCGGGCATGCACTTGCGCTTTCCTCCAGAGCGGTAGCAGCAGTGTCACGCAGTCCGCCGCGTGGATCAAAGGATCTATGGTTTTCCCTCGAGTCTTTCCCACGAGGCTTTCCCACGAGGCTTTCCCACAGGGCTGTCCCACGTGCACACGTGGTGGGAGTCGATCCTCGGCTTGAACGTCAAGGCAGTGCAGGGAAAACAGGTTCCTCTGGAATGGACTGACACATCTGGGGGACTCTTGGAATGGTGTCACGACCCTGGAGTTCCTCTCGCCTTTCCTGTGGAGAGCGCCTCCTCTTGAGATGCGACGGGAACGCCGGGAATTCTTTCCCTACGAAACATGGAAAGGATCCCTCATCTCGAGCTAGGAGGCGGAAACGGGGCTCCCCTGGATGTGTGCGGGACACCACGTGCTTCTTCTCGAGTGCAGACGGGTATGTCGGGGAACTTCTTAAGTTGCAGCAAGGGTGTGAAGGACCCTTTGGAAGTTCCAGTGGTTAGATGTGATTGGCCTCGAGAAGCCTCAGCGGAAATGGGCCTCATCTCGCCTGGAGGGCAAAACCTCCTGGATTTTCTCGAGTTGCGGCAGGTGCTCTCGACTTACGACGGGGACCTCAGGGAACCGCTCTGGTGGCATCAGGAAAGGCCGGTCCCCATGCGAGTTCCTCGGGGGCCTCTCGGGATTCCTCTCCCGTCGATGCCGGGGCCTAAGACCTTGTGTGGAGTCGGGGCCGGAACCTGAGGATTCCTCTCCAGTGCTGACATGGATCTTGGGGTACTTCTGGAGTCTCCCCAGGGGAGTCAGTCCTCGTCTCGAATGCGGGCATGCACTTGCGCTTTCCTCCAGAGCGGTAGCAGCAGTGTCACGCAGTCCGCCGCGTGGATCAAAGGATCTATGCTTTTCCTTCGAGTCTTTTCCACGAGGCTTTCCCACGAGGCTTTCCCACAGGACTGTCCCACGTGCACACGTGGTGGGAGTCGATCTTCGGCTTGAACGTCAAGGCAGTGCAGGAAAAACAGGTTCCTCTGGAATGGACTGACACATCTGGGGGACTCTTGGAATGGTGGCATGACCCTGGAGTTCCTCTCGCCTTTCCTGTGGAGAGCGGCTCCTCTTGAGATGCGACGGGAACGCCGGGAATTCTTTCCCTACGAAACAGGGAAAGGATCCCTCATCTCGAGCTAGGAGGCGGAAACGGGGCTCCCCTGGATGTGTGCGGGACCCACGTGCTTCCTCTCGAGTGGAGACGGGTATGACGGGGAACTTCTTGAGTTGCAGCAAGGGTGTGAAGGACCCTTTGGAAGTTCCAGTGGTTAGACGTGATTGGTCTCGAGACGCCTCAGCGGAAATGGGCCTCATCTCGCCTGGAGGGCAAAACCTCCTGGATTTTCTCGAGTTGCGGCAGGTGCTCTCGACTTACGACGGGGACCTCAGGGACCCGCTCTGGTGGCCTCAGGAAAGGCCAGTCCCCATGCGAGTTCCTCGGGGGCCTCTCGGGATTCCTCTCCCGTCGATGCCGGGGCCTAAGACCTTGTGTGGAGTCGGGGCCGGAACCTGAGGATTCCTCTCCAGTGCTGACATGGATCTTGGGGTACTTCTGGAGCCTCCCCAGGGGAGTCAGTCCTCGTCTCGAATGCGGGCATGCACTTGCGCTTTCCTCCAGAGCGGTAGCAGCAGTGTCAAGCAGTCCGCCGCGTGGTTCAAAGGATGTATGGTTTTCCCTCGAGTCTTTCCCACGAGGCTTTCTCACGAGGCTTTCCCACAGGGCTGTCCCACGTGCACACGTGGTGGGAGTCGATCCTCGGCTTGAACGTCAAGGCAGTGCAGGGAAAACAGGTTCCTCTGGAATGGACTGACACATCTGGGGGACTCTTGAATGGTGGCACGACCCTGGAGTTCCTCTCGCCTTTCCTGTGGAGAGCGCCTCCTCTTGAGATGCGACGGGAACGCCAGGAATTCTTTCCCTACGAAACAGGGAAAGGATCCCTCATCTCGAGCTAGGAGGCGGAAACGGGGCTCCCCTGGATGTGTGCGTGACACCACGTGCTTCTTCTCGAGTGGAGACGGGTATGTCGGGGACCTGCTTGAGTTGCAACAATGGTGTGAAGGACCCTTTGGAAGTTCCAGTGGTTAGATGTGATTGGCCTCGAGAAGCCTCAGCGGAAATGGGCCTCATCTCGCCTGGAGGGCAAAACCTCCTGGATTTTCTCGAGTTGCGGCAGGTGCTCTCGACTTACGACGGGGACCTCAGGGACCCGCTCTGGTGGCCTCAGGAAAGGCCAGTCCCCATGCGAGTTCCTCGGTGGCCTCTCGGGATTCCTCTCCCGTCGATGCCGGGGCCTAAGACCTTGTGTGGAGTCGGGGCCGGAACCTGAGGATTCCTCTCCAGTGCTGACATGGATCTTGGGGTACTTCTGGAGCCTCCCCAGGGGAGTCAGTCCTCGTCTCGAATGCGGGCATGCACTTGCGCTTTCCTCCAGAGCGGGTGCAGCAGTGTCAAGCAGTCCGCCGCGTGGATCAAAGGATGTATGGTTTTCCTCGAGTCTTTCCCACGAGGCTTTCTCACGAGGCTTTCCCACAGGGCTGTCCCACGTGCACACGTGGTGGGAGTCGATCCTCGGCTTGAACGTCAAGGCAGTGCAGGGAAAACAGCTTCCTCTGGAATGGACTGACACATCTGGGGGACTCTTGGAACGGTGGCACGACCCTGGAGTTCCTCTCGTCTTTCCTGTGGAGAGCGCCTCCTCTTGAGATGCGACGGGAAGGCCGGGAATTCTTTCCCTAAGAAACAGGGAAAGGATCCCTCATCTCGAGCTAGGAGGCGGAAACGGGGCTCCCCTGGATGTGTGCGGGACACAACGTGCTTCCTCTCGAGTGGAGATGGGTATGTCGGTGAACTTCTTGAGTTGCAGCAAGGGTGTGAAGGACCCTTTGGAAGTTCCAGTGGTTAGATGTGATTGGCCTCGAGAAGCCTCAGCGGAAATGGGCCTCATCTCGCCTGGAGGGCAAAACCTCCTGGATTTTCTCGAGTTGCGGCAGGTGCTCTCGACTTACGACGGGGACCTCAGTGACCCGCTCTGGTGGCCTCAGGAAAGGCCAGTCCCCATGCGAGTTCCTCGGGGGCCTTCGGGATTCCTCTCCCATCGATGCCGGGGCCTAAGACCTTGTGTGGAGTCGGGGCCGGAACCTGAGGATTCCTCTCCAGTGCTGACATGGATCTTGGGGTACTTCTGGAGTCTCCCCAGGGGAGTCAGTCCTCGTCTCGAATGCGGGCATGCACTTGCGCTTTCCTCCAGAGCGGTAGCAGCAGTGTCACGCAGTCCGCCGCGTGGATCAAAGGATCTATGGTTTTCCCTCGAGTCTTTCCCACGAGGCTTTCCCACGAGGCTTTCTCACAGGGCTGTCCCACGTGCACACGTGGTGGGAGTGGATCCTCGGCTTGAACGTCAAGGCAGTGCAGGGAAAACAGGTTCCTCTGGAATGGACTGACACATCTGGGGGACTCTTGGAATGGTGGCACGACCCTGGAGTTCCTCTCGCCTTTCCTGTGGAGAGCGCCTCCTCTTGAGATGCGACGGGAACGCCGGGAATTCTTTCCCTACGAAACAGGGATAGGATCCCTCATCTCGAGCTAGGAGGCGGAAACGGGGCTCCCCTGGATGTGTGCGGGACACGACGTGCTTCCTCTCGAGTGCAGACGGGTATGTCGGGGAACTTCTTGAGTTGCAGCAAGGGTGTGAAGGACCCTTTGGAAGTTCCAGTGGTTAGATGTGATTGGCCTCGAGAAGCCTCAGCGGAAATGGGCCTCATCTCGCCTGGAGGGCAAAACCTCCTGGATTTTCTCGAGTTGCGGCAGGTGCTCTCGACTTACGACGGGGACCTCAGGGACCCGCTCTGGTGGCCTCAGGAAAGGCCAGTCCCCATGCGAGTTCCTCGGGGGCCTCTCGGGATTCCTCTCCCGTCGATGCCGGGGCCTAAGACCTTGTGTGGAGTCGGGGCCGGAACCTGAGGATTCCTCTCCAGTGCTGACATGGATGTTGGGGTACTTCTGGAGTCTGCCCAGGGGAGTCAGTCCTCGTCTCGAATGCGGGCATGCACTTGCGCTTTCCTCCAGAGCGGTAGCAGCAGTGTCACGCAGTCCGCCGCGTGGATCAAAGGATCTATGGTTTTCCCTCGAGTCTTTCCCACGAGGCTTTCCCACGAGGCTTTCCCACAGGGCTGTCCCACGTGCACACGTGGTGGGAGTCGATCCTCGGCTTGAACGTCAAGGCAGTGCAGGGAAAACAGGTTCCTCTGGAATGGACTGACACATCTGGGGGACTCTTGGAATGGTGTCACGACCCTGGAGTTCCTCTCGCCTTTCCTGTGGAGAGCGCCTCCTCTTGAGATGCGACGGGAACGCCGGGAATTCTTTCCCTACGAAACAGGGAAAGGATCCCTCATCTCGAGCTAGGAGGCGGAAACGGGGCTCCCCTGGATGTGTGCGGGACACCACGTGCTTCTTCTCGAGTGCAGACGGGTATGTCGGGGAACTTCTTAAGTTGCAGCAAGGGTGTGAAGGACCCTTTGGAAGTTCCAGTGGTTAGATGTGATTGGCCTCGAGAAGCCTCAGCGGAAATGGGCCTCATCTCGCCTGGAGGGCAAAACCTCCTGGATTTTCTCGAGTTGCGGCAGGTGCTCTCGACTTACGACGGGGACCTCAGGGACCCGCTCTGGTGGCATCAGGAAAGGCCGGTCCCCATGCGAGTTCCTCGGGGGCCTCTCGGGATTCCTCTCCCGTCGATGCCGGGGCCTAAGACCTTGTGTGGAGTCGGGGCCGGAACCTGAGGATTCCTCTCCAGTGCTGACATGGATCTTGGGGTACTTCTGGAGTCTCCCCAGGGGAGTCAGTCCTCGTCTCGAATGCGGGCATGCACTTGCGCTTTCCTCCAGAGCGGTAGCAGCAGTGTCACGCAGTCCGCCGCGTGGATCAAAGGATCTATGGTTTTCCTTCGAGTCTTTTCCACGAGGCTTTCCCACGAGGCTTTCCCACAGGACTGTCCCACGTGCACACGTGGTGGGAGTCGATCCTCGGCTTGAACGTCAAGGCAGTGCAGGAAAAACAGGTTCCTCTGGAATGGACTGACACATCTGGGGGACTCTTGGAATGGTGTCACGACCCTGGAGTTCCTCTCGCCTTTCCTGTGGAGAGCGCCTCCTCTTGAGATGCGACGGGAACGCCGGGAATTCTTTCCCTACGAAACAGGGAAAGGATCCCTCATCTCGAGCTAGGAGGCGGAAACGGGGCTCCCCTGGATGTGTGCGGGACCCACGTGTTTCCTCTCGAGTGGAGACGGGTATGTCGGGGAACTTCTTGAGTTGCAGCAAGGGTGTGAAGGACCCTTTGGAAGTTCCAGTGGTTAGACGTGATTAGCCTCGAGAAGCCTCAGCGGAAATGGGCCTCATCTCGCCTGGAGGGCAAAACCTCCTGGATTTTCTCGAGTTGCGGCAGGTGCTCTCAACTTACGACGGGGACCTCAGGGACCCGCTCTGGTGGCCTCAGGAAAGGCCAGTCCCCATGCGAGTTCCTCGGGGGCCTCTCGGGATTCCTCTCCCGTCGATGCCGGGGCCTAAGACCTTGTCTGGAGTCGGGGCTGGAACCTGAGGATTCCTCTCCAGTGCTGACATGGATGTTGGGGTACTTCTGGAGTCTCCCCAGGGGAGTCAGTCCTCGTCTCGAATGCGGGCATGCACTTGCGCTTTCCTCCAGTGCGGTAGCAGCAGTGTCACGCAGTCCGCCACGTGGATCAAAGGGTCAAGGTTTTTCCCTCGAGTCTTTCCCACGAGGCTTTCCCAAGAGGCTGTCCCACAGGGCTGTCCCACGTGCACACGTGGTGGGAGTCGATCCTCGGCTTGAACGTCAAGGCAGCGCAGGGAAAACAGGTTCCTCTGGAATGGACTGACACATCTGGGGGACTCTTGGAATGGTGGCACGACCCTGGAGTTCCTCTCGCCTTTCCTGTGGAGAGCGCCTCCTCTTGAGATGCGACGGGAACGCCGGGAATTCTTTCCCTACGAAACAGGGAAAGGATCCCTCATCTCGAGCTAGGAGGCGGAAACGGGGCTCCCCTGGATGTGTGCGGTACACCACGTGCTTCCTCTCGAGTGGAGACGGGTATGTCGGTGAACTTCTTGAGTTGCAGCAAGGGTGTGAAGGACCCTTTGGAAGTTCCAGTGGTTAGATGTGATTGGCCTCGAGAAGCCTCAGCGGAAATGGGCCTCATCTCGCCTGGAGGGCAAAACCTCCTGGATTTTCTCGAGTTGCGGCAAGTGCTCTCGACGTATGACGGGGACCTCAGGGACCCGCTCTGGTGGCCTCAGGAAAGGCCAGTCCCCATGCGAGTTCCTCGGGGGCCTCTCGGGATTCCTCTCCCGTCGATGCCGGGGCCTAAGACCTTGTGTGGAGTCGGGGCCGGAACCTGAGGATTCCTCTCCAGTGCTGACATGGATCTTGGGGTACTTCTGGAGTCTCCCCAGGGGAGTCAGTCCTCGTCTCGAATGCGGGCATGCACTTGCGCTTTCCTCCAGAGCGGTAGCAGCAGTGTCACTCAGTCCGCCGCGTGGATCAAAGGATCTATGGTTTTCCCTCGAGTCTTTCCCACGAAGCTTTCCCACGAGGCTTTCCCACAGGGCTGTCCCACGTGCACACGTGGTGGGAGTCGATCCTCGGCTTGAACGTCAAGGCAGTGCAGGGAAAACAGGTTCCTCTGGAATGGACTGACACATCTGGGGGACTCTTGGAATGGTGGCACGACCCTGGAGTTCCTCTCGCCTTTCCTGTGGAGAGCGCCTCCTCTTGAGATGCGACGGGAACGCCGGGAATTCTTTCCCTACGAAACAGGGAAAGGATCCCTCAGCTCGAGTTAGGAGGCGGAAACGGGGCTCCCCTGGATGTGTGCGGGACCCCACGTGCTTCCTCTCGAGTGGAGACGGGTATGTCGGGGAACTTCTTGAGTTGCAGCAATGGTGTGAAGGACCCTTTTGAAGTTCCAGTGGTTAGATGTGATTGGCCTCGAGAAGCCTCAGCGGAAATGGGCCTCATCTCGCCTGGAGGGCAAAACCTCCTGGATTTTCTCGAGTTGCGGCAGGTGCTCTCGACGTATTACGGGGACCTCAGGGACCCGCTCTGGTGGCCTCAGGAAAGGCCAGTCCCCATGCGAGTTCCTCGGGGGCCTCTCGGGATTCCTCTCCCATCGATGCCGGGGCCTAAGACCTTGTGTGGAGTCGGGGCCGGAACCTGAGGATTCCTCTCCAGTGCTGACATGGATCTTGGGGTACTTCTGGAGTCTCCCCAGGGGAGTCAGTCCTCGTCTCGAATGCGGGCATGCACTTGCGCTTTCCTCCAGAGCGGTAGCAGCAGTGTCACGCAATCCGCCGCGTGGATCAAAGGATCTATGGTTTTCCCTCGAGTCTTTCCCACGAGGCTTTCCCAAGAGGCTGTCCCACAGGGCTGTCCCACGTGCACACGTGGTGGGAGTCGATCCTCGGCTTGAACGTCAAGGCAGTGCAGGGAAAACAGGTTCCTCTGGAATGGACTGACACATCTGGGGGACTCTTGGAATGGTGTCACGACCCTGGAGTTCCTCTCGCCTTTCCTGTGGAGAGCGCCTCCTCTTGAGATGCGACGGGAACGCCGGGAATTCTTTCCCTACGAAACAGGGAAAGGATCCCTCATCTCGAGCTTGGAGGCGGAAACGGGGCTCCCCTGGATGTGTGCGGGACCCCACGTGCTTCCTCTCGAGTGGAGACGGGTATGTCGGTGAACTTCTTGAGTTGCAGCAAGGGTGTGAAGGACCCTTTGGAAGTTCCAGTGGTTAGATGTGATTGGCCTCGAGAAGCCTCAGCGGAAATGGGCCTCATCTCGCCTGGAGGGCAAAACCTCCTGGATTTTCTCGAGTTGCGGCAAGTGCTCTCGACGTATGACGGGGACCTCAGGGACCCGCTCTGGTGGCCTCAGGAAAGGCCAGTCCCCATGCGAGTTCCTCGGGGGCCTCTCGGGATTCCTCTCCCGTCGATGCCGGGGCCTAACACCTTGTGTGGAGTCGGGGCCGGAACCTGAGGATTCCTCTCCAGTGCTGACATGGATCTTGGGGTACTTCTGGAGTCTCCCCAGGGGAGTCAGTCCTCGTCTCGAATGCGGGCATGCACTTGCGCTTTCCTCCAGAGCGGTAGCAGCAGTGTCACTCAGTCCGCCGCGTGGATCAAAGGATCTATGGTTTTCCCTCGAGTCTTTCCCACGAAGCTTTCCCACGAGGCTTTCCCACAGGGCTGTCCCACGTGCACACGTGGTGGGAGTCGATCCTCGGCTTGAACGTCAAGGCAGTGCAGGGAAAACAGGTTCCTCTGGAATGGACTGACACATCTGGGGGACTCTTGGAATGGTGGCACGACCCTGGAGTTCCTCTCGCCTTTCCTGTGGAGAGCGCCTCCTCTTGAGATGCGACGGGAACGCCGGGAATTCTTTCCCTACGAAACAGGGAAAGGATCCCTCATCTCGAGTTAGGAGGCGGAAACGGGGCTCCCCTGGATGTGTGCGGGACCCCACGTGCTTCCTCTCGAGTGGAGACGGGTATGTCGGGGAACTTCTTGAGTTGCAGCAATGGTGTGAAGGACCCTTTTGAAGTTCCAGTGGTTAGATGTGATTGGCCTCGAGAAGCCTCAGCGGAAATGGGCCTCATCTCGCCTGGAGGGCAAAACCTCCTGGATTTTCTCGAGTTGCGGCAGGTGCTCTCGACGTATTACGGGGACCTCAGGGACCCGCTCTGGTGGCCTCAGGAAAGGCCAGTCCCCATGCGAGTTCCTCGGGGGCCTCTCGGGATTCCTCTCCCATCGATGCCGGGGCCTAAGACCTTGTGTGGAGTCGGGGCCGGAACCTGAGGATTCCTCTCCAGTGCTGACATGGATCTTGGGGTACTTCTGGAGTCTCCCCAGGGGAGTCAGTCCTCGTCTCGAATGCGGGCATGCACTTGCGCTTTCCTCCAGAGCGGTAGCAGCAGTGTCACGCAGTCCGCCGCGTGGATCAAAGGATCTATGGTTTTCCCTCGAGTCTTTCCCACGAGGCTTTCCCACGAGGCTTTCCCACAGGGCTGTCCCACGTGCACACGTGGTGGGAGTCGATCCTCGGCTTGAACGTCAAGGCAGTGCAGGGAAAACAGGTTCCTCTGGAATGGACTGACACATCTGGGGGACTCTTGGAATGGTGTCACGACCCTGGAGTTCCTCTCGCCTTTCCTGTGGAGAGCGCCTCCTCTTGAGATGCGACGGGAACGCCGGGAATTCTTTCCCTACGAAACAGGGAAAGGATCCCTCATCTCGAGCTTGGAGGCGGAAACGGGGCTCCCCTGGATGTGTGCGGGACCCCACGTGCTTCCTCTCGAGTGGAGACGGGTATGTCGGGGAACTTCTTGAGTTGCAGCAATGGTGTGAAGGACCCTTTGGAAGTTCCAGTGGTTAGAGGTGATTGGTCTCGAGAAGCCTCAGCGGAAATGGGCCTCATCGCGCCTGGAGGGCAAAACCTCCTGGATTTTCTCGAGTTGCGGCAGGTGCTCTCGACTTACGACCGGGACCTCAGGGACCCGCTCTGGTGGCCTCAGGAAAGGCCAGTCCCCATGCGAGTTCCTCGGGGGCCTCTCGGGATTCCACTCCCGTCGATGCCGGGGCCTAAGACCTTGTGTGGAGTCGGGGCCGGAACCTGAGGATTCCTCTCCAGTGCTGACATGGATCTTGGGGTACTTCTGGAGTCTCCCCAGGGGAGTCAGTCCTCGTCTCGAATGCGGGCATGCACTTGCTCTTTCCTCCAGAGCGGTAGCAGCAGTGTCACGCAGTCCGCCGCGTGGGTCAAAGGATCTATGGTTTTCCCTCGAGTCTTTCCCACGAGGCTTTCCCACGAGGCTTTCCCACAGGGCTGTCCCACGTGCACACGTGGTGGGAGTCGATCCTCGGCTTGAACGTCAAGGCAGTGCAAGGAAAACAGGTTCCTCTGGAATGGACTGACACATCTGGGGGACTCTTGGAATGGTTGCACGACCCTGGAGTTCCTCTCGCCTTTCCTGTGGAGAGCGCCTCCTCTTGAGATGCGACCGGAACGCCGGGAATTCTTTCCCTACGAAACAGGGAAAGGATCCCTCATCTCGAGCTAGGAGGCGGAAACGTGGCTCCCCTGGATGTGTGCGGGACACCACGTGCTTCCTCTCGAGTGGAGACGGGTATGTCGGTGAACTTCTTGAGTTGCAGCAAGGGTGTGAAGGACCCTTTGGAAGTTCCAGTGGTTAGATGTGATTGGCCTCGAGAAGCCTCAGCGGAAATGGGCCTCATCTCGCCTGGAGGGCAAAACCTCCTGGATTTTCTCGAGTTGCGGCAGGTGCTCTCGACGTATGACGGGGACCTCAGTGACCCGCTCTGGTGGCCTCAGGAAAGGCCAGTCCCCATGCGAGTTCCTCGGGGGCATCTCGGGATTCCTCTCCCATCAATGCCGGGGCCTAAGACCTTGTGTGGAGTCGGGGCCGGAACCTGAGGATTCCTCTCCAGTGCTGACATGGATCTTGGGGTACTTCTGGAGTCTCCCCAGGGGAGTCAGTCCTCGTCTCGAATGCGGGCATGCACTTGCGCTTTCCTCCAGAGCGGTAGCAGCAGTGTCACGCAGTCCGCCGCGTGGATCAATGGATCTATGGTTTTCCCTCGAGTATTTCCCACGAGGCTTTCCCACGAGGCTTTCCCACAGGGCTGTCCCACGTGCACACGTGGTGGGAGTCGATCCTCGGCTTGAACGTCAAGGCAGTGCAGGGAAAACAGGTTCCTCTGGAATGGACTGACACATCTGGGGGACTCTTGGAATGGTGGCACGACCCTGGAGTTCCTCTCGACTTTCCTGTGGAGAGCGCCTCCTCTTGAGATGCGACGGGAACGCCAGGAATTCTTTCCCTACGAAACAGGGAAAGGATCCCTCATCTCGAGCTAGGAGGCGGAAACGGGGCTCCCCTGGATGTGTGCGTGACACCACGTGCTTCCTCTCGAGTGGAGACGGGTATGTCGGGGAACTTCTTGAGTTGCAGCAATGGTGTGAAGGACCCTTTGGAAGTTCCAGTGGTTAGATGTGATTGGCCTCGAGAAGCCTCAGCGGAAATGGGCCTCATCTCGCCTGGAGGGCAAAACCTCCTGGATTTTCTCGAGTTGCGGTAGGTGCTATCGACTTACGACGGGGACCTCAGGGACCCGCTCTGGTGGCCTCAGGAAAGGCCAGTCCCCATGCGAGTTCCTCGGGGGCCTCTCGGGATTCCTCTCCCATCGATGCCGGGGCCTAAGACCTTGTGTGGAGTCGGGGCCGGAACCTGAGGATTCCTCTCCAGTGCTGACATGGATCTTGGGGTACTTCTGGAGTCTCCCCAGGGGAGTCAGTCCTCGTCTCGAATGCGGACATGCACTTGCGCTTTCCTCCAGAGCGGTAGCAGCAGTGTCACGCAGTCCGCCGCGTGGATCAAAGGATCTATGGTTTTCCCTCGAGTCTTTCCCACGAGGCTTTCCCACGAGGCTTTCCCACAGGGCTGTCCCACGTGCACACGTGGTGGGAGTCGATCCTCGGCTTGAACGTCAAGGCAGTGCAGGGAAAACAGGTTCCTCTGGAATGGACTGACACATCTGGGGGACTCTTGGAATGGTGGCACGACCCTGGAGTTCCTCTCGCCTTTCCTGTGGAGAGCGCCTCCTCTTGAGATGCGACGGGAACACCGGGAATTCTTTCCCTACGAAACAGGGAAAGGATCCCTCATCTCGAGCTAGGAGGCGGAAACGGGGCTCCCCTGGATGTGTGCGGGACACCACGTGCTTCCTCTCGATTGGAGACGGGTATGTCGGGGAACTTCTTGAGTTGCTGCAAAGGTGTGAAGGACCCTTTGGAAGTTCCAGTGATTAGATGTGATTGGCCTCGAGAAGCCTCAGCGGAAATGGGCCTCATCTCGCCTGGAGGGCAAAACTTCCTGTATTTTCTCGAGTTGCGGCAGGTGCTCTCGACTTACAACTGGGACCTCAGGGACCCGCTCTGGTGGCCTCCGGAAAGGCCAGTCCCCATGCGAGTTCCTCGGGGGCCTCTCGGGATTCCTCTCCCGTCGATGCCGGGGCCTAAGACCATGTGTGGAGTCGGGGCCGGAACCTGAGGATTCCTCTCCAGTGCTGACATGGATCTTGGGGTTCTTCTGGAGTCTCCCCAGGGGAGTCAGTCCTCGTCTCGAATGCGGGCATGCACTTGCGCTTTCCTCCAGAGCGGTAGCAGCAGTGTCACGCAATCTGCCAAGTGGATCAAAGTATCTATGGTTTTCCCTCGAGTCTTTCCCACGAGGCTTTCCCACGAGGCTTTCCCACAGGGCTGTCCCACGTGCACACTTGGTGGGAGTCGATCCTCGGTTTGAACGTCAAGGCAGTGCAGGGAAAACAGGTTCCTCTGGAATGGACTGACACATCTGGGGGACTCTTGGAATGGTGGCACGACCCTGGAGTTCCTCTCGCCTTTCTTGTGGAGAGCGCCTCCTCTTGAGATGCGACAGGAACGCCGGGAATTCTTTCCCTACGAAACAGGGAAAGGATCCCTCATCTCGAGGTAGGAAGCGGAAACGGGGCTCCCCTGGATGTGTGCGGGACCCACGTGCTTCCTCTCGAGTGGAGACGGGTATGTCGGGGAACTTTTGAGTTGCAGCAATGGTGTGAAGGACCCTTTGGAAGTTCCAGTGGTTAGATGTGATTGGCCTCGAGAAGCCTCAGCGGAAATGGGCCTCATCTCGCCTGGAGGGCAAAACCTCCTGGATTTTCTCGAGTTGCGGCAGGTGCTCTCGACTTACGACGGGGACCTCAGGGACCCGCTCAGGTGGCCTCAGGAAAGGCCAGTCCCCATGCGAGTTCCTCGGGGGCCTCTCGGGATTCATCTCCCGTCGATGCCGGGGCCTAAGACCTTGTGTGGAGTCGGGGCCGGAACCTGAGGATTCCTCTCCAGTGCTGACATGGGTCTTGGGGTACTTCTGGAGTCTCACCAGGGGAGTCAGTCCTCGTCTCGAATGCGGGCATGCACTTGCGCTTTCCTCCAGAGCGGTAGCAGCAGTGTCACGCAGTCCGCCGCGTGGATCAAAGGATCTATGGTTTTCCCTCGAGTCTTTCCCACGAGGCTTTCCCACGAGGCTTTCCCACAGGGCTGTCCCACGTGCACACGTGGTGGGAGTCGATCCTCGGCTTGAACGTCAAGGCAGTGCAGGGAAAACAGGTTCCTCTGGAATGAACTGACACATCTGAGGGACTCTTGGAATGGTGGCACGACCCTGGAGTTCCTCTCGCCTTTCCTGTGGAGAGCGCCTCCTCTTGAGATGTGACGGGAACGCCGGGAATTCTTTCCCTACGAAACAGGGAAAGGATCCCTCATCTCGAGCTAGGAGGCGGAAACGGGGCTCCCCTGGATGTGTGCGGGACCCACGTGTTTCCTCTCGAGTGGAGACGGGTATGTCGGGGAACTTCTTGAGTTGCAGCAAGGGTGTGAAGGACCCTTTGGAAGTTCCAGTGGTTAGACGTGATTAGCCTCGAGAAGCCTCAGCGGAAATGGGCCTCATCGCGCCTGGAGGGCAAAAACTCCTGGATTTTCTCGAGTTGCGGCAAGTGCTCTCGACGTATGACGGGGACCTCAGGGACCCGCTCTGGTGGCCTCAGGAAAGGCCAGTCCCCATGCGAGTTCCTCGGGGGCCTCTCGGGATTCCTCTCCCGTCGATGCCGGGGCCTAACACCTTGTGTGGAGTCGGGGCCGGAACCTGAGGATTCCTCTCCAGTGCTGACATGGATCTTGGGGTACTTCTGGAGTCTCCCCAGGGGAGTCAGTCCTCGTCTCGAATGCGGGCATGCACTTGCGCTTTCCTCCAGAGCGGTAGCAGCAGTGTCACTCAGTCCGCCGCGTGGATCAAAGGATCTATGGTTTTCCCTCGAGTCTTTCCCACGAAGCTTTCCCACGAGGCTTTCCCACAGGGCTGTCCCACGTGCACACGTGGTGGGAGTCGATCCTCGGCTTGAACGTCAAGGCAGTGCAGGGAAAACAGGTTCCTCTGGAATGGACTGACACATCTGGGGGACTCTTGGAATGGTGGCACGACCCTGGAGTTCCTCTCGCCTTTCCTGTGGAGAGCGCCTCCTCTTGAGATGCGACGGGAACGCCGGGAATTCTTTCCCTACGAAACAGGGAAAGGATCCCTCATCTCGAGTTAGGAGGCGGAAACGGGGCTCCCCTGGATGTGTGCGGGACCCCACGTGCTTCCTCTCGAGTGGAGACGGGTATGTCGGGGAACTTCTTGAGTTGCAGCAATGGTGTGAAGGACCCTTTTGAAGTTCCAGTGGTTAGATGTGATTGGCCTCGAGAAGCCTCAGCGGAAATGGGCCTCATCTCGCCTGGAGGGCAAAACCTCCTGGATTTTCTCGAGTTGCGGCAGGTGCTCTCGACGTATTACGGGGACCTCAGGGACCCGCTCTGGTGGCCTCAGGAAAGGCCAGTCCCCATGCGAGTTCCTCGGGGGCCTCTCGGGATTCCTCTCCCATCGATGCCGGGGCCTAAGACCTTGTGTGGAGTCGGGGCCGGAACCTGAGGATTCCTCTCCAGTGCTGACATGGATCTTGGGGTACTTCTGGAGTCTCCCCAGGGGAGTCAGTCCTCGTCTCGAATGCGGACATGCACTTGCGCTTTCCTCCAGAGCGGTAGCAGCAGTGTCACGCAGTCCGCCGCGTGGATCAAAGGATCTATGGTTTTCCCTCGAGTCTTTCCCACGAGGCTTTCCCACGAGGCTTTCCCACAGGGCTGTCCCACGTGCACACGTGGTGGGAGTCGATCCTCGGCTTGAACGTCAAGGCAGTGCAGGGAAAACAGGTTCCTCTGGAATGGACTGACACATCTGGGGGACTCTTGGAATGGTGTCACGACCCTGGAGTTCCTCTCGCCTTTCCTGTGGAGAGCGCCTCCTCTTGAGATGCGACGGGAACGCCGGGAATTCTTTCCCTACGAAACAGGGAAAGGATCCCTCATCTCGAGCTTGGAGGCGGAAACGGGGCTCCCCTGGATGTGTGCGGGACCCCACGTGCTTCCTCTCGAGTGGAGACGGGTATGTCGGGGAACTTCTTGAGTTGCAGCAATGGTGTGAAGGACCCTTTGGAAGTTCCAGTGGTTAGAGGTGATTGGTCTCGAGAAGCCTCAGCGGAAATGGGCCTCATCGCGCCTGGAGGGCAAAACCTCCTGGATTTTCTCGAGTTGCGGCAGGTGCTCTCGACTTACGACCGGGACCTCAGGGACCCGCTCTGGTGGCCTCAGGAAAGGCCAGTCCCCATGCGAGTTCCTCGGGGGCCTCTCGGGATTCCACTCCCGTCGATGCCGGGGCCTAAGACCTTGTGTGGAGTCGGGGCCGGAACCTGAGGATTCCTCTCCAGTGCTGACATGGATCTTGGGGTACTTCTGGAGTCTCCCCAGGGGAGTCAGTCCTCGTCTCGAATGCGGGCATGCACTTGCTCTTTCCTCCAGAGCGGTAGCAGCAGTGTCACGCAGTCCGCCGCGTGGGTCAAAGGATCTATGGTTTTCCCTCGAGTCTTTCCCACGAGGCTTTCCCACGAGGCTTTCCCACAGGGCTGTCCCACGTGCACACGTGGTGGGAGTCGATCCTCGGCTTGAACGTCAAGGCAGTGCAAGGAAAACAGGTTCCTCTGGAATGGACTGACACATCTGGGGGACTCTTGGAATGGTTGCACGACCCTGGAGTTCCTCTCGCCTTTCCTGTGGAGAGCGCCTCCTCTTGAGATGCGACCGGAACGCCGGGAATTCTTTCCCTACGAAACAGGGAAAGGATCCCTCATCTCGAGCTAGGAGGCGGAAACGTGGCTCCCCTGGATGTGTGCGGGACACCACGTGCTTCCTCTCGAGTGGAGACGGGTATGTCGGTGAACTTCTTGAGTTGCAGCAAGGGTGTGAAGGACCCTTTGGAAGTTCCAGTGGTTAGATGTGATTGGCCTCGAGAAGCCTCAGCGGAAATGGGCCTCATCTCGCCTGGAGGGCAAAACCTCCTGGATTTTCTCGAGTTGCGGCAGGTGCTCTCGACGTATGACGGGGACCTCAGTGACCCGCTCTGGTGGCCTCAGGAAAGGCCAGTCCCCATGCGAGTTCCTCGGGGGCATCTCGGGATTCCTCTCCCATCAATGCCGGGGCCTAAGACCTTGTGTGGAGTCGGGGCCGGAACCTGAGGATTCCTCTCCAGTGCTGACATGGATCTTGGGGTACTTCTGGAGTCTCCCCAGGGGAGTCAGTCCTCGTCTCGAATGCGGGCATGCACTTGCGCTTTCCTCCAGAGCGGTAGCAGCAGTGTCACGCAGTCCGCCGCGTGGATCAATGGATCTATGGTTTTCCCTCGAGTATTTCCCACGAGGCTTTCCCACGAGGCTTTCCCACAGGGCTGTCCCACGTGCACACGTGGTGGGAGTCGATCCTCGGCTTGAACGTCAAGGCAGTGCAGGGAAAACAGGTTCCTCTGGAATGGACTGACACATCTGGGGGACTCTTGGAATGGTGGCACGACCCTGGAGTTCCTCTCGACTTTCCTGTGGAGAGCGCCTCCTCTTGAGATGCGACGGGAACGCCAGGAATTCTTTCCCTACGAAACAGGGAAAGGATCCCTCATCTCGAGCTAGGAGGCGGAAACGGGGCTCCCCTGGATGTGTGCGTGACACCACGTGCTTCCTCTCGAGTGGAGACGGGTATGTCGGGGAACTTCTTGAGTTGCAGCAATGGTGTGAAGGACCCTTTGGAAGTTCCAGTGGTTAGATGTGATTGGCCTCGAGAAGCCTCAGCGGAAATGGGCCTCATCGCGCCTGGAGGGCAAAACCTCCTGGATTTTCTCGAGTTGCGGCAGGTGCTATCGACTTACGACGGGGACCTCAGGGACCCGCTCTGGTGGCCTCAGGAAAGGCCAGTCCCCATGCGAGTTCCTCGGGGGCCTCTCGGGATTCCTCTCCCATCGATGCCGGGGCCTAAGACCTTGTGTGGAGTCGGGGCCGGAACCTGAGGATTCCTCTCCAGTGCTGACATGGATCTTGGGGTACTTCTGGAGTCTCCCCAGGGGAGTCAGTCCTCGTCTCGAATGCGGACATGCACTTGCGCTTTCCTCCAGAGCGGTAGCAGCAGTGTCACGCAGTCCGCCGCGTGGATCAAAGGATCTATGGTTTTCCCTCGAGTCTTTCCCACGAGGCTTTCCCACGAGGCTTTCCCACAGGGCTGTCCCACGTGCACACGTGGTGGGAGTCGATCCTCGGCTTGAACGTCAAGGCAGTGCAGGGAAAACAGGTTCCTCTGGAATGGACTGACACATCTGGGGGACTCTTGGAATGGTGGCACGACCCTGGAGTTCCTCTCGCCTTTCCTGTGGAGAGCGCCTCCTCTTGAGATGCGACGGGAACACCGGGAATTCTTTCCCTACGAAACAGGGAAAGGATCCCTCATCTCGAGCTAGGAGGCGGAAACGGGGCTCCCCTGGATGTGTGCGGGACCCACGTGTTTCCTCTCGAGTGGAGACGGGTATGTCGGGGAACTTCTTGAGTTGCAGCAAGGGTGTGAAGGACCCTTTGGAAGTTCCAGTGGTTAGACGTGATTAGCCTCGAGAAGCCTCAGCGGAAATGGGCCTCATCGCGCCTGGAGGGCAAAAACTCCTGGATTTTCTCGAGTTGCGGCAGGTGCTCTCGACTTACGACGGGGACCTCAGGGACCCGCTCTGGTGGCCTCAGGAAAGGCCAGTCCCCATGCGAGTTCCTCTGGGGCCTCTCGGGATTCCTCTCCCGTCGATGCCGGGGCCTAAGACCTTGTGTGGAGTCGGGGCCGGAACCTGTGGATTCCTCTCCAGTGCTGACATGGATCTTGGGGTACTTCTGGAGTCTCCCCAGGGGAGTCAGTCCTCGTCTCGAATGCGGGCATGCACTTGCGCTTTCCTCCAGAGCGGTAGCAGCAGTGTCACGCAGTCGGCCGCGTGGATCAATGGATCTATGGTTTTCCCTCGAGTATTTCCCACGAGGCTTTCCCACGAGGCTTTCTCACAGGGCTGTCCCACGTGCACACGTGGTGGGAGTCGATCCTCGGCTTGAACGTCACGGCAGAGCAGGGAACACAGGTTCCTCTGGAATGGACTGACACATCTGGGGGACTCTTGGAATGGTGGCACGACCCTGGAGTTCCTCTCGACTTTCCTGTGGAGAGCGCCTCCTCTTGAGATGCGACGGGAACGCCCGGAATTCTTTCCCTACGAAACAGGGAAAGGATCCCTCATCTCGAGCTAGGAGGCGGAAACGGGGCTCCCCTGGATGTGTGCGTGACACCACGTGCTTCCTCTCGAGTGGAGACGGGTATGTCGGGGAACTTCTTGAGTTGCAGCAATGGTGTGAAGGACCCTTTGGAAGTTCCAGTGGTTAGATGTGATTGGCCTCGAGAAGCCTCAGCGGAAATGGGCCTCATCTCGCCTGGACGGCAAAACCTCCTGGATTTTCTCGAGTTGCGGCAGGTGCTCTCAACTTACGACGGGGACCTCAGGGACCCGCTCTGGTGGCCTCAGGAAAGGCCAGTCCCCATGCGAGTTCCTCGGGGGCCTCTCGGGATTCCTCTCCCGTCGATGCCGGGGCCTAAGACCTTGTCTGGAGTCGGGGCTGGAACCTGAGGATTCCTCTCCAGTGCTGACATGGATCTTGGGGTACTTCTGGAGTCTCCCCAGGGGAGTCAGTCCTCGTCTCGAATGCGGGCATGCACTTGCGCTTTCCTCCAGTGCGGTAGCAGCAGTGTCACGCAGTCCGCCACGTGGATCAAAGGGTCAAGGTTTTTCCCTCGAGTCTTTCCCACGAGGCTTTCCCAAGAGGCTGTCCCACAGGGCTGTCCCACGTGCACACGTGGTGGGAGTCGATCCTCGGCTTGAACGTCAAGGCAGCGCAGGGAAAACAGGTTCCTCTGGAATGGACTGACACATCTGGGGGACTCTTGGAATGGTGGCACGACCCTGGAGTTCCTCTCGCCTTTCCTGTGGAGAGCGCCTCCTCTTGAGATGCGACGGGAACGCCGGGAATTCTTTCCCTAAGAAACAGGGAAAGGATCCCTCATCTCGAGCTAGGAGGCGGAAACGGGGCTCCCCTGGATGTGTGCGGTACACCACGTGCTTCCTCTCGAGTGGAGACGGGTATGTCGGTGAACTTCTTGAGTTGCAGCAAGGGTGTGAAGGACCCTTTGGAAGTTCCAGTGGTTAGATGTGATTGGCCTCGAGAAGCCTCAGCGGAAATGGGCCTCATCTCGCCTGGAGGGCAAAACCTCCTGGATTTTCTCGAGTTGCGGCAGGTGCTCTCGACGTATGACGGGGACCTCAGGGACCCGCTCTGGTGGCCTCAGGAAAGGCCAGTCCCCATGCGAGTTCCTCGGGGTCTCTCGGGATTCCTCTCCCGTCGATGCCGGGGCCTAAGACCTTGTGTGGAGTCGGGGCCGGAACCTGAGGATTCCTCTCCAGTGCTGACATGGATCTTGGGGTACTTCTGGAGTCTCCCCAGGGGAGTCAGTCCTCGTCTCGAATGCGGGCATGCACTTGCGCTTTCCTCCAGAGCGGTAGCAGCAGTGTCACGCAGTCCGCCTCGTGGATCAATGGATCTATGGTTTTCCCTCGAGTATTTCCCACGAGGCTTTCCCACGAGGCTTTCCCACAGGGCTGTCCCACGTGCACACGTGGTGGGAGTCGATCCTCGGCTTGAACGTCAAGGCAGTGCAGGGAAAACAGGTTCCTCTGGAATGGACTGACACATCTGGGGGACTCTTGGAATGGTGGCACGACCCTGGAGTTCCTCTCGCCTTTCCTGTGGAGAGCGCCTCCTCTTGAGATGCGACGGGAACACCGGGAATTCTTTCCCTACGAAACAGGGAAATGATCCCTCATCTCGAGCTAGGAGGCGGAAACGGGGCTCCCCTGGATGTGTGCGGGACACCACGTGCTTCCTCTCGAGTGGAGACGGGTATGTCGGGGAACTTCTTGAGTTGCTGCAAAGGTGTGAAGGACCCTTTGGAAGTTCCAGTGATTAGATGTGATTGGCCTCGAGAAGCCTCAGCGGAAATGGGCCTCATCTCGCCTGGAGGGCAAAACTTCCTGTATTTTCTCGAGTTGCGGCAGGTGCTCTCGACTTACAACTGGGACCTCAGGGACCCGCTCTGGTGGCCTCCGGAAAGGCCAGTCCCCATGCGAGTTCCTCGGGGGCCTCTCGGGATTCCTCTCCCGTCGATGCCGGGGCCTAAGACCATGTGTGGAGTCGGGGCCGGAACCTGAGGATTCCTCTCCAGTGCTGACATGGATCTTGGGGTACTTCTGGAGTCTCCCCAGGGGAGTCAGTCCTCGTCTCGAATGCGGGCATGCACTTGCGCTTTCCTCCAGAGCGGTAGCAGCAGTGTCACGCAATCTGCCAAGTGGATCAAAGGATCTATGGTTTTCCCTCGAGTCTTTCCCACGAGGCTTTCCCACGAGGCTTTCCCACAGGGCTGTCCCTCGTGCACACTTGGTGGGAGTCGATCCTCGGTTTGAACGTCAAGGCAGTGCAGGGAAAACAGGTTCCTCTGGACTGGACTGACACATCTGGGGGACTCTTGGAATGGTGGCACGACCCTGGAGTTCCTCTCGCCTTTCTTGTGGAGAGCGCCTCCTCTTGAGATCCGACAGGAACGCCGGGAATTCTTTCCCTACGAAACAGGGAAAGGATCCCTCATCTCGAGGTAGGAGGCGGAAACGGGGCTCCCCTGGATGTGTGCGGGACCCACGTGCTTCCTCTCGAGTGGAGACGGGTATGTCGGGGAACTTTTGAGTTGCAGCAATGGTGTGAAGGACCCTTTGGAAGTTCCAGTGGTTAGATGTGATTGGCCTCGAGAAGCCTCAGCGGAAATGGGCCTCATCTCGCCTGGAGGGCAAAACCTCCTGGATTTTCTCGAGTTGCGGCAGGAGCTCTCGACTTACGACGGGGACCTCAGGGACCCGCTCAGGTGGCCTCAGGAAAGGCCAGTCCCCATGCGAGTTCCTCGGGGGCCTCTCGGGATTCATCTCCCGTCGATGCCGGGGCCTAAGACCTTGTGTGGAGTCGGGGCCGGAACCTGAGGATTCCTCTCCAGTGCTGACATGGGTCTTGGGGTAGTTCTGGAGTCTCACCAGGGGAGTCAGTCCTCGTCTCGAATGCGGGCATGCACTTGCGCTTTCCTCCAGAGCGGTAGCAGCAGTGTCACGCAGTCCGCCGCGTGGATCAAAGGATCTATGGTTTTCCCTCGAGTCTTTCCCACGAGGCTTTCCCACGAGGCTTTCCCACAGGGCTGTCCCACGTGCACACGTGGTGGGAGTCGATCCTCGGCTTGAACGTCAAGGCAGTGCAGGGAAAACAGGTTCCTCTGGAATGAACTGACACATCTGAGGGACTCTTGGAATGGTGGCACGACCCTGGAGTTCCTCTCGCCTTTCCTGTGGAGAGCGCCTCCTCTTGAGATGTGACGGGAACGCCGGGAATTCTTTCCCTACGAAACAGGGAAAGGATCCCTCATCTCGAGCTAGGAGGCGGAAACGGGGCTCCCCTGGATGTGTGCGGGACCCACGTGTTTCCTCTCGAGTGGAGACGGGTATGTCGGGGAACTTCTTGAGTTGCAGCAAGGGTGTGAAGGACCCTTTGGAAGTTCCAGTGGTTAGACGTGATTAGCCTCGAGAAGCCTCAGCGGAAATGGGCCTCATCTCGCCTGGAGGGCAAAACCTCCTGGATTTTCTCGAGTTGCGGCAGGTGCTCTCGACTTACGACGGGGACCTCAGGGACCCGCTCTGGTGGCCACAGGAAAGGCCAGTCCCCATGCGAGTTCCTCGGGGGCCTCTCGGGATTCCTCTCCCGTCGATGCCGGCGCCTAAGACCTTGTGTGGAGTCGGGGCCGGAACCTGTGGATTCCTCTCCAGTGCTGACATGGATCTTGGGGTACTTCTGGAGTCTCCGCAGGGGAGTCAGTCCTCGTCTCGAATGCGGGCATGCACTTGCGCTTTCCTCCAGAGCGGTAGCAGCAGTGTCACGCAGTCCGCCGCGTGGATCAAAGGATCTATGGTTTTCCCTCGAGTCTTTCCCACGAGGCTTTCCCACGAGGCTTTCCCACAGGGCTGTCCCACGTGCACACGTGGTGGGAGTCGATCCTCGGCTTGAACGTCAAGGCAGTGCAGGGAAAACAGGTTCCTCTGGAATGGACTGACACATCTGGGGGACTCTTGTAATGGTGGCACGACCCTGGAGTTCCTCTCTCCTTTCCTGTGGAGAGCGCCTCCTCTTGAGATGCGACGGGAACGCCGGGAATTCTTTCCCTAAGAAACAGGGAAAGGATCCCTCATCTCGATCTAGGAGGCGGAAACGGGTCTCCCCTGGATGTGTGCGGGACACCACGTGCTTCCTCTCGAGTGCAGACGGGTATGTCGGGGAACTTCTTGAGTTGCAGCAAGGGTGTGAAGGACCCTTTGGAAGTTCCAGTGGTTAGATGTGATTGGCCTCGAGAAGCCTCAGCGGAAATCTGCCTCATCTCGCTGGAGGGCAAAACCTCCTGGATTTTCTCGAGTTGCGGCAGGTGCTCTCGACTTACGACGGGGACCTCAGGGACCCGCTCTGGTGGCCTCAGGAAAGGCCAGTCCCCATGCGAGTTCCTCGGGGGCCTCTCGGGATTCCTCTCCCGTCGATGCCGGGGCCTAAGACCTTGTGTGGAGTCGGGGCCGGAACCTGAGGATTCCTCTCCAGTGCTGACATGGATCTTGGGGTACTTCTGGAGTCTCCCCAGGGGAGTCAGTCCTCGTCTCGAATGCGGGCATGCACTTGCGCTTTCCTCCAGAGCGGTAGCAGCAGTGTCACGCAGTCCGCCGCGTGGATCAAAGGATCTATGGTTTTCCCTCGAGTCTTTCCCACGAGGCTTTCCCATGAGGCTTTCCCACAGGGCTGTCCCACGTGCACACGTGGTGGGAGTCGATCCTCGGCTTGAACGTCAAGGCAGTGCAGGGAAAACAGGTTCCTCTGGAATGGACTGACACATCTGGGGGACTCTTGGAATGGTGGCATGACCCTGGAGTTCCTCTCGCCTTTCCTGTGGAGAGCGCCTCCTCTTGAGATGCGACGGGAACACCGGGAATTCTTTCCCTACGAAACAGGGAAAGGATCCCTCATCTCGAGCTAGGAGGCGGAAACGGGGCTCCCCTGGATGTGTGCGGGACCCCACGTGCTTCCTCTCGAGTGGAGACGGGTATGTCGGGGAACTTCTTGAGTTGCAGCAAGGGTGTGAAGGACCCTTTGGAAGTTCCAGTGGTTAGATGTGATTGGCCTCGAGAAGCCTCAGCGAAAATGGGCCTCTTCTCGCCTGGAGGGCAAAACCTCCTGGATTTTCTCGAGTTGCAGAAGGTGCTCTCGACTTACGACGGGGACCTCAGGGACCCGCTCTGGTGGCCTCAGGAAAGGCCAGTCCCCATGCGAGTTCCTCGGGGGCCTCTCGGGATTCCTCTCCCGTCGATGCCGGAGCCTAAGACCTTGTGTGGAGTCGGGGCCGGAACCTGAGGATTCCTCTCCAGTGCTGACATGGATCTTGGGGTACTTCTGGAGTCTCCCCAGGGGAGTCAGTCCTCGTCTCGAATGCGGTCATGCACTTGTGCTTTCCTCCAGAGCGGTAGCAGCAGTGTCACGCAGTCCGCCGCGTGGATCAAAGGATCTATGGTTTTCCCTCGAGTCTTTCCCACGAGGCTTTCCCACGAGGCTTTCCCACAGGGCTGTCCCACGTGCACACGTGGTGGGAGTCGATCCTCGGCTTGAACGTCAAGGCAGTGCAGGGAAAACAGGTTCCTCTGGAATGGACTGACACATCTGGGGGACTCTTGGAATGGTGGCACGACCCTGGAGTTCCTCTCGCCTTTCCTGTGGAGAGCGCCTCCTCTTGAGGTGCGACGGGATCGCCGGGAATTCTTTCCCTACGAAACAGGGAAAGGATCCCTCATCTCGAGCTAGGAGTCGCAAACGGAGCTCCCCTGGATGTGGGCGGGACACCACGTGCTTCCTCTCGAGTGGAGACGGGTATGTCGGGGAACTTCTTGAGTTTCAGCAAGGGTGTGAAGGACCCTTTGGAAGTTCCAGTGGTTAGACGTGATTAGCCTCGAGAAGCCTCAGCGGAAATGGGCCTCATCTCGCCTGGAGGGCAAAACCTCCTGGATTTTCTCGAGTTGCGGCAGGTGCTCTCGACTTACGTCGAGGACCTCAGGGACCCGCTCTGGTGGCCTCAAGAAAGGCCCGTCCCCATGCGAGTTCCTCGGGGGCCTCTCGGGATTCCTCTCCCGTCGATGCCGGGGCCTAAGACCTTGTGTGGAGTCGGGGCCGGAACCTGAGGATTCCTCTCCAGTGCTGACATGGATCTTGGGGTACTTCTGGAGTCTCCCCAGGGGAGTCAGACCTCGTATCGAATGCGGGCATGCACTTGCGCTTTCCTCCAGAGCGGTAGCAGCAGTGTCACGCAGTCCGCCGCGTGGATCAAAGGATCTATGGTTTTCCCTCGAGTCTTTCCCACGAGGCTTTCCCACGAGGCTTTCCCACAGGGCTGTCCCACGTGCACACGTGGTGGGAGTCGATCCTCGGCTTGAACGTCAAGGCAGTGCAGGGAAAACAGGTTCCTCTGGAATGGACTGACACATCTGGGGGACTCTTGGAATGGTGTCTCGACCCTGGAGTTCCTCTCGCCTTTCCTGTGGAGAGCGCCTCCTCTTGAGATGCGACGGGAACGCCGGGAATTCTTTCCCTACGAAACAGGGAAAGGATCCCTCTTCTCGAGCTAGGAGGCGGAAACGGGGCTCCCCTGGATGTGTGCGGGACCCCACGTGCTTCCTCTCGAGTGGAGACGGGTATGTCGGGGAACTTCTTGAGTTGCAGCAAGGGTGTGAATGACCCTTTGGAAGTTCCAGTGGTTAGATGTGATTGGCCTCGAGAAGCCTCAGCGGAAATGGGCCTCATCTCGCCTGGAGGGCAAAACCTCCTGGATTTTTCTCGAGTTGCGGCAGGTGCTCTCGACTTACGACGGGGACCTCAGGGACCCGCTCTGGTGGCCTCAGGAAAGGCCAGTATCCATGCGAGTTCCTCGGGGGCCTCTGGGGTTTCCTCTCCTGTCGATGCCGGGGCCTAAGACCTTGTATGGAGTCGGGGCCGGAACCTGAGGATACCTCTCCAGTGCTGACATGGATCTTGGGGTACTTCTGGAGTCTCCCCAGGGGAGTCAGTCCTCGTCTCGAATGCGGGCATGCACTTGCGCTTTCCTCCAGAGCTGTAGCAGCAGTGTCACGCAGTCCGCCGCGTGGATCAAAGGATCTATGGTTTTCCCTCGAGTCTTTCCCACGAGGCTTTCACACGAGGCTTTCCCACAGGGCTGTCCCACGTGCACACGTGGTGGGAGTCGATCCTCGGCTAGAACGTCAAGGCAGTGCAGGGAAAACAGGTTCCTCTGGAATGGACTGACACATCTGGGGGACTCTTGGAATGGTGGCACGACCCTGGAGTTCCTCTCGCCTTTCCTGTGGAGAGCGCCTCCTCTTGTGATGCGACGGGAACGCCGGGAATTCTTTCCCTACGAAACAGGGAAAGGATCCCTCATCTCGAGCTAGGAGGCGGAAACGGGGCTCCCCTGGATGTGTGCGGGACCCACGTGCTTCCTCTCGAGTGGAGACGGGTATGTCGGGGAACTTCTTGAGTTTCAGCAAGGGTGTGAAGGACCCTTTGGAAGTTCCAGTGGTTAGATGTGATTGGCCTCGAGAAGCCTCAGCGGAAATGGGCCTCATCTCGCCTGGAGGGCAAAACCTCCTGGATTTTCTCGAGTTGCGGCAGGTGCTCTCGACGTACGACGGGGACGTCAGGGACCCGCTCTGGTGGCCTCAGGAAAGGCCAGTCCCCATGCGAGTTCCTCGGGGGCCTCTCGGGATTCCTCTCCCGTCGATGCCGGGGCCTAAGACCTTGTGTGGAGTCGGGGCCGGAACCTGAGGGTTCCTCTCCAGTGCTGACATGGATCTTGGGGCACTTCTGGAGTCTCCCCAGGGGAGTCAGTCCTCGTCTCGAATGCGGGCATGCACTTGCGCTTTCCTCCAGAGCGGTAGCAGCAGTGTCACGCAGTCTGCCGCGTGGATCAAAGGATCTATGGTTTTCCCTCGAGTCTTTCCCACGAGGCTTTCCCGCGAGGCTTTCCCACAGGGCTGTCCCACGTGCACACGTGGTGGGAGTCGATCCTCGGCTTGAACGTCAAGGAAGTGCAGGGAAAACAGGTTCCTCTGGAATGGACTGACACATCTGGGGGACTCTTGGAATGGTGGCACGACCCTGGAGTTCCTCTCGCCTTTTCTGTGGAGAGCGCCTCCTCTTGAGATGCGACGCGAACGCCGGGAATTCTTTCCCTACGAAACAGGGAAAGGATCCCTCATCTCGAGCTAGGAGGCGGAAACGGGGCTCCCCTGGATGTGTGCGGGACCCACGTGCTTCCTCTCGAGTGGAGACGGGTATGTCGGGGAACTTCTTGAGTTTCAGCAAGGGTGTGAAGGACCCTTTGGAAGTTCCAGTGGTTACATGTGATTGGCCTCGAGAAGCCTCAGCGGAAATGGGCCTCATCTCGCCTGGAGGGCAAAACCTCCTAGATTTTCTCGAGTTGCGGCAGGTGCTCTCGACTTACGATGGGGACCTCAGGGACCCGCTCTGGTGGCCTCAGGAAAGGCCAGTCCCCATGCGAGTTCCTCGGGGGCCTCTCGGGATTCCTCTCCCGTCTATGCCGGGGCCTAAGACCTTGTGTGGAGTCAGGGCCGGAACCTGAGGGTTCCTCTCCAGTGCTGACATGGATCTTGGGGTACTTCTGGAGTCTCCCCAGGGGAGTCAGTCCTCGTCTCGAATGCGGGCATGCACTTGCGCTTTCCTCCAGAGCGGTAGCAGCAGTGTCACGCAGTCTGCCGCGTGGATCAAATAATCTATGGTTTTCCCTCGAGTCTTTCCCGCGAGGCTTTCCCACGAGGCTTTCCCACAGGGCTCTCCCACGTGCACACGTGGTGGGAGTCGATCCTTGGCTTGAACGTCAAGGCAGTGAAGGGAAAACAGGTTCCTCTGGAATGGACTGACACATCTGGGGGACTCTTGGAATGGTGGCACGACCCTGGAATTTCTCTCGCCTTTCCTGTGGAGAGCGCCACCTCTTGAGATGCGACGGGAACGCCGGGAATTCTTTCCCTACGAAACAGGGAAAGGATCCCTCATCTCGAGCTAGGAGTCGGAAACGAAGCTCCCCTGGATGTGGGCGAGACACCACGTGCTTCCCCTCGAGTGGAGACGGGTATGTCGGGGAACTTCTTGAGTTGCAGCAAGGGTGTGAAGGACCCTTTGGAAGTTCCAGTGGTTAGACGTGATTTGCCTCGAGAAGCCTCAGCGGAAATGGGCCTCATCTCGCCTGGAGGGCAAAACCTCCTGGATTTTCTCGAGTTGCGGCAGGTGCTCTCGACTTACGACGGGGACCTCAGGGAACCGCTCTGGTGGCCTCAGGAAAGGCCAGTCCCCATGCGAGTTCCTCGGGGGCCTCTCGGGTTCCTCTCCCGTCGATGCCGGGGCCTAAGACCTTGTGTGGAGTCGGGACCGGAACCTGAGGATTACTCTCCAGTGCTGACATGGATCTTGGGGTACTTCTGGAGTCTCCCCAGGGGAGTCAGTCCTCGTCTCTAATGCGGGCATGCACTTGCGCTTCCTCCAGAGCGGTAGCAGCAGTGTCACGCAGTCCGCCGCGTGGATCAAAGGATCTATGGTTTTCCCTCGAGTCTTTCCCACGAGGCTTTCCCACGAGGCTTTCCCACAGGGCTGTCCCACGTGCACACGTGGTGGGAGTCGATCCTCGGCTTGAACGTCAAGGCAGTGCAGGGAAAACAGGTTCCTCTGGAATGGACTGACACATCTGGGGGACTCTTGGAATGGTGGCACGACCCTGGAGTTCCTCTCGCCTTTCCTGTGGAGAACGCCTCCTCTTGAGATGCGACGGGAATGCCGGGAATTCTTTCCCTACGAAACAGGGAAAGGATCCCTCATCTCGAGCTAGGAGGCGGAAACGGGGCTCCCCTGGAAGTGTGCGGGACACCACGTGCTTCCTCTCGAGTGGAGACGGGTATGTCGGGGAACTTCTTGAGTTGCAGCAAGGGTGTGCAGGACCCTTTGGAAGTTCCAGGGGTTAGATGTGATTGGGCTCGAGAAGCCTCAGCGGAAATGGGCCTCATCTCGCCTGGAGGGCAAAACCTCCTGGATTTTCTCGAGTTGCGGCAGGTGCTCTCGACTTACGACGGGGACCTCAGGGACCCGCTCTGGTGGCCTCAGGAAAGGCCAGTCCCCATGCGAGTTCCTCGGGGGCCTCTCGGGATTCCTCTCCCGTCGATGCCGGGGCCTAAGACCTTGTGTGGAGTCGGGGCCGGAACCTGAGGATTCCTCTCCAGTGCTGACATGGATCTTGGGGTACTTCTGGAGTCTCCCCAGGGGAGTCAGTCCTCGTCTCGAATGCGGGCATGCACTTGCGCTTTCCTCCAGAGCGGTAGCAGCAGTGTCACGCAGTCCGCCGCGTGGATCAAAGGATCTATGGTTTTCCCTCGAGTCTTTCCCACGAGGCTTTCCCACGAGGCTTTCCCACAGGGCTGTCCCACGTGCACACGTGGTGGGAGTAGATCCTCGGCTTGAACGTCAAGGCAGTGCAGGGAAAACAGGTTCCTCTGGAATGGACTGACACATCTGGGGGACTCTTGGAATGGTGGCACGACCCTGGAGTTCCTCTCGACTTTCCTGTGGAGAGCGCCTCCTCTAGAGATGCGACGGGAACGCCGGGAATTCTTTCCCTACGAAACAGGGAAAGGATCCCTCATCTCGAGCTAGGAGGCGGAAACGGGGCTCCCCTGGATGTGTGCCGGAACCCACGTGCTTCCTCTCGAGTGGAGACGGGTATGTCGGGGAACTTCTTGAGTTGCAGCAATGGTGTGAAGGACCCTTTGGAAGTTCCAGTGGTTAGATGTGATTGGCCTCGAGAAGCCTCAGCGGAAATGGGCCTCATCTCGCCTGGAGGGCAAAACCTCCTGGATTTTCTCGAGTTGCGGCAGGTGCTCTCGACTTACGACGGGGACCTCAGGGAACCGCTCTGGTGGCCTCAGGAAAGGCCAGTCCCCATGCGAGTTCCTCGGGGGCCTCTCGGGTTCCTCTCCCGTCGATGCCGGGGCCTAAGAACTTGTGTGGAGTCGGGGCCGGAACCTGAGGATTACTCTCCAGTGCTGACATGGATCTTGGGGTACTTCTGGAGTCTCCCCAGGGGAGTCAGTCCTCGTCTCTAATGCGGGCATGCACTTGCGCTTCCTCCAGAGCGGTAGCAGCAGTGTCACGCAGTCCGCCGCGTGGATCAAAGGATCTATGGTTTTCCCTCGAGTCTTTCCCACGAGGCTTTCCCACGAGGCTTTCCCACAGGGCTGTCCCACGTGCACACGTGGTGGGAGTCGATCCTCGGCTTGAACGTCAAGGCAGTGCAGGGAAAACAGGTTCCTCTGGAATGGACTGACACATCTGGGGTCTCTTGGAATGGTGGCACGACCCTGGAGTTCCTCTCGCCTTTCCTGTGGAGAATGCCTCCTCTTGAGATGCGACGGGAACGCCGGGAATTCTTTCCCTACGAAACAGGGAAAGGATCCCTCATCTCGAGCTAGGAGGCGAAACGGGGATCCCCTGGATGTGTGCGGGACCCCACGTGCTTCCTCTCGAGTGGAGATGGGTATGTCGGGGAACTTCTTGAGTTGCAGCAAGGGTGTGCAGGACCCTTTGGAAGTTCCAGTGGTTAGATGTGATTGGCCTCGAGAAGCCTCAGCGGAAATGGGCCTCATCTCGCCTGGAGGGCAAAACCTCCTGGATTTTCTCGAGTTGCGGCAGGTGCTCTCGACTTACGACGGGGACCTCAGGGACCCGCTCTGGTGGCCTCAGGAAAGGCCAGTCCCCATGCGAGTTCCTCGGGGGCCTCTCGGGATTCCTCTCCCGTCGATGCCGGGGCCTAAGACCTTGTGTGGAGTCGGGGCCGGAACCTGAGGATTCCTCTCCAGTGCTGACATGGATCTTGGGGTACTTCTGGAGTCTCCCCAGGGGAGGCAGTCTTCGTCTCGAATGCGGGCATGCACTTGCGCTTTCCTCCAGAGCGGTAGCAGCAGTGTCACGCAGTCCTCCGCGTGGATCAAAGGATCTATGGTTTTCCCTCGAGTCTTTCCCACGAGGCTTTCCCACGAGGCTTTCCCACAGGGCTCTCCCACGTGCACACGTGGTGGGAGTCGATCCTTGGCTTGAACGTCAAGGCAGTGCAGGGAAAACAGGTTCCTCTGGAATGGACTGACACATCTGGGGGACTCTTGGAATGGTGGCACGACCCTGGAGTTCCGCTCACCTTTCCTGTGGAGAGCGCCTCCTCTTGAGATGCGACGGGAACGCCGGGAATTCTTTCCCTACGAAACAGGGAAAGGATCCCTCATCTCGAGCTAGGAGGCGGAAACGGGGCTCCCCTGGATGTGTGCGGGACACCACGTGCTTCCTCTCGAGTGGAGACGGGTATGTCGGGGAAATTCTTGAGTTGCAGCAAGGGTGTGAAGGACCCTTTGGAAGTTCCAGTGGTTAGATGTGATTGGCCTCGAGAAGCCTCAGCGGAAATGGGCCTCATCTCGCCTGGAGGGCAAAACCTCCTGGATTTTCTGGAGTTGCGGCAGGTGCTCTCGACTTACGACGGGGACCTCAGGGACCCGCTCTGGTGGCCTCAGGAAAGGCCAGTCCCCATGCGAGTTCCTCGGGGGCCTCTCGGGATTCCTCTCCCGTCGATGCCGGGGCCTAAGACCTTGTGTGGAGTCAGGGCCGGAACCTGAGGATTCCTCTCCAGTGCTGACATGGATCTTGCGGTACTTCTGGAGTCTCCCCAGGGGAGTCAGTCCTCGTCTCGAATGCGGGCATGCACTTGCGCTTTCCTCCAGAGCGGTAGCAGCAGTGTCACGCAGTCCGCCGCGTGGATCAAAGGATCTATGGTTTTCCCTCGAGTCTTTCCCACGAGGCTTTCCCACGAGGCTTTCCCACAGGGCTGTCCCACGTGCACACGTGGTGGGAGTCGATCCTCGGCTTGAACGTCAAGGCAGTGCAGGGAAAATAGGTTCCTCTGGAATGGACTGACACATCTGGGGGACTCTTGGAATGGTGGCACGACCCTGGAGTTCCTCTCGACTTTCCTGTGGAGAGCGCCTCCTCTTGAGATGCGACGGGAACGCTGGGAATTCTTTCCCTACGAAACAGGGAAAGGATCCCTCATCTCGAGCTAGGAGGCGAAACGGGGATCCCCTGAATGTGTGCGGGACCCCACGTGCTTCCTCTCGAGTGGAGACGGGTATGTCGGGGAACTTCTTGAGTTGCAGCAAGGGTGTGCAGGACCCTTTGGAAGTTCCAGTGGTTAGATGTGATTGGCCTCGAGAAGCCTCAGCGGAAATGGGCCTCATCTCGCCTGGAGGGCAAAACCTCCTGGATTTTCTCGAGTTGCGGCAGGTGCTCTCGACTTACGACGGGGACCTCAGGGACCCGCTCTGGTGGCCTCAGGAAAGGCCAGTCCCCATGCGAGTTCCTCGGGGGCCTCTCGGGATTCCTCTCCCGTCGATGCCGGGGCCTAAGACCTTGTGTGGAGTCGGGGCCGGAACCTGAGGATTCCTCTCCAGTGCTGACATGGATCTTGGGGTACTTCTGGAGTCACCCCAGGGGAGTCAGTCCTCGTCTCGAATGCGGGCATGCACTTGCGCTTTCCTCCAGAGCGGTAGCAGCAGTGTCACGCAGTCCGCCGCATGGATCAAAGGATCTATGGTTTTCCCTCGAGTCTTTCCCACGAGGCTTTCCCACGAGGCTTTCCCACAGGGCTGTCCCACGTGCACACGTGGTGGGAGTCGATCCTCGGCTTGAACGTCAAGGCAGTGCAGGGAAAACAGGTTCCTCTGGAATGGACTGACACATCTGGGGGACTCTTGGAATGGTGGCACGACCCTGGAGTTCCTCTCGCCTTTCCTGTGGAGAGCGCCTCCTCTTGAGATGCGACGGGAACGCCGGGAATTCTTTCCCTACGAAACAGGGAAAGGATCCCTCATCTCGAGCTAGGAGGCGGAAACGGGGCTCCCCTGGATGTGTGCGGGACCCACGTGCTTCCTCTCGAGTGGAGACGGGTATGTCGGGGAACTTCTTGAGTTTCAGCAAGGGTGTGAAGGACCCTTTGGAAGTTCCAGTGGTTACATGTGATTGGCCTCGAGAAGCCTCAGCGGAAATGGGCCTCATCTCGCCTGGAGGGCAAAACCTCCTGGATTTTCTCGAGTTGCGGCAGGTGCTCTCGACTTACGATGGGGACCTCAGGGACCCGCTCTGGTGGCCTCAGGAAAGGCCAGTCCCCATGCGATTTCCTCGGGGGCCTCTGGGGATTCCTCTCCCGTCGATGCCGGGGCCTAAGTCCTTGTGTGGAGTCGGGGCCGGAACCTGAGGATTCCTCTCCAGTGCTGACATGGATCTTGGGGTACTTCTGGAGTCTCCCCAGGGGAGTCAGTCCTCGTCTCGAATGCGGGCATGCACTTGCGCTTTCCTCCAGAGCGGTAGCAGCAGTGTCACGCAGTCCGCCGCGTGGATCAAAGGATCTATGGTTTTCCCTCGAGTCTTTCCCACGAGGCTTTCCCACGAGGCTTTCCCACAGGGCTGTCCCACGTGCACACGTTGTGGGAGTCGATCCTCGGCTTGAACGTCAAGGCAGTGCAGGGAAAACAGGTTCCTCTGGAATGGACTGACACATCTGGGGGACTCTTGGAATGGTGGCACGACCCTGGAGTTCCTCTCGCCTTTCCTGTGGAGAACGCCTCCTCTTGAGATGCGACGGGAACGCCGGGAATTCTTTCCCTACGAAACAGGGAAAGGATCCCTCATCTCGAGCTAGGAGGCGGAAACGGGGCTCCCCTGGATGTGTGCGGGACACCACGTGCTTCCTCTCGAGTGGAGACGGGTATGTCGGGGAACTTCTTGAGTTGCAGCAAGGGTGTGCAGGACCCTTTGGAAGTTCCAGTGGTTAGATATGATTGGCCTCGAGAAGCCTCAGCGGAAATGGGCCTCATCTCGCCTGGAGGGCAAAACCTCCTGGATTTTCTCGAGTTGCGGCAGGTGCTCTCGACTTACGACGGGGACCTCAGGGACCCGCTCTGGTGGCCTCAGGAAAGGCCAGTCCCCATGCGAGTTTCTCGGGGGCCTCTCGGGATTCCTCTCCCGTCGATGCCGGGGCCTAAGACCTTGTGTGGAGTCGGGGCCGGAACCTGAGGATTCCTCTCCAGTGCTGACATGGATCTTGGGGTACTTCTGGAGTCTCCCCAGGGGAGTCAGTCCTCGTCTCGAATGCGGGCATGCACTTGCGCTTTCCTCCAGAGCGGTAGCAGCAGTGTCACGCAGTCCGCCGCGTGGATCAAAGGATCTATGGTTTTCCCTCGAGTCTTTCCCACGAGGCTTTCCCACGAGGCTTTCCCACAGGGCTGTCCCACGTGCACACGTGGTGGGAGTCGATCCTCGGCTTGAACGTCAAGGCAGTGCAGGGAAAACAGGTTCCTCTGGAATGGACTGACACATCTGGGGGACTCTTGGAATGGTGGCACGACCCTGGAGTTCCTCTCGCCTTTCCTGTGGGAGCGCCTCCTCTTGAGATGCGACGGGAACGCCGGGAATTCTTTCCCTACGAAACAGGGAAAGGATTCCTCATCTCGAGCTAGGAGTCGGAAACGAAGCTCCCCTGGATGTGGGCGGGACACCACGTGCTTCCCCTCGAGTGGAGACGGGTATGTCGGGGAACTTCTTGAGTTGCAGCAAGGGTGTGAATTACCCTTTGGAAGTTCCAGTGGTTAGACGTCATTTGCCTCGAGAAGCCTCAGGGGAAATGGGCCTCATCTCGCCTGGAGGGCAAAACCTCCTGGATTTTCTCGAGTTGCGGCAGGTGCTCTCGACTTACGACGGGGACCTCAGGGACCCGCTCTGGTGGCCTCAGGAAAGGCCAGTCCCCATGCGAGTTCCTCCGGGGCCTCTCGGGATTCCTCTCCCGTCGATGCCGGGGCCTAAGACCTTGTGTGGAGTCGGGGCCGGAACCTGAGGATTCCTCTCCAGTGCTGACATGGATCTTGGGGTACTTCTGGAGTCTCCCCAGGGGAGTCAGTCCTCGTCTCGAATGCGGGCATGCACTTGCGCTTTCCTCCAGAGGGGTAGCAGCAGTGTCACGCAGTCCGCCGCGTGGATCAAAGGATCTATGGTTTTCCCTCGAGTCTTTCCCACGAGGCTTTCCCCCGAGGCTTTCCCACAGGGCTGTCCCACGTGCACACGTGGTGGGAGTCGATCCTCGGCTTGTACGTTAAGGCAGTTCAGGGAAAACAGGTTCCTCTGGATTGGACTGACACATCTGGGGGACTCTTGGAATGGTGGCACGACCCTGGAATTCCTCTCGCCTTTCCTGTGGAGAGCGCCTCCTCTTGAGATGCGACGGGAACGCCGGGAATTCTTTCCCTACGAAACAGGGAAAGGATCCCTCATCTCGAGCTAGGAGTCGGAAACGAAGCTCCCCTGGATGTGGGCGGGACACCACGTGCTTCCCCTCGAGTGGAGACGGGTATGTCGGGGAACTTCCTTAGTTGCAGCAAGGGTGTGAAGGACCCTTTGGAAGTTCCAGTGGTTAGACGTGATTTGCCTCGAGAAGCCTCAGGGGAAATGGGCCTCATCTCGCCTGGAGGGCAAAACCTCCTGGGTTTTCTCGAGTTGCGGCAGGTGCTCTCGACTTACGACGGGGACCTCAGGGACCCGCTCTGGTGGCCTCAGGAAAGGCCAGTCCCCATGCGAGTTCCTCGGGGGCCTCTCGGGATTCCTCTCCCGTCGATGCCGGGGCCTTAGACCTTGTGTGGAGTCGGGGCCGGAACCTGAGGATTCCTCTCCAGTGCTGACATGGATTTGGGGTACTTCTGGAGTCTCCCCAGGGGAGTCAGTCCTCGTCTCGAATGCGGGCATGCACTTGCGCTTTCCTCCAGAGTGGTAGCAGCAGTGTCACGCAGTCCGCCGCGTGGATCAAAGGATCTATGGTTTTCCCTCTAGTCTTTCCCACGAGGCTTTCCCACGAGGCTTTCCCACAGGGCTGTCCCACGTGCACACGTGGTGGGAGTCGATCCTCGGCTTGTACGTCAAGGCAGTTCAGGGAAAACAGGTTCCTCTGGAATGGACTGACACATCTGGGGGACTCTTGGAATGGTGGCACGACCCTGGAGTTCCTCTCGCCTTTCCTGTGGAGAGCGCCTCCTCTTGAGATGCGACGGGAACGCCGGGAATTCTTTCCCTACGAAACAGGGAAAGGATCCCTCATCTCGAGCTAGGAGGCGAAACGGGGCTCCCCTGGATGTGTGCGGGACACCACGTGCTTCCTCTCGAGTGGAGACGGGTATGTCGGGGAACTTCTTGAGTTGCAGCAAGGGTGTGCAGGACCCTTTGGAAGTTCCAGTGGTTAGATGTGATTGGCCTCGAGAAGCCTCAGCGGAAATGGGCCTCATCTCGCCTGGAGGGCAAAACCTCCTGGATTTTCTCGAGTTGCGGCACGTGCTCTCGACTTACGACGGGGACCTTAGGGACCCGCTCTGATGGCCTCAGGAAAGGCCAGTCCCCATGCGAGTTCCTCGGGGGCCTCTCGGGATTCCTCTCCCGTCGATGCCGGGGCCTAAGACCTTGTGTGGAGTCGGGGCCGGAACCTGAGGATTCCTCTCCAGTGCTGACATGGATCTTGGGGTACTTCTGGAGTCTCCCCAGGGGAGTCAGTCCTCGTCTCGAATGCGGGCATGCACTTGCGCTTCCTCCAGAGCGGTAGCAGCAGTGTCACGCAGTCCGCCGCGTGGATCAAAGGATCTATGGTTTTCCCTCGAGTCTTTCCCACGAGGCTTTCCCACGAGGCTTTCCCACAGGGCTGTTCCACGTGCACACGTGGTGGGAGTCGATCCTCGGCTTGAACGTCAAGGCAGTGCAGGGAAAACAGGTTCCTCTGGAATGGACTGACACATCTGGGGGACTCTTGGAATGTTGGCACGACCCTGGAGTTCCTCTCGCCTTTCCTGTGGAGAGCGCCTCCTCTTGAGATGCGACGGGAACGCCGGGAATTCTTTCCCTACGAAACAGGGAAAGGATCCCTCATCTCGAGCTGGAGGCGAAACGGGGCTCCCCGGGATGTGTGCGGGACCCCACGTGCTTCCTCTCGAGTGGAGACGGGTATGTCGGGGAACTTCTTGAGTTGCAGCAAGGGTGTGCAGGACCCTTTGGAAGTTCCAGTGGTTAGATGTGATTGGCCTCGAGAAGCCTCAGCGGAAATGGGCCTCATCTCGCCTGGAGGGCAAAACCTCCTGGATTTTCTCGAGTTGCGGCAGGTGCTCTCGACTTACGACGGGGACCTTAGGGCCCGCTCTCATGGCCTCAGGAAAGGCCAGTCCCCATGCGAGTTCCTCGGGGGCCTCTCGGGATTCCTCTCCCGTCGATGCCGGGGCCTAAGACCTTGTGTGGAGTCGGGGCCGGAACCTGAGGATTCCTCTCCAGTGCTGACATGGATCTTGGGGTACTTCTGGAGTCTCCACAGGGGAGTCAGTCCTCGTCTCGAATGCGGGCATGCACTTGCGCTTTCCTCCAGAGTGGTAGCAGCAGTGTCACGCAGTCCGCCGCGTGGATCAACGGATCTATGGTTTTCCCTCGAGTCTTTCCCACGAGGCTTTCCCACGAGGCTTTCCCACAGGGCTGTCCCACGTGCACACGTGGTGGGAGTCGATCCTCGGCTTGAACGTCAAGGCAGTGCAGGGAAAACAGGTTCCTCTGGAATGGACTGACACATCTGGGGGACTCTTGGAATGGTGTCACGACCCTGGAGTTCCTCTCGCCTTTCCTGTGGAGAGCGCCTCCTCTTGAGATGCGACGGGAACGCCGGGAATTCTTTCCCTACGAAACAGGGAAAGGATCCCTCATCTCGAGCTAGGAGGCGGAAACGGGGCTCCCCTGGATGTGTGCGGGACACCACGTGCTTCCTCTCGAGTGGAGACGGATATGTCGGGGAACTTCTTGAGTTGCAGCAAGGGTGTGAAGGACCCTTTGGAAGTTCCAGTGGTTAGATGTGATTGGCCTCGGGAAGCCTCAGCGGAAATGGGCCTCATCTCGCCTGGAGGGCAAAACCTCCTGGATTTTCTCGAGTTGCGGCAGGTGCTCTCGACTTATGACGGGGACCTCAGGGACCCGCTCTGGTGGCCTCAGGAAAGGCCAGTCCCCATGCGAGTTCCTCGGGGGCCTCTCGGGATTCCTCTCCCGTCGATGCCGGGGCCTAAGACCTTGTGTGGAGTTGGGGCCGGAACCTGAGGATTCCTCTCCAGTGCTGACATGGATCTTGGGGTACTTCTGGAGTCTCCCCAGGGGAGTCAGTCCTAGTCTCGAATGCGGGCATGCACTTGCGCTTTCCTCCAGAGCGGTAGCAGCAGTGTCACGCATTCCGCCGCGTGGATCAAAGGATCTATGGTTTTCCCTCGAGTCTTTCCCACGAGGCTTTCCCACGAGGCTTTCCCACAGGGCTGTCCCACGTGCACACGTGGTGGGAGTCGAGCCTCGGCTTGAACGTCAAGGCAGTTCAGGGAAAACAGGTTCCTCTGGAATGGACTGACACATCTGGGGGACTCTTGGAATGGTGTCACGACCCTGGAGTTCCTCTCGCCTTTCCTGTGGAGAGCGCCTCCTCTTGAGATGCGACGGGAACGCCGGGAATTCTTTCCCTACGAAACAGGGAAAGGATCCCTCATCTCGAGCTAGGAGGCGGAAACGGGGCTCCCCTGGATGTGTGCGGGACACCACGTGCTTCCTCTCGAGTGGAGACGGGTATGTCGGGAAACTTCTTGAGTTGAAGCAATGGTGTGAAGGACCCTTTGGAAGTTCCAGTGGTTAGATGTGATTAGCCTCGAGAAGCCTCAGCGGAAATGGGCCTCATCTCGCCTGGAGGGCAAAACCTCCTGGATTTTCTCGAGTTGCGGCAGGTGCTCTCGACTTACGATGGGGACCTCAGGGAACCGCTCTGGTGGCCTCAGGAAAGGCCAGTCCCCATGCGAGTTCCTCGGGGGCCTCTCGGGATTCCTCTCCCGTCTATGCCGGGGCCTAAGACCTTGTGTGGAGTCGGGGCCGGAACCTGAGGATTCCTCTCCTGTGCTGACATGGATCTTGGGGTACTTCTGGAGTCTCCCCAGGGGAGTCAGTCCTCGTCTCGAATGCGGGCATGCACTTGCGCTTCCTCCAGAGCGGTAGCAGCAGTGTCACGCAGTCCGCCGCGTGGATCAAAGGATCTATGGTTTTCCCTCGAGTCTTTCCCACGAGGCTTTCCCACGAGGCTTTCCCACAGGGCTGTCCCATGTGCACACGTGGTGGGGGTCGATCCTCGGCTTGAACGTCAAGGCAGTGCAGGGAAAACAGGTTTCTCTGGAATGGACTGACACATCTGGGGGACTCTTGGAATGGTGGCACGACCCTGGAGTTCCTCTCGCCTTTCCTGTGGAGAGCGCCTCCTCTTGAGATGCGACGGGAACGCCGGGAATTCTTTCCCTACGAAACAGGGAAAGGATCCCTCATCTCGAGCGAGGAGGCGGAAACGGGGCTCCCCTGGATGTGTGCGGGACCCCACGTGCTTCCTCTCGAGTGGAGACGGGTATGTCGGGGAACGTCTTGAGTTGCAGCAAGGGTGTGCAGGACCCTTTGGAAGTTCCAGTGGTTAGATGTGATTGGCCTCGAGAAGCCTCAGCGGAAATGGGCCTCATCTCGCCTGGAGGGCAAAACCTCCTGGATTTTCTCGAGTTGCGGCAGGTGCTCTCGACTTACGACGGGTACCTCAGGGACCCGCTCTGGTGGCCTCAGGAAAGGCCAGTCCCCATGCGAGTTCCTCGGGGGCCTCTCGGGATTCCTCTCCCGTCGATGCCGGGGCCTAAGACCTTGTGTGGAGTCGGGGCCGGAACCTGAGGATTCCTCTCCAGTGCTGACATGGATCTTGGGGTACTTCTGGAGTCTCCCCAGGGGAGTCAGTCCTCGTCTCGAATGCGGGCATGCACTTGCGCTTTCCTCCAGAGCGGTAGCAGCAGTGTCACGCAGTCCGCCGCAAGGATCAAAGGATCTATGGTTTTCCCTCGAGTCTTTCCCACAGGGCTGTCCCACGTGCACACGTGGTGGGAGTCGATCCTCGGCTTGAACGTCAAGGCAGTGCAGGGAAAACAGGTTCCTCTGGAATGGACTGACACATCTGGGGGACTCTTGGAATGTTGGCACGACCCTGGAGTTCCTCTCGCCTTTCCTGTGGAGAGCGCCTCCTCTTGAGATGCGACGGGAACGCCGGGAATTCTTTCCCTACGAAACAGGGAAAGGATCCCTCATCTCGAGCTAGGAGGCGGAAACGGAGCTCCCCTGGATGTGTGCGGGACCCCACGTGCTTCCTCTCGAGTGGAGACGGGTATGTCGGGGAACTTCTTGAGTTGCAGCAAGGGTGTGAAGGACCCTTTGGAAGTTCAGGTGGTTAGATGTGATTGGCCTCGAGAAGCCTCAGCGGAAATGGGCCTCATCTCGCCTGGAGGGCAAAACCTCCTGGATTTTCTCGAGTTGCGGCAGGTGCTCTCGACGTACGACGGGGACCTCAGGGAACCGCTCTGGTGGCCTCAGGAAAGGCCAGTCCCCATGCGAGTTCCTCGGGGGCCTCTCTGGATTCCTCTCCCTTCGATGCCGGGGCCTAAGACCTTGTGTGGAGTCGGGGCCGGAACCTGAGGATTCCTCTCCTGTGCTGACATGGATCTTGGGGTACTTCTGGAGTCTCCCCAGGGGAGTCAGTCCTCGTCTCGAATGCGGGCATGCACTTGCGCTTTCCTCCAGAGCGGTAGCAGCAGTGTCACGCAGTCCGCCGCGTGGATCAAAGGATCTATGGTTTTCCCTCGAGTCTTTCCCACGAGGCTTTCCCACGAGACTTTCACACAGGGCTGTCCCACGTGCACACGTGGTGGGAGTCGATCCTCGGCTTGAACGTCAAGGCAGTGCAGGGAAAACAGGTTCCTCTGGAATGGACTGACACATCTGGGGGACTCTTGGAATGGTGGCATGACCCTGGAGTTCCTCTCGCCTGTCCTGTGGAGAGCGCCTCCTCTTGAGATGCGACGGGAACGCCGGGAATTCTTTCCCTACGAAACAGGGAAAGGATCCCTCATCTCGAGCTAGGAGGCGGAAACCAGGCTCCCCTAGATGTGTGCGGGACACCACGTGCTTCCTCTCGAGTGCAGACGGGTATGTCGGGGAACTTCTTGAGTTGCAGCAAGGGTGTGAAGGACCCTTTGGAAGTTCCAGTGGTTAGATGTGATTGGCCTCGAGAAGCCTCAGCGGAAATGGTCCTCATCTCGCCTGGAGGTGAAAACCTCCTGGATTTACTCGAGTTGCGGCAGGTGCTCTCGACGTACGACGGGGACCTCAGGGAACCGCTCTGGTGGCCTCAGGAAAGGCCAGTCCCCATGCGAGTTCCTCGGGGGCCTCTCGGGATTCCTCTCCCGTCGATGCTGGGGCCTAAGACCTTGTGTGGAGTCGGGGCCGGAACCTGAGGATTCCTCTCCAGTGCTGACATGGATCTTGGGGTACTTCTGGAGTCTCCCCAGGGGAGTCAGTCCTCGTCTCGAATGCGGGCATGCACTTGCGCTTTCCTCCAGAGCGGTAGCAGCAGTGTCACGCAGTCCGCCGCAAGGATCAAAGGATCTATGGTTTTCCCTCGAGTCTTTCCCACAGGGCTGTCCCACGTGCACACGTGGTGGGAGTCGATCCTCGGCTTGAACGTCAAGGCAGTGCAGGGAAAACAGGTTCCTCTGGAATGGACTGACACATCTGGGGGACTCTTGGAATGTTGGCACGACCCTGGAGTTCCTCTCGCCTTTCCTGTGGAGAGCGCCTCCTCTTGAGATGCGACGGGAACGCCGGGAATTCTTTCCCTACGAAACAGGGAAAGGATCCCTCATCTCGAGCTAGGAGGCGGAAACGGAGCTCCCCTGGATGTGTGCGGGACCCCACGTGCTTCCTCTCGAGTGGAGACGGGTATGTCGGGGAACTTCTTGAGTTGCAGCAAGGGTGTGAAGGACCCTTTGGAAGTTCAGGTGGTTAGATGTGATTGGCCTCGAGAAGCCTCAGCGGAAATGGGCCTCATCTCGCCTGGAGGGCAAAACCTCCTGGATTTTCTCGAGTTGCGGCAGGTGCTCTCGACGTACGACGGGGACCTCAGGGAACCGCTCTGGTGGCCTCAGGAAAGGCCAGTCCCCATGCGAGTTCCTCGGGGGCCTCTCGGGATTCCTCTCCCGTCGATTCCGGGGCCTAAGACCTTGTGTGGAGTCGGGGCCGGAACCTGAGGATTCCTCTCCTGTGCTGACATGGATCTTGGGGTACTTCTGGAGTCTCCCCAGGGGAGTCAGTCCTCGTCTCGAATGCGGGCATGCACTTGCGCTTTCCTCCAGAGCGGTAGCAGCAGTGTCACGCAGTCCGCCGCGTGGATCAAAGGATCTATGGTTTTCCCTCGAGTCTTTCCCACGAGGCTTTCCCACGAGACTTTCACACAGGGCTGTCCCACGTGCACACGTGGTGGGAGTCGATCCTCGGCTTGAACGTCAAGGCAGTGCAGGGAAAACAGGTTCCTCTGGAATGGACTGACACATCTGGGGGACTCTTGGAATGGTGGCATGACCCTGGAGTTCCTCTCGCCTGTCCTGTGGAGAGCGCCTCCTCTTGAGATGCGACGGGAACGCCGGGAATTCTTTCCCTACGAAACAGGGAAAGGATCCCTCATCTCGAGCTAGGAGGCGGAAACCGGGCTCCCCTAGATGTGTGCGGGACACCACGTGCTTCCTCTCGAGTGCAGACGGGTATGTCGGGGAACTTCTTGAGTTGCAGCAAGTGTGTGAAGGACCCTTTGGAAGTTCCAGTGGTTAGATGTGATTGGCCTCGAGAAGCCTCAGCGGAAATGGTCCTCATCTCGCCTGGAGGTGAAAACCTCCTGGATTTACTCGAGTTGCGGCAGGTGCTCTCGACGTACGACGGGGACCTCAGGGAACCGCTCTGGTGGCCTCAGGAAAGGCCAGTCCCCATGCGAGTTCCTCGGGGGCCTCTCGGGATTCCTCTCCCGTCTATGCCGGGGCCTAAGACCTTGTGTGGAGTCGGTGCCGGAACCTGAGGATTCCTCTCCAGTGCTGACATGGATCTTGGGGTACTTCTGGAGTCTCCCCAGGGGAGTCAGTCCTTGTCTCGAATGAGGGCATGCACTTGCGCTTTCCTCCAGAGCGGTAGCAGCAGTGTCACGCAGTCTGCCGCGTGGATCAAAGGATCTATGGTTTTCCCTCGAGTCTTTCCCACGAGGCTTTCCCACGAAGCTTTCCCACAGGGCTGTCCCACGTGCACACGTGGTGGGAGTCGATCCTCGGCTTGAACGTCAAGGCAGTGCAGGGAAAACAGGTTCCTCTGGAATGGACTGACACATCTGGGGGACTCTTGGAATGGTGGCATGACCCTGGAGTTCCTCTCGCCTTTCCTGTGGAGAGAGCCTCCTCTTGAGATGCGACGGGAACGCCGGGAATTCTTTCCCTACGAAACAGGGAAAGGATCCCTCATCTCGAGCTAGGAGGCGGAAACGGGGCTCCCCTGGATGTGTGCGGGACCCCACGTGCTTCCTCTCGAGTGGAGACGGGTATGTCGGGGAACTTCTTGAGTTGCAGCAATGGTGTGAAGGACCCTTTGGAAGTTCCAGTGGTTAGATGTGATTGGCCTCGAGAAGCCTCAGCGGAAATGGGCCTCATCTCGCCTGGAGGGCAAAACCTCCTGGATTTTCTCGAGTTGCGGCAGGTGCTCTCGACTTACGACGGGGACCTCAGGGACCCGCTCTGGTGGCCTCAGGAAAGGCCAGTCCCCATGCGAGTTCCTCGGGGGCCTCTCGGGATTCCTCTCCCGTCGATGCCGGGGCCTAAGACCTTGTGTGGAGTCGGGGCCGGAACCTGTGGATTCCTCTCCAGTGCTGACATGGATCTTGGGGTACTTCTGCAGTCTCCGCAGGGGAGTCAGTCCTCGTCTCGAATGCGGGCATGCACTTGCGCTTTCCTCCAGAGCGGTAGCAGCAGTGTCACGCAGTCCACCGCGTGGATCAAAGGATCTATGGTTTTCCCTCGAGTCTTTCCCACGAGGCTTTCCCACGAGGCTTTCCCACAGGGCTGTCCCACGTGCACACGTGGTGGGAGTCGATCCTCGGCTTGAACGTCAAGGCAGTGCAGGGAAAACAGGTTCCTCTGGAATGGACTGACACATCTGGGGGACTCTTGGAATGGTGGCACGACCCTGGAGTTCCTCTCTCCTTTCCTGTGGAGAGCGCCTCCTCTTGAGATGCGACGGGAACGCCGGGAATTCTTTCCATAAGAAACAGGGAAAGGATCCCTCATCTCGATCTAGGAGGCGGAAACGCGGCTCCCCTGGATGTGTGCGTGACACCACGTGCTTCCTCTCGAGTGCAGACGGGTATGTCGGGGAACTTCTTGAGTTGCAGCAAGGGTGTGAAGGACCCTTTGGAAGTTCCAGTGGTTAGATGTGATTGGCCTCGAGAAGCCTCAGCGGAAATCTGCCTCATCTCGCCTGGAGGGCAAAACCTCCTGGATTTTCTCGAGTTGCGGCAGGTGCTCTCGACTTACGACGGGGACCTCAGGGACCCGCTCTGGTGGCCTCAGGAAAGGCCAGTCCCCATGCGAGTTCCTCGGGGGCCTCTCGGGATTCCTCTCCCGTCGATGCCGGAGCCTAAGACCTTGTGTGGAGTCGGGGCCGGAACCTGAGGATTCCTCTCCAGTGCTGACATGGATCTTGGGGTACTTCTGGAGTCTCCCCAGGGGAGTCAGTCCTCGTCTCGAATGCGGGCATGCACTTGTGCTTTCCTCCAGAGCGGTAGCAGCAGTGTCACGCAGTCCGCCGCGTGGATCAAAGGATCTATGGTTTCCCCTCGAGTCTTTCCCACGAGGCTTTCCCACGAGGCTTTCCCACAGGGCTGTCCCACGTGCACACGTGGTGGGAGTCGATCCTCGGCTTGAACGTCAAGGCAGTGCAGGGAAAACAGGTTCCTCTGGAATGGACTGACACATCTGGGGGACTCTTGGAATGGTGGCACGACCCTGGAGTTCCTCTCGCCTTTCCTGTGGAGAGCGCCTCCTCTTGAGGTGCGACGGGATCGCCGGGAATTCTTTCCCTACGAAACAGGGAAAGGATCCCTCATCTCGAGCTAGGAGGCGGAATCGGGGCTCCCCTGGATGTGTGCGGGACCCCACGTGCTTCCTCTCGAGTGGAGACCGGTATGTCGGGGAACTTCTTGAGTTGCAGCAAAGGTGTGAAGGACCCTTTGGAAGTTCCAGTGGTTAGATGTGATTGGCCTCGAGAAGCCTCAGCGGAAATGGGCCTCATCTCGCCTGGAGGGCAAAACCTCCTGGATTTTCTCGAGTTGCGGCAGGTGCTCTCGACTTACGACGGGGACCTCAGGGACCCGCTCTGGTGGCCTCAGGAAAGGCCAGTCCCCATGCGAGTTCCTCGGGGACCTCTCGGGATTCCTCTCCCGTCGATGCCGGGGCCTAAGACCTTGTGTGGAGTCGGGGCCGGAACCTGAGGATTCCTTTCCAGTGCTGACATGGATCTTGGGGTACTTCTGGAGTCTCCCCAGGGAAGTCAGTCCTCGTCTGGAATGCGGGCATGCACTTGCGCTTTCCTCCAGAGCGGTAGCAGCAGTGTCACGCAATCTGCCGCGTGGATCAAACGATCTATGGTTTTCCCTCGAGTCTTTCCCACGAGGCTTTCCCAAGAGGCTTTCCCACAGGGCTGTCCCACGTGCACACGTGGTGGGAGTCGATCCTCGGCTTGAACGTCAAGGCAGTGCAGGGAAAACAGGTTCCTCTGGAATGGACTGACACATCTGGGGGACTCTTGGAATGGTGGCACGACCCTGGAGTTCCTCTCGCCTTTCTTGTGGAGAGCGCCTCCTCTTGAGATGCGACGGGAACGCCGGGAATTCTTTCCCTACGAAACAGGGAAAGGATCCCTCATCTCGAGCTAGGAGGCGGAAACGGGGCTCCCCTGGATGTGTGCGGGACCCCACGTGCTTCCTCTCGAGTGGAGACGGGTATGTCGGGGAACTTCTTGAGTTGCAGCAATGGTGTGAAGGACTCTTTGGAAGTTCCAGTGGTTAGATGTGATTGGCATCAAGAAGCCTCAGCGGAAATGGGCCTCATCTCGCCTGGAGGGCAAAACCTCCTGGATTTTCTCGAGTTGCGGCAGGTGCTCTCGACTTAGGACGGGGACCTCAGGGACCCGCTCTGGTGGCCTCAGGAAAGGCCAGTCCCCATGCGAGTTCCTCGGGGGCCTCTCGGGATTCCTCTCCCGTCGATGCCGGGGCCTAAGACCTTGTGTGGAGTCGGGGCCGGAACCTGAGGATTCCTCTCCAGTGCTGACATGAATCTTGGGGTACTTCTGGAGTCTCCCCAGGGGAGTCAGTCCTCGTCTCGAATGCGGGCATGCACTTGCGCTTTCCTCCAGAGCGGTAGCAGCAGTGTCACGCAGTCCGCCGCGTGGATCAAAGGATCTATGGTTTTCCCTCGAGTCTTTCCCACGAGGCTTTCCCACGAGGCTTTCCCACAGGGCTGTCCCACGTGCACACGTGGTGGGAGTCGATCCTCGGCTTGAACGTCAAGGCAGTGCAGGGAAAACAGGTTCCTCTGGAATGGACTGACACATCTGGGGGACTCTTGGAATGGTGGCACGACCCTGGAGTTCCTTTCGCCTTTCCTGTGGAGAGCGCCTCCTCTTGAGGTGCGACGGGATCGCCGGGAATTCTTTCCCTACGAAACAGGGAAAGGATCCCTCATCTCGAGCTAGGAGGCGGAATCGGGGCTCCCCTGGATGTGTGCGGGACCCCACGTGCTTCCTCTCGTGTGGAGACCGGTATGTCGGGGAACTTCTTGAGTTGCAGCAAAGGTGTGAAGGACCCTTTGGAAGTTCCAGTGGTTAGATGTGATTGGCCTCGAGAAGCCTCAGCGGAAATGGGCCTCATCTCGCCTGGAGGGCAAAACCTCCTGGATTTTCTCGAGTTGCGGCAGGTGCTCTCGACTTATGACGGGGACCTCAGGGACCCGCTCTGGTGGCCTCAGGAAAGGCCAGTCCCCATGCGAGTTCCTCGGGGGCCTCTCGGGATTCCTCTCCCGTCGATGCCGGGGCCTAAGACCTTGTGTGGAGTCGGGGCCGGAACCTGAGGATTCCTCTCCAGTGCTGACATGGATCTTTGGGTACTTCTGGAGTCTCCCCAGGGGAGTCAGTCCTCGTCTGGAATGCGGGCATGCACTTGCGCTTTCCTCCAGAGCGGTAGTAGCAGTGTCACGCAATCTGCCGCGTGGATCAAAGGATCTATAGTTTTCCCTCGAGTCTTTCCCACGAGGCTTTCTCACGAGGCTTTCCCACAGGGCTGACCCACGTGCACACGTGGTGGGAGTCGATCCTCGGCTTGAACGTCAAGGCAGTGCAGGGAAAACAGGTTCCTCTGGAATGGACTGACAAATCTGGGGGACTCTTGGAATGGTGGCACGACCCTGGAGTTCCTCTCGCCTTTCTTGTGGAGAGCGCCTCCTCTTGAGATGCGACGGGAACGCCGGGAATTCTTTCCCTACGAAACAGGGAAAGGATCCCTCATCTCGAGCTAGGAGGCGGAAACGGGGCTCCCCTGGATGTGTGCGGGACCCCACGTGCTTCCTCTCCAGTGGAGACGGGTATGTCGGGGAACTTCTTGAGTTGCAGCAATGGTGTGAAGGACCCTTTGGAAGTTCCAGTGGTTAGATGTGATTGGCCTCGAGAAGCCTCAGCGGAAATGGGCCTCATCTCGCCTGGAGGGCAAAACCTCCTGGATTTTCTCGAGTTGCGGCAGGTGCTCTCGACTTACGACGGGGACCTCAGGGACCCGCTCTGGTGGCCTCAGGATAGGCCAGTCCCCATGCGAGTTCCTCGGGGGCCTCTCGGGATTCCTCTCCCGTCGATGCCGGGGCCTAAGACCTTGTGTGGAGTCGGGGCCGGAACCTGAGGATTCCTCTCCAGTGCTGACATGGATCTTGGGGTACTTCTGGAGTCTCCCCAGGGGAGTCAGTCCTCGTCTCGAATGCGGGCATGCACTTGCGCTTTCCTCCAGAGCGGTAGCAGCAGTGTCACGCAGTCCGCCGCGTGGATCAAAGGATCAATGGTTTTCCCTCGAGTCTTTCCCACGAGGCTTTCCCACGAGGCTTTCCCACAGGGCTGTCCCACGTGCACACGTGGTGGGAGTCGATCCTCGGCTTGAACGTGAAGGCAGTGCAGGGAAAACAGGTTCCTCTGGAATGGACTGACACATCTGCTGGACTCTTGGAATGGTGGCACGACCCTGGAGTTCCTCTCGCCTTTCCTGTGGAGAGCGCCTCCTCTTGAGATGCGACGGGAACGCCAGGAATTCTTTCCCTACGAAACAGGGAAAGGATCCCTCATCTCGAGCTAGGAGGCGGAAACGGGGCTCCCCTGGATGTGTGCGTGACACCACGTGCTTCCTCTCGAGTGGAGACGGGTATGTCGGGGAACTTCTTGAGTTGCAGCAATGGTGTGAAGGACCCTTTGGAAGTTCCAGTGGTTAGATGTGATTGGCCTCGAGAAGCCTCAGCGGAAATGCGCCTCATCTCGCGTGGAGGGAAAAACCTCCTGGATTTTCTCGAGTTGCGGCAGGTGCTCTCGACTTACGACGGGGACCTCAGGGACCCGCTCTGGTGGCCTCAGGAAAGGCCAGTCCCCATGCGAGTTCCTCGGGGGCCTCTCGGGATTCCTCTCCCGTCGATGCCGGGGCCTAAGACCTTGTGTGGAGTCGGGGCCGGAACCTGAGGATTCCTCTCCAGTGCTGACATGGATCTTGGGGTACTTCTGGAGTCTCCCCAGGGGAGTCAGTCCTCGTCTCGAATGCGGGCATGCACTTGCGCTTTCCTCCAGAGCGGTAGCAGCAGTGTCACGCAGTCCGCCGCGTGGATCAAAGGATCAATGGTTTTCCCTCGAGTCTTTCCCACGAGGCTTTCCCACGAGGCTTTCCCACAGGGCTGTCCCACGTGCACACGTGGTGGGAGTCGATCCTCGGCTTGAACGTGAAGGCAGTGCAGGGAAAACAGGTTCCTCTGGAATGGACTGACACATCTGCTGGACTCTTGGAATGGTGGCACGACCCTGGAGTTCCTCTCGCCTTTCCTGTGGAGAGCGCCTCCTCTTGAGATGCGACGGGAACGCCGGGAATTCTTTCCCTACGAAACAGGGAAAGGATCCCTCATCTCGAGCTAGGAGGCGGAAACGGGGCTCCCCTGGATGTGTGCGTGACACCACGTGCTTCCTCTCGAGTGGAGACGGGTATGTCGGGGAACTTCTTGAGTTGCAGCAATGGTGTGAAGGACCCTTTGGAAGTTCCAGTGGTTAGATGTGATTGGCCTCGAGAAGCCTCAGCGGAAATGCGCCTCATCTCGCCTGGAGGGAAAAACCTCCTGGATTTTCTCGAGTTGCGGCAGGTGCTCTCGACTTACGACGGGGACCTCAGGGACCCGCTCTGGTGGCCTCAGGAAAGGCCAGTCCCCATGCGAGTTCCTCGGGGGCCTCTCGGGATTCCTCTCCCGTCGATGCCGGGGCCTAAGACCTTGTGTGGAGTCGGGGCCGGAACCTGAGGATTCCTCTCCAGTGCTGACATGGATCTTGGGGTATTTCTGGAGCCTCCCAAGGGGAGTCAGTCCTCGTCTCGAATGCGGGCATGCACTTGCGCTTTCCTCCAGAGCGGTAGCAGCAGTGTCACGCAGTCCGCCGCGTGGATCAAAGGATCTATGGTTTTCCCTCGAGTCTTTCCCACGAGGCTTTCCCACGAGGCTTTCCCACAGGGCTGTCCCACGTGCACACGTGGTGGGAGTCGATCCTCGGCTTGAACGTCAAGGCAGTGCAGGGAAAACAGGTTCCTCTGGAATGGACTGACCCATCTGGGGGATCTTGGAATGGTGGCACGACCCTGGAGTTCCTCTCGCCTTTTCTGTGGAGAGCGCCTCCTCTTGAGATGCGACGGGAACGCCGGGAATTCTTTCCCTACGAAACAGGTAAAGGATCCCTCATCTCGAGCTAAGAGGCGGAAACGGGGCTCCCCTGGATGTGTGCGGGACCCTCGTGCTTCCTCTCGAGTGGAGACGGGTATGTCGGGGAACTTCTTGAGTTGCAGCAAGGGTGTGAAGGACCCTTTGGAAGTTCCAGTGGTTAGATGTGATTAGCCTCGAGAAACCTCAGCGGAAATGGGGCTCATCTCGCCTGGAGGGCAAAACCTCCTGGATTTTCTCGAGTTGCAGCAGGTGCTCTCGACTTACGACGGGGACCTCAGGGACCCGCTCTGGTGGCCTCAGGAAAGGCCAGTCCCCATGCGACTTCTTCGGGGGCCTCTCGGGATTCCTCTCCCGTCGATGCCGGGGCCTAAGGCCTTGTGTGGAGTCGGGACGGAACCTGAGGATTCCTCTCCAGTGCTGATGTGGATCTTGGGGTACTTCTGGAGTCTCCCCAGGGGAGTCATTCCTCGTCTCGAAGGCGGGCATGCACTTGCGCTTTCCTCCAGAGCGGTAGCAGCAGTGTCACGCATTCCGCCGCCTGGATCAAAGGATCTATGGTTTTCCCTCGAGTCTTTCCCACGAGGCTTTCCCACAGGGCTTTCCCACGTGCACACATGGTGGGAGTCGATAATCGGCTTGAACGTCAAGGCAGTGCAGGGAAGAAAGTTTCCTCTGGAATGGACTGAGACATCTGGGGGACTCTTGGAATGGTTGCACGACCCTGGAGTTCCTCTCGGTCTCCTGTTGAGAGCGCCTCCTCTTGAAATGCGACGGGAACGCCGGGAATTCTTTCCCTAGGAAACAGGGAAAGGATCCCTCATCTCGAACTTGGAGGCAGAAACGGGGCTCCCCTGGATGTGTTCGGGACCCTCGTGCTTCCTCTCGAGTGGAGACGGGTATGTAGGGGAATTTCTTGAGTTGCAGCAAGGGTGTGAAGGACCCTTTGGACGTTCCAGTGGTTAGATGTGATTAGCCTAGAGAAGCCAAAGCGGAAATTGGGCTCATCTCGCCTGGACGGCAAAACCTCCTGGATTTGCTCGAGTTGCGGCAGGTGCTCTTGACTTACGACGGGGACCTCAGGGACCCGCTCTGGTGGCCTCAGGAAAGGCCAGTCCCCATGCGAGTTCCTCGGGGGCCTCTCGGGATTCCTCTCCCGTCGATGCCGGAGCCTAAGACTTTGTGTGGAGTCGGGGCCGGGACCTGAGGATTCCTCTCCAGTGCTGACATGGATCTTGGGGTACTTCTGGAGTCTCCCCAGGGGAGTCAGTCCTCGTCTCGAATGCGGCCATGCACTTGCGCTTTCCTCCAGAGCGGTAGCAGCAGTGTCACGCAGTCCGCCGCGTGGATCAAAGGATCTATGGTTTTCCCTCGAGTCTTTCCCACGAGGCTTTCCCACGAGGCTTTCCCACAGGGCTGTCCCACGTGCACACGTGGTGGGAGTCGATCCTCGGCTTGAACGTCAAGGCAGTGCAGGGAAAACAGGTTCCTCTGGAATGGACTGACACATCTGGGGGACTCTTGGAATGGTGGCACGACCCTGGAGTTCCTCTCGCCTTTCCTGTGGAGAGCGCCTCCTCTTGAGGTGCGACGGGATCGCCGGGAATTCTTTCCCTACGAAACAGGGAAAGGATCCCTCATCTCGAGCTAGGAGGCGGAATCGGGGCTCCCCTGGATGTGTGCGGGACCCCACGTGCTTCCTCTCGAGTGGAGACCGGTATGTCGGGGAACTTCTTGAGTTGCAGCAAAGGTGTGAAGGACCCTTTGGAAGTTCCAGTGGTTAGATGTGATTGGCCTCGAGAAGCCTCAGCGGAAATGGGCCTCATCTCGCCTGGAGGGCAAAACCTCCTGGATTTTCTCGAGTTGCGGCAGGTGCTCTCGACTTACGACGGGGACCTCAGGGACCCGCTCTGGTGGCCTCAGGAAAGGCCAGTCCCCATGCGAGTTCCTCGGGGACCTCTCGGGATTCCTCTCCCGTCGATGCCGGGGCCTAAGACCTTGTGTGGAGTCGGGGCCGGAACCTGAGGATTCCTCTCCAGTGCTGACATGGATCTTGGGGTACTTCTGGAGTCTCCCCAGGGAAGTCAGTCCTCGTCTGGAATGCGGGCATGCACTTGCGCTTTCCTCCAGAGCGGTAGCAGCAGTGTCACGCAATCTGCCGCGTGGATCAAACGATCTATGGTTTTCCCTCGAGTCTTTCCCACGAGGCTTTCCCACGAGGCTTTCCCACAGGGCTGTCCCACGTGCACACGTGGTGGGAGTCGATCCTCGGCTTGAACGTCAAGGCAGTGCAGGGAAAACAGGTTCCTCTGGAATGGACTGACACATCTGGGGGACTCTTGGAATGGTGGCACGACCCTGGAGTTCCTCTCGCCTTTCTTGTGGAGAGTGCCTCCTCTTGAGATGCGACGGGAACGCCGGGAATTCTTTCCCTACGAAACAGGGAAAGGATCCCTCATCTCGAGCTAGGAGGCGGAAACGGGGCTCCCCTGGATGTGTGCGGGACCCCACGTGCTTCCTCTCGAGTGGAGACGGGTATGTCGGGGAACTTCTTGAGTTGCAGCAATGGTGTGAAGGACCCTTTGGAAGTTCCAGTGGTTAGATGTGATTGGCCTCAAGAAGCCTCAGCGGAAATGGGCCTCATCTCGCCTGGAGGGCAAAACCTCCTGGATTTTCTCGAGTTGCGGCAGGTGCTCTCGACTTAGGACGGGGACCTCAGGGACCCGCTCTGGTGGCCTCAGGAAAGGCCAGTCCCCATGCGAGTTCCTCGGGGGCCTCTCGGGATTCCTCTCCCGTCGATGCCGGGGCCTAAGACCTTGTGTGGAGTCGGGGCCGGAACCTGAGGATTCCTCTCCAGTGCTGACATGAATCTTGGGGTACTTCTGGAGTCTCCCCAGGGGAGTCAGTCCTCGTCTCGAATGCGGGCATGCACTTGCGCTTTCCTCTAGAGCGGTAGCAGCAGTGTCACGCAGTCCGCCGCGTGGATCAAAGGATCTATGGTTTTCCCTCGAGTCTTTCCCACGAGGCTTTCCCACGAGGCTTTCCCACAGGGCTGTCCCACGTGCACACGTGGTGGGAGTCGATCCTCGGCTTGAACGTCAAGGCAGTGCAGGGAAAACAGGTTCCTCTGGAATGGACTGACACATCTGGGGGACTCTTGGAATGGTGTCACGACCCTGGAGTTCCTCTCGCCTTTCCTGTGGAGAGCGCCTCCTCTTGAGGTGCGACGGGATCGCCGGGAATTCTTTCCCTACGAAACAGGGAAAGGATCCCTCATCTCGAGCTAGGAGGCGGAATCGGGGCTCCCCTGGATGTGTGCGGGACCCCACGTGCTTCCTCTCGAGTGGAGACGGGTATGTCGGGGAACTTCTTGAGTTGCAGCAAAGGTGTGAAGGACCCTTTGGAAGTTCCAGTGGTTAGATGTGATTGGCCTCGAGAAGCCTCAGCGGAAATGGGCCTCATCTCGCCTGGAGGGCAAAACCTCCTGGATTTTCTCGAGTTGCGGCAGGTGCTCTCGACTTACGACGGGGACCTCAGGGACCCGCTCTGGTGGCCTCAGGAAAGGCCAGTCCCCATGCGAGTTCCTCGGGGGCCTCTCGGGATTCCTCTCCCGTCGATGCCGGGGCCTAAGACCTTGTGTGGAGTCGGGGCCGGAACCTGAGGATTCCTCTCCAGTGCTGACATGGATCTTGGGGTACTTCTGGAGTCTCCCCAGGGGAGTCAGTCCTCGTCTGGAATGCGGGCATGCACTTGCGCTTTCCTCCAGAGCGGTAGTAGCAGTGTCACGCAATCTGCCGCGTGGATCAAAGGATCTATAGTTTTCCCTCGAGTCTTTCCCACGAGGCTTTCTCACGAGGCTTTCCCACAGGGCTGACCCACGTGCACACGTGGTGGGAGTCGATCCTCGGCTTGAACGTCAAGGCAGTGCAGGGAAAACAGGTTCCTCTGGAATGGACTGACACATCTGGGGGACTCTTGGAATGGTGTCACGACCCTGGAGTTCCTCTCGCCTTTCCTATGGAGAGCGCCTCCTCTTGAGATGCAACGGGAACGCCGGGAATTCTTTCCCTACGAAACAGGGAAAGGATCCCTCATCTCGAGCTAGGAGGCGGAAACGGGGCTCCCCTGGATGTGTGCGGGACACCACGTGCTTCCTCTCGAGTGGAGACGTGTATGTCGGGGAACTTCTTGAGTTGCTGCAAAGGTGTGAAGGACCCTTTGGAAGTTCCAGTGATTAGATGTGATCGGTCTCGAGAAGCCTCAGCGGAAATGGGCCTCATCTCGCCTGGAGGGCAAAACCTCCTGTATTTTCTCGAGTTGCGGCAGGTGCTCTCGACTTACGACGGGGACCTCAGGGACCCGCTCTGGTGGCCTCAGGAAAGGCCAGTCCCCATGCGAGTTCCTCGGGGGCCTCTCGGGATTCCTCTCCCGTCGATGCCGGGGCCTAAGACCTTGTGTGGAGTCGGGGCCGGAACCTGAGGATTCCTCTCCAGTGCTGACATGGATCTTGGGGTACTTCTGGAGTCTCCCCAGGGGAGTCAGTCCTCGTCTCGAATGCGGGCATGCACTTGCGCTTTCCTCCAGAGCGGTAGCAGCAGTGTCACGCAGTCCGCCGCGTGGATCAAAGGATCAATGGTTTTCCCTCGAGTCTTTCCCACGAGGCTTTCCCACGAGGCTTTCCCACAGGGCTGTCCCACGTGCACACGTGGTGGGAGTCGATCCTCGGCTTAAACGTCAAGGCAGTGCAGGGAAAACAGCTTCCTCTGGAATGGACTGACACATCTGGGGGACTCTTGGAATGGTGGCACGACCCTGGAGTTCCTCTAGCCTTTCCAGTGGAGAGCGCCTCCTCTTGAGATGCGACGGGAACGCCGGGAATTCTTTCCCTAGGAAACAGGGAAAGGATCCCTCATCTCGAGCAAGAAGGGGCCAACGGGGCTCCCCTGGATGTGTGAGGGACCCTCGTGCTTCCTCTCGAGTGGAGACGGGTATGTCGGGGAACTTCTTGAGTTGCAGCAAGGGTGTGAAGGAACCTTTGGAAGTTCCAGTGGTTAGATGTGATTAGCCTCGAGAAGCCTCACCGGAAATGGGCCTCATCTCGCCTGGAGGGCAAAACTTCCTAGATTTTCTTGAGTTGCGGCAGGTGCTCTCAACTAAGGACGGGGACTTCAGGGACCCGCTCTGGTGGCCTCAGGAAAGGCGAGTCCCCATGCGAGTTCCTCGGGGGCCTCTCGGGATTCCTCTCCCGTCGATGCCGGGGCCTAAGACCTTGTGTGGTGTCGGGGCCGGAACCTGAGGATTCCTCTCCAGTGCTGACATGGATCTTGGGGTACTTCTGGAGTCTCCTCAGGGGAGTCAGTCCTCGTCTCGAATGCGGGCATGCACTTGCGCTTTCCTCCAGAGCGGTAGCAGCAGTGTCACGCATTCCGCCGCCTGGATCAAAGGATCTATGGTTTTCCCTCGAGTCTTTCCCACGAGGCTTTCCCACAGGGCTTTCCCCCGTGCACACATGGTGGGAGTCGATCCTCGGCTTGAACGTCAAGGGAGTGCAGGGAAGAAAGTTTCCTCTGGAATGGACTGAGACATCTGGGGGACTCTTGGAATGGTTGCACGACCCTGGAGTTCCTCTCGGTCTCCTGTGGAGAGCGCCTCCTCTTGAAATGCGACGGGAACGCCGGGAATTCTTTCCCTAGGAAACAGGGAAAGGATCCCTCATCTCGAGCTAAGAGGCGGAAACGGGGCTCCCCTGGATGTGTGCGGGACCCTCGTGCTTCCTCTCGAGTGGAGACGGGTATGTCGGGGAACTTCTTGAGTTGCAGCAAGGGTGTGAAGGACCCTTTGGAAGTTCCAGTGGTTAGATGTGATTAGCCTCGAGAAACCTCAGCGGAAATGGGGCTCATCTCGCCTGGAGGGCAAAACCTCCTGGATTTTCTCGAGTTGCAGCAGGTGCTCTCGACTTACGACGGGGACCTCAGGGACCCGCTCTGGTGGCCTCAGGAAAGGCCAGTCCCCATGCGAGTTCTTCGGGGGCCTCTCGGGATTCCTCTCCCGTCGATGCCGGGGCCTAAGGCCTTGTGTGGAGTCGGGACGGAACCTGAGGATTCCTCTCCAGTGCTGATGTGGATCTTGGGGTACTTCTGGAGTCTCCCCAGGGGAGTCATTCCTCGTCTCGAAGGCGGGCATGCACTTGCGCTTTCCACCAGAGCGGTAGCAGCAGTGTCACGCAGTCCCCCGCGTGGATCAAAGGATCTATGTTTTTCCCTCGAGTTTTTCCCACGACGCTTTCCCACGTGGCTTTCCCACGAGGCTTCCCACAGGGCTGTCCCACGTTCACACGTGGTGGGAGTCGATCCTCGGCTTAAACGTCAAGGCAGTGCAGGGAAAACAGCTTCCTCTGGAATGGACTGACACATCTGGGGGACTCTTGGAATGGTGGCACGACCCTGGAGTTCCTCTAGCCTTTCCAGTGGAGAGCGCCTCCTCTTGAGATGCGACGGGAACGCCGGGAATTCTTTCCCTAGGAAACAGGGAAAGGATCCCTCATCTCGAGCAAGAAGGGGGCAACGGGGCTCCCCTGGATGTGTTCGGGACCCTCGTGCTTCCTCTCGAGTGGAGACGGGTATGTAGGGGAATTTCTTGAGTTGCAGCAAGGGTGTGAAGGACCCTTTGGACGTTCCAGTGGTTAGATGTGATTAGCCTAGAGAAGCAAAAGCGGAAATTGGGCTCATCTCGCCTGGACGGCAAAACCTCCTGGATTTGCTCGAGTTGCGGCAGGTGCTCTTGACTTACGACGGGGACCTCAGGGACCCGCTCTGGTGGCCTCAGGAAAGGCCAGTCCCCATGCGAGTTCCTCGGGGGCCTCTCCGGATTCCTCTCCCGTCGATGCCGGGGACTAAGACCTTGTGTGGAGTCGGGGCCGGAAACTGAGGATTCCTTTCCAGTGCTGACATTGATCTTGGGGTACATCTGGAGTCTCCCCAGGGGAGTCAGTCCTCGTCTCGAATGCGGACATGCACTTGCGCTTTCCTCCAGAGCGGTAGCAGCAGTGTCACGCAGTCCGCCGCGTGGATCAAAGGATCTATGATTTTCCTTCGAGTCTTTCCCACGAGGCTTTCCCACAGGGCTGTCCCACGTGCACACGTGGTGGGAGTCGATCCTCGGCTTGAACGTCAAGGCAGTGCAGGGAAAACAGGTTCCTCTGGAATGGACTGACAGATCTGGGGGAATCTTGGAATGGTGGCACGACCCTGGAGTTCCTCTAGCCTCTCCTGTGGAGAGCGCCTCCTCTTGAGATGCGACGGGAACGCCGGGAATTCTTTCCCTACAAAACAGGGAAAGGATCCCTCATCTCGATCTAGGAGGCGGAAACGGGGCTCCACTGGATGTTTGCGGGACCCTCGTTCTTCCTCTCGAGTGGAGACGGGTATGTCGGGGAACTTCTTGAGTTGCAGCAAGGGTGTGAAGGACCCTTTGAAAGTTCCAGTGGTTAGATGTGATTAGCCTCGAGAAGCCTCAGCGGAAATGGGCCTCATCTCGCCTGGAGGGCAAAACCTCCTGGATTTTCTCGAGTTGCGGCAGGTGCTCTCTACTTACGACGGGGACCTCAGGGACCCGCTCTGGTGGCCTCAGGAAAAGCCAGTCCCCATGCGAGTTCCTCGAGGGCCTCTCGGGATTCCTCTCGCGTCGATGCCGGGGCCTAAGACCTTGTGTGGAGTGGGGGCCGGAACCTGAGGATTCCTCTCCAGTGCTGACATGGACCTTGGGGTGCTTCTGCAGTCTCCCCAGGGGAGTCATTCCTCGTCTCGAATGCGGGCATGCACTTGTGCTTTCCTCCAGAGCGGTAGCAGCAGTGTCACGCAGTCCGCCGCGAGGATCAAAGGATCTATGGTTTTCCCTCCAGTCTTTCCCACGACGCTTTCCCACGAGGCTTTCCCACGAGGCTTTCCCACAGGGCTGTCCCACGAGCACACGTGGTAGGAGTCGATCCTCGGCTTGAACGTGAAGGCAATGCAGGGAAAACAGTTTCCTCTGGAATGGACTGAGACATCTGGGGGACTCTTGGAATGGTGACACGACCCTGGAGTTCCTCTCGCCTTTCCTGTGTAGAGCGCCTCCTCGTGAGATGCGACGGGAACGCCGGGAATTATTTCCCTACGAAACAGGGAAAGATCCCTCATCTCGAGCTAGGAGGCGGAAACGGGGCTCCCATGGATGTGTGCGGGACCCTCGTGCTTCCTCTCGAGTGGAGACGGGTATGTCGGGGAACTTCTTGAGTTGCAGCAAGGGTGTGAAGGACCCTTTTGAAGTTCCAGTGGTTAGATGTGATTAGCCTCGAGAAGCCTCAGCGGAAATGGGCCTCATCTCGCCTGGAGGGCAAAACCTCCTGGATTTTCTCTAGTTGCGGCAGGTGCTCTCGACTTACGACGGGGACCTCAGGGACCCGCTCTGGTGGCCTAAGGAAAGGTCAGTCCCCATGCGAGTTCCTCGGGGGCCTCTCGGGATTCCTCTCCCGTCGATGCCGGGGTCTAAGACCTTGTGTGGAGTCGGGGCCGGAACCTGAGGAATCCTCTTCAGTGCTGACATGGATCTTGGGGTACTTCTGGAGTCTCCCCAGGGGAGTCAGTCCTCGTCTCGAATGCGGGCATGCACTTGCGATTTCCTCCAGAGCGGTAGCAGCAGTGTCACGCATTCCGCCTCCTGGATCAAAGGATCTATGGTATTCCCTCGAGGCTTTCCCACCAGGCTTTCCCACAGGGCTGTCGCACGTGCACACGTGGTGGGAGTCGATCCTCGGCTTGAACGTCAAGGCAGTGCAGGGAAAAGAGTTTCCTCTGGAATGGACTTTTGGAATGGTGACACGACCCTGGAGTTCCTCTCACCTTTCCTGTGGAGAGCGCCTCCTCTTGAGATGCGACGGGAACGCCGGGAATTCTTTCCCTAGGAAACAGGGAAAGGATCCTTCATCTCGAGCTAGGAGGCGGAAACGGTGTTCCCCTGGATGTGTGCGGGACCCTCGTGCTTCCTCTCGAGTGGAGACGGGTCTGTCGGGGAACTTCTTGAGTTGCAGAAAGGGTGTGAAGGACCCTTTGGAAATTCCAGTGCTTAGATGTGATTAGCCTTGAGAAGCCTCTGCAGAAATGGGCCTCATCTCGCCTGGAGGGCAAAACCTCCTGGATTTTCTCGAGTTCGGGCAGGTGCTCTCGACTTACGACGGGGACCTCAGGGACCCGCTCTGGTGGCCTCAGGAAAGGCCAGTCCCCATGCGAGTTCCTCGGGGGCCTCTCGGGATTCCTCTCCCGATGATGCCGGGGCCTAAGACCTTGTGTGGAGTCGGAGTCGGGGCCGGAACCTGAGGATTACTCTCCAGTGCTGACATGGATCTTGGGGTACTTCTGGAGTCTCCCCAGGGGAGTCAGTCCTCGTCTCGAATGCGGGCATGCACTTGAGCTTTCCTCCAGAGCGGTAGCAGCAGTGTCACGCATTCCACGCGTGGATCAAAGGTTCTATGGTTTTCCCTCGAGTCTTTCCCACGACGCTTTCCCACGAGGCTTTCCCACGAGGCTTCCACAGGGCTGTCCCACGTGCACACGTGGTGGGAGTCGATCCTCGGCTTAAACGTCAAGGCAGTGCAGGGAAAACAGCTTCCTCTGGAATGGACTGACACATCTGGGGGACTCTTGGAATGGTGGCACGACCCTGGAGTTCCTCTAGCCTTTCCAGTGGAGAGCGCCTCCTCTTGAGATGCGACGGGAACGCCGGGAATTCTTTCCCTAGGAAACAGGGAAAGGATCCCTCATCTCGAGCAAGAAGGGGGCAACGGGGCTCCCCTGGATGTCTGCGGGACCCTCGTGCTTAATCTCGAGTAGAGACGGGTATGTCGGGGAACTTCTTGAGTTGCAGCAAGGGTGTGAAGGAACCTTTGGAAGTTCCAGTGGTTAGATGTGATTAGCCTCGAGAAGCCACAGCGGAAATGGGCCTCATCTCGCCTGGAGGGCAAAACTTCCTAGATTTTCTTGAGTTGCGGCAGGTGCTCTCGACTAAGGACGGGGACTTCAGGGACCCGCTCTTGTGGCCTCAGGAAAGGCCAGTCCCCATGCGAGTTCCTCGGGGGCCTCTCGGGATTCCTCTCCCGTCGATGCCGGGGCCTAAGTCCTTGTGTGGTGTCGGGGCCGGAACCTGAGGATTCCTCTCCAGTGCTGACATGGATCTTGGGGTACTTCTGGAGTCTCCCCAGGGGAGTCAGTCCTCGTCACGAATGCGGACATGCACTTGCGCTTTCCTCCAGAGCGGTAGCAGCAGTGTCACGCAGTCCGCCGCGTGGATCAAAGGATCTATGATTTTCCTTCGAGTCTTTCCCACGAGGCTTTCCCACAGGGCTGTCCCACGTGCACACGTGGTGGGAGTCGATCCTCGGCTTGAACGTCAAGGCAGTGCAGGGAAAACAGGTTCCTCTGGAATGGACTGACAGATCTGGGGGACTCTTGGAATGGTGGCACGACCCTGGAGTTCCTCTAGCCTCCCTGTGGAGAGCGCCTCCTCTTGAGATGCGACGGGAACGCCGGGAATTCTTTCCCTACGAAACAGGGAAAGGATCCCTCATCTCGAGCTAGGAGGCGGAAACGGGGCTCCACTGGATGTTTGCGGGACCCTCGTTCTTCCTCTCGAGTGGAGACGGGTATGTCGGGGAACTTCTTGAGTTGCAGCAAGGGTGTGAAGGATCCTTTGGAAGTTCCAGTGGTTAGATGTGATTAGCCTCAAGAAGCCTCAGCGGAAATGGGCCTCATCTCGCCTGGAGGGCAAAACCTCCTGGATTTTCTCGAGTTGCGGCAGGTGCTCTCTACTTACGACGGGGACCTCAGGGACCCGCTCTGGTGGCCTCAGGAAAAGCCAGTCCTCATGCGAGTTCATCGAGGGCCTCTCGGGATTCCTCTCGCGTCGATGCCGGGGCCTAAGACCTTGTGTGGAGTCGGGGCCGGAACCTGAGGATTCCTCTCCATTGCTGACATGGATCTTGGGGTGCTTCTGCAGTCTCCCCAGGGGAGTCATTCCTCGTCTCGAATGCGGGCATGCACTTGCACTTTCCTCCAGAGCGGTAGCAGCAGTGTCACGCATTCCGCCGCCTGGATCACAGGATCTATGGTTTCCCTCGAGTCTTTCCCAAGAGGCTTTCCCACAGGGCTTTCCCACGTGCACACATGGTGGGAGTCGATCCTCGGCTTGAACGTCAAGGCAGTGCAGGGAAGAAAGTTTCCTCTGGAATGTACTGAGACATCTGGGGGACTCTTGGAATGGTGGCACGACACTGGAGTTCCTCTCGCCTCTCCTGTGGAGAGCGCCTCCTATTGAAATGCGACGGGAACGCCGGGAATTCTTTCCCTAGGAAACAGGGAAAGGATCCCTCATCTCGAACTTGGAGGCAGAAACGGGGCTCCCCTGGATGTGTTCGGGACCCTCGTGCTTCCTCTCGAGTGGAGACGGGTATGTAGGGGAATTTCTTGAGTTGCAGCAAGGGTGTAAAGGACCCTTTGGACGTTCCAGTGGTTAGATGTGATTAGCCTCGAGAAGCCAAAGCGGAAATTGGGCTCATCTCGCCTGGACGGCAAAACCTCCTGGATTTGCTCGAGTTGCGGCAGGTGCTCTTGACTTACGACGGGGACCTCAGGGACCCGCTCTGGTGGCCTCAGGAAAGGCCAGTCCCCATGCGAGTTCGTCGGGGGCCTCTCCGGATTCCTCTCCCGTCGATGCCGGGGACTAAGACCTTGTGTGGAGTCGGGGCCGGAAACTGAGGATTCCTTTCCAGTGCTGACATTGATCTTGGGGTACTTCTGGTGTCTCCCCAGGGGAGTCAGTCCTCGTCTCGAATGCGGACATGCACTTGCGCTTTCCTCCAGAGCGGTAGCAGCAGTGTCACGCAGTCCGCCGCGTGGATCAAAGGATCTATGATTTTCCTTCGAGTCTTTCCCACGAGGCTTTCCCACAGGGCTGTCCCACGTGCACACGTGGTGGGAGTCGATCCTCGGCTTGAACGTCAAGGCAGTGCAGGGAAAACAGGTTCCTCTGGAATGGACTGACAGATCTGGGGGACTCTTGGAATGGTGGCACGACCCTGGAGTTCCTCTAGCCTCCCTGTGGAGAGCGCCTCCTCTTGAGATGCGACGGGAACGCCGGGAATTCTTTCCCTACGAAACAGGGAAAGGATCCCTCATCTCGACCTAGGAGGCGGAAACGGGGCTCCACTGGATGTTTGCGGGACTCTCGTTCTTCCTCTCGAGTGGAGACGGGTATGTCGGGGAACTTCTTGAGTTGCAGCATGGGTGTGAAGGACCCTTTGGAAGTTCCAGTGGTTAGATGTGATTAGCCTCTAGAAGCCTCAGCGGAAATGGGCCTCATCTCGCCTGGAGGGCAAAACCTCCTGGATTTTCTCGAGTTGCGGCAGGTGCTCTCTACTTACGACGGGGACCTCAGGGACCCGCTCTGGTGGCCTCAGGAAAAGCCAGTCCCCATGCGAGTTCATCGAGGGCCTCTCGGGATTCCTCTCGCGTCGATGCCGGGGCCTAAGACCTTGTGTGGAGTCGGGGCCGGAACCTGAGGATTCCTCTCCATTGCTGACATGGATCTTGGGGTACTTCTGCAGTCTCCCCAGGGGAGTCATTCCTCGTCTCGAATGCGGGCATGCACTTGTGCTTTCCTCCAGAGCGGTAGCAGCAGTGTCACGCAGTCCGCCGCGTGGATCAAAGGATCTATGGTTTTCCCTCGAGTCTTTCCCACGACGCTTTCCCACGAGGCTTTCCCACAGGGCTGTCCCACTAGCACACGTGGTGGGAGTCGATCCTCGGCTTGAACCTCAAGGCAATGCAGGGAAAACAGGTTCCTCTGGATAGGACTGACATATCTGGGGGACTCTTGGAATGGTGGCACGACCCTGGAGTTCCTCTCGCCTTTCCTGTGGAGAGCGCCTCCTCTTGAGATGCGACGGGAACGCCGGGAATTATTTCCCTACGAAACAGGGAAAGATCCCTCATCTCGAGCTAGGAGGCGGAATCGTGGCTCCCCTGGATGAGTGCGGGAACCTCGTGCTTCCTCTCGAGTGGAGACGGGTATGTCGGGGAACTTCTTGAGTTGCAGCAAGGGTGTGAAGGACCCTTTGGAACTTCCAGTGGTTAGATGTGATTAGCCTCGAGAAGCCTCAGCGGAAATGGTCCTCATCTCGCCTGGAGGGCAAAACCTCCTGGATTTTCTCAAGTTGCAGCAGGTGCTCTCGACTTACGATGGGGACCTCAGGGACCCGCTCTGGTGGCCTCAGGAAAGGCCAGTCCCCATGCGAGTTCCTCGGGGGCCTCTCGGGAATCCTCTCCCGTCGATGCCGGGGCCTAAACCTTGTGTGGAGACGTGGCCGGAACCTGAGGATTCCTCTCCAGTGCTGACAGGCATCTTGGGGTACTTCTGTAGTCTTCCCAGGGGAGTCAGTCCTTGTCTCGAATGCGGGCATGCACTTGCGCTTTCTTCCAGAGCGCTAGCAGCAGTGTCACGCATTCCGCCGCCTGGATCAATGGATCTATGTTTTTCCCGCGAGTCGTTCCCACGAGGCTTTCCCACAGGGCTGTCCCACGTGCACACGTGGTGGGAGTCGATCCTCGGCTTGAACGTCAAGGCAGTGCAGGGAAAACAGTTTCCTCTGGAATGGACTGAGACATCTGGGGGACTCTTGGAATGGTGACACGACCCTGGAGTTCCTCTCGCCTTTCCTGTGGAGAGCGCCTCCTCTTGAGATGCGACGGGAACGCCGGGAATTCTTTCCCTACGAAACAGGGAAAGGATCCCTCATCTCGAGCTAGGAGGCGGAAACGGTGCTCCCCTGGATGTGTGCGGGACCCTCGTGCTTCCTCTCGAGTGGAGACGGGTATGTCGGGGAACTTCTTGAGTTGCAGAAAGGGTGTGAAGGACCCTTTGGAAGTTCCAGTGCTTAGATGTGATTAGCCTTGAGAAGCCTCTGCAGAAATGGGCCTCATCTCGCCTGGAGGGCAAAACCTCCTGGATTTTCTCGAGTTCGGGCAGGTGCTCTCGACTTACGACGGGGATCTCAGGGACCCGCTCTGGTGGCCTCAGGAAAGGCCAGTCCCCATTCGAGTTCCTCGGGGGCCTCTCGGGATTCCTCTCCCGTTGATGCCGGGGCCTAAGACCTTGTGTGGAGTCGGAGTCGGGGCCGGAACCTGAGGATTACTCTCCAGTGCTGACATGGATCTTGGGGTACTTCTGGAGTCTCCCCAGGGGAGTCAGTCCTCGTCTCGAATGCGGGCATGCACTTGCGCTTTCCTCCAGAGCGGTAGCAGCAGTGTCACGCATTCCACGCGTGGATCAAAGGTTCTATGGTTTTCCCTCGAGTCTTTCCCACGACGCTTTCCCACGAGGCTTTCCCACGAGGCTTTACCCAGGGCTGTCCCACGTGCACACGTGGTGGGAGTCGAAACTCGGCATGAGCGTCGAGGCAGCGCAGGGAAAATACGTTCCTCTGGAATGGACTGACACATCTGGGGGACTCTTGGAATGGTGGTATGACTCTGGAGTTTCTCTCGCCTTTCCTGTGGAGAGCGCCTCCTCTTGAGTTGCGACCGGAACGCAGGGAATTTTTTCCCTAAAAAACAGGGAAAGGATCCCTCATCTTGAGCTAGGAAGCGGAAACGGGGCTTCCCTGGATGGGTGCGGGTCCCGCGTGCTTCCTCTCGAGTGGAGACGGGTATGTCGGGGACCTTCTGGAGTTGCAGCAAGGATGTGAAGGACCCTTTGGAATTTCCAGTGGTTAGATGTGATTAGCCTCGAGAAGCCTCAGCGGAAATGGGCCTCACCTCGCCTAGAGGGCAAAACCTCCTGGATTTTCTCGAGTTGCGGCAGGTGTTCTCAGCTTGCGACGGGGACCTCAGGGACCCGCTCTGGTGGCCTCAAGAAAGGCCAGTCCCCATGCGAGTTCCTCGGGGGTCTCTCGGGCTTCCTCTCCCATCGATGCCGGGGCCTAAGACCTTGTGTGGAGTCGGGGCCGGAAACTGAGGATTCCTCTCCAGTGCTGACATGGATCTTGGGGTACTTCCGGAGTCTTCCCAGGGGAGTCAGTCCTCGTCTCGAATGCGGGCATGCACTTGCGCTTTCCTCCAGAGCGGTAGTAGCAGTGTCACACAGTCCGCCGCGTGGATCAAAGGATCTATGGTTTTCCATCGTGTCTTTCCCTCGAGTCTTTCCCACGAGGCTTTCCCACAGGGCTGTCCCACGTGCACACGTGGTGGGAGTCGATCCTCGGCTTGAACGTCAACGCAGTGCAGGGAAAACAGGTTCCTTTGGAATGGACTGACACATCTGGGGGACTCTTGGAATGGTGGCACGACCCTGGAGTTCCTCTCGCCTTTCCTGTGGAGAGCACCTCCTCTTGAGATGCTACGGGAACGCCGGGAATCCTTTCCCTACGAAAGAGGGAAAGGATCCCTCATCTCGAGCTAGGAGGCGGAATCGGGGCTCCCCTGGATGTGTGCGGGACCCTCGTGCTTCCTCTCGAGTGGAGACGGGTATGTCGGGGAACTTCTTGAGTTGCAGCAAGGGTGTGAAGGACCCTTTGGAAGTTCCAGTGGTTAGATGTGATTAGCCTCGAGAAGGCTCAGCGGAAATGGGCCTCATTTCGCCTGGAGGGCAAAACCTCCTGGATTTTCTCGAGTTGTGGCAGGTGCCTCGACTTACGACGGGAACATCAGGGACCCGCTCTGGTGGCCTCAGGAAAGGCCAGTCCCCATGCGAGTTCCTCGTGGGCCTCTCGGGATTCCTCTCCCGTTGATGCCGGGGCCTAAGACCTTGTGTGGATTCGGGGCCGGAACCTGAGGATTCCTTTCCAGTGCTGACATGGATCTTGGGGTACTTCTGGAGACTCCCCAGGGGAGTCAGTCCTCGTCTCGAATGCGGGCATGCACTTGCGCTTTCCTCCAGAGCGGTAGCAGCAGTGTCACGCATTCCGCCGCCTGGATCAAAGGATCTATGGTTTTTCCTTGAGTCTTTCCCACGAGGCTTTCCCACAGGGCTGTCCCACGTGCACACGTGGTGGGAGTCGATCCTCGGCTTGAACGTCAAGGCAGTGCAGGGAAAACAGATTCCTTTGGAATGGACTGACACATCTGGGGGAGTCTTGGAATGGTGTCACGACCCTGGAGTTCCTCTCGCCTTTCCTGTGGAGAGCACCTCCTCTTGAGATGCGACGGGAACGCAGGGAATTCTTTCCCTACGAAACAGGGAAAGGATCCCTCATCTCGAGCTAGGAGGCGGAATCGGGGCTCCCCTGGATGTGTGCGGGACCCTCGTGCTTCCTCTCGAGTGGAGACGGGTATGTCGGGGAACTTCTTGAGTTGCAGCAATGGTGTGAAGGACCCTTTGGAAGTTCCAGTGGTTAGATGTGATTAGCCTCGAGAAGCCTCAGCGGAAATGGGCCTCATCTCGCCTGGAGGGCAAAACCTCCTGGATTTTCTCGAGTTGCGGCAGGTGCTCTCGACTTACGACGGGGACTCAAGGGACCCGCTCTGGTGGCCTCAGGAAAGGCCAGTCCCCATGAGAGTTCCTCGGGGGCCTCACGGGATTCCTCTCCCGTCGATGCCGGGGCCTAAGACCTTGTGTGGAGTCGGGGCCGGAACCTGAGGATTCCTCTCCAGTGTTGACATGGATCTTGGGGTACTTCTGGAGTCTCCCCAGGGGAGTCAGTCCTCGTCTCGAATGCGGGCATGCCCTTGCGCTTTCCTCCAGAGCGGTAGCAGCAGTGTCATGCAGTCCACCGCCTGGGTCATAGGATCTATGTCTTTCCCTGGAGTCTTTCCCACGAGGCTTTCCCACAGGGCTGTCCCACGTGCACACGTGGTGGGAGTCGATCCTCGGCTTGAACGTCAAGGCAGTGCAGGGAAAACAGGATCCTCTGGAATGGACTGACCCATCTGGGGTACTCTTGGAATGGTGGCACGACCCTGGAGTTCCTCTCGCCTTTTCTGTGGAGAGCGCCTCCTCTTGAGATGCGACGGGAACGCAGGGAATTCTTTCCCTACGAAACAGGGAAAGGATCCCTCATCTCGAGCTAGGAGGCGGAAACGGGGCTCCCCTGGATGTGTGCGGGACCCTCGTGCTTCCTCTCGTGTGGAGACGGGTATGTCGGGGAACTTCTTGAGTTGCAGCAAGGGTGTGAAGGACCCTTTGGAAGTTCCAGTGGTTAGATGTGATTAGCCTCGAGAAGCCTCAGCGGAAATGGGCCTCATCTCGCCTGGAGGGCAAAACCTCCTGGATTTTCTCGAGCTGCGGCAGGTGCTCTCAACTTACAATGGGGACCTCAGGGACCCGCTCTGGTGGCCTCAGGAAAGACCAGTCCCCATGCGAGTTCCTCGGGGGCCTCTCGGGATTCCTCTCCCATCGATGCCGGGGCGTAAGACCTTGTGTGGAGTGGGGGCCGGAACCTCGGGATTCCTCTCCAGTGCTGACATGGATCTTCGGGTACTTCTGGAGTCTCCCCAGGGGAGTCAGTCCTCGTCTCGAATGCGGGCATGCACTAGCGCTTTCTTCCAGAGCGGTAGCAGCAGTGTCACCCATTCCGCCGCGTGGATCAAAGGATCTACGGTTTTCCCTCGAGTCTTCCCCACGACGCTTTCCCACCAGGCTTTCCCACAGGGCGGTCCCACGTGCACACCTGGTGGGAGTCGATCCTCGGCTTGAAAGTCGAGGCAGTGCAGGGAAAACAGGTTCCTCTGGAATGGACTGACACATCTGGGGGACTCTTGGAATGGTGGCACGACCCTGGAGTTCCTCTCGCCTTTCCTGTGGAGAGCGCCTCCTCTTGAGATGCGACGGGAACGCCGGGAATTCTTTCCCTACGAAACAGGGAAAGGATCCCTCATCTCGAGCTAGGAGGCCGAAACGGGGCTCCCCTGGATGTGTGCGGGACCCTCGTGCTTCCTCTCGAGTGGAGACGGGTATGTCGGGGAACTTCTTGAGTTGCAGCAAGGGTCTGAGGACCCTTTGGAAGTTCCAGTGGTTAGATGTGATTAGCCTCGAGAAGCCTCAGCGGAAATGGGCCTCATCTCGCCTGGAGGGCAAAACCTCCTGGATTTTCTCGAGTTGCGGCAGGTGCTCTCGACTTACGACGGGGACCTCAGGGACCCGCTCTGGTGGCCTCAGGGAGGGCCAGTCCCCATGCGAGTTCCTCGGGGGCCTCTCGGGATTCCTCTCCCGTGGATGCCGTGGCCTAAGACCTTGTGTGGAGTCGGGGCCGGAACCTGAGGATTCCTCTCCATTGCTGACATGGATCTGGGGTAATTCTGGAGTCTCCCCAGGGGAGTCAGTGCTCGTCTCGAATGCGGTCATGCACTTGCGCTTTCCTCCAGAGCGGTAGCAGCAGTGTCACGCAGTCCGCCGCGTGGATCAAAGGATCTATGGTTTTCCCTCGAGTCTTTCCCAGGAGGCTTTCCCACCAGGCTTTCCCACAGGGCGGTCCCACGTGCACACGTGGTGGGAGTCGATCCTCGGCTTGAACGTCAAGGCAGTGCAGGGAAAACAGGTTCCTCTGGAATGGACTGACACATCTGGGGGACTCTTGGAATGGTGGCACGACCCTGGAGGTCCTCTCGCCTTTCCTGTGGAGAGCGCCTCCTCTTGAGATGCGACGGGAACGCCGGGAATTCTTTCCCTACGAAACAGGGAAAGGATCCCTCATCTCGAACTAGGAGGCGGAAACGGGGCTCCCCTGGATGTGTGGGGGACCCCACGTGCTTCCTCTCGAGTGGAGACGGGTATGTCGGGGAACTTCTTGAGTTGCAGCAAGGGTGTGAAGGACCCTTTGGAAGTTCCAGTGGTTAGATGTGATTAGCCTCGAGAAGCCTCAGTGGAAATGGGCCTCATCTCGCCTGGAGGGCAAAACCTCCTGGATTTTCTCGAGTTGCGGCAGGTGCTCTCGACTTACGACGGGGACCTCAGGGACCCGCTCTGGTGGCCTCAGGAAAGGCCAGTCCCCATGCGAGTTCCTCGGGGGCCTCTCGGGATTCCTCTCCCGTCGATGCCGGGTCCTAATACCTTGTGTGGAGTCGGGGCCGGAACCTGAGGATTCCTTTCCAGTGCTGACATGGATCTTGGGGTACTTCTGGAGTCTCCCCAGGGGAGTCAGTGCTCGTCTCGAATGCAGGCATGCACTTGCGCTTTCCTCCAGAGCGGTAGCAGCAGTGTCACTCAGTTCCCCGCGTGGATCAAAGGATCTATGGTTTTCCCTCCAGTCTTTCCCATGAGGCTTTCCCACGAGGCTTTCCCACAGGGCTGTCCCACGTGCACACGTGGTGGGAGTCGATCCTCGGCTTGAACGTGAAGGCAGTGCAGGGAAAACAGGTTCCTCTGGAATGGACTGACACATCTGGGGGACTCTTGGAATGGTGGCAGGACCCTGGAGTTCCTCTCGCCTTTCCTGTGGAGAGCGCCTCCTCTTGAGATGCGACGGGAACGCCGGGAATTCTTTCCCTACGAAACAGGGAAAGGATCCTTCATCTCGAGCTAGGAGGAGGAAACGGGGCACCCCTGGATGTGTGCGGGACCTTCGTGCTTCCTCTCGAGTGGAGACGGGTATGTCGGGGAACTTCGTGAGTTGCAGCAAGGGTGTGAAGGACCCATTGGATGTTCCAGTGGTTAGATGTGATTAGCCTCGAGAAGCCTCAGCGGAAATGGGCCTCATCTCGCCTGGAGGGCAAAACCTCCTGGATTTTCTCGAGTTGCGGCAGGTGCTCTCGACTTACGACGAGGACCTCAGGGACCCGCTCTGGTGGCCTCAGGAAAGGCCAGTCCCCATGCGAGTTCCTCGGGGGCCTCTCGGGATTCCTCTCCCGTCGATGCCGGGGCCTAAGACCTTGTGTGTAGTCGGGGCCGGAACCTGAGGATTCCTCTCCAGTGCTGACATGGATCTTGGGGTACTTCTGGAGTCTCCCCAGGGGAGTCAGTGCTCGTCTCGAATGCGGGCATGCACTTGCGCTTTCCTCCAGAGAGGTAGCAGCAGTGTCACGCAGTCCGCCGCGTGGATCAAAGGTTCTATGGTTTTCCTTCGAGTCTTTCCCACGAGGCTTTCCCACCAGGCTTTCCCACAGGACGGTCCCACGTGCACACGTGGTGGGAGTCGATCCTCGGCTTGAACGTCGAGGCAGTGCAGGGAAAACAGGTTCCTCTGGAATGGACTGACACATCTGGGGGACTCTTGGAATGGTGGCACGACCCTGGAGTTCCTCTCGCCTTTCCTGTGGAGAGCGCCTCCTCTTGAGATGCGACGGGAACGCCAGGAATTCTTTCCCTACGAAACAGGGAAATGATCCCACATCTCGAGCTAGGAGGAGGAAACGGTGCTCCCCTGGATGTGTGCGGGACCTGCGTGCTTCCTCTCGAGTGGAGACGGGTATGTCGGGGAACTTCGTGAGTTGCAGAAAGGGTGTGAAGGACAAATTGGAAGTTCCAGTGGTTAGATGTGATTAACCTCGAGAAGCCTCAGCGGAAATGGGCCTCATCTCGCCTGGAGGACAAAACCTCCTGGATTTTCTCGAGTTGCGGCAGGGGCTCTTGACTTACGATGGGGACCTCAGTGACCCTCTCTGGTGGCCTCAGGAAAGGCCATTCCCCATGCGCGTTCCTCGGAGGCCTCTCGGGATTCCTCTCCCGTCGATGCCGGGGCCTAAGACCTTGTGTGGAGTCGGGGCCGGAACCTGAGGATTCCTCTCCAGTGCTGACATGGTTCTTGGGGTACTTCTGGTGTCTCCCCAAGGGAGTCAGTGCTCGTCTCGAATGCGGGCATGCACTTGCGCTTTCCTCCAGAGCGGTAGCAGCAGTGTCACACAGTCCGCCGCGTGGATCAAAGGATCTATGGTTTTCCCTCGAGTCTTTCCCACGAGGCTTTCCCACCAGGCTTTCCCACAGGGCGGTCCCACGAGCACACGTGGTGGGAGTCGATCCTCGGCTTGAACGTCAAGGCAGTGCAGGGAAAACAGGTTCCTCTGGAATGGACTGACACATCTGGGGGACTCTTGGAATGGTGGCACGACCCTGGAAGTCCTCTCGCCTTTCCTGTGGAGAGCGCCTCCTCTTGAGATGCGACGGGAACGCCGGGAATTCTTTCCCTACGAAACAGGGAAAGGATCCCTCATCTCGAGCTAGGAGGCGGAAACGGGGCTCCCCTGGATGTGTGGGGGACCCCACGTGCTTCCTCTCGAGTGGAGACGGGTATGTCGGGGAACTTCTTGAGTTGCAGCAAGGGTGTGAAGGACCCTTTGGAAGTTCCAGTGGTTAGATGTGATTAGCCTCGAGAAGCCTCAGCGGAAATGGGCCTCATGTCGCCTGGAGGGCAAAACCTCCTGGATTTCCTCGAGTTGCGGCAGGTGCTCTCGACTTACGATGGGGACCTCAGGGACCCGCTCTGGTGGCCTCAGGAAAGGCCAGTCCCCATGCGAGTTCCTCGGGGGACTCTCGGGATTCCTCTGCCGTCGATGCCGGGGCCTAAGACCTTGTGTGGAGTCGGGGCCGGAACCTGAGGATTCCTCTCCAGTGCTGACATGGATCTTGGGGTATTTCTGGAGTCTCCCCAGGGGAGGCAGTGCTCGTCTCGAATGCGGGCATGCACTTGCGCTTTCCTCCAGAGCGGTAGCAGCAGTGTCACGCAGTCCGCCGCGTGGATCAAATGATCTATGGTTTTCCTCGAGTATTTCCCAGGAGGCTTTCCCACGAGGTTTTACCACAGGGCGGTCCCACGTGCACACGTGGTGGGAGTCGATCCTCGGCTTGAACGTCAAGGCAGTGCAGGGAAAACAGGTTCCTCTGGAATAGAGTGACACATCTGCGGGACTCTTGGAATGGTGGCAAGACCCTGGAGTTCCTCTCGCCTTTCCTGTGGAGAGCGCCTCCTCTTGAGATGCGACGGGAACGCCGGGAATTCTTTCCCTACGAAACAGGGAAAGGATCCCTCATCTCGAGCTAGGAGGCAGAAACGGGGCTCCCCTGGATGTGTGCGGGACCCTCGTGCTTCCTCTCGAGTGGAGACGGGTATGTCGGGGAACTTCTTGAGTTGCAGCAAGGGTGTGAAGGACCCTTTGGAAGTTCCAGTGGTTAGATGTGATTAGCCTCGAGAAGCCTCAGCGGAAATGGGCCTCATCTCCCCTGGAGGGCAAAACCTCCGGGATTTTCTCGAGTTGCGGCAGGTGCTCGCGACTTACGACGGGGACCTCAGGGACCCGCTCTGGTGGCCTCAGGAAAGGCCAGTCCCCATGCGAGTTCCTCGGGGGCCTCTCGGGATTCCTCTCCCGTCGATGCTGGGGCCTAAGACCTTGTGTGGAGTCGGGGCCGGAACCTGAGGATTCCTCTTCAGTGCTGACATGGATCTTGGGGTTCTTCTGGAGTCTCCCCAGGGGAGTCAGTCCTCGTCTCGAATGCGGGCATGCACTTGCGCTTTCCTCCAGAGCGGTAGCAGCAGTGTCACGCAGTCCGCCGCGTGGATCAAAGGATCTATGGTTTTCCCTCGAGTCTTTCCCACGAGGCTGTCCCACGAGGCTTTCCCACAGGGCTGCCCCACGTGCACACGTGCTGGGAGTCGATCCTCGGCTTGAACGTCAAGGCAGTGCAGGGAAAACAGGTTCCTCTGGATTGGACTGACACATCTGGGGGACTCTTGGAATGTTGGCACGACCCTGGAGTTCCTCTCGCCTTGTCTGTGGAGTGCGACTCCTCTTGAGATGCGACGGGAACGCCGGGAATTCTTTCCCTACGAAACAGGGAAAGGATCCCTCATCTCGAGCTAGGAGGAGGAAACGGGGCTCCCCTGGATGTGTGCGGGACCTTCGTGCTTCCTCTCGAGTGGAGACGGGTATGTCGGGGAACTTCGTGAGTTGGAGCAAGGGTGTGAAGGACCCTTTGGAAGTTCCAGTGGTTAGATGTGATTAGCCTCGAGAAGCCTCAGCGGAAATGGGCCTCATCTCGCCTGGAGGGCAAAACCTCCTGGATTTTCTCGAGTTGCGGCAGGTGCTCTCGACTTACAACGGGGACCTCAGGGACCCGCTCTGGTGGCCTCAGGAAAGGCCAGTCCCCATGCGAGTTCCTCGGGGGCCTCTCGGGATTCCTTTCCCGTCGATGCCGGGGCCTAAGACCTTGTGTGGAGTCGGGGCCGGAACCTGAGGATTCCTCTCCAGTGCTGACATGGATCTTGGGGAACTTCTGGAGTCTCCCCAGGAGAGTCAGTGCTCGTCTCGAATGCGGGCATGCACTTGCGCTTTCCTGCAGAGCGGTAGCAGCAGTGTCATGCAGTCCGCCACGTGGATCAAAGGATCTATGGTTTTCCATCGTGTCTTTCCCACGAGGCTTTCCGACGAGGCTTTCCCACAGGGCGGTCCCACGTGCACACGTGGTGGGAGTCGATCCTCGGCTTGAACGTCAAGGCAGTGCAGGGAAAACAGGTTCCTCTGGAATGGACTGACACATCTGGGGGACTCTTGGAATGGTGGCACGACCCTGGAGTTCCTCTCGCCTTTCCTGTGGAGAGCGCCTCCTCTTGAGATGCGACAGGAACGCCGGGAATTCTTTCCTAACGAAACAGGGAAAGGATCCCTCATCTCGAGCTAGGAGGCGGAAACGGGGCTCCCCTGGATGTGTGCGGGACCCTCGTGCTTCCTCTCGAGTGGAGACGGGTATGTCGGGGAACTTCTTGAGTTGCAGCAAGGGTGTGAAGGACCCTTTGGAAGTTCCAGTGGTTAGATGTGATTAGCCTCGAGAAGCCTCAGCGGAAATGGGCCTCATCTCGCCTGGAGGGCAAAATCTCCTGGATTTTCTCGAGTTGCGGCAGGTGCTCTCGACTTACGACGGGGACCTCAGGGACCCGCTCTGGTGGCCTCAGGAAAGGCCAGTCCCCATGCGAGTTCCTCGGGGGCCTCTCGGGATTCCTCTCCCATCGATGCCGGGGCCTAAGACCTTGTGTGGAGTCGGGGCCGGAACCTGAGGATTCCTCTCCAGTCCTGACATGGATCTTGGGGTACTTCTGGAGTCTCCCCAGGGGAGTCAGTGCTCGTCTCGAGTGCGGGCATGCACTTGCGCTTTCCTCCAGAGCGGTAGCAGCAGTGTCCCGCAGTCCGCAGCGTGGATCAAAGGATCTATGGTTTTCCCTCGAGTCTTTCCCACGAGGCTTTCCCACGAGGCTTTCCCACAGGGCTGCCCCACGTGCACACGTGGTGGGAGTCGATCCTCGGCTTGAACGTCAAGGCAGTGCAGGGAAAACAGGTTCCTCTGGAATGGACTGACACATCTGGGGGACTCTTGGAATGGTGGCACGACCCTGGAGTTCCTCTCGCCTTTCCTGTAGAGAGCGCCTCCTCTTGAGATGCGACGGAAACGCCGGGAATTCTTTCCCTACGAAACAGGGAAAGGATCCCTCATCTCGAGCTAGGAGGCGGAAACGGGGCTCCCCTGAATGTGTGCGGGACCCCACGTGCTTCCTCTCGAGTGGAGACGGGTATATCGGGAACTTCTTGAGTTGCAGCAAGGGTGTGAAGGACCCTTTGGAAGTTCCATTGGTTAGATGTGATTAGCCTCGAGAAGCCTCAGCCGAAATGGGCCTCATCTCGCCTGGAGAGCAAAACCTCCTGGATTTTTTCGAGTTGCGGCAGGTGCTCTCGACTTACGACTGGGACCTCAGGGACCCGCTTTGGTGGCCTCAGGAAAGGCCAGTCCCCATGCGAGTTCCTCGGGGGTCTCTCGGGATTCCTCTCCCGTCGATGCCGGGGCCTAAGACCTTGTGTGGAGTCGGGGCCGGAACCTGAGGATTCCTCTACAGTGCTGACATGGATCTTGGGGTACTTCTGGAGTCTCCCCAGGGGAGTCAGTGCTCGTCTCAAATGCGGGCATGCACTTGCGCTTTCCTCCAGAGCGGTAGCAGCAGTGTCACGCAGTCCGCCGCGTGGATCAAAGGATCTATGGTTTTCCCTCGAGTCTTTCCCACGAGGCTTTCCCACGAGGCTTTCCCACAGGGCTGTCCCACGTGCACACGTGGTGGGAGTCGATCCTCGGCTTGAACGTCAAGGCAGTGCAGGGAAAACAGGTTCCTTTGGAATGGACTGACACATCTGCCGACTCTTGGAATGGTGGCACGACCCTGGAGTTCCTCTCGCCTTTCCTGTGGAGAGCGCCTCCTCTTGAGATGCGACGGGAACGCCGGGAATTCTTTCCCTACGAAACAGGGAAAGGATCCATCATCTCGAGCTAGGAGGCGGAAACGGGGCTCCCCTGGATGTGTGCGGGAACCCACGTGCTTCCTCTCGAGTGGGGACGCGTATGTCGGGGAACTTCTTGAGTTGCAGCAAGGGTGTGAAGGATCCTTTGGAAGTTCCAGTGGTTAGATGTGATTAGCCTCGAGAAGCCTCAGCGGAAATGGGCCTCATCTCGCCTGGAGGGCAAAACCTCCTGGATTTTCTCGAGTTGGGGCAGGTGCTCTCGACTTACGATGGGGACCTCAGGGACCCGCTCTGGTGGCCTCAGGAAAGGCCAGTCTCCATGCGAGTTCCTCGGGGGCCTGTCGGGATTCCTCTCCCGTTGATGCCGGGGCCTAAGACCTTGTGTGGAGTCGGGGCCGCCCACCTGAGGATTCCTCTCCAGTGCTGACATGGATCTAGGGGTACTTCTGGAGTCTCCCCAGGGGAGTAAGTGCTCGTCTCGAATGCGGGCATGCACTTGCGCTTTCCTGCAGAGCGGTAGCAGCAGTGTCACGCAGTCCGACGCGTGGATCAAAGGATCTATGGTTTTCCCTCGAGTCTTTCCCACGAGGCTTTCCGACGAGGCTTTCCCAAAGGGCGGTCCCACGTGCACACGTAGTGGGAGTCGATCCTCGGCTTGAACGTCAAGGCAGTGCAGGGAAAACAGGTTCCTCTGGAATGGACTGACACATCTGGGGGACTCTTGGAATGGTGGCACGACCCTGGAGTTCCTCTCGCCTTTCCTGTGGAGAGCGCCTCCTCTTGAGATGCGACGGGAACGCCGGGAATTCTTTCTCTTCGAAACAGGGAAAGGATCCCACATCTCGAGCTAGGAGGCGGAAACGGGGCTCCCCTGGGTGTGTGCGGGACCCTCGTGCTTCCTCTCGAGTGGAGACGGGTATGTCGGGGAACTTCTTGAGTTGCAGCAAGGGTGTGACGGACCCTTTAGAAGTTCCAGTGGTTAGATGTGATTAGCCTCGAGAAGCCTCAGCGGAAATGGGCCTCATCTCGCCTTGAGGGCAAAACCTCCTGGATTTTCTCGAGTTGCGGCAGGTGCTCTCGACTTACGACGGGGACTTCAGGGACCCGCTCTGGTGGCCTCAGGAAAGGCCAGTCCCCATGCGAGTTCCTCGGGGGCCTGTCGGGATTCCTCTCCCGTCGATGCCGGTGCCTAAGACCTTGTGTGGAGTCGGGGCCGGAACCTGAGGATTCCTCTCCAGTGCTGACATGGATCTTGGGGTACTTCTGGAGTCTCCCCAGGGGAGTCAGTGCTTGTCTCGAATGCGGGCATGCACTTGCGCTTTCCTCCAGAGCGGTAGCAGCAGTGTCACGCAGTCCGCCGCGTGGATCAAAGGATCTATGGTTTTCCCTCGAGTCTTTCCCACGAGGCTTTCCGACGAGGCTTTCCCACAGGGCGGTCCCACGTGCACACGTGTTGGGAGTCGATCCTCGGCTTGAACGTCAAGGCAGTGCAGGGAAAACAGGTTTCTCTGGAATGGACTGACACATCTGGGGGACTCTTGGAATGGTGGCACGACCCTGGAGTTCCTCTCGCCTTTCCTGTGGAGAGCGCCTCCGCTTGAGATGCGACGGGAACGCCGGGAATTCTTTCGCTACGAAACAGGGAAAGGATCCCTCATCTCGAGCTAGGAGGCGGAAACGGGGCTCCCCTGGATGTGTGCAGGACCCTCGTGCTTCCTCTCGAGTGGAGACGGGTATGTCGGGGAACTTCTTGAGTTGCAGCAAGGGTGTGAAGGACCCTTTGGAAGTTCCAGTGGTTAGATGTGATTAGCCTCGAGAAGCCTCAGCGGAAATGGGCCTCATCTCCCCTGGAGGGCAAAACCTCCGGGATTTTCTCGAGTTGCGGCAGGTGCTCGCGACTTACGACGGGGACCTCAGGGACCCGCTCTGGTGGCCTCAGGAAAGGCCAGTCCCCATGCGAGTTCCTCGGGGGCCTCTCGGGATTCCTCTCCCGTCGATGCCGGGGCCTAAGACCTTGTGTGGAGTCGGGGCCGGAACCTGAGGATTCCTCTCCAGTGCTGACATGGATCTTGGGGTACTTCTGGAGTCTCCCCAGGGGAGTCAGTGCTTGTCTCGAATGCGGGCATGCACTTGCGCTTTCCTCCAGAGCGGTAGCAGCAGTGTCACGCAGTCCGCCGCGTGGATCAAAGGATCTATGGTTTTCCCTCCAGTCTTTCCCACGAGGCTTTCCCATGAGGCTTTCCCACAGGGCTGTGCCACGTGCACACGTGGTGGGAGTCGATCCTCGGCTTGAACGTCATGGCAGTGCAGGGAAAACAGGTTCCTCTGGAATGGACTGACACATCTCTGGGTGACTCTTGGAATGGTGGCACGACCATGGAGTTCCTCTCGCCTTTCCTGTGGAGATCGCTTCCTCTTGAGATGCGATGTTAACGCCGTGAATTCTTTCCCTATGAAACAGGGAAAGGATCCCTCATCTCGAGCTAGGAGGCGGAAACGGGGCTCCCCTGGATGTGTGCGGGACCTACGTGATTCCTCTCGAGTGGAGACGGGTATGTCGGGGAACTTCTTGAGTTGCAGCAAGGGTGTGAAGGACCCTTTGGAAGTTCCAGTGGTTAGATGTGATTAGCCTCGAGATGCCTCAGCGGAAATGGGCCTCATCTCGCCTGGAGGGCAAAACCTACCGGATTTTCTCGAGTTGTGGCAGGTGCTCTCGGCTTACGACGGGGACCTCAGGGACCCGCTCTGGTGGCCTCAGGAAAGGCCAGTCCCCATGCGAGTTCCTCGGGGGCCTCTCGGGTTTCCTCTCCCGTCGATGCCGGGGCCTAAGACCTTGTGTGGAGTCGGAGCCGGAACCTGAGGATCCCTCTCCAGTGCTGACATGGATCTTGGTGTACTTCTGGACTCTCCCCAGGAGTCAGTCCTCGTCTCGAATGCGGGCATGCACTTGCGCTTTCCTCCAGAGCGGTAGCAGCAGTGTCACGCAGTCCGCCGCGTGGATCAAAGGATCTATGGTTTTCCCTCGAGTCTTTCCCACGAGGCTGTCCCACGAGGTTTTCCCACAGGGCTGTCCCACGTGCACTCGTGGTGGGAGTCGATCCTCGGCTTGAATATCAAGGCAGTGCAGGGAAAACAGGTTCCTCTAGAATGGACTGACACATCTGGGGGACTCTTGGTATGGTGGCACGACCCTGGAGTTCCTCTCGCCTTGCCTGTGGAGAGCGCCTCTTCTTGAGATGCGACGGGAACGCCGAGAATTCTTTCCCTACGAAACAGGGAAAGGATCCCTCATCTCGAGCTAGGAGGCGGAAACGGGGCTCCCCTGGATGTGTGCGGGAACCTCGTGCTTCCTCTCGAGTGGAGACGGGTATCTCAGGGAACTTCTTGAGTTGCAGGAAGGGTGTGAAGGACCCTTTGGAAGTTCCAGTGGTTAGATGTGATTAGCCTCGAGCAGCCTCAACGGAAATGGCCCTCATCCCGGCTGGAGGGCAAAACCTCCTGGATTTTGTCGAGTTGCAGCAGGGGCTCTCGACTTACGACGGGGACCTCAGGGACCCGCTCTGGTGGCCTCAGGAAAGGCCAGTCCCCATGCGAGTTCCTGGGGGGCTTCTCGGGATTCCTCTCCCGTCTATGCCGGGGCCTAAGACCTTGCGTGGAGTCGAGGCCGGAACCTGAAGATTCCTCTCCAGTGTTGACATGGATCTTGGGGTACTGCTGGAGTCTCCCCAGGGGAGTCAGTGCTCGTCTCGAATGCAGGCATGCACTTGCGCTTTCCTCCAGAGCGGTAGCAGCAGTGTCACACAGTCCGCCGCGTGGATCAAAGGATCTATGGTTTTCCCTGGAGTCTTTCCCACGAGGCTTTCCCACCAGGCTTTTCCACACGGCTGTCCCACTTGCACACGTGGTGGGAGTCGATCCTCGGCTTGAACGTCAAGGCAGTGCAGGGAAAACAGGTTCCTCTGGAATGGACTGACACATCTGGGGGACTCTTGGAATGGTGGCACGACCCTGGAGTTCCTCTCGCCTTTCCTGTGGAGAGCGCCTCCTCTTGAGATGCGACGGGAACGCCGGGAATTCTTTCCCTACGAAACAGGGAAAGGATCCCTCATCTCGAGCTAGGAGGCGGAAACGGGGCTCCCCTGGATGTGTGCGGGAACCCACGTGCTTCCTCTCGAGTGGGGACGCGTATGTCGGGGAACTTCTTGAGTTGCAGCAAGGGTGTGAAGGACCCTTTGGAAGTTCCAGTGGTTAGATGTGATTAGCCTCGAGAAGCCTCAGCGGAAATGGGCCTCATCTCGCCTGGAGGGCAAAACCTCCTGGATTCTCTCGAGTTGCAGCAGGTGCTCTCGACTTACGACGGGGACCTCAGGGACCCGCTCTGGTGGCCTCAGGAAAGGCCAGTCCCCATGTGAGTTCCTCGGGGGCCTCTCGGGATTCCTCTCCCGTCGATCCCGGGGCTGAGACCTTGTGTGGAGTCGGAGCCGGAACCTGAGGATTCCTCTCCAGTGCTGACATGGATCTAGGGGTACTTCTGGAGTCTCCCCAGGGGAGTCAGTGCTCGTCTCGAATGCGGGCATGCACTTGCGCTTTCCTGCAGAGCGGTAGCAGCAGTGTCACGCAGTCCGCCGCGTGGATCAAAGGATCTATGGTTTTCCCTCGAGTCTTTCCCACGAGGCTTTCCGACGAGGCTTTCCCACAGGGCGGTCCCACGTGCACACGTAGTGGGAGTCGATCCTCGGCTTGAACGTCAAGGCAGTGCAGGGAAAACAGGTTCCTCTGGAATGGACTGACACATCTGGGGGACTCTTGGAATGGTGGCACGACCCTGGAGTTCCTCTCGCCTTTCCTGTGGAGAGTGCCTGCTCTTGAGATGCGACGGGAACGCCGGGAATTCTTTCTCTACGAAACAGGGAAAGGATCCCTCATCTCTAGCTAGGAGGCGGAAACGGGGCTCCCCTGGGTGTGTGCGGGACCCTCGTGCTTCCTCTCGAGTGGAGACGGGTCTGTCGGGGAACTTCTTGAGTTGCAGCAAGGGTGTGAAGGACCCTTTGGAAGTTCCAGTGGTTAGATGTGATTAGCCTCGAGAAGCCTCAGCGGAAATGGGCCTCATCTCGCCTGGAGGGCAAAACCTCCTGGATTTTCTCGAGTTGCGGCAGGTGCTCTCGACTTACGACGGGGACTTCAGGGACCCGCTCTGGTGGCCTCAGGAAAGGCCAGTCACCATGCGAGTTCCTCGGGGGCCTGTCGGGATTCCTCTCCCGTCGATGCCGGTGCCTAAGACCTTGTGTGGAGTAGGGGCCGGAAACTGAGGATTCCTCTCCAGTGCTGACATGGATCTTGGGGTACTTCTGGAGTCTCCCCAGGGGAGTCAGTGCTCGTCTCGAATGCGGGCATGCACTTGCGCTTTCCTCCAGAGCGGTAGCAGAAGTGTCATGCAGTCCGCCACGTGGATCAAAGGATCTATGGTTTTCCCTGGAGTCTTTCCCACGAGGCTTTCCGACGAGGCTTTCCCACAGGGCGGTCCCACGTGCACACGTGGTGGGAGTCGATCCTCGGCTTGAACGTCAAGGCAGTGCAGGGAAAACAGGTTTCTCTGGAATGGACTGACACATCTGGGGGACTCTTGGAATGGTGGCACGACCCTGGAGTTCCTCTCGCCTTTCCTGTGGAGAGCGCCTCCTCTTGAGATGCGACAGGAACGCCGGGAATTCTTTCCTAACGAAACAGGGAAAGGATCCCTCATCTCGAGCTAGGAGGCGGAAACGGGGCTCCCCTGGATGTGTGCGGGACCCTCGTGCTTCCTCTCGAGTGGAGACGGGTATGTCGGGGAACTTCTTGAGTTGCAGCAAGGGTGTGAAGGACCCTTTGGAAGTTCCAGTGGTTAGATGTGATTAGCCTCGAGAAGCCTCAGCGGAAATGGGCCTCATCTCGCCTGGAGGGCAAAATCTCCTGGATTTTCTCGAGTTGCGGCAGGTGCTCTCAACTTACGACGGGGACCTCAGGGACCCGCTCTGGTGGCCTCAGGAAAGGCCAGTCCCCATGCGAGTTCCTCGGGGGCCTCTCGGGATTCCTCTCCCATCGATGCCGGGGCCTAAGACCTTGTGTGGAGTCGGGGCCGGAACCTGAGGATTCCTCTCCAGTGCTGACATGGAACTTGGGGTACTTCTGGAGTCTCCCCAGGGGAGTCATGCTCGTCTCGAATGCGGGCATGCACTTGCGCTTTCCTCCAGAGCGGTAGCAGCAGTGTCACTTAGTCCGCCGCGTGGATCAAAGGATCTATGGTTTTCCCTCGAGTCTTTCCCACGAGTCTTTCCCACGAGGCTTTCCCACAGGGCTGTCCCACGTGCACACGTGGTGGGAGTCGATCCTCGGCTTGAACGTCAAGGCAGTGCAGGGAAAACAGGTTCCTTTGGAATGGACTGACACATCTGCCGACTCTTGGAATGGTGGCACGACCCTGGAGTTCCTCTCGCCTTTCCTGTGGAGAGCGCCTCCTCTTGAGATGCGACGGGAACGCCGGGAATTCTTTCCCTACGAAACAGGGAAAGGATCCCTCATCTCGAGCTTGGAGGCGGAAACGGGGCTCCCCTGGATGTGTGCGGGACCCTCGTGCTTCCTCTCGAGTGGAGACCGGTATGTCCGGAACTTCTTGAGTTGCAGCAAGGGTGTGAAGGACCCTTTGGATGTTCCAGTGGTTAGATGTGATTAGCCTCAAGAAGCCTCAGCGGAAATGGGTCTCAACTCGCCTGGAGGGCAAAACCTACCGGATATTCTCGAGTTGCGGCAGGTGCTCTCGACTTACGACGGGGACCTCAGGGACCCGCTCTGGTGGCCTCAGGAAAGGCCAGTCACCATGCGAGTTCCTCGGGGGCCTGTCGGGATTCCTCTCCCGTCGATGCCGGGGCCTAAGACCTTGTGTGGAGTCGGGGCCGGAACCTGAGGATTCCTCTCCAGTGCTGACATGGATCTTGGGGTAATTCTGGAGTCTCCCCAGGGGAGTCAGTGCTCGTCTCGAATGCGGGCATGCACTTGCGCTTTCCTCCAGAGCGGTAGCAGCAGTGTCATGCAGTCCGCCGCGTGGATCAAAGGATCTATGGTTTTCCCTCGAGTCTTTCCCACGAGGCTTTCCCATGAGGCTTCCCCACAGGGCTGTCCCACGTGCACACGTGGTGGGAGTCGATCCTCGGCTTGAACGTCATGGCAGTGCAGGGAAAACAGGTTCCTCTGGAATGGACTGACACATCTCTGGGGGACTCTTGGAATGGTGGCACGACCATGGAGTTCCTCTCGCCTTTCCTGTGGAGATCGCTTCCTCTTGAGATGCGATGTTAACGCCGGGAATTCTTTCCCTACGAAACAGGGAAAGGAACCCTCATCTCGAGCTAGGAGGCGGAAACGGGGCTCCCCTGGATGTGTGCGGGACCCACGTGATTCCTCTCGAGTGGAGACGGGTATGTCGGGGAACTTCTTGAGTTGCAGCAAGGGTGTGAAGGACCCTTTGGAAGTTCCAGTGGTTAGATGTGATTAGCCTCGAGATGCCTCAGCGGAAATGGGCCTCATCTCGCCTGGAGGGCAAAACCTACCGGATTTTCTCGAGTTGCGGCAGGTGCTCTCGACTTACGACGGGGACCTCAGGGACCCGCCCTGGTGGCCTCAGGAAAGGCCAGTCCCCATGCGAGTTCCTCGGGGGCCTCTCGGGTTTCCTCTCCCGTCGATGCCGGGGCCTAAGACCTTGTGTGGAGTCGGGGCCGGAACCTGAGGATCCCTCTCCAGTGCTGACATGGATCTTGGTGTACTTCTGGACTCTCCCCAGGAGTCAGTCCTCGTCTCGAATGCGGGCATGCACTTGCGCTTTCCTCCAGAGCGGTAGCAGCAGTGTCACGCAGTCCGCCGCGTGGATCAAAGGATCTATGGTTTTCCCTCGAGTCTTTCCCACGAGGCTTTCCCACGAGGCTTTCCCACAGGGCTGTCCCACGTGCACTCGTGGTGGGAGTCGATCCTCGGCTTGAATATCAAGGCAGTGCAGGGAAAACAGGTTCCTCTAGAATGGACTGACACATCTGGGGGACTCTTGGAATGGTGGCACGACCCTGGAGTTCCTCTCGCCTTTCCTGTGGAGAGCGCCTCCTCTTGAGATGCGACGGGAACGCCGAGAATTCTTTCCCTACGAAACAGGGAAAGGATCCCTCATCTCGAGCTAGGAGGCGGAAACGGGGCTCCCCTGGATGTGTGCGGGAACCTCGTGCTTCCTCTCGAGTGGAGACGGGTATCTCAGGGAACTTCTTGAGTTGCAGGAAGGGTGTGAAGGACCCTTTGGAAGTTCCAGTGGTTAGATGTGATTAGCCTCGAGCAGCCTCAACGGAAATGGCCCTCATCTCGGCTGGACGGCAAAACCTCCTGGATTTTGTCGAGTTGCAGCAGGGGCTCTCGACTTACGACGGGGACCTCAGGGACCCGCTCTGGTGGCCTCAGGAAAGGCCAGTCCCCATGCGAGTTCCTGGGGGGCTTCTCGGGATTCCTCTCCCGTCTATGCCGGGGCCTAAGACCTTGCGTGGAGTCGAGGCCGGAACCTGAAGATTCCTCTCCAGTGTTGACATGGATCTTGGGGTACTGCTGGAGTCTCCCCAGGGGAGTCAGTGCTCGTCTCGAATGCAGGCATGCACTTGCGCTTTCCTCCAGAGCGGTAGCAGCAGTGTCACACAGTCCGCCGCGTGGATCAAAGGATCTATGGTTTTCCCTGAAGTGTTTCCCACGAGGCTTTCCCACCAGGCTTTTCCACAGGGCTGTCCCACTTGCACACGTGGTGGGAGTCGATCCTCGGCTTGAACGTGAAGGCAGTGCAGGGAAAACAGGTTCCTCTGGAATGGACTGACACATCTGGGGGACTCTTGGAATGGTGGCACGACCCTGGAGTTCCTCTCGCCTTTCCTGTGGAGAGCGCCTCCTCTTGAGATGCGACGGGAACGCCGGGAATTCTTTCCCTACGAAACAGGGAAAGTATCCCTCATCTCGAGCTAGGAGGCGGAAACGGGGCTCTCCTGGATGTGTGCGGAAACTCACGTGCTTCCTCTCGAGTGGGGACGCGTATGTCGGGGAACTTCTTGAGTTGCAGCAAGGGTGTGAAGGACCCTTTGGAAGTTCCAGTGGTTAGATGTGATTAGCCTCGAGAAGCCTCAGCGGAAATGGGCCTCATCTCGCCTGGAGGGCAAAACCTCCTGGATTCTCTCGAGTTGCAGCAGGTGCTCTCGACTTACGACGGGGACTTCAGGGACCCGCTCTGGTGGCCTCAGGAAAGGCCAGTCCCCATGCGAGTTCCTCGGGGGCCTCTCGGGATTCCTCATCCGTCGATCCCGGGGCTGAGACCTTGTGTGGAGTCGGAGCCGGAACCTGAGTATTCCTCTCCAGTGCTGACATGGATCTTGGGGTACTTCTGGAGTCTCCCCAGGGGAGTCAGTCCTCGTCTCGAATGCGGGCATGCACTTGCTCTTTCCTCCAGATCGGTAGCAGCAGTGTCACCCATTCCGCCGCGTGGATCAAAGGATCTATGGCTTTCCCTCGAGGCTTTCCCAAGAGGCTTTCCCACAGGGCTGTCCCACCTGTCACCGTGGTGGGAGTCGATCCTCTGCATGAACTTCGAGTCAGTGCAGGGAGAATACGTTCCTCTGGAATGGACTGACACATCTGGGGGACTCTTGGAATGGTGGCACGACCCTGGAGTTCCTCTCGCCTTTCCTGTGGAGAGCGCTTCCTCTTGAGATGCCACGGGAAAGCCGGGAATTCTTTCCCTACGAAACAGGGAAAGGATCCCTCATCTCGACCTAGGAGGCAGAAATGGGGCTCCCCTGGATGTGTGCGGGACCCTCGTGCTTCTTCTCGAGTGGAGACGGGTATGTCGGGGAACTTCTTGAGTTGCAGCAAGGCTGTGAAGGACCCTTTGGAAGTTCCAGTGGTTAGATGTGATTAGCCTCGAGAAGCCTCAGCAGAAATGGGCCTCATCTCGCCTGGAGGGCAAAACCTCCTGGATTTTCTCGAGTTGCGGCAGGTGCTCTCGACTTACGACGGGGACCTCAGGGACCCGCTCTGGTGGCCTCAGGAAAGGCCAGTCCCCATGCGAGTTCCTCGGGGGCCTGTCGGGATTCCTCTCCCGTCGATGCCGGGGCCTAAGACCTTGTGTGGAGTCGGGGCCGCAACCTGAGGATTCCTCTCCAGTGCTGACATGGATCTTGGGGTACTTCTGGAGTCTCCCCAGGGGAGTCAGTGCTTGTCTCGAATGCGGGCATGCACTTGCGCTTTCCTCCAGAGCGGTAGCAGCAGTGTCACGCAGTCCGCCGCTTGGATCAAAGGATCTATGGTTTTCCCTCGAGTCTTTCCCACGAGGCTTTCCCACGAGGCTTTCCCACAGGGCGGTCCCACGTGCACACGTGGTGGGAGTCGATCCTCGGCTTGAACGTCAAGGCAGTGAAGGGAAAACAGGTTTCTCTGGAATGGACTGACACATCTGGGGGACTCTTGGAATGGTGGCACGACCCTGGAGTTCCTCTCGCCTTTCCTGTGGAGAGCGCCTCCTCTTGAGATGCGACGGGAACGCCGGGAATTGTTTCCCTACGAAACAGGGAAAGGATCCCTCATCTCGAGCTAGGAGGCGGAAACGGGCCTCCCCTGGATGTGTGCGGGACCCCACGTGCTTCCTCTCGAGTGGAGACGGGTATATCGGGGATCTTCTTCAGTTGCAGCAAGGGTGTGAAGGACCCTTTGGAAGTCCCAGTGCTTAGATGTGATTAGCCTCGAGAAACCTCAGCGGAAATGGGCCTCATCTCGCCTGGAGGGCAAAACCTCCTGGATTTTCTCGAGTTGCGGCAGGTGCTCTCGACTTAGGACGGGGACCTCAGGGACCCGCTCTGGTGGCCTCAGGAAAGGCCAGTCCCCATGCGAGTTCCTCGGGGGCCTGTCGGGATTCCTCTCCCGTCGATGCCGGGGCCTAAGACCTTGTGTGGAGTCGGGGCCGCAACCTGAGGATTCCTCTCCAGTGCTGACATGGATCTTGGGGTACTTCTGGAGTCTCCCCAGGGGAGTCAGTGCTTGTCTCGAATGCGGGCATGCACTTGCGCTTTCCTCCAGAGCGGTAGCAGCAGTGTCACGCAGTCCGCCGCGTGGATCAAAGGATCTATGGTTTTCCCTCGAGTCCTTCCCACGAGGCTTTCCGACGAGGCTTTCCCACAGGGCGGTCCCACGTGCACACGTGGTGGGAGTCGATCCTCGGCTTGAACGTCAAGGCAGTGCTCGGAAAACTGGTTTCTCTGGAATGGACTGCCACATTTGGGGGACTCTTGGAATGGTGGCACGACCCTGGAGTTCCTCTCGCCTTTCCTGTGGAGAGCGCCTCCTCTTGAGATGCGACGGGAACGCCGGGAATTCTTTCCCAACGAAACAGGGAAAGGATCCCTCATCTCGAGCTAGCAGGCGGAAACGGGGCTCCCCTGGATGTGTGCGGGACCCTCGTGCTTCCTCTCGAGTGGAGACGGGTATGTCGGGGAACTTCTTGAGTTGCAGCAAGGGTGTGAAGGACCCTTTGGAAGTTCCAGTGGTTAGATGTGATTAGCCTCGAGAAGCCTCAGCGGAAATGGGCCTCATCTCGCCTGGAGGGCAAAACCTCCTGGATTTTCTCGAGTTGCGGCAGGTGCTCTCGACTTACGATGGGGACGTCAGGGACCCGCGCTGGTGGCCTCAGGAAAGGCCAGTCTCCATGGGAGTTCCTCGGGGGCCTCTCGGGATTCCTCTCCCGTTGATGCCGGGGCCTAAGACCTTGTGTGGAGTCGGGGCCGCAACCTGAGGATTCCTCTCCAGTGCTGACATGGATCTAGGGGTACTTCTGGAGTCTCCCCAGGGGAGTCAGTGCTCGTCTCGAATGCGGGCATGCACTTGCGCTTTCCTGCAGAGCGGTAGCAGCAGTGTCACGCAGTCCGCCGCGTGGATCAAAGGATCTATGGTTTTCCCTCGAGTCTTTCCCACGAGGCTTTCCGACGAGGCTTTCCCAAAGGGCGGTCCCACGTGCACACGTAGTGGGAGTCGATCCTCGGCTTGAACGTCAAGGCAGTGCAGGGAAAACAGTTTCCTCTGGAATGGGCTGACACATCTGGGGGACTCTTGGAATGGTGGCACGACCATGGAGTTCCTCTCGCCTTTCCTGTGGATAGCGCCTCCTCTTGAGATGCGACGGGAACGCCGGGAATTCTTTCCCTTCGAAACAGGGAAAGGTTCCCTCACCTCGAGCTAGGAGGCGGAAACGGGGCTCCCCTGGATGTGTGCGGGACACTCCTGCTTCCTCTCGAGTGGTGACGGGTATGTCGGGGAACTTCTTGAGTTGCAGCAAGGGTGTGAAGGACCCTTAGGAAGTTCCAGTGGTTAGATGTGATTAGCCTCGAGAAGCCTCAGCGGAAATGGGCCTCATCTCGCCTGGAGGGCAAAACCTCCTGGATTTTCTCGAGTTGCGGCAGGTGCTCTCGACGTACGACGGGGACCTCAGGGACCCGCTGTGGTGGCCTCAGGAAAAGCCAGTCCCCATGCGAGTTCCTCGGGGGCCTCTCGGGATTCCTCATCCGTCAATGCCGGGGCCTAAGCCCTTGTGGGGAGTCGGGGCCGGAACCTGAGGATTCCTCTCCATTGCTGACATGGATCTTGGGGTACTTCTGGAGTCTCCCTAGGGGAGTCAGTGCTCGTCTCGAATGCGGGCATGCACTTGCGCTTTCCTCCAGAGCGGTAGCAGCAGTGTCACGCAGTCCGCCGCGTGGATCAAAGGATCTATGGTTTTCCCTCGAGTCTTTCCCACGAGGCTTTCCCACGAGGCTTTCCCACAGGGCTGTCCCACGTGCACACGTGGTGGGAGTCGATCCTCGGCTTGAACGTCAAGGCAGTGCAGGGAAAACAGGTTCCTCTGGAATGGACTGAGACATCTGGGGGACCCTTGGAATGGTGGCACGACCCTGGAGTTCCTCTCGCCTTTCCTGTGGAGAGCGCCTCCTCTTGAGATGCGACGGGAACGCCGGGAATTCTTTCCCTATGAAAAAGGGAAAGGATCCTTCATCTCGAGCTAGGAGGCGGAAACGGGGCTCCCCTGGATGTGTGCGGGACCCTCGTGCTTCCTCTCGAGTGGAGACGGGTATGTCGGGGAACTTCTTGAGTTGCAGCAAGGGTGTGAAGGACCCTTTGGAAGTTCCAGTGGTTAGATGTGATTAGCCTCGAGAAGCCTCAGCGGAAATGGGCCTCATCTCGCCTGGAGGGCAAAACCTCCTGGATTTTCTCGAGTTGCGGCAGGTGCTCTCGACTTTCGATGGTGACCTCAGCGACCCGCTCTGGTGGCCTCAGGAAAGGCCAGTCCCCATGCGAGTTCCTCAGGGGCCTGTCAGGATTCCTCTCCGGTCGATGCCGGGGCCTAAGACCTTGTGTGGAGTCGGGGCCGGAACCTGAGGATTCCTCTCCAGTGCTGACATGGATCTTGGGGTACTTCTGGAGTCTCCCCAGGGCAGTCAGTGCTCGTCTCGAATGCGGGCATGCACTTGCGATTTCCTCCAGAGCAGTAGCAGCAGTGTCACGCAGTCCGCCGCGTGGATCAAAGGATCTATGGTTTTCCCTCGAGTCTTTCCCACGAGACTTTCCCACGAGGCTTTCCCACAGGGCGGTCCCACGTGCACACGTGGTGGGAGTCGATCCTCGGCTTGAACGTCAAAGCAGTTCAGGGAAAACAGGTTCCTCCGGAATGGACTGACACATCTGGGGGCCTCTTGGAATGGTGGCACGACCCTGGAGTTCCTTTCGCCTTTCCTGTGGAGAGCGCCTCCTCTTGAGATGCGACGGGAACGCCGGGAATTCTTTCCCTACGAAAGAGGGAAAGGATCCCTCATCTCGAGCTAGGAGGAGGAAACGGGGCTCCCCTGGATGTGTGCGGGACCCTCGTGCTTCCTCTCGAGTGGAGACGGGTATGTCGGGGAACTTCTTGAGTTGCAGCAAGGGTGTGAAGGACCCTTTGGAAGTTCCAGTGGTTAGATGTGATTAGCCTCGAGAAGCCTCAGTGGAAATGGGCTCATCTCGCCTGGAGGGCAAAACCTCCTGGATTTTCTCGAGTTGCGGCAGGTGCTCTCGACTTACGACGGGGACCTCAGGGACCCGCTCTGGTGGCCTCAGGAAAGGCCAGTCCCCATGCGAGTTCCTCGGGGGCCTCTCGGGATTCCTCTCCCGTCGATGCCGGGGCCTAAGACCTTGTGTGGAGTCGGGGCCGGAACCTGAGGATTCCTCTCCAGTGCTGACATGGATCTTGGGGTACTTCTGGAGTCTCCCCAGGGGAGTCACTGCTCGTCTCGAATGCGGGCATGCACTTGCGCTTTCCTCCAGAGCGGTAGCAGCAGTGTCACGCAGTCCTCCGCGTGGATCAAAGGATCTATGGTTTTCCCTCGCGTCTTTCCCACGAGGCTTTCCGACGATGCTTTCCCACAGGGCGGTCCCACGTGCACTCGTTGTGGGAGTCGATCCTCGGCTTGAACGTCAAGGCTGTGCAGGGAAAACAGGTTCCTCCGAAATGGACTGACACATCTGGGGGACTCTTGGAGTGGTGGCACGACCCTGGAGTTCCTCTAGCCTTTCTTGTGGAGAGCGCCTCCTCTTGAGATGCGACGGGAACGCCGGGAATTCTTTCGCTACGAAACAGGGAAAGGATCCCTCATCTCGAGCTAGGAGGCGGAAACGGGGCTCCCCTGGATGTGTGCGGGACCCTCGTGCTTCCTCTCGAGTGGAGACGGGTATGTCGGGGAACTTCTTCAGTTGCAGCAAGGGTCTGAAGGACCCTTTGGAATTTGCAGTGGTTAGATGTGATTAGCCTCGAGAAGCCTCAGCGGAAATGGGCCTCATCTCACCTGGAGGGCCAAACCTCCTGGATTTTCTCGAGTTGCCGCAGGTGGTCTCGACTTACGACGGTGACCTCAGGGACCCGCTCTGGTGGCCTCAGGAAAGGCCAGTCCCCATGCGAGTTCCTCGTGGGCCTCTCGGGATTCCTCTCCCGTCGATGCCGGAGCCTAAGACCTTGTGTGGAGTAGGGGCCGGAACGTGAGGATTCCTCTCCAGTGCTGACATGGATCTTGGGGTACTTCTGGAGTCTCCCCAGGGGAGTCAGTGCTCGTCTAGAATGCGGGCATGCACTTGCGCTTTCCTCCAGAGCGGTAGCAGCAGTGTCACGCAGTCCGCCGCGTGGATCAAAGGAACTATGGTTTTCCCTCGAGTCTTTCCCACGAGTCTTTCCCACGAGGCTTTCCCAAATGGCTGTCCCACGTGCACACGTGGTGGGAGTCGATCCTCGGCTTGAACGTCAAGGCAGTGCAGGGAAAACAGGTTCCTCTGGAATGGACTGAGACATCTGGGGGACCCTTGGAATGGTGGCACGACCCTGGAGTTCCTCTCACCTTTCCTGTGGAGAGCGCCTCCTCTTGAGATGCGACGGGAACGCCGGGAATTCTTTCCCTACGAAACAGGGAAAGGATCCCTCATCTCGAGCTAGGAGGCGGAAACGTGGCTCCCCTGGATGAGTGCGGGACCCTCGTGCTTCCTCTCGAGTGGAGACGGGTATGTGGGGGAACTTCTTGAGTTGCAGCAAGGGTGTGAAGGACCCTTTGGAAGTTCCAGTGGTTAGATGTGATTAGCCTCGAGAAGCCTCAGCGGAAATGGGCCTCATCTCGCCTGGAGGGCAAAACCTCCTGGATTTTTTCGAGTTGCGACAGGTGCTCTCGACTTACGACGGGGACCTCAGGGACCCGTTCCGGTGGCCTCAGGAAAGGCCAGTCCCCATGCAAGTTCCTTGGAGGCCTCTCGGGATTCCTCTCCCGTCGATGCCAGGGCCTAAGACCTTGTGTGGAGTCGGGCCAGAACCTGAGGATTCTTCCCCAGTGGTGACATGGATCTTGGGGTACTTCTGGAGTCTCCCGACTTGAGTCAGTCCTCGTCTCGTATGCAGGCATGCACTTGCGCTTTCTTCCAGAGCGGTAGCAGCAGTGTCATGCAGTCCGCCGCCTGGATCAAAGGATCTATGGTTTTCCCTCGAGTCTTTCCCACGAGGCTTTCCCACAGGGCTGTCCCACGTGCACACGTGGTGGAAGTCGATCCTCGGCTTGAACGTCAAGGCAGTGCAGGGAAAACAGGTTCCTCTTGAATGGACTGACACATCTGGGGGACTCTTGGAATGGTGGCACGACCCTGGAGTTCCTCTCGCCTTTCCTGTGGATAGCGCCTCCTCTTGAGATGCGACGGGAATGCCGGGAATTCTTTTCCTAGGAAACAGGGAAAGGATCCCACATCTCGAGCTAGGAGGCGGACACGGGGCTCCCCTGGATGTGTGCGGGACCCTCGTGCTTCCTCTCGAGTGGAGACGGGTATGTCGGGGAACTTCTTGAGTTGCAGCAAGGGTGTGAAGGACCCTTTGGAAGTTCCAGTGGTTAGATGTGATTAGGCTCGAGAAGCCTCAGCGGAAATCGGCCTCATCTCTCCTGGAGGGCAAAACCTCCTGGATTTTCTCGAGTTGCGGCAGGTGCTCTCGACTTACGACGGGGACCTCAGGGACCCGCTCTGGTGGCCTCAAGAAAGGCCATTCCCATGCGAGTTCCTCGGGGGCCTCTCGGGATTCCTCTCCCGTCGATGCCGGGGCCTAAGACCTTGTGTGGAGTCGGGCCAGAACCTGAGGATTCCTCTCCAGTGCTGACATGGATCTTGGGGTACTTCTGGAGTCTCCCCAGGGGAGTCAGTCCTCGTCTCGAATGCGGGCATGCACTTGCGCTTTCCTCCAGAGCGGTAGCAGCAGTGTCACGCAGTCCGCCTCGTGGATCAAAGGATCTATGGTTTTCCCTCGAGTCTTTCCCACGAGGCTTTCCCACGAGGCTTTCCCACAGGGCTGTCCCACGTGCACACGTCGTGGGAGTCGATCCTCGGCTTGAACGTCAAGGCAGTGCAGGGAAAACAGGTTCCTCTGGAATGGACTGACACATCTGGGGGCTCTTGGAATGGTGGCACGACCCTGGAGTTCCTCTCGCCTTTCCTGTGGAGAACGCCTCGTCTTGAGATGCGACGGGAACCCCGGGAATTCTTTCCCAACGAAACAGGGAAAGGATCCCTCATCTCGAGCTAGCAGGCGGAAACGGGGCTCCCCTGGATGTGTGCGGGACCCTCGTGCTTCCTCTCGAGTGGAGACGGGTATGTCGGGGAACTTCTTGAGTTGCAGCAAGGGTGTGAAGGACCCTTTGGAAGTTCCAGTGGTTAGATGTGATTAGCCTCGAGAAGCCTCAGCGGAAATGGGCCTCATCTCGCCTGGAGGGCAAAACCTCCTGGATTTTCTCGAGTTGCGGCAGGTGCTCTCGACTTACGATGGGGACGTCAGGGACCCGCGCTGGTGGCCTCAGGAAAGGCCAGTCCCCATGCGAGTTCCTCGGGGGCCTCTCGGGATTCCTCATCCGTCAATGCCGGGGCCTAAGCCCTTGTGGGGAGTCGGGGCCGGAACCTGAGGATTCCTCTCCATTGCTGACATGGATCTTGGGGTACTTCTGGAGTCTCCCTAGGGGAGTCAGTGCTCGTCTCGAATGCGGGCATGCACTTGCGCTTTCCTCCAGAGCGGTAGCAGCAGTGTCACGCAGTCCGCCGCGTGGATCAAAGGATCTATGGTTTTCCCTCGAGTCTTTCCCACGAGGCTTTCCCACGAGGCTTTCCCACAGGGCTGTCCCACGTGCACACGTGGTGGGAGTCGATCCTCGGCTTGAACGTCAAGGCAGTGCAGGGAAAACAGGTTCCTCTGGAATGGACTGAGACATCTGGGGGACTCTTGGAATGGTGGCACGACCCTGGAGTTCCTCTCGCCTTTCCTGTGGAGAGCGCCTCCTCTTGAGATGCGACGGGAACGCCGGGAATTCTTTCCCTATGAAAAAGGGAAAGGATCCTTCATCTCGAGCTAGGAGGCGGAAACGGGGCTCCCCTGGATGTGTGCGGGACCCTCGTGCTTCCTCTCGAGTGGAGACGGGTATGTCGGGGAACTTCTTGAGTTGCAGCAAGGGTGTGAAGGACCCTTTGGAAGTTCCAGTGGTTAGATGTGATTAGCCTCGAGAAGCCTCAGCGGAAATGGGCCTCATCTCGCCTGGAGGGCAAAACCTCCTGGATTTTCTCGAGTTGCGGCAGGTGCTCTCGACTTTCGATGGGGACCTCAGCGACCCGCTCTGGTGGCCTCAGGAAAGGCCAGTCCCCATGCGAGTTCCTCAGGGGCCTGTCAGGATTCCTCTCCGGTCGATGCCGGGGCCTAAGACCTTGTGTGGAGTCGGGGCCGGAACCTGAGGATTCCTCTCCAGTGCTGACATGGATCTTGGGGTACTTCTGGAGTCTCCCCAGGGCAGTCAGTGCTCGTCTCGAATGCGGGCATGCACTTGCGATTTCCTCCAGAGCAGTAGCAGCAGTGTCACGCAGTCCGCCGCGTGGATCAAAGGATCTATGGTTTTCCCTCGAGTCTTTCCCACGAGACTTTCCCACGAGGCTTTCCCACAGGGCGGTCCCACGTGCACACGTGGTGGGAGTCGATCCTCGGCTTGAACGTCAAAGCAGTTCAGGGAAAACAGGTTCCTCCGGAATGGACTGACACATCTGGGGGCCTCTTGGAATGGTGGCACGACCCTGGAGTTCCTTTCGCCTTTCCTGTGGAGAGCGCCTCCTCTTGAGATGCGACGGGAACGCCGGGAATTCTTTCCCTACGAAAGAGGGAAAGGATCCCTCATCTCGAGCTAGGAGGAGGAAACGGGGCTCCCCTGGATGTGTGCGGGACCCTCGTGCTTCCTCTCGAGTGGAGACGGGTATGTCGGGGAACTTCTTGAGTTGCAGCAAGGGTGTGAAGGACCCTTTGGAAGTTCCAGTGGTTAGATGTGATTAGCCTCGAGAAGCCTCAGTGGAAATGGGCTCATCTCGCCTGGAGGGCAAAACCTCCTGGATTTTCTCGAGTTGCGGCAGGTGCTCTCGACTTACGACGGGGACCTCAGGGACCCGCTCTGGTGGCCTCAGGAAAGGCCAGTCCCCATGCGAGTTCCTCGGGGGCCTCTCGGGATTCCTCTCCCGTCGATGCCGGGGCCTAAGACCTTGTGTGGAGTCGGGGCCGGAAACTGATGATTCCTCTCCAGTGCTGACATGGATCTTGGGGTACTTCTGGAGTCTCCCCAGGGGAGTCACTGCTCGTCTCGAATGCGGGCATGCACTTGCGCTTTCCTCCAGAGCGGTAGCAGCAGTGTCACGCAGTCCGCCGCGTGGATCAAAGGATCTATGGTTTTCCCTCGAGTCTTTCCCACGAGGCTTTCCGACGAGGCTTTCCCACAGGGGGGTCCCACGTGCACAGGTTGTGGCAGTCGATCCTCGGCTTGCACGTCAAGGCAGTGCAGGGAAAACAGGTTCCTCTGGAAGGGACTGAAACATCTGGGGGACTCTTGGAATGGTGGCACGACCCTGGAGTTCCTCTAGCCTTTCTTGTGGAGAGCGCCTCCTCTTGAGATGCGACGGGAACGCCGGGAATTCTTTCCTAACGAAACAGGGAAAAGATCCCTCATCTCGAGCTAGGAGGCGGAAACGGGGCTCCCCTGGATGTGTGCGGGATCCTCGTGCTTCCTCTCGAGTGGAGACGGGTATGTCGGGAAACTTCTTGAGTTGCAGCAAGGGTGTGAAGGACCCTTTGGAAGTTCCAGTGGTTAGATGTGATTAGCCTCGAGAAGCCTCAGCGGAAATGGGCTCATCTCGCCTGGAGGGCAAAACCTCCTGGATTTTCTCGTGTTGCGGCAGGTGCTCTCGACTTACGACGGGGACCTCAGGGACCCGCTCTGGTGGCCTCAGGAAAGGCCAGTTCCCATGCGAGTTCCTCGGGGGCCTCTCGGGATTCCTCTCCCGTCGATGCCGGGGCCTAAGACCTTGTGTGGAGTCGGGGCCGGAACCTGAGGATTCCTCTCCAGTGCTGACATGGATCTTGGGGTACTTCTGGAGTCTCCCCAGGGGAGTCAGTCCTCGTCTCGAATGCGGGCATGCACTTGCGCTTTCCTCCAGAGCGGTAGCAGCAGTGTCACGCAGTCCTCCGCGTGGATCAAAGGATCTATGGTTTTCCCTCGCGTCTTTCCCACGAGGCTTTCCGACGATGCTTTCCCACAGGGCGGTCCCACGTGCACTCGTTGTGGGAGTCGATCCTCGGCTTGAACGTCAAGGCTGTGCAGGGAAAACAGGTTCCTCCGAAATGGACTGACACATCTGGGGGACTCTTGGAGTGGTGGCACGACCCTGGAGTTCCTCTAGCCTTTCTTGTGGAGAGCGCCTCCTCTTGAGATGCGACGGGAACGCCGGGAATTCTTTCGCTACGAAACAGGGAAAGGATCCCTCATCTCGAGCTAGGAGGCGGAAACGGGGCTCCCCTGGATGTGTGCGGGACCCTCGTGCTTCCTCTCGAGTGGAGACGGGTATGTCGGGGAACTTCTTCAGTTGCAGCAAGGGTCTGAAGGACCCTTTGGAATTTGCAGTGGTTAGATGTGATTAGCCTCGAGAAGCCTCAGCGGAAATGGGCCTCATCTCACCTGGAGGGCCAAACCTCCTGGATTTTCTCGAGTTGCCGCAGGTGGTCTCGACTTACGACGGTGACCTCAGGGACCCGCTCTGGTGGCCTCAGGAAAGGCCAGTCCCCATGCGAGTTCCTCGGGGGCCTCTCGGGATTCCTCTCCCGTCGATGCCGGAGCCTAAGACCTTGTGTGGAGTAGGGGCCGGAACCTGAGGATTCCTCTCCAGTGCTGACATGGATCTTGGGGTACTTCTGGAGTCTCCCCAGGGGAGTCAGTGCTCGTCTAGAATGCGGGCATGCACTTGCGCTTTCCTCCAGAGCGGTAGCAGCAGTGTCACGCAGTCCGCCGCGTGGATCAAAGGAACTATGGTTTTCCCTCGAGTCTTTCCCACGAGTCTTTCCCACGAGGCTTTCCCAAATGGCTGTCCCACGTGCACACGTGGTGGGAGTCGATCCTCGGCTTGAACGTCAAGGCAGTGCAGGGAAAACAGGTTCCTCTGGAATGGACTGACACATCTGGGGGACCCTTGGAATGGTGGCACGACCCTGGAGTTCCTCTCACCTTTCCTGTGGAGAGCGCCTCCTCTTGAGATGCGACGGGAACGCCGGGAATTCTTTCCCTACGAAACAGGGAAAGGATCCCTCATCTCGAGCTAGGAGGCGGAAACGTGGCTCCCCTGGATGAGTGCGGGACCCTCGTGCTTCCTCTCGAGTGGAGACGGGTATGTGGGGGAACTTCTTGAGTTGCAGCAAGGGTGTGAAGGACCCTTTGGAAGTTCCAGTGGTTAGATGTGATTAGCCTCGAGAAGCCTCAGCGGAAATGGGCCTCATCTCGCCTGGAGGGCAAAACCTCCTGGATTTTTTCGAGTTGCGACAGGTGCTCTCGACTTACGACGGGGACCTCAGGGACCCGTTCCGGTGGCCTCAGGAAAGGCCAGTCCCCATGCAAGTTCCTTGGAGGCCTCTCGGGATTCCTCTCCCGTCGATGCCAGGGCCTAAGACCTTGTGTGGAGTCGGGCCAGAACCTGAGGATTCTTCCCCAGTGGTGACATGGATCTTGGGGTACTTCTGGAGTCTCCCGACTTGAGTCAGTCCTCGTCTCGTATGCAGGCATGCACTTGCGCTTTCTTCCAGAGCGGTAGCAGCAGTGTCATGCAGTCCGCCGCCTGGATCAAAGGATCTATGGTTTTCCCTCGAGTCTTTCCCACGAGGCTTTCCCACAGGGCTGTCCCACGTGCACACGTGGTGGAAGTCGATCCTCGGCTTGAACGTCAAGGCAGTGCAGGGAAAACAGGTTCCTCTTGAATGGACTGACACATCTGGGGGACTCTTGGAATGGTGGCACGACCCTGGAGTTCCTCTCGCCTTTCCTGTGGATAGCGCCTCCTCTTGAGATGCGACGGGAATGCCGGGAATTCTTTTCCTAGGAAACAGGGAAAGGATCCCACATCTCGAGCTAGGAGGCGGACACGGGGCTCCCCTGGATGTGTGCGGGACCCTCGTGCTTCCTCTCGAGTGGAGACGGGTATGTCGGGGAACTTCTTGAGTTGCAGCAAGGGTGTGAAGGACCCTTTGGAAGTTCCAGTGGTTAGATGTGATTAGGCTCGAGAAGCCTCAGCGGAAATCGGCCTCATCTCTCCTGGAGGGCAAAACCTCCTGGATTTTCTCGATTTGCCGCAGGTGCTCTCGACTTACGACGGGGACCTCAGGGACCCGCTCTGGTGGCCTCAAGAAAGGCCATTCCCATGCGAGTTCCTCTGGGGCCTCTCGGGATTCCTCTCCCGTCGATGCCGGGGCCTAAGACCTTGTGTGGAGTCGGGCCAGAACCTGAGGATTCCTCTCCAGTGCTGACATGGATCTTGGGGTACTTCTGGAGTCTCCCCAGGGGAGTCAGTCCTCGTCTCGAATGCGGGCATGCACTTGCGCTTTCCTCCAGAGCGGTAGCAGCAGTGTCACGCAGTCCGCCTCGTGGATCAAAGGATCTATGGTTTTCCCTCGAGTCTTTCCCACGAGGCTTTCCCACGAGGCTTTCCCACAGGGCTGTCCCACGTGCACACGTCGTGGGAGTCGATCCTCGGCTTGAACGTCAAGGCAGTGCAGGGAAAACAGGTTCCTCTGGAATGGACTGACACATCTGGGGGCTCTTGGAATGGTGGCACGACCCTGGAGTTCCTCTCGCCTTTCCTGTGGAGAACGCCTCGTCTTGAGATGCGACGGGAACCCCGGGAATTCTTTCCCTCGAAACGGAATGGATCCCTCATCTCGAGCTAGGAGGCGGGAACGGGGCTCCCCTGGATGTGTGCGGGACCCTCGTGATTCCTCTCGAGTGGAGACGGGTATGTCGCGGAACTTCTTGAGTTGCAACAAGGGTGAGAAGGACCCTTTGGAAGTTCCAGTGGTTAGATGTCATTAGCCTCGAGAAGCCTCAGCGGAAATCGGCCTCATCTCGCCTGGAGGGCAAAACCTCCTGGATTTTCTCGAGTTGCAGCAAGTGCTCTCGACTTACGACGGGGACCTCAGGGTCCCGCTCTGGTGCCCTCAGGAAAGGCCAGTCCCCATGCGAGTTCCTCGGAGGCCTCTCGGGCTTCGTCTCCCGTCGATGCCGGGACCTAAAACCTTGTGTGGAGTCAGGGCCGGAACCTGAGGATTCCTCTCCAGTGTTGACATGGACCTTGGGGTACTTCTGGAGTCTCCCGAGGGGAGTAAGTCCTTGTCTCGAATGCGGGCATGCGCTTGCCCTTTCCTCCAGAGCAGTAGCAGCAGTGTGACGCAGTCCGCCGGGTGGATCAAAGGATCTATTGTTTTCCCTCGAGTATTTCCCACGTTGCTTTCCCACAGGGCTGTCCCACGTGCACACGTGGTGGGAGTCGATCCTCGGCTTGAACGTCATGGCAGTGCTCTGAAAACAGGTTCCTCTGGAATGGACTGACACATCTGGGGGACTCTTGGAATGGTGGCACGACCCTGGAGTTCCTCTCGCCTTTCCTGTGAAGAGCACCACCTCTTGAGATGCGACGGGAACGCCGGGAATTCTTTCCCTACCAAACAGGGAAAGGATCCCTCATCTCGAGCTAGGAGGCGGAAACGTGGCTCCCCTGGATGAGTGCGGGACCCTCGTGCTTCCTCTCGAGTGGAGACGGGTATGTCGGGGAACTTCTTGAGTTGCAGCAAGGGTGTGAAGGACCCTTTGGAAGTTCCAGTCGTTAGATGTGATTATCCTCGAAAAGCCTCAGCGGAAATGGGCCTCATCTCGCCTGGAGGGCAAAACCTCCTGGATTTTCTCGAGTTGTGGCAGGTGCTCTCGACTTACGACGGGGACCCCAGGGACCCGCTCTGGTGGCGTCAGGAAAGGCCAGTCCCCATGCGAGTTCCTCGGGGGCCTCTCGGGATTCCTCTCCCGTCGATGCCGGGGCCTAAGACCTTGTGTGGAGTCGGGGACGGAACCTGAGGATTCCTCTCCAGTGTTGACATGGATCCTGGGGTACCTCTGGGGTCTCCCCAGGGGAGTCAGTCCTCGTCTCGAATGCGGGCATGCCCTTGCGCTTTCCTCCAGAGCGGTAGCAGCAGTGTCACGCATTTCGCCGCATGGATCAAAGGATCTATGGTTTTCCCTCGAGTCTTTCCCACGAGGCTTTCCCACAGGGCTATCCCACGTGCACACGTGGTGGGAGTCGATCCTCGGCTTGAACGTCAAGGCAGTGCAGGGAAAACAGGTTCCTCTGGAATGGACTGACACATCTGGGGGACTCTTGGAATGGTGGCACGACCCTGGAGTTCCTCTCGCCTTTCCTGTGGAGAGCGCCTCCTCTTGAGATGCGACGGGAACGCCGGGTACTCTTTCCCTGCGAAACAGGAAAGGATCCCTCATCTCGAGCTAGGAGGCGGAAACGGGGCTCCCCTGGATGTGTGCGGGACCCTCGTGCTTCCTCTCGAGTGGAGACGGGTTTGTCGGGGAACTTCTTGAGTTGCAGAAAGGGTGTGAAGGACCCTTTGGAAGTTCCAGTGGTTAGATGTGATTAGCCTCGAGAAGCCTCAGCGGAAATGGGCCTCATGTCGCTTGGAGGGCAAAACCTCCTGGATTTTCTCGAGTGCGGCAGGTGCTCTCGACTTTCGACGGGGACCTCAGGTACCCGCTCTGGTGGCCTCAGGAAAGGCCAGTCCCCATGCGAGTTCCTCGGGGGCCTCTCGGGATTCCTCTCCCGTCGATGCCGGGGCCTAAGACCTTGTGTGGAGTCGGGCCAGAACCTGAGGATTCCTCTCCAGTGCTGACATGGATCTTGGGGTACTTCTGGAGTCTCCCCAGGGGAGTCAGTCCTCGTCTCGAATGCGGGCATGCACTTGCGCTTTCCTCCAGAGCGGTAGCAGCAGTGTCACGCAGTCCGCCTCGTGGATCAAAGGATCTATGGTTTTCCCTCGAGTCTTTCCCACGAGGCTTTCCCACGAGGCTTTCCCACAGGGCTGTCCCACGTGCACACGTCGTGGGAGTCGATCCTCGGCTTGAACGTCAAGGCAGTGCAGGGAAAACAGGTTCCTCTGGAATGGACTGACACATCTGGGGGCTCTTGGAATGGTGGCACGACCCTGGAGTTCCTCTCGCCTTTCCTGTGGAGAACGCCTCGTCTTGAGATGCGACGGGAACCCCGGGAATTCTTTCCCTCGAAACGGAATGGATCCCTCATCTCGAGCTAGGAGGCGGGAACGGGGCTCCCCTGGATGTGTGCGGGACCCTCGTGATTCCTCTCGAGTGGAGACGGGTATGTCGCGGAACTTCTTGAGTTGCAACAAGGGTGAGAAGGACCCTTTGGAAGTTCCAGTGGTTAGATGTCATTAGCCTCGAGAAGCCTCAGCGGAAATCGGCCTCATCTCGCCTGGAGGGCAAAACCTCCTGGATTTTCTCGAGTTGCAGCAAGTGCTCTCGACTTACGACGGGGACCTCAGGGTCCCGCTCTGGTGCCCTCAGGAAAGGCCAGTCCCCATGCGAGTTCCTCGGAGGCCTCTCGGGCTTCGTCTCCCGTCGATGCCGGGACCTAAAACCTTGTGTGGAGTCAGGGCCGGAACCTGAGGATTCCTCTCCAGTGTTGACATGGACCTTGGGGTACTTCTGGAGTCTCCCGAGGGGAGTAAGTCCTTGTCTCGAATGCGGGCATGCGCTTGCCCTTTCCTCCAGAGCAGTAGCAGCAGTGTGACGCAGTCCGCCGGGTGGATCAAAGGATCTATTGTTTTCCCTCGAGTATTTCCCACGTTGCTTTCCCACAGGGCTGTCCCACGTGCACACGTGGTGGGAGTCGATCCTCGGCTTGAACGTCATGGCAGTGCTCTGAAAACAGGTTCCTCTGGAATGGACTGACACATCTGGGGGACTCTTGGAATGGTGGCACGACCCTGGAGTTCCTCTCGCCTTTCCTGTGAAGAGCACCACCTCTTGAGATGCGACGGGAACGCCGGGAATTCTTTCCCTACCAAACAGGGAAAGGATCCCTCATCTCGAGCTAGGAGGCGGAAACGTGGCTCCCCTGGATGAGTGCGGGACCCTCGTGCTTCCTCTCGAGTGGAGACGGGTATGTCGGGGAACTTCTTGAGTTGCAGCAAGGGTGTGAAGGACCCTTTGGAAGTTCCAGTCGTTAGATGTGATTATCCTCGAAAAGCCTCAGCGGAAATGGGCCTCATCTCGCCTGGAGGGCAAAACCTCCTGGATTTTCTCGAGTTGTGGCAGGTGCTCTCGACTTACGACGGGGACCCCAGGGACCCGCTCTGGTGGCGTCAGGAAAGGCCAGTCCCCATGCGAGTTCCTCGGGGGCCTCTCGGGATTCCTCTCCCGTCGATGCCGGGGCCTAAGACCTTGTGTGGAGTCGGGGACGGAACCTGAGGATTCCTCTCCAGTGTTGACATGGATCCTGGGGTACCTCTGGGGTCTCCCCAGGGGAGTCAGTCCTCGTCTCGAATGCGGGCATGCCCTTGCGCTTTCCTCCAGAGCGGTAGCAGCAGTGTCACGCATTTCGCCGCATGGATCAAAGGATCTATGGTTTTCCCTCGAGTCTTTCCCACGAGGCTTTCCCACAGGGCTATCCCACGTGCACACGTGGTGGGAGTCGATCCTCGGCTTGAACGTCAAGGCAGTGCAGGGAAAACAGGTTCCTCTGGAATGGACTGACACATCTGGGGGACTCTTGGAATGGTGGCACGACCCTGGAGTTCCTCTCGCCTTTCCTGTGGAGAGCGCCTCCTCTTGAGATGCGACGGGAACGCCGGGTACTCTTTCCCTGCGAAACAGGAAAGGATCCCTCATCTCGAGCTAGGAGGCGGAAACGGGGCTCCCCTGGATGTGTGCGGGACCCTCGTGCTTCCTCTCGAGTGGAGACGGGTATGTCGGGGAACTTCTTGAGTTGCAGAAAGGGTGTGAAGGACCCTTTGGAAGTTCCAGTGGTTAGATGTGATTAGCCTCGAGAAGCCTCAGCGGAAATGGGCCTCATGTCGCTTGGAGGGCAAAACCTCCTGGATTTTCTCGAGTGCGGCAGGTGCTCTCGACTTACGACGGGGACCTCAGGTACCCGCTCTGGTGGCCTCAGGAAAGGCCAGTCCCCATGCGAGTTCCTCGGGGGCCTCTCGGGATTCCTCTCCCGTCAATGCCGGGGCCTAAGACCTTGTGTGGAGTAGGGGCCGGGACCTGAGGATTCCTCTCCTGTGCTGACATGGATCTTGGGGTACTTCTGGAGTCTCCCCAGGGGAGTCAGTCCTCGTCTCGAATGCGGGCATGCACTTGCTCTTTCCTCCAGAGCGGTAGCAGCAGTGTCACGCAGTCCGCCGCGTGGAGCAAAGGATCTATGGTTTTCCCTCGAGTCTTCCCACGAGGCTTTCCCACGAGGCTTTCCCACAGGGCTGTCCCACGTGCACACGTGGTGGGAGTCGATCCTAGGCTTCAACGTCAAGGCAGTGCAGGGAAAACAGGTTCCTCTGGAATGGACTGACATATCTGGGGGTCTCTTGGAATGGTGGCACGACCCTGGAGTTCCTCTCGCCTTTCCTGTGGAGAGCGCCGTCTCTTGAGTTGCGACGGGAACACCGGGAATTCTTCCCTACGAAACAGGGAAAGGATCCCTCATCTCGAGCTAGTAGGCGGAAACGGGGCTCCCCTGGATGTGTGCGGGAGACTCGTGCTTCCTCTCGAGTGGAGACGGGTATGTCGGGGAACTTCTTGACTTGCAGCAAGGGTGTGAAGGACCCTTTGGAAGTTCCAGTTGTTAGATGTGATTAGCCTCGAGAAGCCTCAGCGGAAATGGGCCAAATCTCGCCTGGAGGGCAAAACCTCCTGGATTTTCTCGAGTTGCGGCAGGTGCTCTCGACTTACGACGGGGACCTCAGGGACCCGCTCTGGTGGCCTCAGGAAAGCCCAGTCCCCATGCGAGTTCCTCTGGGGCCTCTCGGGATTCCTCTCCCGTCGATGCCGGGGGCCTAAGACCTTGTGTGGAGTCGGGGCCGGAACCTGAGGATTCCTCTCCAGTGCTGACATGGATCTTTGGGTACTTCTGAAGGCTCCCCAGGAGAGTCAGTCCTCATCTCAAATGCGGGCATGCACTTGCGCTCTCCTCCAGAGCGGCAGTAGCAGTGTCACGCAGTCCGCCGCGTGGATCAAAGGATCTATGGTTTCCCCTCGAGTGTTTCCCACGAGGCTTTCCCACGAGGCTTTCCCACAGGGCTGACCCACGTGCACACGTGGTGGGAGTCGATCCTCGGCTTGAACGTCAAGGCAGTGCAGGGAAAACAGGTTCCTCTGGAATGGTTGACACATCTGGGGGACTCTTGGAATGGTGGCACGACCCTGGAGTTCCTCTCGCCTTTCGTGTGGAGAGCTCCTCCTCTTGAGATGCGACGGGAACGCCGGGAATTCTTTCCTAACGAAACAGGGAAAAGATCCCTCATCTCGAGCTAGGAGGCGGAAACGGGGCTCCCCTGGATGTGTGCGGGACCCTCGTGCTTCCTCTCGAGTGGAGACGGGTATGTCGGGGAACTTCTTGAGTTGCAGCAAGGGTGTGAAGGACCCTTTGGAAGTTCCAGTGGTTAGAAGTGATTAGCCTCGAGAAGCCTCAGCGGAAATGGGCCTCATCTCGCCTGGAGGGCAAAACCTCCTGGATTTTCTCGAGTTGTGGCAGGTGCTCTCGACTTACGACGGGGACCCCAGGGACCCGCTCTGGTGGCGTCAGGAAAGGCCAGTCCCCATGCGAGTTCCTCGGGGGCCTCTCGGGATTCCTCTCCCGTCGATGCCGGGGCCTAAGACCTTGTGTGGAGTCGGGGACGGAACCTGAGGATTCCTCTCCAGTGTTGACATGGATCTTGGGGTACCTCTGGGGTCTCCCCAGGGGAGTCAGTCCTCGTCTCGAATGCGGGCATGCCCTTGCACTTTCCTCCAGACCGGTAGCAGCAGTGTCACGCATTCCGCCGCCTGAATCAAAGGATCTATGGTTTTCCCTCGAGTCTTTCCCACGAGGCTTTCCCACGAGGCTGTCCCACGTGCACACGTGGTGGGAGTCGATCCTTGGCTTGAACGTCAAGGCAGTGCAGGGAAAACAGGTTCCTCTGGAATGGACTGACACATCTGGGGGACTTTTGGAATGGTGGCACGACCCTGGAGTTCCTCTCGCCTTTCCTGTGGAGAGCACTTCCTCTTGAGATGCGACGGGAACGCCGGGAATTCTTTCCCTACGAAACAGGGAAAGGATCCCTCATCTGGAGCTAGGAGGCGGAAACGTGGCTCCCCTGGATGAGTGCGGGACCCTCGTGCTTCCTCTCGAGTGGAGACGGGTATGTCGGGGAACTTCTTGAGTTGCAGCAAGGGTGTGAAGGACCCTTTGGAAGTTCCAGTGGTTAGATGTGATTAGCCTCGAGAAGGCTCAGCGGAAATGGGCCTCATCTCGCCTGGAGGGCAAAACCTCCTGGAATTTCTCGAGTTGCGGCAGGTGCCTCGACTTACGACGGGAACCTCAGGGACCCGCTCTGGTGGCCTCAGGAAAGGCCAGTCCCCATGCGAGTTCCTCGGGGGCCTCTCGGGATTCCTCTCTCGTTGATGCCGGGGCCTAAGACCTTGTGTGGAGTCGGGGACGGAACCTGAGGATTCCTCTCCAGTGTTGACATGGATCTTGGGGTACCTCTGGGGTCTCCCCAGGGGAGTCAGTCCTCGTCTCGAATGCGGGCATGCCCTTGCGCTTTCCTCCAGAGCGGTAGCAGCAGTGTCACGCATTCCACCGCCTGAATCAAAGGATCTATGGTTTTCCCTCGAGTCTTTCCCACGAGGCTTTCCCACGAGGCTGTCCCACGTGCACACGTGGTGGGAGTCGATCCTTGGCTTGAACGTCAAGGCAGTGCAGGGAAAACAGGTTCCTCTGGAATGGACTGACACATCTGGGGGACTCTTGGAATGGTGGCACGACCCTGGAGTTCCTCTCGCCTTTCCTGTGGAGAGCACTTCCTCTTGAGATGCGACGGGAACGCCGGGAATTCTTTCCCTACGAAACAGGGAAAGGATCCCTCATCTGGAGCTAGGAGGCGGAAACGTGGCTCCCCTGGATGAGTGCCGGACCCTCGTGCTTCCTCTCGAGTGGAGACGGGTATGTCGGGGAACTTCTTGAGTTGCAGCAAGGGTGTGAAGGACCCTTTGGAAGTTCCAGTGGTTAGATGTGATTAGCCTCGAGAAGGCTCAGCGGAAATGGGCCTCATCTCGCCTGGAGGGCAAAACCTCCTGGAATTTCTCGAGTTGCGGCAGGTGCCTCGACTTACGACGGAAACCTCAGGGACCCGCTCTGGTGGCCTCAGGAAAGGCCAGTCCCCATGCGAGTTCCTCGGGGGCTTCTCGGGATTCCTCTCCCGTCGATGCCGGGGCCTAAGACCTTGTGTGGATTCGGGGCCGAACCTGAGGATTCCTCTCCAGTGCTGACATGGATCTTGGGGTACTTCTGGAGTCTCCCCAGGGGAGTCAGTCCTCGTCTCGAATGCGGGCATGCCCTTGCACTTTCCTCCAGAGCGGTAGCAACAGTGTCACGCATTTCGCCGCCTGGATCAAAGGATCTATGGTTTTCCCTCGAGTCTTTCCCACGAGGCTTTCCCACGAGGCTTTCCCACTGGGCTGTCCCACGTGCACACGTGGTGGGAGTCGATCCTCGGCTTGAATGTCAAGGGAGTGCAGGGAAAACAGGTTCCTCTGGAATGGACTGACACATCTGGGGGACTCTTGGAATGGTGGCACGACCCTGGAATTCCTCTCGCCTTTCCTGTGGAGAGCTCCTCCTCTTGAGATGCGACGGGAACGCAGGGAATTCTTTCCCTACAAAACAGGGAAAGGATCCCTCATCTCGAGCTAGGAGGCGGAAACGGGGCTCCCCTGGATGTGTGCGGGACCCTCGTGCTTCCTCTCGAGTGGAGACGGGTATGTCGGGGAACTTCTTGAGTTGCAGCAAGGGTGTGAAGGACCCTTTGGAAGTTCCAGTGGTTAGATGTGATTAGCCTCGAGAAGCCTCAGCGGAAATGGGCCTCATCTCGCCTCGAGCGCAAAACCTCCTGGATTTTCTCGAGTTGCGGCAGGTGCTCTCGACTTACGACGGGGACCTCAGGGACCCGCTCTGGTGGCCTCAGGAAAGGCCAGTCCCCATGCGAGTTCCTCGGGGGCCTCTCGGGACTCCTCTCCCGTCGATGCCGGGGCCTAAGACCTTGTGAGGAGTCGGGGCCGGAACCTGAGGATTCCTCTCCAGTGCTGACATGGATCTTGGGATACTTCTGGAGGCTCCCCAGGGGAGTCAGTTCTCGTCTCGAATGCGGGCATGCACTTGGGCTTTCCTCCAGAGCGGCAGCAGAAGTGTCACGCAGTCTGCCGAGTGGAGCAAACGATCTATGGTTTTCCCTCGAGTCTTTCCCACGAGGCTTTCCCACGAGGCTTTCCCACAGGGCTGTCCCACGTGCACACGTGGTGGGAGTCGATCCTCGGCTTGAACGTCAAGGCAGTGCAGGTAAAACAGGTTCCTCTGGAATGGACTGACACATCTGGGGGACTCTTGGAATGGTGGCACGACCCTGGAGTTCCTCTCGCCTTTCCTGTGGAGAGCGCCTCCTCTTGAGATGCGACGAGAACGCCGGGAACTCTTTCCCTACGAAACAGGAAATGATCCCTCATCTCGAGCTAGGAGGCGGAAACGGGGCTCCCCTGGATGTGTGCGGGACCCTCGTGCTTCCTCTCGAGTGGAGACGGGTATGTCGGGGAACTTCTTGATTTGCAGCAAGGGTGTGAAGGACCCTTTGGAAGTTCCAGTGGTTAGATGTGATTAGCCTCGAAAAGTCTCAGCGGAAATGGGCCTCATGTCGCCTGGAGGGCAAAACCTCCTGGATTTTCTCGAGTGCGGCAGGTGCTCTCGACTTACGACGGGGACCTCAGGGACCCGCTCTGGTGGCCTCAGGAAAGCCCAGTCCCCATGCGAGTTCCTCGGGGGCCTCTCGGGATTGCTCTCCCATCGATGCCGGTGCCTAAGACGTTGTGTGGAGTAGGGGCCGGGACCTGAGGATTCCTCTCCTGTGCTGACATGGATCTTGGGGTTCCTTGGAGTCTCCCCATGGGAGTCAGTCCTTGTCTCGAATACGGGCATGCATTTGCGCTTTCCTCCAGAGCGGTAGCAGCAGTGTCACGCAGTCCGCCGTGTGAAGCAAAGGATCTATGGTTTTCCCTCGAGTCTTTCCCAGGAGGCTTTCCCACGAGGCTTTCCCACAGGGCTGTCCCACGTGCACACGTGGTTGGAATCGATCGTCGGCTTGAACGTCAAGGCAGTGCAGGGAAAACAGTTTCCTCTGGAAAGGACTGACACATCTGGGGAACTCTTGGAATGGTGGCACGACCCTGGATTCCTCTCGCCTTTCCTGTGGTAATCGCCTCCTCTTGAGATGCGACGGGAACGCCGGGAATTCTTTCCCTACGAAACAGGGAAAGGATCCCTCATCTCGAGCAAGGAAGCGGAAACAGGGCTCCCCTGGATGTGTGCGGGACCATCGTGCTTGCTCTCGAGTGGAGACGGGTATGTCAGGGAATTTCTTGAGTTGCGGCAAGGGTGTGAAGGACCCTTTGGAAGTTCCAGTGGTTAGATGTGATGAGCCTCGAGAAGCCTCAGCGGAAATGGGCCTCATCTCGCCTGGAGGGCAAAACCTCCTGGATTTTCTCGAGTTGCGGCAGGTGCTCTCGACTTACGACGGGAACCTCAGGGACCCGCTCTGGTGGCCTCAGGAAAGGCCAGTCCCCATGCGAGTTCCTCGGGGGCCTCTCGGGATTCCTCTCCCGTCGATGCCGGGGCCTAAGACTTTGTGTGGAGTCGGGGTCGGAACCTCGGAATCCTCTCCAGTGCTGACATGGATGTTGGGGTACTTCTGGAGTCCCCCCAGAGGAGTCAGTCCTCGTCTCGAATGCGGGCATGCACTTGCGCTTTCCTCCAGAGCGTAGCATAGTGTCACGCAGTCCGCCGCGTGGAGCAAAGGATCTATGGTTTTCCCTCGAGTCTTTCCCACGAGGCTTTCCCACGAGGCTTTCCCACTGGGCTGTCCCACGTGCACACGTGGTGGGAGTCGATCCTCGGCTTGAACGTCGAGGCAGTGCAGGGAAAACAGGTTCCTCTGGAATGGACTGACACATCTGGGGGACTCTTGGAATGGTGGCACGACCCTGGAATACCTCTCGCCTTTCCTGTGGAGAGCTCCTCCACTTGAGATGCGACGGGAACGCAGGGAATTCTTTCCTAAAGAAACAGAGAAAAGATCCCTCATCTCGAGCTAGGAGGCGGAAACGGGGCTCCCCTGGATGTGTGCGGGACCCTCGTGCTTCCTCTCGAGTGGGGACGGGTATGTCGGGGAACTTCTTGAGTTGCAGCAAGGGTGTGAAGGACCCTTTGGAAGTTCCAGTGGTTAGATGTGATTAGCCTCGAGAAGCCTCAGCGGAAATGGGCCTCATCTCGCCTCGAGGGCAAAACCTCCTGGATTTTCTCGAGTTGCGGCAGGTGCTCTCGACTTACGACGGGGACCTCAGGGACCCGCTCTGGTGGCCTCAGGAAAGGCCAGTCCCCATGCGAGTTCCTCGGGGGCCTCTCGGGATTCCTCTCCCGTCGATGCCGGGGCCTAAGACCTTGTGTGGAGTCGGGGCCGGAACCTGAGGATTCCTCTCCAGAGCTGACATGGATCGTGGGGTACTTCTGGAGTCTCCCCAGGTGAGTCAGTCCTCTTCTCGAATGCGGACATGCACTTGCGCTTTCCTCCAGACCGGTAGCAGCAGTGTCACGCAGTCCGCCGCGTGGAGCAAAGGATCTATGGTTTTCCCTCGAGTCTTTCCCACGAGGCTTTCCCAGGAGGCTTTCCAACAGGGCTGTGCCACGTGCACACGTGGTGGGAGTCGATCCTCGGCTTGAACGTCAAGGCAGTGCAGGGAAAACAGGTTCCTCTGTAATGGACTGACAAATCGAGGGGACTCTTGGAATGGGGCACGACCCTGGAGTTCCGCTCGCCTTTCCTTTGGAGAGCGCCTCCTCTTGAGATGCGATGGGAACGCCGGGAATTATTTCCCTACGAAACAGGGAAAGGATCCCTTATCTCGAGTTAGGAAGCGGAAACGGGGATCCCCTGGATGTGTGCGGGACCCTCGTGCCTCCTCTCGAGTGGAGACGGGTATGTCGGGGAAATTCTTGAGTTGCAGCAAGGGTGTGAAGGACCCTTTGGAAATTCCAGTGGTTAGATGTGATTAGCCTCGAGAAGCCTCAGTGGAAATGGGCCTCATCTCGCCTGGAGGGCAAAACCTCCTGGATTTTCTCGAGTTGCGGCAGGTGTTCTCGACTTACGACGGGGACCTCAGGGACCCGCTCTGGTGGCCTCAGGAAAGGCGAGTCCCCATGCGAGTTCCTCGGGGGCCTCTCGGGATTCCTCTCCCATCGATGCCGGGGCCTAAGACCTTTTGTGGAGTCGGGGTGGGAACCTAGGATTCCTCTCCAGTGCTGACATGGATCTTGGGGTTCCTTGGAGTCTCCCCAGGGGAGTCAGTCCTTGTCTCGAATACCGGCATGCACTTGCGCTTTCCTCCAGAGCGGTAGTAGCAGTGTCACGCAGTCCGCCGTGTGGAGCAAAGGATCTATGGTTTTCCCTCGAGTCTTTCCCACGAGGCTTTCCCACGAGGCTTTCCCACAGGTCTGTCCCACGTGCACACGTGGTGGGAGTCGATCCTCGGCTTGAATGTCAAGGCAGTGCAGGGAAAACAGGTTCCTCTGGAATGGACTGACACATCTGGGGGACTCTTGGAATGGTGGCACGACCCTGGAGTTCCTCTCGCCTTTCCTGTGGAGAGCGCCTCCTCTTGAGATGCGATGGGAACGCCGGGAATTCTTTCCCTTCGAAACAGGGAAAGGATCCCTCATCTCGAGCTAGGAGGCGGAAACGGGGCTCCCCTGGATGTGTGCGGGACCCTCGTGCTTCCTCTCGAGTGGAGACGGGTATGTCGGGGAACTTCTTGAGTTGCAGCAAGGGTGTGAAGGACCCTTTGGAAGTTCCAGTGGTTAGATGTGATGAGCCTCGAGAAGCCTCAGCGGAAATGGGCCTCATCTCGCCTGGAGGGCAAAACCTCCTGGATTTTCTCGAGTTGCGGCAGGTGCTCTCGACTTACGACGGGGACCTCAGGGACCCGCTCTGGTGGCCTCAGGAAAGGCCAGTCCCCATGCTAGTTCCTCGGGGGCCTCTCGGGATTCCTCTCCCATCGATGCCGGGGCCTAAGACCTTGTGTGGAGTCGGGACCTGAACCTGAGGATTCCTCTCCAGTGCTGACATGCATCTTGGGGTATTTCTGGAGTCTCCCCCGGGGAGTCAGTCCTCGTCTCGAATGCGGGCATGCACTTGCGCTTTCCTCCAGAGCAGTAGCAGCAGTGTCACGCAGTCCGCCGCGTAGAGCAAAGGATCTATGGTTTTCCCTCGAGTCTTTCCCACGAGGCTTTCCCACGAGGCTTTCCCACAGGGCTGTCCCACGTGCACACGTGGTGGGAGTCGATCCTCGGCATGAACGTCAAGGCAGTGCAGGGAAAACAGGTTCCTCTGGAATGGACTGACACATCTGGTGGACTCTTGGAACGGTGGCACTACCCTGGAGTTCCTCTCGCCTTTCCTGTGGAGAGCGCCTCCTCTTGAGATGCGACGGAAACGCCAGGAATTTTTTCCCTACGAAACAGGGAAAGGATCCCTCATCTCGAGCTAGGAGGCGGAAACGGGACTCCCCTGGATGTGTGCTGGACCCCCGTGCTTCGTCTCGAGTGGAGACTTGTATGTCGGGGAACTTCTTGAGTTGCAGCAAGGGTGTGAAGGACCCTTTGGAAGTTCCAGTGGTTAGATGTGATTAGCCTCGAGAAGCCTCAGCGGAAATTGGCCTCATCTCGCCTGGATGGCAAAACCTCCTGGATTTTCTTGAGTTGCGGCAGAAGCTCTCGACTTACGACTGGGCCTTCAGGGATACGCTCCGGTGGCCTCAGGAAAGGCCAGTCCCCATGCGAGTTCCTCGGGGGCCTCTCGGGATTCCTCTCCCGTCGATGCCGGGGCCTAAGACCTTGTGTGGAGTAGGGTCCGGAACCTGAGGATTCCACTCCAGAGCTGACATGGATCTTGGGATACTTCTGGAGTCTCCCCAGGGGAGTCAGTCCTCGTCTCGAATGCGGGCATGCACTTGCGCTTTCCTCCAGAGCGGTAGCAGCAGTGTCACGCAGTCCGCCGCGTGGATCAAAGGATCTATGGTTTTCCCTCGAGTCTTTCCCACGAGGCTTTCCGACGAGGCTTTCCAACAGGGCGGTCCCACGTGCACACGTGGTGGGAGTCGATCCTCGGCTTGAACGTCAAGGCAGTGCAGGGAAAACAGGTTCCTCTGCAATGGACTGACACATCTGGGGGACTCTTGGAATGGTGGCACGACACTGGAGGTCCTCTCGCCTTTCGTGTGGAGAGCGCCTCCTCTTGAGATGCGACGGGAACGCCGGGAATTGTTTCCCTAAGAAACAGGGAAAGGATTCCTCATCTCGAGCTAAGAGGCGGAAACGGGGCTCCCCTGGATGTGTGCGGGACCCTCGTGCTTCCTCTCGAGTGGAGACGGGTATGTCGGGGAACTTCTTGAGTTGCAGCAAGGGTGTGAAGGACCCTTTGGAAGTTCCAGTGGTTAGATGTGATTAACCTCGAGAAGCCTCAGCGGAAATGGGCCTCATCTCGCCTGGAGGGCAAAACCTCCTGGATTTTCTCGAGTTGTGGCAGGTGCTCTCGACTTACGACGGGGACCTCAGGGACCCGCTCTGGTGGCCTCAGGAAAGGCCAGTCCCCATGCGAGTTCCTCGGGGGCCTGTCGGGATTCCTCTCCCGTCGATGCCGGGTCCTAAGACCTTTTGTGGAGTCGGGGCCGGAACCTGAGGATTCCTCTCCAGTGCTGACATGGATCTTGGGGTACTTCTGGAGTCTCTCCAGGGGAGTCAGTGCTCGTCTAGAATGCGGGCATGCACTTGCGCTTTCTTCCCAGCGGTAGCAGCAGTGTCACGCAGTCCGCCGCGTGGGTCAAAGGATCTATGTCTTTCCCTCGAGTTTTTCCCACGAAGCTTTCCCACAGGGCTGTCCCACGTGCACACGTGTTGGGAGTCGATCCTCGGCTTGAACGTCGAGACAGTGCAGGGAAAACAGGTTCCTCTGGAATGGACTGACACATCTGGGGTCTCATGGAATGGTGGCATGACCCGGAAGTTCCTCTCGCCTTTCCTGTGGAGAGCGCCTCCTCTTGAGATGCGACGGGAACGCCGGGAATTCTTTCCCTACGAAACAGGGAAAGGATCCCTCATCTCGAGCTAGGAGGCGGAAACGGTGCTCCCCTGGATGTGTGTGGTACCCTCGTGCTTCCTCTCGAGCGGAGACGTGTATGTCGGGGAACTTCTTGAGTTGCAGCAAGGGTGTGAAGGACCCTTTGGAAGTTCCAGTGGTTAGATGTGATTAGCCTCGAGAAGCCTCAGCGGAAATGGGCCTCATCTCGCCTGGAGGGCAAAACCTCCTGGATTTTCTCGAGTTGCGGCAGGTGCTCTCGACTTACGACGGGGACTTCAGGGACCCGCTCTGGTGGCCTCAGGAAAGGCCAGTCCCCATGCGAGTTCCTCGGGGGCCTCTCGGGATTCCTGTCCCTTCGTTGCCGGGGCCTAAGACCTTGTGTGGAGTAGGGTCCGGAACCTGAGGATTCCTCTCCAGTGCTGACATGGATCTAGGGGTACTCTGGAGTCTCCCCAGGGGAGTCAGTCCTCGTCTCGAATGCGGGCATGCACTTGCGCTTTCCTCCAGAGCGGTAGCAGCAGTGTCACCCAGTCCGCCGCGTGGATCAAAGGATCTATGGTTTTCCCTCGAGTCTTTCCCACGAGGCTTTCCTACGAGGCATTCCCACAGGGTGGTCTCACGTGCACACGTGGTGGGAGTCGATCCTGGGCTTGAACGTCAAGGCAGTGCAGGGAAAACAGGTTCCTCTGGAATGGACTGACACATCTGGGGGACTCTTGGAATGGTGGCACGACCCTGGAGTTCCTCTCGCCTTTCCTGTGGAGAGCGCCTCCTCTTGAGATGCGACGGGAACGCCGGGAATTCTTTCCCTAGGAAACAGGGAAAGGATCCCTCATCTCGAGCTAGGAGGCGGAAACGGGGCTCCCCTGGATGTGTGCGGGACCCTCGTGATTCCTCTTGAGTGGAGACGGGTATGTCGGGGAACTTCTTGAGTTGCAGCAAGGGTGTTAAGGACCCTTTGGAAGTTCCAGTGGTTAGATGTGATTAGCCTCGAGAAGCCTCAGTGGAAATGGGCCTCATCTCGCCTGGAGGGCAAAACCTCCTGGAATTTCTCGAGTTGTGGCAGGTGCTTTCGACTTACGACGGGGACCTCAGGGACCCGCTCTGGTGGCCTCCGGAAAGGCCAGTCCCCATGGGAGTTCCTCGGGGGCCTCACGGGATTCCTATCCCGTCGATGCCGGGGCCTAAGACCTAGTGTGGAGTAGGGGCCGGAACCTGAGGATTCCTCTCCAGTGCTGACATGGATCTTGGGGTACTTCTGGAGTCTCCCCAGGGGAGTCAGTGCTCGTCTCGAATGCGGGGATGCACTTGCGCTTTCCTCCAGAGCGGTAGCAGCAGTGTCACGCAGTCCGCCGCGTGGATCAAAGGATCTATGGTTTTCACTCGAGTCTTTCCCACGAGGCTTTCCGACGAGGCTTTCCCACAGGGCGGTCCCACGTGCACACGTGGTGGGAGTCGATCCTCGGCTTGAACGTCAAGGCAGCGCAGGGAAAACAGGTTCCTCTGGAATGGACTGACACATCTGGGGGACTCTTGGAATGGTGGCACGACCCTGGAGTTCCTCTCGCCTTTCCTGTGGAGAGCGCCTCCTCTTGAGATGCGACGGGAACGCCGGGAATTCTTTCCCTACGAAACAGGGAAAGGATCCCTCATCTCGAGCTAGGAGGCGGAAACGGGGCTCCCCTGGATGTGTGCGGGACCCTCGTGCTTCCTCTCGAGTGGAGACGGGTATGTCGGGGAACTTCTTGAGTTGCAGCAAGGGTGTGAAGGACCCATTGGAAGTTCCAGTGGTTAGATGTGATTAGCCTCGAGATGCCTCAGCGGAAATGGGCCTCATCTCGCCTGGAGGGCAAAACCTCCTGGATTTTCTCGAGTTGCGGCAGGTGCTCTCGACTTACGGCGGGGACCTCAGGGACCCGCTTTGGTGGCCTCAGGAAAGGACAGTCCCCATGCGAGTTCCTCGGGGGGCTCTCGGGATTCCTCTCCCGTCGATGCCGAGGCCTAAGACCTTGTGTGAAGTCGGGGCCGGAACCTGAGGATTCCTCTCCAGTGCTGACATGGATCGTGGGGTACTTCTGGAGTCTCCCCAGGGGAGTCAGTGCTCGTCTCGAATGCGGGCATGCACTTGCGCTTTCCTCCAGAGCGGTAGCAGCAGTGTCACGCAGTCTGCCGCGTGGATCAAAGGATCTATGATTTTCCCTCGAGTCTTTCCCACGAGGCTTTCCGACGAGGCTTTCCCACAGGGCTGTCCCACGTGCACACGTGGTGGGAGTCGATCCTCGGCTTGAACGTGAAGGCAGTGAAGGGAAAACAGGTTCCTGTGGAATGGACTGACACATCTGGGGGACTCTTGGAATGGTGGCACGACCCTGGAGTTCCTCTCGCCTTTCCTGTGGAGAGCGCCTCCTCTTGAGATGCGACGGGAACGCCGGGAATTCTTTCCCTACGAAACAGGGAAAGGATCCCTCATCTCGAGCTAGGAGGCGGAAACGGGGCTCCCCTGGATGTGTGCGGGACCCTCGTGCTTCCTCTCGAGTGGAGACGGGTATGTCGGGGAACTTCTTGAGTTGCAGCAAGGGTGTGAAGGACCCATTGGAAGTTCCAGTGGTTAGATGTGATTAGCCTCGAGATGCCTCAGCGGAAATGGGCCTCATCTCGCCTGGAGGGCAAAACCTCCTGGATTTTCTCGAGTTGCGGCAGGTGCTCTCGACTTACGGCGGGGACCTCAGGGACCCGCTTTGGTGGCCTCAGGAATGGACAGTCCCCATGCGAGTTGCTCGGGGGGCTCTCGGGATTCCTCTCCCGTCGATGCCGAGGCCTAAGACCTTGTGTGGAGTCGGGGCCGTAACCTGAGGATTCCTCTCCAGTGCTGACATGGATCTTGGGGTACTTCTGGAGTCTCCCCCGGGGAGTCAGTCCTCGTCTCGAATGCGGGCATGCACTTGCGCTTTCCTCCGGAGCAGTAGCAGCAGTGTCACGCAGTCCGCCGCGTGGATTAAAGGATCTATGGTTTTCCCTCGAGTCTTTCCACGAGGCTTGCCCACGAGGCTTTCCCACAGGGCTGTCCCACGTGCACACGTGGTGGGAGTCGATCCTCGGATTGAACGACAAGGCAGTGCAGGGAAAACAGGTTCCTCTGGAATGGACTGACACATCTGGGGGACTCTTGGAATGGTGGCACCACCCTGGAGTTCCTCTCACCTTTCCTGTGGAGAGCGCCTCCTCTTGAGATGCGACGGGAACGCCGGGAAATCTTTCCCTACGAAACAGGGAAAGGATCCCTCATCTCGAGCTTGGAGGCGGAAACGTGGCTCCCCTGGATGTGTGTGGGACCCTCGTGCTTCCTCTCGAGTGGAGACGGGTATGTCGGGGAACTTCTTGAGTTGCAGCAAGGTTGTGAAGGACCCTTTGGAAGTTCCAGTGGTTAGATGTGATTAGCCTCGAGAAGCCTCAGCGGAAATGGGCCTCATCTCGCCTGGAGGGCAAAACCTCCTGGATTATCTCGAGTTGCGACAGGTGCTCTCGACTTACGACGGGGACATCAGGGACCCGTTCCCGTGGCGTCAGGAAAGGCCAGTCCCCATGCGAGTTCCTCGGGGGCCTCTCGGGATTCCTCTCCCGTCGATGCCAGGGCCTAAGACCTTGTGTGGAGTCGGGCCGGAACCTGAGGATTCCTCTCCAGTGCTGACATGGATCTTGGGGTACTTCTGGAGTCTCCCCAGGGGAGTCAGTCCTCGTCTCGTATGCACACATTCACTTGCGCTTTCCTCCAGAGCGATAGCAGCAGTGTCACGCAGTCCGCCGCCTGGATCAAAGGATCTATGGTTTTCCCTCGAGTCTTTCACACGAGGCTTTCCCACAGGGCTCTCCCACGTTCACACGTGGTGGGAGTCGATCCTCGGCTTGAATGTCAAGGCAGTGCAGGGAAAACAGGTTCCTCTGGTATGGACTGACACATCTGGGGGACTCTTGGAATGGTGGCACGACCCTGGAGTTCCTCTCGCCTTTCCTGTGGAGAGCGCCTCCTCTTGAGATGTGACGGGAACGCCGGGAATTCTCTCCCTACGAAACAGGGAAAGGATCCATCATCTCGAGCTAGAAGACGGAAACGGGGCTCCCCTGGATGTGTGCGGGACCCTCGTGCTTCCTCTCGAGTGGAGACGGGTATGTCGGTGAACTTCTTAAGTTGCAGCAAGGGTGTGAAGGACCCTTTGGAAGTTCCAGTGGTTAGATGTGATTAGCCTCGAGAATCCTCAGCGGAAATGGGCCTCATCTCGCCTAGAGGGCAAAACCTCCTGGATTTTCTCGAGTTGCGGCAGGTGCTCTCGACTTACAACGGGGACCTCAGGGACCCGCTCTGGTGGCGTCAGGAAAGGCCAGTCCCCATGCGAGTTCCTCGGGGGCCTCTCGGGATTCCTCTCCCGTCGATGCCAGGGCCTAAGACCTTGTGTGGAGTCGGGGACGGAGCCTAAGGATTCCACTCCAGTGCTGACATGGATCTTGGGGTACTTCTGGAGTCTCCCCAGGGGAGTCAGTCCTCGTCTCGAATGCGGGCATGCACTTGCGCTTTCCTCCAGAGCGGTAGCAGCAGTGTCACGCAGTCCGCCGCGTGGATCAAAGGATCTATGGTTTTCCCTCGAGTCTTTCCCACGAGGCTTTCCCACAGGGCTGTCCCACGTGCACACGTGGTGGGAGTCGATCTTCGGCTTGAACGTCAAGGCAGTGCAGGGAAAACAGGTTCCTCTGGAATGGACTGACACATCTGGGGGACTCTTGGAATGGTGGCACGACCCTGGAGTTCCTCTCGCCTTTCCTGTGGAGAGCGCCTCCTCTTGAGATGCGATGGGAACGCCGGGAATTATTTCCCTAGGAACCAGGGAAAGGATCCCTCATCTCGAGCTAGGAGGCGGAAACGGGGCTCCCCTGGATGTGTGCGGGACCCTCGTGCTTCCTCTCGAGTGGAGACGGGTATGTCGGGGAACTTCTTGAGTTGCAGCAAGGGTGTGAAGGACCCTTTGGAAGTTCCAGTGTTTAGATGTGATTAGCCTCGAGAAGCCTCAGCCGAAATGGGCCTCATCTCGCCTGGAGGGCAAAACCTCCTGGATTTTCTCGAGTTGCGGCAGGTGCTCTCGACTCACGACGGGGACCTCAGGGAACCGCTCTGGTGGCCTCAGGACCGGCCAGTCCCCATGCGAGTTCCTCGGGGGCCTCTCGGGATTCCTCTCCCATCGATGCCGGGGCCTAAGACCATGTGTGGAGTCGGGGCTGGAACCTGAGGATTCCTCTCCAGTGCTGACATGGATCTTGGGGTGCTTCTGGAGTCTCCCCAGGGGAGTCAGTCCTCGTCTCGAATGCGGGCATGCCCTTGTGCTTTCCTCCACAGCGGTAGCAGCAGTGTCACGCATTCCGCCTCGTGGATCAAAGGATCTATAGTTTTCCCTCGAGTCTTTCCCACGAGGCTTTCCCACAGGGCTGTCCCACGTGCACACGTGGTGGGAGTCGATCCTCGGCTTGAACGTCAAGGCAGTGCAGGGAAAACAGGTTCCTCTGGAATGGACTGACACATCTGGGGGACTCTTGGAATGGTGGCACGACCCTGGAGTTTCTCTCGCCTTTCCTGTGGAGAGCGCCTCCTCTTGAGATGCGACGGGAACGCCGGGAATTCTTTCCCTACGAAACAGGGAAAGGATCCCTCATCTCGAGCTAGGAGGCGGAAACGGGGCTCCCCTGGATGTGTGCGAGACACTCGTGCTTCCTCTCGAGTGGAGACGGGTATGTCGGGGAACTTCTTGAGTTGCAACAAGGGTGTGAAGGACCCTTTGGAAGTTCCAGTGGTTAGATGTGATTAGCCTCGAGAAGCCTCAGCGGAAATGGGCCTCATCTCGCCTGGAGGGCAAAACCTCCTGGATTTTCTCATGTTGCGGCAGGTGCTCTCGACTTACGACGGGGACCTCAGGGACCCGCTCTGGTGGCCTCAGGAATGGCCAGTCCCCATGCGAGTTCCTCGGGGGCCTCTCGGGATTCCTTTCCCGTCGATGCCGGGGCCTAAGACCTTGTGTGGAGTCGGGGCCGGAACCTGAGGATTCCTCTCCAGTGCTGACATGGATCGTGGGGTACTTCTGGAGTCTCCCCAGGGGAGTCAGTGCTCGTCTCGAATGCAGTCAGGCACTTGCGCTTTCCTCCAGAGCGGTAGCAGCAGTGTCACGCAGTCCGCCGCGTGGATCAAAGGATCTATGGTTTTCCCTCGAGTCTTTCCTACGAGGCTTTCCCACGAGGCTTTCCCACAGGGCTGTCCCACGTGCACACGTGGTGGGAGTCGATCCTCGGCTTGAACGTCGAGGCAGTGCAGGGAAAACAGGTTCCTCTGGAATGGACTGACACATCTGGGGGACTCTTGGAATGGTGGCACGACCCTGGAGTTCCTCTCGCCTTTCCTGTGGAGAGCGCCTCCTCTTGAGATGCGACGGCAACGCCGGGAATTCTTTCCCTACGAAACAGGGAAAGGGTCCCTCATCTCGAGCTAGGAGGCGGAAACGGGGCTCCCCTGGATGTGTGCGGGACCCTCGTGCTTCCTCTCGAGTGGAGACGGGTATGTCGGGGAAATTCTTGAGTTGCAGCAAGATTGTGAAGGACCCTTTGGAAGTTCCAGTGGTTAGATGTGATTAGCCTCGAGAAGCCTCAGCGGAAATGGGCCTCATCTCGCCTGGAGGGCAAAACCTCCTGGATTTTCTCGAGTTGCGGCTGGTGCTCTCGACTTACGACGGGGACCTCAGGGACCCGCTCTGGTGGCCTCAGGAAAGGCCAGTCCCCATGCGAGTTCCTCGGTGGCCTCTCGGGATTCCTCTCCCGTCAATGCCGGGGCCTAAGACCTTGTGTGGAGTCGGGGCCGGAACCTGAGGATTCCTCTCCAGTGCTGACATGGATCTAGGGGTACTTCTGGAGTCTCCCCAGGGGAGTCAGTGCTCGTCTCGAATGCGGGCATGCACTTGCGCTTTCCTCCAGAGCGGTAGCAGCAGTGTCACGCAGTCCGCCGCGTGGATCAAAGGATCTATGGTTTTCCCTCGAGTCTTTCTCACGAGGCTTTCCCACGAGGCTTTCCCACAGGGCTGTCCCACGTGCACACGTGGTGGGAGTCGATCCTCGGCTTGAACATCGAGGCAGTGCAGGGAAAACAGGTTCCTCTGGAATGGACTGACACATCTGGGGGACTCTTGGAATGGTGGCACGACCCTGGAGTTCCTCTCGCCTTTCCTGTGGAGAGCGCCTCCTCTTGAGATGCGACGGGAACGCCGTTAATTCTTTCCCTACGAAACAGGGAAAGGATCCCTCATCTCGAGCTAGGAGGCGGAAACGGGGCTCCCCTGGATGTGTGCGGGACACTCGTGCTTCCTCTCGAGTGGAGACGTGTATGTCGGGGAACTTCTTGAGTTGCAGCAAGGGTGTGAAGGACCCTTTGGAAGTTCCAGTGGTTAGATGTGATTAGCCTCGAGAAGCCTCAGCGGAAATGGGCCTCATCTCGCCTGGAGGGCAAAACCTCCTGGATTTTATCGAGTTGCGGAAGGTGCTCTCGACTTACGACGGGGACCTCAGGGACCCGCTCTGGCGGCCTCAGGAAAGGCCAGTCCCCATGCGAGTTCCTTGGGGGCCTCTCGGGATTCCTCTCCCGTCGATGCCGGGGCCTAAGACGTTGTGTGGAGTGGGGCCGGAACCTGAAGATTCCTCTCCAGTGCTGACATTGATCTTGGGGTACTTCTGGAGTCTCCCCAGGGGAGTCAGAACTCGTCTCGAATGAGGGCATGCAATTGTGCTTTCCTCCAAAGCGGTAGCAGCAGTGTCACGCAGTCCAAAGCGTGGATCAAAGGTTCTATGGTTTTCCCTCGAGTCTTTCCCACGAGGCTTTCCCACGAGGCTTTCCCACAGGGCTGTCCCACGTGCACACGTGGAGGGAGTCGATCCTCGGCTTGAACGTCAAGGCAGTGCAGGGAAAACAGGTTCCTCTGGAATGGACTGACACATCTGGGGGACTCTTGGAATGGTGGCACGACCCTGGAGTTCCTCTCGCCTTTCCTGTGGAGAGCCCCTCCTCTTGAGATGCGACGGGAACGCCGGGAATTCTCTCCCTACGAAACAGGGAAAGGATCCCACATCTCGATCTAGGAGGCGGAAACGGGGCTCCCCTGGATGTGTGCGGGACCCTCGTGCTTCCTCTCGAGCGGAGATGGGTATGTCGGGGAACTTCTTGAGTTGCAGCAAGGGTGTGAAGGACCCTTTGGAAGTTCCAGTGGTTAGATGTGATTAGCCTCGAGAAGCCTCAGCGGAAATGGGCCTCATCTCGCCTGGAGGGCAAAACCTCCTGGATTTTCTCGAGTTGCGGCAGGTGCTCTCGACTTAAGACGGGGACCTCAGGGAACCGCTCTGGTGCCCTCAGGCAAGGCCAGTCCCCATGCGAGTTTCTCGGGGGCCTCTCGGGATTCCTATCCCGTCGATGCCGGGGCCTAAGACCTTGTGTGGAGTCGGGGCCGGAACCTGAGGATTCCTCTCCAGTGCTGACATGGATCTTGGGGGAACTTCTGGAGTCTCCCCAGGGGAGTCAGTGCTCGTCTCGAATGCAGTCATGCACTTGCGTTTTCCTCCAGAGCGGTAGCAGCAGTGTCACGCAGTCCGCCGCCTGGATCAAAGGATCTATGGTTTTCCCTCGAGTCTTTCCTACGAGGCTTTCCCACGAGGCTTTCCCACAGGGCTGTCCCACGTGCACACGTGGTGGGAGTCGATCCTCGGCTTGAACGTCAAGGCAGTGCAGGGAAAACAGGTTCCTCAGGAATGGACTGACCCATCTGGGGGATCTTGGAATGGTGGCACGACCCTGGAGTTCCTCTCGCCCTTCCTGTGGAGAGCGCCTCCTCTTGAGGTGAGAGGGGAACGCGGGGAATTCTATCCGGACAAAGCAGCGAAATTTCCCTCATCTCGAGGTACGAGGTGGAACCTGGGCTCCTCTGGATGTGGATGGGATCCTCGTGCTTCCTCTAGTGCGGAGACGGGTATGTCAGGCAACTTCTTGAGATGCACCAAGGATGTGAAGGACCTATTGGAAGTTCCAGAGGCTAGACGTGATTAGCCTGGAGAAGCCTCATCGGAAATGGGCCTCATCTCGCCTGGAGGGAAAAACCTCCTGGATTTTCTCGAGTTGCGGCAGGTGCTCTAGTCTTACGACGGGGACCTAAGGGACCCGCTCTGGTGGCCTCAGGACTGGCCAGTCCCCATTCCAGTGGCACGGGAGCCTCTCGGGATTCCTCTCCCGTCGATGCCGGGGCCTAAGACCTTGTGTGGAGTCGGGCCCGGAACCTGAGGATTTCTCTCCAGTGCTGACATGGATCTTGGGGTACGTCTGGAGTCTCCCCAGGGGAGTAAGTCCTCGTCTCGAATGGGGGCATGCACGTGCACTTTTCTCCAGAGCTGTATCAGAAGTGTCATGCTTCCCATCGCTCGGATCAAGGGATCAGTGTCTTTCCCTCGAGGCTTTCCCACGAGGCTTTCCCACAGGGATGTCCCACGTGCCACCGTGGTGGGAGTCGATCCTCTGCGTGAAAGTCGAGGCAGTGCAGAGAAAACAGGTTCCTCTAGAATGGACTGAGACATCAAGGGGACTCTTGGAATGGTGGCACGACGTTGGAGTTCCTCTCGTCTATCCTGTGGAGAGCGCCTCCTCTGAGGTGCGACGGGAACGCCGGGAATTCTTTCCCGACCAAACAGGAAAAGGATCCCTCATCTCGAGTTATGAGGCGGAAACGGGGCTCCTCTGGATGTGTGTGGGACCCTCGTGCTTCCTCTAGAGTGGAGACAGGGATATCGGGAACTTCTTGAGTTCCAGCAAAGGTGTGAAGGACCTTTTGGAAGTTCCAGGGGTTAGATATGATTAGCCTTCAGAAGCCTCAGCGGAAATGGGCCTCATCTCGCCTGGAGGGCTAAACCTCCTGGATTTTCTCGAGTTGCGGCAGGTGCTCTCAACTTACTGCGGGAACCTCAGGGACCCGCTCTGGTGGCCTCAGGAAAGGCCAGTCCCCATGTGAGTTGCTCGCGGGCCTCTGGGGATTCCTCTCCCTTCGATGCCGGGGCCTAAGACCCTCAGTGGAAATGGGCCTCATCTCTCCTGGAGGGCAAAACCTCCTGGATTCTGTCGAGTTGCGGCAGGTGCTCTCAACTTCCGACGGGGACCTCATGGACCCGCTCTGGTTGCCTCAGGAAAGGCCAGTCCCTATGCGAGTTGCACGGGGGCCTCTCAGGATCCCTTTCCCTTCGAAGCCGGGGCCTAAGACCTTGTGTGGAGTCGGGGCCAGAACCTCAGGATTCCTCTCCAGTGCTGACATGAATCTTGGGGTACTTCTGGAGTATCCCCAGGGGAGTAAGTCCTCGTCTCGAATGGGGGCATGCACGTGAGCTTTCCTCCAGAGCGGTAGCAGCAGTGTCACACTGTCCGCCGCGAGGATCAAAGGATCTATGGTTTTCCCTCGAGTCTTTCCCAAGAGGCTTTCCCACGAGGCTTTCACACAGGGCTGTCCCACGTGCACACGTGGTGGGAAACGATCCTTGGCATGAACGTCGAGGCAGTGCAGGGAAAACAGGTTCCTCTGGAATGGACTGACACATTTGGGGGACTCTTGAAATGGTGGCACGACCCTGGAGTTCCTCTCGCCTTTCCTGTGGAGAGCGCCTCCTGTTGAGATGCGACGGGAACGCCGGGAATTCTTTCCCTACGAAACAGGGAAAGGATCACTCATCTCAAGCTAGGAGACGGAAACGGGGCTCCCCTGGATGTGTGCGTGACCCTCGTGCTTCCTCCCGAGTGGAAACGTGTATCTCGGGGAACTTCTTGAGTTGCAGCAAGGGTGTGAAGGACCCTTTGGAAGTTCCAGTGGTTAGATGTGATTAGCCTCGAGAAGCCTCAGCGGAAATGGGCCTCATCTCGCCTGGAGGGCAAAACCACCTGGATTTTCTCGAGTTGCGGCAGGTGCTCTCGACTTATGACGGGGACCTCAGGGACCCTCTCTGGTGGCCTCAGGAAAGGCCAATCCCCATGCGACATCCTCGGGGGCCTATCGGGATTCCTCTCCCGTCGATGCTGGGGCCTAAGACCTTGTGTGGATTCGGAGCCGGACCCTGAGGATTCCTCTCGAGTGCTGACATGGATCTTGGGGTACTTCTGGAGTCTCCCCCGGGGAGTCAGTCCTCGTCTCGAATGCGGGCATGCACATGCGCTTTCCTCCAGAGCGGTAGCAGCAGTGTCACGCATTCCGCCGAGTGTACCAAGGGATCTATTGCTTTCCCTCCAGGCTTTCCCACGAGGCTTTCCCACGAGGCTTTCCCACAGGGCTGTCCCTCGTGCACACGTGGTAGGAGTCAATCCTCGGCTTGAACGTCAAGGCAGTGCAGGGAAAACAGGTCCTCTGGAATGGACTGATACATCTGAGGGACTCATGGAATGGTGGCACGACCCTGGAGTTCTTCTCGCCTTTCCTGTGGAGAGCGCCCCCTCCTGAGATGCGCCGGGATCGCGGGGAATTCTTTCCCTACGAAACAGGGAAAGGATCCTTCATCTCCAGCTTGGAGGCGGAAATGGGGCTCCCCTGGATGTGTGCGGGACCCTCGTGCTTCCTCTGGAGTGGAGACGGGTATGTCGGGGAACTTCTTGAGTTGCAGCAAGGGTGTGAAGGACCCTTTGGAAGTTTCAGTGGTTAGATGTGATTAGCCTCGAGAAGCCTCAGCGGAAATGGGCCTCATCTCGCCTGGAGGGCAAAACCTCCTGGATTTTCTCGTGTTGCGGCAGGTGCTCTCGACTTACGAAAGGGACTTCAGGGACCCGCTCTGGTGGCCTCAGGAAAGGCCAGTCCCCATGCGAGTTGCTCTGGGGCCTCTCGGGATTCCTCTCCCGTCGATGCCGGGGCCTAAGACCTTGTGTGGAGTCGGGGCCAGAACCTGAGGATTCCTCTCCAGTGCTGACATGGATCTTGGGGTACTTCTGGAGTCTCCCCAGGGGAGTCAGTCCTCGTCTCGAATGCGGGCATGCACTTGCGCTTACCTCCAGAGCGGTAGCAGCAGTGTCACGCAGTCCGCCGCCTGGATCAAAGGATCTATGATTTTCCCTCGAGTCTTTCCCACGAGGCTTTCCCACAGGGCTGTCCCACGTACACACGTGGTGGGAGTCGATCCTTGGCTTGAACGTCAAGGAAGTGCAGGGAAAACAGTTTCCTCTGGAATGGACTGACACATCTGAGGGACTCTTAGAATGGTGGCACGACCCTGGAGTTCCTCTCTCCTTTCCTGTGGAGAGCGCCTCCTTTTGAGATGCGCCGGGAACGCCGGGAATTCTTTCCCTAAGAAACAGGGAAAGGTTCCCTCATCTCGAGCTAGGAGGCGGAAACGGGGCTCCTCTGGATGTGTGCGGGACCCTCGTGCTTCCTCTAGAGTGGAGACGGGGATATCGGGGAACTTCTTGAGTTCCAGCAAGGGTGTGAAGGACCTTTTGGAAGTTCTAGGGGTTAGATGTGATTAGCCTTCAGAAGCCTCAGCGGAAATGGGCCTCATCTCGCCTGGAGGGCAAAACCTTCTGGATTTTCTCCTGTTGCGGCAGGTGCTCTCGACTTATGGCGGGAACCTCAGGGACCCGCTCTGGTGGCCTCACAAAGGCCAGTCCCCATGCGAGTTGCTCGGGGGCCTCTCGGGATTCCTCTCCCTTCGATGCCGGGGCCTAAGACCTTGTGTGGAGTCGGGGCCGGAACCTGAGTATTCCTCTCCTATGCTGACATGGATCTTGGGGTACTTCTGGAGTCTCCCCAGGGGAGTAAGTCCTCATCTCGAATGGGAACATGCACCTGCGCTTTCCTCCAGAGCTGTAGCAGCAGTGTCACGCTTTCCATCGCCTGGATCAAGGGATCTGTGGCTTTCACTCCAGGCTTTCCCACGAGGCTTTCCCACGAGGCTTCCCCACAGGGATCCCACGTGCCACCTTGGTTTGAGTCCATCCTTGGCGTGAAAGTCGAGGCAGTGCAGGGAAAACAGGTTCTTCTGAAATGGACTGAAATATTTGGGGGACTCTTGGAATGGCGGCACGATGCTGGAGTTCCTCTCGCCTTTGCTGTGGAGAGCGCCTCCTCTTGAAATGCGACAGGAACGCCCAGAATTCTTTCCCGACCAAGCAGGGAAAATATCCCTCATCTTGAGCACTGAGGAAGAAACGGGGCTCCTCTGAATGTGGGTGGGACCCTCGTGCTTCCTCTAGAGTGGAGACGGGGATATTGGGGAACTTCTTGAGTTTCAGCAAGGGTGTGAAGGACCTTTTGGAATTTCCAGAGGCTAGACGTGATTAGCCTGGAGAAGCCTCAGTGGAAATGGGCCTCATCTCGCCAGGAGGGAAAAACCTCCTGGATTTTCTCGAGTTGCAGCAGGTGCTCTCTTCTTACGACGGTGACCTAAGGGACCCGCTCTGGTGGCCTCAGGACTGGCCAGTCCCCATTCCAGTGGCTCGCGAGCCTCTCGGGATTCCTCTCCCGTCGATGCCAGGCCTAAGACCTTGTGTGGAGTCAGGGCCGGATCGTGAGGATTCCTCTCCAGTGCTGACATGGAACTTTGCATACTTCTGGAGTCTCCCCAGGGGAGTCAGTCCTCATCTCGAATGCGGGCATGCACTTGCGCTTTCCTCCAGAGCGGTAGCAGCAGTGTCAAGCATTTCGCCACGAGGATCAAGGGATTTATGGCTTTCCCTCGAGGCTTTCCCACGAGGCTTTCCCACAGGGCAGTCCCACGTGCACACGTGGTGGGAGTCGATCCTCGGCTTGAACGTCGAGGCAGTGCTGGGAAAACAGGTTCCTCTGGAATGGACTGACACATCTGGGGGACTCTTGGAATGGTGGCACGACCCTGGAGTTCCTCTCGCCTTTACTGTGGAGAGCGCCTCCCTTTGAGATGCGACGGGAAGGCCGGGAATTCTTTCCCTACGAAACAGGGAAAGGATCCCTCATCTCGAGCTAGGAGGCGGAAACGGGGCTCCCCTGGATGTGTGCGGGACCCTCGTGCTTCCTCTCGAGTGGAGACGGGTATGTCGGGGAACTTCTTGAGTTGCAGCAAGGGTGTCAAGGACCCTTTGGAAGTTCCAGAGCTTAGGTGTGATTAGCCTTGAGAAGCCTCAGCGGAAATGGTCCTCATCTCGCCTGGAGGGCAAATCGTAATGGATTTTATCGAGTTGCGGCAGGTGCTCTCGACATACGACGGGGACCTCTGGGACCCGCTCTGGTGGCTCAGGAAAGGCCAGTCCCCATGCGAGTTGCACGTGGGCCTCTCGGAATACCTCTCCCTTCGATCCCAGGGCCTAATACCTTGTGTGGAGGCGGGGCCGGAACCTGAGGATTCCTCTCCAGTGCTGACATGGGTCTTGGGGTAATTCTGGAGCCTCCCCAGGGGAGTAAGTCCTCGTCTCAAATGGGGGCATGCACGTGCGCTTTCCTCCAAAGCAGTAGCAGCAGTGTCATGCTTTCCATCACCTGGAACAAGGGATCTGTGGCTTTCCCTCGAGGCTTTCCCACGAGGCTTTCCCACAGGGCTGTCCCACGTGCCACTGTGGTGGGAGTCAATCCTCGGTGTGAAAGTCAAGGCAGTGCAGGGAAAACAGGTTCCTCTGGAATGGACTGAGTCTTCTGGGGGACTCTTGGATGGTGACACGACGCTGGATTTCCTCTCGCCTTTCCTGTGGAGAGCACCTCCTCTTGAGGTGAGAGTGGAACGCTGGGAATTCTTTCCCCACAAAGCAGCGAAATGTCCCTCATCTCGAGCTGCGAGGCGGAAACGGGTCTCCCCTGGATGTGGCCGGGACCCTTGTGCTTCCTCTAGAGTGGAGACGGGTATGTCAGGCAACTTCTTGAGTTACAGCAATGGTGTGAAGGAACTTTTGGAAGTTCCAGAGGTTAGGTTTGATTAGCTTCGAGAAGCCTCAGCGGAAATGGTCTCTTCTTGCCTGGAGGGCAAAACCTCCTGGATTTTTTCGAGTTGTGGCAGGTGCTCTCAATTTACGACGGGCACCTCAGGGACTCGCTCTGGTGGGCTCAGGCAATGCCAGTTCCCATGCGAGTTGCTCGGGTGCCTCTCCGGATTCCTCTCCCTTCGATGCCGGAGCCTGAGACCTTGTGTGGAGTCGGGGCGGAACATGACGATTCCTCTTCAGTGCTGACATGGATCTTGGGGGAACTTCTGGAGTCTCCCCAGGGGAGTAAGTCCTCATCTCGAGAGATGGCATGCACTTGCGCTTTCCTCCAGAACGGTAGCAGCATTGTCAGGATCCAGGTGCATGGATCATGGGATCTGTGGCTTTCAGGCGAGGTTTTCCAACGAGGATTTTCCACGAGGCTTTCCCACAGGGCTGTCCTACGTGCCACTGTGGTGGGAGTCGATCCTCAGCGTGAAAGTCAAGGCAGTGCAGGGAAAACAGGTTCCTCTGGAATGGACGAAGACATCTGGGGGACTCTTGGAATGGTCGCACGACACTGACGTTCTTCTCTCCTTTCCTGTGGAGAGCATCTCCTCTTGAGATGCGACGGGAATGCCCAGAATTCTTTCCCGACCAAGCAGGGAAAGGATCCCTCATCTCGAGCTACGAGGCGGAAACGGGGCTCCTCTGGATGTGGCCAGGACCCTCGTGCTTCCTCCCTAGTGTAAACGGTTATGTCAGGGAACTTCGTGAGTTGAAGCAAGGGTGTGAAGGACCTTTTTGAAGTTCCAAAGGTTAGGTGTCATTAGCTTCGAGAAGCCTCAGCGGAAATGGGCATCACCTCGCCTGGAGGGCAAAACTTCCTGGATTTTCTCCAGTTGCGGCAGGTGCTCTCGACTTACGACGGGGACCTCAGGGACCCTCTCTGGTGGCCTCAGGAAAGGCCAGTCCCTATGCGAGTTGCTCAGGGCTTCTCGGGATTCCTGTACCGTCGATGTCGGGACTCAAGACCTTGTGTGGAGTTGGGGCCGGAACCTGAGGATTCCTCCCCAGTGCTGACATGGATCTTTGGGTACTTATGGAGTCTCCCCAGGGGAGTCAGTCATTGTCTCCAGAGGGGGCATGCACGTGCGCTATCCTCCAGAGCGTTAGCAGCAGTGTCACGCTTCCCCTCGCCTGGATCAAGGGATCTGTGGCTTTCCCTCGAGGCTTTCCCACGAGGCTTTCCCACGAGGCTTTCCCAAATGGCTGTCCCACGTGGCACCGTGGTGTGAGTCGATCCTCGGCGTGTAAGTCGAGTCAGTGCAGGGAAAACAGGTTCCTCTGGAATGGACTGAGACATCTGGGGGTCTCTGGGAATGGTTGCACGACGCTGAAGTTGTCGCCTTTCCTGTGGAGTGCACCTCCTCCTGAGATGTGAGGCGAATGCCCAGAATTCTTTCCCGAACAAGCAGCGAAAGGATCCCTCATCTCGAGCAACGAGGCGGAAACGGGGCTCCTCTGGATATGGGCGGGCCCCTCGTGCTTCCTCTCGAGTGTAGTCGGGTATGTCGGGGAACTTCTTGAGTTGCAGCAAGGGTGTCAATGATCCTTTGGACTTTCCAGGGTTAGATGTGATTATCCTCGAGACGCCTCAGCGGAAATGGGCCTCATCTATCCTGGAGGTGAGAACGTCCTGGATTTTCTCAAGTTGTGGCAGGTGCTCTCGTCTTATGACGGTGACGAAAGGGACCGACTCTGGTGGCCTCAGGACAGGTCAGTCCCCATTCGAGTTCCTCCGGGGCTTCTGGGAATGCCTCTCCCTTTGATGCCGGGGCTTAAGACCTTGTGTGGAGTCGGGCCCGGAACATGAGGTTTCCTCTCCAGTGTTGAAATGGATCTTGGGGCACTTCTGGAGTCTCCCCAGGGGAGTGAGTCCTCGTCTCGAGAGGGGGCATGCACGTTCGCTTTCCTTCTGACCTGTAGCAGCAGTGTCACGCTTCCCGTCTCGTGGATCAAGGGATCTGTGTCTTTCCCTCGAGGCATTCCCACGAGGCTTTCCCACAGGGCTGCTTCACGTACCACCGTGGTGGGTGTCCATCCTCGGCGAGAAAGTCGAGGCAGTGCAGGGAAAACAGGTTCCTCTGGAATGGACTGAGACATCCGGGGGACTCAGGAATGGTGGCGCAACGCTGGAGTTCCTCTCGCCTTTCCTGTGTAGAGCGCCTCCTCTTGAGAAGCGACGGGAACTCCGGGAATTCCTTCCGACCAAGCAAGGAAAGGATCCCTCATCTCGAGCTACGAGGCGAAAACGGGGCTCGTCTGGATGTGGGCGGGACCCTCGTGATTCCTCAAGAGTGGAGACGGGTATGTCGGGGAACTTCTTGAGTTGCAGCAAGGGTGTGAATGACCTTTTGGAAGTTCCAGAGCTTAGATTTGATTAGCCTTGAGAAGCCTCAGCGGAAATGTGCCTCATCTCGCCTGCAGGGCAAAACCTCGTGGATTTTCTCGAGTTTTGGCAGGTGCTCTCGACTTACGACGGGTCCTCAGGGACCCGCACTGGTGGCCTCACGAAAGGCCAGTCCCCATGCAAGTTGCTCGCGGGCCTCTCGGGATTCCTCTCCCTTCGATGCCGGGGCCTAAGACCTTGTGTGGAATCGTGGCCTGAACCTGAGGATTCCTCTCCAGTGCTGACATGGAACTTGGGGTATTCTGGAGTCTCCCCAGGGGAGTGAGTCCTCATCTCGAGAGGGGGCATGCACGTGCGCTTTCCTACTGAGCTGTAGCAGCAGTGTCACACTTCCCATCGCGTCAATCATGGGATCTGTGGCTTTCCTTCGAGATTTTCCCACGAGGCTTTCCGACGACGCTCTCCCACAGGGCTGTCCCACGAGTCACCGTGGTGTCAGTCGATCCTCGGCAAGTAAGTCGAGAAAGCGCAGGCAAACAGATTCCTCTGGAATGGACTGAGACATCTGGGGGACTTTGGGAATGGTGGAACGACCCTGGAGTTCCTCTCGCCTTTTCTGTGGAGAGCGCCTCCTCTTGAAATGCGAAGGGAATGCAGGGAATTCTTTCCTGACCAAGCAGGGAAAGGATCCTTTATCTCGAACTACGAGGCGGAAACGGGGCTCCTCTGGATGTGTGCGGGACCCTTGTGCTTCCTCTCGAGTGGAGACGCGAATGTCGGGGAACTTCTTGAGTTGCAGCAAGGGTGTGAAGGAACCTTTGGAAGTTCCAGAGGTTAGATGTGATTAGCCTGAGTCGCCTCAGCGGCATTGGGCCTCATCTCGCCTGGAGGGCAAAACCTCCTGGATTTTCTCGAGTTGCAGCAGGTGCTCTCTACTTATGACAGGGACCTCAGGGACCCGTTCTGGTGGCCTCAGGAAAGGCCAGTCCCCATGTGAGTTGGTCCCGGGCCTTTCGGGATTCCTCTCCCTTGGATGCTGGAGCCTAAGACCTTGTGTGGAGTCGGGCCCGGAACCTGAGGATTCCTCTCGTGCTGACATGGATCTTGGGGTACTTCTGGAGTCTCCCCAGGGAAGTAAGTCCTCGTCTCGAGAGGGGGCATGCACGTGCGCTTTCCTCCCGAGCTGTAGTAGCAGTGTCACACTTCCCGTCGTGTCAATCATGGGATCTGTGGCTTTCCCTCGAGGCTTTCCCACGAGGCTTTCCCACAGGGCTGTTTCACGTGCCACCCTGGTGTGAGTCGATCCTCGGCGTGAAAGTCGAGGCAGTGCAGGGAAAGGAGGTTCCTCTGGAATGGACTGGGCCATCTGGGGGACTCTGGGAATGGTGGCACGACCCTGGAGTTCCTCTCGCCTTTCCTGTGGAGAGCGCCTGCTCTTGAGATGCGACGGGAACGCCGGGAATTCTTTCCCGACCAAGCAGGGAAAGGATACCTCACCTGGAGCCACGAGGTGGAAACGGGGCTCCTCTGGATGTGGGCCGAACCTCGTGCTTTCTTTCGACTGGAGACGGGTATGTCGGGGAACTTCTTGAGTTGCAGTAAGGGTGTCAAGGACCCTTTGGAAGTTCCAGAGGTTAGATGTGATTAGCCTCGAGACGCCTCAGACAAAATGGGCCACATCTCGCATGGAGGGGGGAACCTCCTGGTTTTCTCGAGTTGCGGCTTGTGCTCTCGCCTCACGACGGGACCTCATGGACCCGCTATGTTGGCCTCAGGAAAAGTCATTCCCCATGCGAGTTGCTCGGTGGCCTCTCAGGATTCGTCGCCCGTCGATGCCGGCGCCTAAGACCTTGTGTGGAGTCGGGGCCGGAACCTGAGGATTCCTCTCCAGTGCTGACATGGATCTTGGGGTACTTCTGGAGTATGCCCAGGGGAGTCAGTCCTCGTCTCGAATGCGGGCATGCACTTGCGCTTTCCTCCAGAGCGGTAGCAGCAGTGTCACGCAGTCCGCCCTGTGGATCAAAGGATCTATGGTTTTCCCTCGAGTCTTTCCCACGAGGCTTTCCCACGAGGCTTTCCCACAGGGCTGTCCCACGTGCACACGTGGTGGGAGTGGATCCTCGGCTTGAACGTCAAGGCAGTGCAGGGAAAACAGGTTCCTCTGGAATGGACTGACACATCTGGGGGACTCTTGGAATGGTGGCACGACCCTGGAGTTCCTCTCGCCTTTCCTGTGGAGAGCGCCTCCTCTTGAGATGCGACGGGAACGCCTGGAATTCTTTCCCTAGGAAACAGGGAAAGGATCCCTCATCTCCAGCTAGGAGGCGGAAACGGGGCTGCGCTGGATGTGTCCGGGACCTTCGTGCATCCTCTCGAGTGGAAACGGCTCTGTCGGGGAATTTCTTGAGTTGCAGTAAGGGTGTGAAGGACCCTTTGGAAGTTCCAGTGGTTAGTTGTGATTAGCCTCGAGAAGCCTCAGCGGAAATGGGCCTCATTTCGCCTGGAGGGCAAAACCTCCTGGATTTTCTCGAGTTGTGGCAGGTGCTCTCTACTTACGACGGGGTCCTCAGGGACCCGCTCTGGTGGCCTCAGGAAAGGCCAGTCCCCATGCGAGTTCCTCGGGGGCCTCTCGGGATTCCTCTCCCGTCGATGCCGGGGCCTAAGACCTTGTGTGGAGTCGGGGCCGGAAACTGAGGATTCCTCTCCAATGTTGCCATGGATCTTGGGGTACTTCTGGAGTCTCCCCAGGGGAGTCAGTTCTCGTCTCGAATGCGGGCATGCACTTGCGCTTTCCTCAAGAGCGGTAGCAGCAGTGTCACCCAGTCCGCCACGTGGATCAAAGGATCTATGGTTTTCCCTCGAGTCTTTCCCACGAGGCTTTCCCACAGGGCTGTCCCACGTGCACACGTGGTGGGAGTCGATCCTCGGCTTGAACGTCAAGGCAGTGCAGGGAAAACAGGTTCCTCTGGAATGGACTGACACATCTGGGTGACTCTTGGAATGGTGGCATGACCCTGGAGTTCCTCTCGCCTTTCCTGTGGAGAGCGCCTCCTCTTGAGGTGAGAGGGGAACGCGGGGAATTCTATCCGGACAAAGCAGCGAAATTTCCCTCATCTCGAGGTACGAGGTGGAAACTGGGCTCCTCTGGATGTGGATGGGATCCTCGTGCTTCCTCTAGTGTGGAGACGGGTATGTCAGGCAACTTCTTGAGTTGCACCAAGGGTGTGAAGGACCTATTGGAAGTTCCAGAGGCTAGACGTGATTAGCCTGGAGAAGCCACATCGGAAATGGGCCTCATCTCGCCTGGAGGGAAAAACCTCCTGGATTTTCTCGAGTTGCGGCAGGTGCTCTCGTCTTACGACGGGGACCTAAGGGACCCGCTCTGGTGGACTCAGGACTGGCCAGTCCCCATTCCAGTGGCTCGGGAGCCTCTCGGGATTCCTCTCCCGTCGATGCCGGGGCCTAAGACCTTGTGTGGAGTCGGGCCCGGAACCTGAGGATTTCTCTCCAGTGCTGACATGGATCTTGGGGTACGTCTGGAGTCTCCCCAGGGGAGTAAGTCCTCGTCTCGAATGGGGGCATGCACGTGCACTTTTCTCCAGAGCTGTAGCAGAAGTGTCACGTTTCCCATCGCTTGGATCAAGGGATCAGTGTCTTTCCCTCGAGGCTTTCCCACGAGGCTTTCCCACAGGGATGTCCCACGTGCCACCGTGGTGGGAGTCGATCCTCGGCGTGAAAGTCGAGGCAGTGCAGAGAAAACAGGTTCCTCTAGAATGGACTGAGACATCAAGGGGACTCTTGGAATGGTGGCACGACGTTGGAGTTCCTCTCGTCTTTCCTGTGGAGAGCGCCTCCTCTGAGGTGCGACGGGAACGCCGGGAATTCTTTCCCGACCAAACAGGAAAAGGATCCCTCATCTCGAGTTATGAGGCGAAACGGGGCTCCTGTGGATGTTTGCGGGACCCTCGTGCTTCCTCCAGAGTGGAGACAGGGATATCGGGGAACTTCTTGAGTTCCAGCAAGGGTGTGAAGGACCTTTTGGAAGTTCCAGGGGTTAGATATGATTAGCCTTCAGAAGCCTCAGCGGAAATGGGCCTCATCTCGCCTGGAGGGCAAAACCTCCTGAATTTTCTCGAGTTGCGGCAGGTGCTCTCAACTTACTGCGGGAACCTCAGGGACCCGCTCTGGTGGCCTCAGGAAAGGCCAGTACCCATGCGAGTTGCTCGCGGGCCTCTGGGGATTCCTCTCCCTTCGATGCCGGGGCCTAAGACCCTCAGTGGAAATGGGCCTCATCTCTCCTGGAGGGCAAAACCTCCTGGATTCTGTCGAGTTGCGGCAGGTGCTCTCAACTTCCGACGGGGACCTCATGGACCCGCTCTGGTTGCCTCAGGAAAGGCCAGTCCCTATGCGAGTTGCACGGGGGCCTCTCAGGATTCCTTTCCCTTCGAAGCCGAGGCCTAAGACCTTGTGTGGAGTCGGGGCCGGAACCTCAGGATTCCTCTCCAGTGCTGACATGAATCTTGGGGTACTTCTGGAGTTTCCCAGGGGAGTAAATCCTCGTCTCGAATGGGGGCATGCACGTGAGCTTTCCTCCAGAGCGGTAGCAGCAGTGTCACGCTTCCAATCGCCTGGATCAAGGGATCTGTGGCTTCCCCTCGAGGCTTTCCCACCAGGCTTTCCCACAGGGCTGTCCCACGTGCCAGCGTGGTGGGAGTCGATCCTCGGCGTGAAAGCCGAGGTAGTGCAGGGCAAACAGGTTCCTCTGGAATGGACTGAGACATCTGGGGGACTCTTGGAATGGTGGCACGACGCTGGACTTCCTCTCGCCTTTCCTGTGGAGAGCGCCTCCTCTTGAGGTGAGAGGGGAACGCCGGTAATTCGTTCCGGAAAAAGCAGCAAAATGTCCCTCATCTCGAGCTACGAGGCGGAAACGGGGCTCCTCTGGATGTGGATGGGATCCTCGTGCTTCCTCTAGAGTGGAGACGGGTATGTCAGGCAACTTCTTGAGTTGCAGCAAGGGTGTGAAGGACCTTTTGGAAGTTCCAGAGGCTAGACGTGATTAGCCTGGAGAAGCCTCAGTGGAAATGGGCCTCATCTCGCCAGGAGGGAAAAACCTCCTGGATTTTCTCGAGTTGCGGCAGGTGCTCTCGTCTTACGACGGTGACCTAAGGGACACTCTCTGGTGGCCTCAGGACTGGCCAGTTCCCATTTCAGTGGCTCGCGAGCCTCTCGGGATTCCTCTCCCGTCGATGCCAGGCCTGAGACCTTGTGTGGAGTCAGGGCCGGATCCTGAGGATTCCTCTCCAGTGCTGACATGGAACTTTGCATATTTCTGGAGTCTCCCCAGGGGAGTCAGTCCTCATCTCGAATGCGGGCATGCACTTGCGCTTTCCTCCAGAGCGGTAGCAGCAGTGTCAAGCATTTCACCACGAGGATCAAGGGATTTATGGCTTTCCCTCGAGGCTTTCCCACGAGGCTTTCCCACAGGGCTGTCCCACGTGCACACGTGCTGGGAGTCGATCCTCGGCTTGAACGTCAACGCAGTGCAGGGAAAACAGGTTCCTCTGGAATGGACTGACACATCTGGGGGACTCTTGGAACGGTGGCACGACCCTGGAGTTCCTCTCGCCTTTCCTGTTGAGAGCGCCTCCTCTTGAGATGCGACGGGAACGCCGGGAATTATTTCCCTACGAAACAGGGAAAGGATCCCTCATCTCGAGCTAGGAGGCGGAAATGGGGCTCACCTGGATGTGTGCGGCACCCTCGTGCTTCCTCTCGAGTGGAGACGGGTAGGTCGGGGAACTTCTTGAGTTGCAGCAAGGGTGTGAAGGACCCTTTGGAACTTCCAGTGGTTAGATGTGATTAGCCTCGAGAAGCCTCAGCGGAAATGGGCCTCATCTCGCCTGGAGGGCAAAACCTCCTGGATTTTCTCGAGTTGCCGCAGGTGCTCTCGACTTACGACGGGGACTTCAGGGACCCGCTCTGGTGGCCTCAGTAAAGGCCAGTCCCCAAGCGAGTTCCTCGGGGGCCTCTCGGGATTCCTCTCCCGTCGATGCCGGGGCCTAAGACCTTGTGTGGAGTCGGGGCCGGAACCTGAGGATTCCGCTCCAGTGCTGACATGGATCTTGGGGTACTTCTGGAGTCTCCCCAGGGCAGTCAGTCCTCGTCTCGAATGCGGGCATGCACTTGAATTCTCCTCCAAGCGGTAGCAGCAGTGTGACGCAGTCCGCCGCGTGGATCAAGAGATCTATGGCTTTCCCTCGAGGCTTTCCCACGAGGCTTTCCAACAGGGCTGTCCCACGTGCCACCGTGGTGGGAGTCGATACTCGGCTTGAACGTCGAGGCAGTGCAGGGAAAACAGGTTCCTCTGGAATGGACTGACACATCTGGGGGACTCTTGGAATGGTGGCACGACCCTGGAGTTCCTCTCGCCTTTCCTGTGGAGAGCACCTCCTCTTGAGATGCGACGGGAACGCTGGTAATTCTTTCCCGACGAAAGAGGGAAAGGATCCCTGATCTCGAGCTAGGAGGCGGAAACGGGGCTCCCCTGGATGTGTGCGGACCCTCGTGATTCCTCTCGAGTGGAGACGGGCATGTCGGGGAACTTCTTGAGTTGCAGCAAGGGTGTGAAGGACCCTTTGGAAGTTCCAGTGGTTAGATGTGATTAGCCTCCAGAAGCCTCAGCGGAAATGGGCCTCATCTCGCCTGGAGGGCAAAACCTCCTGGATTTTCTTGAGTTGCGGCAGGTGCTCTCGACTTAACACGGGGACCTCAGGGACCCGCTCTGGTGGCCTCAGGAAAGGCCAGTCGCCATGCGAGTTCCTCGGGGGCCTCTCGGGATTCCCCTCCCGTCGATGCTGGAGCCTAAGACCTTGTGTGGAGTCGGGGCCGGAACCTGAGGATTCCTCTCCAGTGCTGACATGGATCTTGAGGTACTTCTGGAGTCTCCCCAGGGGAGTCAGTCCTCGTCTCGAATGCGGGCATGCACTTGAACTTTCCTCCAAGCGGTAGCAGCAGTGTGACGCAGTCTGCCGCGTGGATCAAGGGATTTATGGCTTTCCCTCGAGGCTTTCCCACGAGGCTTTCCCACAGGGCTGTCCCACGTGCACACGTGGTGGGAGTCGATCCTCGGCTTGAACGTCGAGGCAGTGCAGGGAAAACAGGTTCCTCTGGAATGGACTGAGACATCTGGGGGACTCTTGGAATGGTGGCACGACCCTGGAGTTCCTCTAGCCTTTCCTGTGTAGAGCGCCTCCTCTTGAGATGCTACGGGAACGCCGGGAGTTCTTTCCCTACGAAAGAGTGAAAGGATCCCTCATCTCGAGCTAGGAGGCGGAAAAGGAGCTCGCCTGGATGTGTGCGGGACCCTCGTGCTTCCTCTCGAGTGGAGACGGGTATGTCGGGGAACTTCTTGAGTTGCAGCAAGGGTGTGAAGGACCCTTTGGATGTTCCAGTGGTTAGATGTGATTAGCCTCGAGAAGCCTCAGCGGAAATGGGTCTCATCTCGCCTGGAGGGAAAAACCTCCTGGATTTTCTCGAGTTGCGGCAGGTGCTCTCGACTTAACACGGGGACCTCAGGGACCCGCTCTGGTGGCCTCAGGAAAGGCCAGTCCCCATGCTACTTCCTCGGAAGCCTCTCGGAATTCCTCTCCTGTCGATGCCGGGGCCTAAGACCTTGTGTGGAGTTGGGGCCGGAACCTGAGGATTCCTCTCCAGTGCTGACATGGATCTTGCGGTACTTCTGGAGTCTCCCCAGGGGAGTCAGTCCTCGTCTCGAATGCGGGCATGCACCTGCGCTTTCCTCCAGAGCGGTAGCAGCAGTGTCACGCAGTCCGCCGCGTGGATCAAAGGATCTATGGTTTTCCCTCGAGTCTTTCCCACGAGGCTTTCCCACAGGGCTGTCCCACGTGCACACGTGGTGGGAGTCGGCAGTGCAGGGAAAACAGGTTCCTCTGGAATGGACTGACACATCTGGGGGACTCTTGGAATGGTGGCACGACCCTGGACTTCCTCTCGCCTTTCCTGTGGAGAGCGCCTCCTCTTGAGATGCGACGGGAACGCCGGGAATTCTTTCCCTACGAAACAGGGAAAGGATCCCTCATCTCGAGCTAGGAGGCGGAAACGGGGCTCCCCTGGATGTGTGCGGGACCATCGTGCTTCCTCTCGAGTGGAGACGGGTATGTCGGGGAACTTCTTGAGTTGCAGCAAGGGTGTGAAGGACCCTTTGGAAGTTCCAGTGGTTAGATGTGATTAGCCTCGAGATGACTCAGCGGAAATGGGCCTCATCTCGCCAGGAGGGCAAAACCTCCTGGATTTTCTCGAGTTGCGGCAGGTGCTCTCGACTTACGACGGGGACCTCAGGGACCCGCTCTGGTGGCCTCAAGAAAGGCCATTCCCATGCGAGTTCCTCGGGGGCCTCTCGGGATTCCTCTCCCGTCGATGCCGGGGCCTAAGACCTTGGTGGAGTCGGGGCCGGAACCTGAGGATTCCTCTCCAGTGCTGACATGGATCTTGGGGTACTTCTGGAGTCTCCCCAGGGGAGTCAGTCCTCGTGTCGAATGCGGGCATGCCCTTGCGCTTTCCTCCAGAGCGGTAGCAGCAGTGTCACGCAGTCCGCCGCCTGGATCAAAGGATCTATGGTTTTACCTCGAGTCTTTCCCACGAGGCTTTCCCACGAGGCTTTCCCACAGGGCTGTCCCACGTGCACACGTGGTGGGAGTGGATCCTCGGCTTGAACGTCAAGGCAGTGCAGGGAAAACAGGTTCCTCTGGAATGGACTGACACATCTGGGGGACTCTTGGAATGGTGGCACGACCCTGGAGTTCCTCTCGCCTTTCCTGTGGAGAGCGCCTCCTCTTGAGATGCGACGGGAACGCCGGGAATTCTTTCCCTAAGAAACAGGGAAAGGATCCCTCATCTCGAGCTAGGAGGCGGAAACGGGGCTCCCCTGGATGTGTGCGGGACCCTCGTGCTTCCTCTCGAGTGGAGACGGGTATGTCGGGGAACTTCTTGAGTTGCAGCAAGGGTGTGAAGGACCCTTTTGAAGTTCCAGTGGTTAGATGTGTTTAGCCTCGAGAAGCCTCAGCGGAAATGGGCCTCATCTCGCCTGGAGGGCAAAACCTCCTGGATTTTCTCGAGTTGCGGCAGGTGCTCTCGACTTACGACGGGGACCTCAGGGACCCGCTCTGGTGGCCTCAAGAAAGGCCATTCCCATGCGAGTTCCTCGGGGGCCTCTCGGGATTCCTCTCCCGTCGATGCCGGGGCCTAAGACCTTGTATGGAGTCGGGGCCGGAATCTGAGGATTCCACTCCAGTGATGACATGGATCTTAGGGTATTTCTGGAGTCTCCCCAGGGGAGTCAGTCCTCGTCTCGAATGCGGGCATGCACTTGCGCTTTCCTCCAGAGCGGTAGCAGCAGTGTGACGCCGTCCGCCGCCTGGATCAAAGGATCTACGGTTTTCCCTCGAGTCTTTCCCACGAGGCTTTCCCACGAAGCTTTCCCACAAGGCTGTCTCAGGTGCACACGTGGTGGGAGTCGATCCTCGGCTTGAACGTCAAGGCAGTGCAGGGAAAACAGGTTCCTCTGGAATGGACTGAGACATCTGGGGGACTCTTGGAATGGTGGCACGACCCTGGAGTTCCTATCGCCTTTTCTGTGGAGAGCGCCTTCTCTTGAGATGCTACGGGAATGCCGGGAATTCTTTCCCTATGAAAGAGGGAAAGGATCCCTCATCTCGAGCTAGGAGGTGGAAACGGGGTTCCCCTGGATGTGTGCGGGACCCTCGTGCTTCCTCTCGAGTGGAGACGGGTATGTCGGGGAAATTCTTGAGTTGCAGCAAGGGTGTGAAGGACCCTTTGGAAGTTCCAGTGGTTAGATGTGATTAGCCTCGAGAAGCCTCAGCGGAAATGGGCCTCATCTCGCCTGGAAGGCAAAACCTCCTGGATTTTCTCGAGTTGCGGCAGGTGTTCTCGACTTACGACGGGGACCTCAGGGACCCGCTCTGGTGTCATCAGGAAAGGCCAGTCCCCATGCGAGTTCCTCAGGGGTCTTTTGGGATTGCTCTCCCTTCGATGTCGGGGCCTAAGACCTTGTGTGAAGTGGGGGCCGGAACCTGAGGATTCCTCTCCTGTGCTGACATGGATCTTGGGGTACTTCTGGAGTCTCCCCAGGGGAGTCAGTCCTCGTCTCGAATGCAGGCATGCACTTGCGGTTTCCTCCAGAGCGGTAACATCAGTGTCACGCAGGCCGCCGCGTGGATCAAAGGATCTATGGTTTTCCCTCGAGTCTTTGCCACCAGGCTTTCCCACGAGGATTCCCTACAGAGGTGTCCCACGTGCACACGTGGTGGGAGTCGATCCTCGGCTAGAACGTCAAGGCAGTGCAGGGAAAACAGGTTCCTCTGGAATGGACTGACACATCTGGGGGACTCTTGGAATGGTGGCACGACCATGGAGTTCCTCTCGCCTTTCCTGTGGAGAGCACCTCCTCTTGAGATGTGACGGGAACGCCGGGAATTCTTTCCCTACGAAAGAAGGAAAGGATCCCACATCTCGAGCTAGGAGGCAGAAATGGGGCTTCCCTGGATGTGTGTGGGACCCTCGTTCTTCCTCTCGAGTGGAGACGGGTATGTCGGGGAAATTCTTGAGTTGCAGCAAGGGTGTGAAGGACCCTTTGGAAGTTCCAGTGGTTAGATGTGATTAGCCTCGAGAAGCCTCAGCGGAAATGGGCCTCATCTCGCCTGGAAGGCAAAACCTCCGGGATTTTCTCGAGTTGCAGCAGGTGCTCTCGACTTACGACGGGGACTTCAGGGACCCGCTCTGGTGGCCTCAGGAAAGGCCAGTCCCCAAGCGAGTTCCTCGGGGGCCTCTCGGGATCCCTCTCCCGTCGATGCCGGGGCCTAAGACCTTGTGTGGAGTCGGGGCCGGAACCTGAGGATTACTCTCCAGTGCTGACATGGATCTTGGGGTACTTCTGGAGTCTCCCCAGGGGAGTCAGTCCTCGTCTCGAATGCGGGCATGCACTTGAATTTTCCTCCAAGTGGTAGCAGCAGTGTGAGGCAGTCCGCCGCGTGGATCAAGGGATCTATGGCTTTCCCTCGAGGCTTTCCCACGAGGCTTTCCCACAGGGCTGTCCCACTTGCATCCGTGGTGGGAGTCGATCCTCGGCTTGAACGTCAAGGCAGTGCAGGGAAAACAGGTTCCTCTGGAATGGACTGACACATCTGGGGGACTCTTGGAATGGTGGCACGACCCTGGAGTTCCTCTAGACTTTCCTGTAGAGCGCATCCTCTTGAGATGCGACGGTAACGCAGGGAATTCTTTCCCTACGAAGGAGTGAAAGGATCCCTCATCTCAAGCTAGGAGGCGGAAACGCGGCTCCTCTGGATGTGTGCGGGACCCTCGTGCTTCCTCTCGAGTGGAGACGGGTATGTCGGGGAAATTCTTGAGTTGCAGCAAGGGTGTGAAGGACCCTTTGGAACTTCCAGTGGTTAGATGTGATTAGCCTCGAGAAGCCTCAGCGGAAATGGGCCTCATCCCGCCTGGAAGGCAAAACCTCCTGGATTTTCTCGAGTTGAGGCAGGTGCTCTCGACTTACGACGGGGACTTCAGGGACCCGCTCTGGTGGCCTCAAGAAAGGCCAGTCCCCAAGCGAGTTCCTCGGGGGCCTCTCGGGATTCCTCTCCCGTCGATGCCGGGGCCTAAGACCTTGTGTAGAGTCGGGGCCGGAACCTGAGGATTCCTCTCCAGTGCTGACATGGATCTTGGGGTACTTCTGGAGTCTCCCCAGGGGAGTCAGTCCTCGTCTCGAATGCGGGCATGCACTTGAATTCTCCTCCAAGTGGTCGCAGCAGTGTGACGCAGTCCGCCGCGTGGATCAAGAGATCTATGGCTTTCCCTCGAGGCTTTCCCACGAGGCTTTCCCACAGGGCTGTCCCACGTGCCACCGAGGTGGGAGTCGATCCTCGGCTTGAACGTTGAGGCAGTGCAGGGAAAACAGGTTCCTCTGGAATGGACTGACACATCTGGGGGACTCTTGGAATGGTGGCACGACCCTGGAGTTCCTCTCGCCTTTCCTGTGGAGAGCGCCTCCTCTTGAGATGCGACGGGAACGCTGGGAATTCTTTCCCTACGAAAGAGGAAAAGGATCCCTCATCTCGAGCTAGGAGGCTTAAACGGGGCTCCCCTGGATGTGTGTGGGACCCTTGTGCTTCCTCTCGAGTGGAGACGGGTATGTCGGGGAACTTCTTGAGTTGCAGCAAGGGTGTGAAGGACCCTTTGGAAGTTCCAGTGGTTAGATGTGATTAGCCTCGAGAAGCCTCAGCGGAAATGGGCCTCATCTCGCGTGGAGGGCAAAGCCTCCTGGATTTTCTCGAGTTGCGGCAGGTGCTCTCGACTTACGACGGGGAACTCAGGGACCCGCTCTGGTGGCCTCAGGAAAGGCCAGTCCCCATGCTACTTCTTCGGAGGCCTCTCGGGATTCCTCTTCAGTCGATGCTGGGGCCTAAGACCTTGTGTGGAGTTGGGGCCGGAACCTGAGGATTCCTCTCCAGTGCTGACATGGATATGGCGGTACTTCTGGAGTCTCCCCAGGGGAGTCAGTCCTCGTCTGGAATGCGGGCATGCCCTTGCGCTTTCCTCCAGAGCGATAGCAGCAGTGGCACCCAGTCCGCCGCGTGATTCAAAGGATCTATGGTTTTCCCTCGAGTCTTTCCAACGAGGCTTTCCCACAGGGCTGTCCCACGTGCACACGTGGTGGGAGTCGATCCTCGGCTTGAACGTCGAGGCAGTGCAGGGAAAACAGGTTCCTCTGGAATGGACTGAGACATCTGGGGGACTCTTGGAATGGTGGCACGACCCTGGAGTTCCTCTCGGCTTTCCTCTGGAGAGCGCCTCCTCTTGAGATGCGACGGGAACGCCGGGAATTCTTTCCCTACGAAACAGGGAAAGGATCCCTCATCTCGAGCTAGGAGGCGGAAACGGGGCTCCCCTGGATGTGTGCGGGACCCTCGTGCTTCCTCTCGAGTGGAGACGTGTATGTCGGGGAACTTCTTGAGTTGCAGCAAGGGTGTGAAGGACCCTTTGGAAGTTCCAGTGGTTAGATGTGATTAGCCTCGAGATGACTCAGCGGAAATGGGCCTCATCTCGCCAGGAGGGCAAAACCTCCTGGATTTTCTCGAGTTGCGGCAGGTGCTCTCGACTTACGACGGGGACCTCAGGGACCCGCTCTGGTGGCCTCAAGAAAGGCCATTCCCATGCGAGTTCCTCGGGGACCTCTCGGGATTCCTCTCCCGTCGATGCCGGGTCCTAAGACCTTGGTGGAGTCGGGGCCAGAACCTGAGGATTCCTCTCCAGTGCTGACATGGATCTTGGGGTACTTCTGGAGTCTCCCCAGGGGAGTCAGTCCTCGTGTCGAATGCGGGCATGCCCTTGCGCTTTCCTCCAGAGCGGTAGCAGCAGTGTCACGCAGTCCGCCGCGTGGATCAAAGGATCTATGGTTTTACCTCGAGTCTTTCCCACGAGGCTTTCCCACGAGGCTTTCCCACAGGGCTGTCCCACGTGCACACGTGGTGGGAGTGGATCCTCGGCTTGAACGTCAAGGCAGTGCAGGGAAAACAGGTTCCTCTGGAATGGACTGACACATCTGGGGGACTCTTGGAATGGTGGCACGACCCTGGAGTTCCTCTCGCCTTTCCTGTGGAGAGCGCCTCCTCTTGAGATGCGACGGGAACGCCGGGAATTCTTTCCCTACGAAACAGGGAAAGGATCCCTCATCTCGAGCTAGGAGGCGGAAACGGGGCTCCCCTGGATGTGTGCGGGACACCACGTGCTTCCTCTCGAGTGGAGACTGGTATGTCGGGGAACTTCTTGAGTTGCAGCAAGGGTGTGCAGGACCCTTTGGAAGTTCCAGGGGTTAGATGTGATTGGGCTCGAGAAGCCTCAGCGGAAATGGGCCTCATCTCGCCTGGAGGGCAAAACCTCCTGGATTTTCTCGAGTTGCGGCAGGTGCTCTCGACTTACGACGGGGACCTCAGGGACCCGCTCTGGTGGCCTCAGGAAAGGCCAGTCCCCATGCGAGTTCCTCGGGGGCCTCTCGGGATTCCTCTCCCGTCGATGCCGGGGCCTAAGACCTTGTGTGGAGTCGGGGCCGGAACCTGAGGATTCCTCTCCAGTGCTGACATGGATCTTGGGGTACTTCTGGAGTCTCCCCAGGGGAGTCAGTCCTCGTCTCGAATGCGGGCATGCACTTGCGCTTTCCTCCAGAGCGGTAGCAGCAGTGTCACGCAGTCCGCCGCGTGGATCAAAGGATCTATGGTTTTCCCTCGAGTCTTTCCCACGAGGCTTTCCCACGAGGCTTTCCCACAGGGCTGTCCCACGTGCACACGTGGTGGGAGTCGATCCTCGGCTTGAACGTCAAGGCAGTGCAGGGAAAACAGGTTCCTCTGGAATGGACTGACACATCTGGGGGACTCTTGGAATGGTGGCACGACCCTGGAGTTCCTCTCGACTTTCCTGTGGAGAGCGCCTCCTCTTGAGATGCGACGGGAACGCCGGGAATTCTTTCCCTACGAAACAGGGAAAGGATCCCTCATCTCGAGCTAGGAGGCGGAAACGGGGCTCCCCTGGATGTGTGCCGGAACCCACGTGCTTCCTCTCGAGTGGAGACGGGTATGTCGGGGAACTTCTTGAGTTGCAGCAATGGTGTGAAGGACCCTTTGGAAGTTCCAGTGGTTAGATGTGATTGGCCTCGAGAAGCCTCAGCGGAAATGGGCCTCATCTCGCCTGGAGGGCAAAACCTCCTGGATTTTCTCGAGTTGCGGCAGGTGCTCTCGACTTACGACGGGGACCTCAGGGAACCGCTCTGGTGGCCTCAGGAAAGGCCAGTCCCCATGCGAGTTCCTCGGGGGCCTCTCGGGTTCCTCTCCCGTCGATGCCGGGGCCTAAGACCTTGTGTGGAGTCGGGGCCGGAACCTGAGGATTACTCTCCCGTGCTGACATGGATCTTGGGGTACTTCTGGAGTCTCCCCAGGGGAGTCAGTCCTCGTCTCTAATGCGGGCATGCACTTGCGCTTCCTCCAGAGCGGTAGCAGCAGTGTCACGCAGTCCGCCGCCTGGATCAAAGGATCTATGGTTTTCCCTCGAGTCTTTCCCACGAGGCTTTCCCACGAGGCTTTCCCACAGGGCTGTCCCACGTGCACACGTGGTGGGAGTCGATCCTCGGCTTGAACGTCAAGGCAGTGCAGGGAAAACAGGTTCCTCTGGAATGGACTGAGACATCTGGGGGACTCTTGGAATGGTGGCACGACCCTGGAGTTCCTCTCGCCTTTCCTGTGGAGAGCGCCTTCTCTTGAGATGCTACGGGAATGCCGGGAATTCTTTCCCTATGAAAGAGGGAAAGGATCCCTCATCTCGAGCTAGGAGGTGGAAACGGGGTTCCCCTGGATGTGTGCGGGACCCTCGTGCTTCCTCTCGAGTGGAGACGGGTATGTCGGGGAAATTCTTGAGTTGCAGCAAGGGTGTGAAGGACCCTTTGGAAGTTCCAGTGGTTAGATGTGATTAGCCTCGAGAAGCCTCAGCGGAAATGGGCCTCATCTCGCCTGGAGGGCAAAACCTCCTGGATTTTCTCGAGTTGCGGCAGGTGTTCTCGACTTACGACGGGGACCTCAGGGACCCGCTCTGGTGTCATCAGGAAAGGCCAGTCCCCATGCGAGTTCCTCGGGGGCCTTTTGGGATTGCTCTCCCGTCGATGTCGGGGCCTAAGACCTTGTGTGAAGTGGGGGCCGGAACCTGAGGATTCCTCTCCTGTGCTGACATGGATGTTGGGGTACTTCTGGAGTCTCCCCAGGGGAGTCAGTCCTCGTCTCGAATGCAGGCATGCACTTGCGGTTTCCTCCAGAGCGGTAACATCAGTGTCACGCAGGCCGCCGCGTGGATCAAAGGATCTATGGTTTTCCCTCGAGTCTTTGCCACCAGGCTTTCCCACGAGGATTCCCTACAGAGGTGTCCCACGTGCACACGTGGTGGGAGTCGATCCTCGGCTAGAACGTCAAGGCAGTGCAGGGAAAACAGATTCCTCTGGAATGGACTGACACATCTGGGGGACTCTTGGAATGGTGGCAAGACCCTGGAGTTCCTCTCGCCTTTCCTGTGGAGAGCACCTCCTCTTGAGATGTGACGGGAACGCCGGGAATTCTTTCCCTACGAAAGAAGGAAAGGATCCCACATCTCGAGCTAGGAGGCAGAAATGGGGCTTCCCTGGATGTGTGTGGGACCCTCGTTCTTCCTCTCGAGTGGAGACGGGTATGTCGGGGAAATTCTTGAGTTGCAGCAAGGGTGTGAAGGACCCTTTGGAAGTTCCAGTGGTTAGATGTGATTAGCCTCGAGAAGCCTCAGCGGAAATGGGCCTCATCTCGCCTGGAAGGCAAAACCTCCTGGATTTTCTCGAGTTGCGGCAGGTGCTCTCGACTTACGACGGGGACTTCAGGGATCCGCTCTGGTGGCCTCAGGAAAGGCCAGTCCCCATGCGAGTTCCTCGGGGGCCTCTCGGGATTCCTCTCCCGTCGATGCCGGGGCCTAAGACCTTGTGTGGAGTCGGGGCCGGAACCTGAGGATTCCTCTCCAGTGCTGACATGGATCTTGGGGTACTTCTGGAGTCTCCCCAGGGGAGTCAGTCCTCGTCTCGAATGCGGGCATGCACTTGAATTCTCCTCCAAGTGGTAGCAGCAGTGTGACGCAGTCCGCCGCGTGGATCAAGAGATCTATGGCTTTCCCTCGAGGCTTTCCCACGAGGCTTTCCCACAGGGCTGTCCCACGTGCCACCGTGGTGGGAGTCGATCCTCGGCTTGAACGTTGAGGCAGTGCAGGGAAAACAGGTTCCTCTGGAATGGACTGACACATCTGGGGGACTCTTCTAATGGTGGCACGACCCTGGAGTTCCTCTCGCCTTTCCTGTGGAGAGCGCCTCCTCTTGAGATGCGACGGGAACGCTGGGAATTCTTTCCCTACGACAGAGGAAAAGGATCCCTCATCTCGAGCTAGGAGGCTTAAACGGGGCTCCCCTGGATGTGTGCGGGACCCTCGTGCTTCCTCTCGAGTGGAGACGGGTATGTCGGGGAACTTCTTGAGTTGCAGCAAGGGTGTGAAGGACCCTTTGGAAGTTCCAGTGGTTAGATATGATTAGCCTCGAGAAGCCTCAGCGGAAATGGGCCTCATCTCGCCTGGAGGGCAAAACCTCCTGGATTTTCTCGAGTTGCGGCAGGTGCTCTCGACTTACGACGGGGACCTCAGGGACCCGCTCTGGTGGCCTCAGGAAAGGCCAGTCCCCATGCTACTTCTTCGGAGGCCTCTCGGGATTCCTCTCCTGTCGATGCCGGGGCCTAAGACCTTGTGTGGAGTTGGGGCCGGAACCTGAGGATTCCTCTCCAGTGCTGACATGGATATGGCGGTACTTCTGGAGTCTCCCCAGGGGAGTCAGTCCTCGTCTGGAATGCGGGCATGCCCTTGCGCTTTCCTCCAGAGCGATAGCAGCAGTGGCACGCAGTCCGCCGCGTGATTCAAAGGATCTATGATTTTCCCTCGAGTCTTTCCCACGAGGCTTTCCCACAGGGCTGTCCCACGTGCACACGTGGTGGGAGTCGATCCTCGGCTTGAACGTCGAGGCAGTGCAGGGAAAACAGGTTCCTCTGGAATGGACTGAGACATCTGGGGGACTCTTGGAATGGTGGCACGACCCTGGAGTTCCTCTCGCCTTTCCTCTGGATAGCGCCTCCTCTTGAGATGCGACGGGAACGCTGGGAATTCTTTCCCTACGAAACAGGGAAAGGATCCCTCATCTCGAGCTAGGAGGCGGAAACGGGGCTCCCCTGGATGTGTGCGAGACCCTCGTGCTTCCTCTCGAGTGGAGACGGGTATGTCGGGGAACTTCTTGAGTTGCAGCAAGGGTGTGAAGGACCCTTTGGAAGTTCCAGTCGTTAGATGTGATTAGCCTTGAGAAGCCTCAGCCGAAATGGGCCTCATCTCGCCTGGAAGGCAAAACCTGCTGGATTTTCTCGAGTTGCGGCAGGTGCTCTCGACTCACGACGGGGACCTCAGCGACCCGCTCTGGTGGCCTCAGGAAAGGCCAGTCCCCATGCGAGTTCCTCGGGGGCCTCTCTGGATTCCTCTCCCGTCGATGCCAGGGCCTAAGACCTTGTGTGGAGTCGGGCCGGAACCTGAGGATTCCTCTCCACTGCTGACATGGATCTTGGGGTACTTCTGGAGTCTCCCCAGGGGAGTCAGTCCTCGTCTCGTATGCAGGCATGCACTTGCGCTTTCCTCCAGAGCGGTAGCAGCAGTGTCACGCAGTCCGCCGCCTGGATCAAAGGATCTATGGTTTTCCCTCGAGTCTTTCCCACGAGGCTTTCCCACGAGGCTTTCCCACAGGGCTGTCCCACGTGCACACGTGGTGGAAGTCGATCCTCGGCTTGAACGTCAAGGCAGTGCAGGGAAAACAGGTTCCTCTGGAATGGACTGACACATCTGGGGGACTCTTGGACTGGTGGTACGACCCTGGAGTTCCTCTCGCCTTTCCTGTGGAGAGCGACTCCTCTTGAGATGCGACGGGAACGCCGGGAATTCTTTCCCTACGAAACAGGGAAAGGATCCCTCATCTCGAGCTAGGAGGCGGAAACGGGGCTCCCCTGGATGTGTGCGGGACCCTCGTGCTTCCTCTCGAGTGGAGACGGGTATGTCGGGGAACTTCTTGAGTTGCAGCAAGGGTGTGAAGGACCCTTTGGAAGTTCCAGTGGTTAGATATGATTAGCCTTGAGAAGCCTCAGCGGAAATGGGCCTCATCTCGCCTGGAGAGCAAAACCTCCTGGATTTTCTCGAGTTGCGGCAGGTGCTCTCGACTTACGACGGGGACACCAGGGACCCGCTCTGGTGGCCTCAGGAAAGGCCAGTCCCCATGCGAGTTCCTCGGAGGCCTCTCGGGATTCCTCTCCCGTCGATGCCGGGACCTAAAACCTTGTGTGGAGTCAGGGCCGGAACCTGAGGATTCCTCTCCAGTGCTGACATGGACCTTGGGGTACTTCTGGAGTCTCCCCAGGGGAGTCAGTCCTCGTCTCGAATGCTGGCATGCACTTGCCCTTTCCTCCAGAGCAGTAGCAGCAGTGTGACGAAGTCCGCCGTGTGGATCAAAGGATCTATTGTTTTCCCTCGAGTATTTCCCACGTTGCTTTCCCACAGGGCTGTCCCACGTGCACACGTGGTGGGAGTCGATCCTCGGCTTGAACGTCAAGGCAGTGCAGGGAAAACAGGTTCCTCTGGAATGGACTGACACATCTGGGGGACTCTTGGAATGGTGGCACGACCCTGGAGTTCCTCTCGCCTTTCCTGTGGAGAGCGACTCCTCTTGAGATGCGACGGGAACGCCGGGAATTCTTTCCCTACGAAACAGGGAAAGGATCCCTCATCTCGAGCTCGGAGGCGGAAACGGGGCTCCCCTGGATGTGTGCGGGACCCTCGTGCTTCCTCTCCAGTGGAGACGGGTATGTCGGGGAACTTCTTGAGTTGCAGCAAGGGTGTGAAGGACCCTTTGGAAGTTCCAGTGGTTAGATATGATTAGCCTTGAGAAGCCTCAGCGGAAATGGGCCTCATCTCGCCTGGAGGGCAAAACCTCCTGGATTTTCTCGAGTTGCGGGAGGTGCTCTCGACTTACGACGGGGACCTCAGGGACCCGCTCTGGTGGCCTCAGGAAAGGCCAGTCCCCATGCGAGTTCCTCGGAGGCCTCTCGGGATTCCTCTCCCGTCGATGCCAGGGCCTAAGACCTTGTGTGGAGTCAGGGCCGGAACCTGAGGATTCCTCTCCAGTGCTGACATGGACCTTGGGGTACTTCTGGAGTCTCCCCAGGGGAGTCAGTCCTCGTCTCGAATGCTGGCATGCACTTGCCCTTTCCTCCAGAGCAGTAGCAGCAGTGTGACGAAGTCCGCCGTGTGGATCAAAGGATCTATTGTTTTCCCTCGAGTATTTCCCACGTTGCTTTCCCACAGGGCTGTCCCACGTGAACACGTGGTGGGAGTCGATCCTCGGCTTGAACGTCAAGGCAGTGCAGGGAAAACAGGTTCCTCTGGAATGCACTGACACATCTGGGGGACTCTTGGAATGGTGGCACGACCCTGGAGTTCCTCTCGCCTTTCCTGTGGAGAGCGCCTCCTCTTGAGATGCGACGGGAACGCCGGGAATTCTTTCCCTACGAAACAGGGAAAGGATCCCTCATCTCGAGCTAGGAGGCGGAAACGGGGCTCCCCTGGATGTGTGCGGGACCCTCGTGCTTCCTCTCGAGTGGAGACGGGTATGTCGGGGAACTTCTTGAGTTGCAGCAAGGGTGTGAAGGACCCTTTGGAAGTTCCAGTGGTTAGATGTTATTAGCCTCGAGAAGCCTCAGCGGAAATGGGCCTCATCTCGCCTGGAGGGCAAAACCTCCTGGATTTTCTCGAGTTGCGGCAGGTGCTCTCGACTTACGACGGGGACTCCAGGGACCCGCTCTGGTGGCCTCAGGAAAGGCCAGTCCCCATGCGAGTTCCTCGGGGCCTCTCGGGATTCCTCTCCCGTCGATGCCGGGGCCTAAGACCTTGTGTGGAGTCGGGGCCAGAACCTGAGGATTCCTCTCCAGTGTTGACATGGATCTTGGGGTACTTCTGGAGTCTCCCCAGGGGAGTCAGTCCTCGTCTCGAATGCGGGCATGCCCTTGCGCTTTCCTCCAGAGCGGTAGCAGCAGTGTTCACGCAGTCCGCCGCGTGGAGCAAAGGATCTATGGTTTTCCCTCGAGTCTTTCCCACGAGGCTTTCCCGCAGGGCTGTCCCACGTGCACACGTTGTGGGAGTCGATCCTCGGCTTGAACGTCAAGGCAGTGCAGGGAAAACAGGTTCCTCTTGAATGGACTTACACATCTGGGGGACTCTTGGAATGGTGGCACGACCCTGGAGTTCCTCTCACCTTTCCTGTGGAGAGCGCCTCCTCTTGAAATGCGACGGGAACGCTGGGAATTCTTTCCCTACGAAAGAGGGAAAGGATCACTCATCTCGTGCTTGGAGGCGGAAACGTGGCTCCCCTGGATGAGTGCGGGACCCTCGTGCTTCCTCTCGAATGGAGACGGGTATGTCGGGGAACTTCTTGAGTTGCAGCAAGGGTGTGAAGGACCCTTTGGAAGTTCCAGTGGTTAGATGTGATTAGCCTCGAGAAGCCTCAGGGGAAATGGGCCTCATCTCGCCTGGAGGGCAAAACCTCCTGGATTTTCTCGAGTTGTGGCAGGTGCATCGACTTACGACGGGATCCTCAGGGACCCGCTCTGGTGGCCTCAGGAAAGGCCAGTCCCCATGCGAGTTCCTCGGGGGCCTCTCGGGATTCCTCTCCCGTTGATGCCGGGGCCTAAGACCTTGTGTGGATTCGGGGCCGGAACCTGAGGATTCCTCTCCAGTGCTGACATGGATCTTGGGGTACTTCTGGAGTCTCCCCAGAGGAGTCAGTCCTCGTCTCGAATGCGGGCATGCACTTGCGCTTTCCTCCAGAGCGGTAGCAGCAGTGTCACGCAGTCCGCCGCGTGGATCAAAGGATCTATGGTTTCCCTCGAGTCTTTCCCACGAGGCTTTCCCACAGGGCTGTCCCACGTGCACACGTGGTGGGAGTCGATCCTCGGCTTGAACGTCAAGGCAGTGCAGGGAAAACAGGTTCCTCTGGAATGGACTGACCCATCTGGGGGACTCTTGGAATGGTGGCACGACCCTGGATTTCTTGTCGCCTTTTCTGTGGAGAGCGCCTCCTCTTGAGATGCGACGGGAACGCCGTGAATTTTTCCCTACGAAACAGGGAAAGGATTCCTCATCTCGAGCTAGGAGGCGGAAACGGGGCTCCCCTGGATGAGTGCGGGACCCTCGTGCTTCCTCTCGAGTGAAGACGGGTATGTCGGGGAACTTCTTGAGTTGCAGCAAGGGTGTGAAGGACCCTTTGGAAGTTCCAGTGGTTAGATGTGATAAGCCTCGAAAAGCCTCAGAGGAAATGGGCCTAATCTCGCCTGGAGGGCAAAACCTCCTGGATATTCTCGAGTTGCGGCAGGTGATCTCGACTTACGACGGGGACCCCAGGGACCCGCTCTGTTGGCCTCAGGAAAGGCCAGTCCCCATGCGAGTTCCTCGGGGGCCTCTCGGGATTCCTCTCCCGTCGATGCCAGGGCCTAAGACCTTGTGTGGAGTCGGGCCGGAACCTGAGGATTCCTCTCCAGTGCTGACATGGATCTTGGGGTACTTCTGGAGTCTCCCCAGGGGAGTCAGTCCTCTACTCGTATGCAGGCATGCACTTGCGCATTCCTCCAGAGCGGTAGCAGCAGTGTCACGCAGTCCGCCGCGTGGATCAAAGGATCTATGGTTTTCCCTCGAGTCTTTCCCAAGAGGCTTTTCCACAGGGCTGTCCCACGTGCACACGTGTTGGGAGTCGATCCTCAGCTTGAACGTCAAGGCAGTGCAGGGAAAACAGGTTCCTCTTGAATGGACTTACACATCTGGGGGACTCTTGGAATGGTGGCACGACCCTGGAGTTCCTCTCACCTTTCCTGTGGAGAGCGCCTCCTCTTGAGATGCGACGGGAACGCTGGGAATTCTTTCCCTACGAAAGAGGGAAAGGATCACTCATCTCGTGCTAGGAGGCGGAAACGTGGCTCCCCTGGATGAGTGTGGGACCCTCGTGCTTCCTCTCGAATGGAGACGGGTATGTCGGGGAACTTCTTGAGTTGCAGCAAGGGTGTGAAGGACCCTTTGGATGTTCCAGTGGTTAGATGTGATTAGCCTCGAGAAGCCTCAGCGGAAATGGGCCTCATCTCGCCTAGAGGGCAAAACCTCCAGGATTTTCTCGAGTTGCAGCAGGTGCTCTCGACTTACGACGGGGCCCTCAGGGACCCGCTCTGGTGGCCTCAGGAAAGCCCAGTCCCCATGCGAATTTCTCGGGGGCCTCTTGGGATTCCTCTCCCGTCGATGCCGGTGCCTAAGACCTTGGGTGGAGTCGGGTTCGGAACCTAGGATTCCTCTCCAGTGCTGACATGGATCTTGGGGTACCTTGGAGTCTCCCCATGGGAGTCAGTGCTTGTCTCGAATGCGGACATGAACTTGCGCTTTCCTCCAGAGCGGTAGCAGCAGTGTCACGCAGTCCGCCGCGTGGAGTAAAGGATCTATGGTTTTCCCTCGAGTCTTTCCCTCCAGGCTTTCCCACAGGGCTTTCCCACGTGCACACGTGGTGGGAGTCGATCCTCGTCTTGAACGTCAAGGCAGTTCAGGGAAAGCAGGTTCCTCTGGAATGGACTGACACATCTGGGGGACTCTTGGAATGGTGGCACGACCCTGGAGTTCCTCTCGCCTTTCCTGTGGAGAGCGCCTCCTCTTGAGATGCGACGGGAACGCCGGAAATTCTTTCCCTACTAAACAGGGAAAGGATCCCTCATCTCGAGCTAGGAAGCGGAAACGGGGCTCCCCTGAATGTGTGCGGGAGCCTCGTGCTTCCTCTCGAGTGGAGACGGGTATGTCGGGGAACTTCTTGAGTTGCAGCAAGGGTGTGAAGGACCCTTTGGAATTTCCAGTGGTTAGATGTGATTAGCCTCGAGAAGCCTCAGCGAAAATGGGCCTCATCTCGCCTGGAGGGCAAAACCTCCTGGATTTTCTCGAGTTGCGGCAGGTGCTCTCGACTTTCGACGGGGCCCTCAGGGACCCGCTCTGGTGGCCTCAGGAAAGGCCCGTCCCCATGCGAGTTCCTCGGGGGCCTCTCGGGATTCCTCTCCCGTCGATGCCGGGGCCTAAGACCTTGTGTGGAGTCGGGGCCGGAACCTGAGGATTCCTCTCCAGAGCTGAGATGGATCTTGGGGTACTTCTGGAGTCTCCCCAGGGGAATCAGTCCTCGTCTCGAATGCGGGCATGCACTTGCGCTTTCCTCCAGAGCGGTAGCAGCAGTGTCACGCAGTCCACCGCCTGGATCAAAGGATCTATGGTTTTCCCTCGAGACTTTCCCACGAGGCTTTCCGACGAGGCTCTCCCACAGGGCGGTCCCACGTGCACACATGGTGGGAGTCTATCCTCGGCTTGAACGTCAAGGCAGTGCAGGGAAAACAGGTTCCACTGGAATGGACTGACACACCGGGGGATTCTTGGAATGGTGGCACGACCCTGGAGTTCCTCTCGCCTTTCCTGTGGAGAGCGCCTCCTCTTGAGATGCGACGGCAACGCAGGGAATTCTTTCCCTACGAAACAGGGAAAGGATCACTCTTCTCGAGCTAGGAGGCGGAAACGGGGCTCCCCTGGATGTGTGCGGTACCCAACGTACTTCCTCTCGAGTGGAGACGGGTATGTCGTGGAACTTCTCGAGTTGCAGCAAGGGTGTGAAGGACCCTTTGGAAGTTCCAGTGGTTAGATGTGATTAGCCTCGAGAAGCCTCAGCGGAAATGGGCCTCATCTCGCCTGGAGGGCAAAACCTCCTGGATTTTCTCGAGTTGCGGCAGGTGCTCTCGACTTACGATGGGGTCCTCAGGGACCCGCTCCGGTGGCCTCAGGAAAGGCCAGTCCCCATGCGAGTTCCTCGGGGGGCTCTCGGGATTCCTCTCCCGTCGATGCTGGGGCCTAAGACCTTGTGGGAGTCGTGGCCGGAACTTGAGGATTCCTCTCCAGTGCTGACATGGATCTTGGGGTACTTCTGGAGTCTCCCCAGGGGAGTCAGTGCTCGTCTCGAATGCGGGCCTGCACTTGTGCTTTCCTCCAGAGCGGTAGCAGCAGTGTCACGCAGTCCGCCGCGTGGAGCAAAGGATCTATGGTTTTCCCTCGAGTCTTTCCCACGAGGCTTTCCCACAGGGCTGTCCCACGTGCACACGTGGTGGGAGTCGATCCTCGGCTTGAACGTCAAGGCAGTGCAGGGAAAACAGGTTCCTCTGGAATGGACTGACACATCTGTGGGTCTCTTGGAATGGTGGCACGACCCTGGAGTTACTCTCGCCTTTCCTGTGGAGAGCGCCTCCTCTTGAGATGCGACGGGAACGCCGGGAATTCTTTCCCTACGAAACAGGGAAAGGATCCCTCATCTAGAGCTAGCAGGCCAAAACGGGGCTCCCTTGGATGTTCGCCGGACCCTCGTGCTTCCTCTCGAGTGGAGACGGGTATGTCGGGGAACTTCTTGAGTTGCAGCAAGGTTGTGAAGGACCCTTAGGAAGTTCCAGTGGTTAGATGTGATTAGCCTCGAGAAGCCTCAGCGGAAATGGGCCTCATCTCGCCTGGAGGGCAAAACCTCCTGGATTTTCTCGAGTTGCGGCAGGAGCTCTCGACTTACGGCGGGGACCTCAGGGACCCGCTCTGGTGGCCTCAGGAAAGGCCAGTCCCCATGCGAGTTCCTCGGGGGCCTCTCGGGATTCCTCTCCCGTCGATGCCAGGGACTAAGACCTTGTGTGGAGTCGGGGCCGGAACCTGAGGATTCCTCTCCAGTGCTGACATGGATCTTGGGGTACTTCTGGAGTCTCCCCAGGGGAGTCAGCCCTCGTCTCGAATGCGGGCATGCACTTGCGCTTTCCTCCAGAGCGGTAGCAGCAGTGTCACGCAGTCCGCCGCGTGGATCAAAGGATCTATGGTTTTCCCTCGAGTATTTCCCACGAGGCTGTCCCACGAGTCTTTCCCACAGGGCTGTCCCACGTGCACACGTGGTGGGAGTCGATCCTCGGCTTGAACGTCAAGGCAGTTCAGGGAAATCAGGTTCCTCTGGAATGGACTGACACATCTGGGGGACTCTTGGAATGGTGGCACGACCCTGGAGTTCCTCTCGCCTTTCCTGTGGAGAGCGCCTCCTCTTGAGATGCGACGGGAACGCCGGGAACTCGTTCCCTACGAAACAGGAAAGGATCCCTCATCTTGAGCTAGGAGGCGGAAACGGGGCTCCCCTGGATGTGTGCGGGACCCTCGTGCTTCCTCTCGAGTGGAGACGGGTATGTCGGGGAACTTCTTGAGTTGCAGCAAGGGTGTGAAAAACCCTTTGGAAGTTCCAGTGGTTAGATGTGATTAGCCTCGAGAAGCCTCAGCGGAAATGGGCCTCATGTCGCCTGGAGGGCAAAACCTCCTGGATTTTCTTGAGTTGCGGCAGGTGCTCTCGACATACGACGGGGACCTCAGGGACCCGCTCTGGTGGCCTCAGGAAAGGCCAGTCCCCATGCGAGTTCCTCGGGGGCCTCTCGGGATTCCTCTCCCGTCGATGCCGGGGCCTAAGACCTTGTGTGGAGTCGGGGCCGGAACCTGAGGATTCCTCTCCAGTGCTTACATGGATCTTGGGGTACTTCTGGAGTCTCCCCATGGGAGTCAGTCCTCGTCTCGAATGCGAGCATGCACTTGCGCTTTCCTCCAGAGCGGTAGCAGCAGTGTCACGCAGTCCGCCGCGAGGAGCAAAGGATCTATGGTTTTCCCTCGAGGCTTTCCCACGAGGCTTTCCCCGAGGCTTTCCCACAGGGCTGTGCCACGTGCACACGTGGTGGGAGTCGATCCTCGGCTTGAACGTCAAGGCAGTGCAGGGAACACAGGTTCCTCTGGAATGGACTGACACATCTGGGAGACTCTTGGAATGGTGGCACGACCCTGGAGTTCCTCTCGCCTTTCCTGTGGAGAGCGCCTCCTCTTGAGATGCGACGGGAACGCCGGGAATTCCTTCCCTACGAAACAGCGAAAGGATCTCTCTTTTCGAGCTAGGAGGCGGAAACGGGCTCCTCTGGATGTGTGTGGGACCCTCGTTCTTCCTCTCGAGTGGAGACGGGTATGTCGGGGAACTTCTTGAGTTGCAGCAAGGGTGTGAAAGACCCTTTGGAAGTTCCAGTGGTTAGATGTGATTATCCTCGAGAAGCCTCAGTGGAAATGGGCCTCATCTCGCCTGGAGGGCAAAATCTCCTGGATTTTCTCGAGTTGCGGCAGGTGCTCTCGACTTACGACGGGGACCTCAGGGACCCACTCTGGTGGCCTCAGGAAAGGCCAGTCCCCATGCAGGTTCCTCGGGGGCCTCTTGGGATTCCTCTCCCGTCGATGCCGGGGCCTAAGACCTTGTGTGGAGTCGGGGCCGGAACCTGAGGATTCCTCTCCAGTGCTGACATGGATCTTGGGGTACTTCTGGAGTCTCCCCAGGGGAGTCAGTCCTCGTCTCGAATGCGGGCATGCACTTGCGCTTTCCTCCAGAGCGGTAGCAGCAGTGTCACGCAGTCCGCCGCGTGGATCAAAGGATCTATGGTTTTCCCTCGAGTCTTTCCCACGAGGCTTTCCCACGAAGCTTTCCCACAGGGCTGTCCCACGTGCACACGTGGTGGGAGTCGATCCTCGGCTTGAAGGTCAAGGCAGTGCAGGGAAAACAGGTTCCTCTCTAATGGACTGACACATCTGGGTGTCTCTTGGAATGGTGGCACGACCCTGGAGTTACTCTCGCCTTTCCTATGGAGAGCGCCTCCTCTTGAGATGCGACGGGAACGCCGGGAATTCTTTCCCTACGAAACATGGAAAGGATCCCTCATCTCGAGCTAGGAGGCGGAAACGGGGATTCCCTGGATGTGTGCGGGACCCCACGTGCTTCCTCTCGAGTGGAGACGGGTATGTCGGGGAACTTCTTGAGTTGCAGCAAGGGTGTGAAGGACCCTTTGGAAGTTCCAGTGGTTAGACGTGATTAGCCTCGAGAAGCCTCAGCGGAAATGGGCCTCATTTCGCGTGGAGGGTAAAACCTCCTGGATTTTCTCGAGTTGCGGCAGGTGCTCTCGACTTACGACGGGGACCTCAGGGCCCCGCTCTGGTGGCCTCAGGAAAGGCCAGTCCCCATGCGAGTTCCTCGGGGGCCTCTCGGGATTCCTCTCCCGTAGATGCCGGGGCCTAAGACCTTGTGTGGAGTCGGGGCCGGAACCTGAGGTTCATCTCCAGTGCTGACATGGATCTTGGGGTACTTCTGGAGTCCCCCCAGGGGAGTCAGTCCTCGTCTCAAATGCGGGCATGCCCTTGCGCTTTCCTCCAGAGCGGTAGCAGCAGTGTCACGCAGTCCGCCGCGTGGATCAAAGGATCTATGTTTTTCCCTCGAGTCTTTCCCACGAGGCTTTCCCACGAGGCTTTCCCACAGGGCTGTCCCACGTGCATACGTAGTGGGAGTCGATCCTCGGCTTGAACGTCAAGGCAGTGCAGGGAAAACAGCTTCCTCTGGAATGGACTGACCCATCTCGGAGTCTCTTGGAATGGTGGCACTACCCTGGAGTTCCTCTCGCCTTTCCTGTGGAGAGCGCCTCCTCTTGAGATGCGACGGGAACGCCGGGAATCTTTCCCTACGAAACAGTTAAAGGATCCGTCATCTCGAGCTAGGAGGCGGAAACGGGGCTCCCCTGGATGTGTGCGGGACCCCACGTGCTTCCTCTCGAGTGGAGACGGGTATGTCGGGGAACTTCTTGAGTTGCAGCAAGGGTGTGAAGGACCCTTTGGAAGTTCCAGTGGTTAGACGTGATTGGCCTCGAGAAGCCTCAGCGGAAATGGGCCTCATCTCGCCTGGAGGGCAAAACCTCCTGGATTTTTTCTAGTTGCGGCAGGTGCTCTCGACTTACGACGCGGACCACAGGGACCCGCTCTGGTGGCCTCAGGAAAGGCCAGTCCCCATGCGAGTTCCTCGGGGGCCTCTCGGGATTCCTCTCCCGTCGATGCCGGGGCCTAAGACCTTGTGTGGAGTCGGGGCCGGAACCTGAGGATTCCTCTCCAGTGCTGACATGGATCTTGGGGTACTTCTGGAGTCTCCCCAGGGGAGTCAGTCCTCGTCTCGAATGCGGGCATGCACTTGGGCTTTCCTCCAGAGCGGTAGCAGCAGTGTCACGCAGTCCGCCGCGTGGATCAAAGGATCTATGGTTTTCCCTCGAGTCTTTCCCACGAGGCTTTACCACGAGGCTTTCCCACAGGGCTGTCCCACGTGCACAGGTGGTGGGAGTCGATCCTCGGCTTGAACGTCAAGGCAGTGCAGGGAAAACAGGTTCCTCTGTAATGGACTGACACATCTGGGTGTCTCTTGGAATGGTGGCACGACTCTGGAGTTCCTCTTCCCTTTCCTGTGGAGAGCGCCTCCTCTTGAGATGCGACGGGAACGCCGGGAATTCTGTCCCTACGAAACAGGGAAAGGATCCCTCATCTCGAACTAGGAGGCGGAAACGGGGCTCCCCTGGATGTGTGCGGGACCCCACGTGCTTCCTCTCGAGTGGAGACTGGTATGCCGCGGAACTGCTTGAGTTGCAGCAAGGGTGTGAAGGACCCTTTGGAAGTTCCAGTGGTTAGATGTGATAAGCCTCGATAAGCCTCAGCGGAAATGGGCCTCATCTGGCCTGGAGGGCAAAGCCTCCTGGATTTTCTCGAGTTGCGGCAGGTGCTCTCGACTTACGACGGGGACCTCGGGGACCCGCTCTGGTGGCCTCAGGAAAGGCCAGTCCCCATGCGAGTTCCTCGGGGGCCTCTCGGGATTCCTTTCCCGTTGATGCCGGTGCCTAAGACCTTGTGTGGAGTCGGGGCCGGAACCTGAGGATTCCTCTCCAGTGCTGACATGGATCTTGGGGTACTTCTGGAGTCTCCCCAGGGGAGTCAGTCCTCATCTCGAATGCGGGCATGCCCTTGCGCTTTCCTCCAGAGCTGTATCAGCAGTGTTACGCTCTCGGCCGCGTGGATTAAAGGATCTATGGTTTTCCCTCGAGTCTTTCCCACGAGGCTTTCCCACGAGGCTTTCCCACAGGGCTGTCCCACGTGCACACGTGGTGGGAGTCGATCCTCGGCTTGAACGTCAAGGCAGTGCAGGGAAAACAGGTTTCTCTGGAATGGACAGACACATCTGGGGGACTCTTGGAATGGTGGCATGACCCTGGAGTTCCTCTCGCCTTTCCTATGGAGAGCGCCTCCTCTTGAGATGCGACGGGAACGCCGGGAATTCTTTCCCTACGAAACAGGGAAAGGATCCCTCATCTCGAGCTAGGAGGCGGAAACGGGGCTCCCCTGGATGTGTGCGGAACCCCACGTGCTTCCTCTCGGGTGGAGACGGGTATGTCGGGGAACTTCTTGAGTTGCAGCAAGGGTGTGAAGGACCCTTTGGAAGTTCCAGTGGTTAGATGTGATTAGCCTCGAGAAGCCTCAGCGGAAATGGGCCTCATCTCGCCTGGAGGGCAAAACCTCCTGGATTTTCTCGAGTTGCGGCAGGTGCTCTCGACTTACGACGGGGACCTCAGGGCCCCGCTCTGGTGGCCTCAGGAAAGGCCAGTCCCCATGCGAGTTCCTCGGGGGCCTCTCGGGATTCCTCTCCCGTCGATGCCGGGGCCTAAAACCTTGTGTGGAGTCGGGGCCGGAACCTGAGGATTCCTCTCCAGTGCTGACATGGATCTTGGGGTACTTCTGGAGTCTCCCCAGGGGAGTCAGTCCTCGTCTCGAATGCGGGCATGCACTTGCGCTTTCCTCCAGAGCGGTAGCAGCAGTGTCACGCATTCCGCCGCGTGGATCAAAGGATCTATGGTTTTCCCTCGAGTCTTTCCCACGAGTCTTTCCCACGAGGCTTTCCCACAGGGCTGTCCCACGTGCACACGTGGTGGGAGTCGATCCTCGGCTTGAACGTCAAGGCAGTTCAGGGAAAACAGGTTCCTCTGGAATGGACAGACACATCTGGGGGACTCTTGGAATGGTGGCACGACCCTGGAGTTCCTCTCGCCTTTCCTATGGAGAGCGCCTCCTCTTGAGATGCGACGGGAACGCCGGGAATTCTTTCCCTACGAAACAGGGAAAGGATCCCTCATCTCGAGCTAGGAGGTGGAAACGGGGCTCCCCTGGATGTGTCCGGAACCCCACGTGCTTTCTCTCGAGTGGAGACGGGTATGTCGGGGAACTTCTTGAGTTGCAGCAAGGGTGTGAAGGACCCTTTGGAAGTTCCAGTGGTTAGACGTGATTAGCCTCGAGAAGCCTCAGCGGAAATGGGCCTCATCTCGCCTGGAGGGCAAAATCTCCTGGATTTTCTCGAGTTGCGGCAGGTGCTCTCGACTTACGACTGGGACCTCAGGGACCCGCTCTGGTGGCCTCAGGAAAGGCCAGTCCCCATGCGAGTTCCTCGGGGGCCTCTCGGGATTCCTCTCCCGTCGATGCCGGGGCCTAAGACCTTGTGTGGAGTCGGGGCCGGAACCTGAGGATTCCTCTCCAGTGCTGACATGGATCTTGGGGTACTTCTGGAGTCTCCCCAGGGGAGTCAGTCCTCGTCTCGAATGCGGGCATGCACTTGCGCTTTCCTCCAGAGCGGTAGCAGCAGTGTCACGCAATCCGCCGCGTGGATCAAAGAATCTATACTTTTCCCTCGAGTCTTTCCCACGAGGCTTTCCCACGAGGCTTTCCCACAGGGCTGTCCCACGTGTACACGTCGTGGGAGTCGATCCTCGGCTTGAACGTCAAGGCAGTGCAGGGAAAACAGGTTCCTCTGGAATGGACTGACACATCTGGGGGACTCTTGGAATGGTGGCACGACCCTGGAGTTCCTCTCGCCTTTCCTGTGGAGAGCGCCTCCTCTTGAGATGCGACGGGAACGCCGGGAATTCTTTCCCTAGGAAACAGGGAAAGGATCCCTCATCTCGAGCTAGGAGGCGGAAACGGGGCTCCTCTGGATGTGTGCGGGACCCTCGGGCTTCCTCTCTTGTGGAGACGGGTATGTCGGGGAACTTCTTGAGTTGCAGCAAGGGTGAGAAGGACCCTTTGGATGTTCCAGTGGTTAGATGTGATTAGCCTCGAGAAGCCTCAGCGGAAATGGGCCTCATCTCGCCTGGAGGGCAAAACCTCCTGGATTTTCTCGAGTTGCTGCAGGTGCTCTCGACTTACGACGGGGACCTCAGGGACCCGCTCTGGTGGCCTCAGGAAAGGCCAGTCCCCATGCGAGTTCCTCGGGTGCCTCTCGGGATTCCTCTCACGTCGATGCCGGGGCCTAAGACCTTGTGTGGAGTCGGGGCGGGAACCTGAGGCTTCCTCTCCAGTGCTGACATGGATCTTGGGGTACTTCTGGAGTCTCCCCAGGGGAGTCAGTCCTCATCTCGAATGCGGGCATACACTTGCGCTTTCCTCCTGGGCGGTAGGAGCAGTGTCACGCAGTCCGCCGCGTGGATCAAAGGATCTATAGTTTTCCCTCGAGTCTTTCCCAAGAGGCTTTCCCACGAGGCTTTCCCACAGGGCTGTCCCACGTGCACACGTGGTGGGAGTCGATCATCGGCTTGAACGTCAAGGCAGTGCAGGGAAAACAGATTCCTCTGGAATGGACTGACACATCTGGGGGACTCTTGGAATGGTGGCACGACCCTGGAGTTCCTCTCGCCTTTCCTGTGGAGAGCGCCTCCTCTTGAGATGCGACGGGAGCGCCGGGAATTCTTTCCCTAGGAAACAGGGTAAGGATCCCTCATCTCGAGCTAGGAGGCGGAAACGGGCTCCTCTGGATGTGTGCGGGACACCATGTGCTTCCTCTCGAGTGGAGACGGGTATGTCGGGGAACTTCTTGAGTTGCAGCAAGGGTGTGAAGGACCCTTTGGAAGTTCCAGTGGTTAGATGTGATTAGCCTCGAGAAGCCTCAGCGGAAATGGGCCTCATCTCGCCTGGAGGGCAAAACCTCCTGGATTTTCTCGAGTTGCGGTAGGTGCTCTCGACTTACGACGGGGACCTCAGGGACCCGCTCTGGTGGCCTCAGGACAGGCCAGTCCCCATGCGAGTTCCTCGCGGGCCTCTCAGGATTCCTCTCACGTCGATGCCGGGGCCTAAGACCTTGTGTGGAATCGGGGCCGGAACCTGAGGATTCCTCTCCAGTGCTGACGTGGATCTTGGGGTACTTCTGGAGTCTCCCCAGGGGAGTCAGTCCTCGTCTCGAATGCGGGCATGCACTTGCGCTTTCCCCCAGGGCGGTAGCAGCAGTGTCACGCAGTCCGCCGCGTGGATCAAAGGATCTATGGTTTTCCCTCGAGTCTTTCCCACGAGGCTTTCCCACGAGGCTTTCCCACAGGGCTGTCCCACGTGCACACGTGGTGGGAGTCGATCCTCGGCTTGAACGTCAAGGCAGTGCAGGGAAAACAGGTTCCTCTGGAATGGACTGACACATCTGGGGGACTCTTGGTATCGTGGCACGACCCTGGAGTTCCTCTCGCCTTTCCTGTGGAGAGCGCCTCCTCTTGAGATGCGACGGGAACGCCGGGAATTCTGTCCCTACGAAACAGGGAAAGGATCCCTCATCTCGAGCTAGGAGGAGGAAACGGTTCTCCCCTGGATGTGTGCGGGACCCCACGTGCTTCCTCTCGAGTGGAGACGGGTATGTCGGGGAACTTCTTGAGTTGCAGCAAGGGTGTGAAGGACCCTTTGGAAGTTCCAGTGGTTAGACGTGATTAGCCTAGAGAAGCCTCAGCGGAAATGGGCCTCATCTCGCCTGGAGGGCAAAACCTCCTGGATTTTCTCGAGTTGCGGCAGGTGCTCTCGACTTACGACGGGGACCTCAGGGACCCGCTCTGGTGGCCTCAGGAAAGGCCAGTCCCCATGCGAGTTCCTCGGGGGCCTCTCGGGATTCCTCTCCCGTCGATGCCGGGGCCTAAGACCTTGTGTGGAGTCGGGGCCGGAACCTGAGGCTTCCTCTCCAGTGCTGACATGGATCTTGGGGTACTTCTGGAGTCTCCCCAGGGGAGTCAGTCCTTGTCTCGAATGCGGGCATGCACTTGGGCTTTCCTCCAGAGCGGTAGCAGCAGTGTCACGCAGTCCGCCGCGTGGATCAAAGGATCTATGGTTTTCCCTCGAGTCTTTCCCACGAGGCTTTCCCACGAGGCTTTCCCACACGGCTGTCCCACGTGCACACGTGGTGGGAGTCGATCCTCGGCTTGAACGTCAAGGCAGTGCAGGGAAAACAGGTTCCTCTGGAATGGACTGACATCTCTGGGGGACTCTTGGAATGGTGGCACGACCCTGGAGTTCCTCTCGCCTTTCCGGTTGAGAGCGCCTCCTCTTGAGATGCGACGGGAACGCCGGGAATTCTTTCCCTAGGAAACAGGGAATGGATCGCTCATCTCGAGCTAGGAGGCGGAAACGGGGCTCCCCTGGATGTGTGCGGGACCCTCGTGCTTCCTCTCGAGTGGAGACGGGTATGTCGGGGAACTTCTTGAGTTGCAGCAAGCGTGAGAAGACCCTTTGGATGTTCCAGTGGTTAGATGTGATTAGCCTCGAGAAGCCTCAGCGGAAATGGGCCTCATCTCGCCTGGAGGGCAAAACCTCCTGGATTTTCTCGAGTTGCGGCAGGTGGTCTCGAATTACGACGGGGACCTCAGGGACCCGCTCTGGTGGCCTCAGGAAAGGCCAGTCCCCATGCGAGTTCCTCGGGGGCCTCTCAGGATTCCTCTCCCGTCGATGCCGGGGCCTAAGACCTTGTGTGGAATCGGGGCCGGACCCTGAGGATTCCTCTCCAGTGCTGACATGGATCTTGGGATACTTCTGGAGTCTCCCCAGGGGAGTCAGTCCTCGTCTCGAATGCGGGCATGCACTTGCGCTTACCTCCAGGGCGGTAGCAGCAGTGTCACGCAGTCCGCCGCCTGGATCAAAGGATCTATAGTTTTCCCTCGAGTCTTTCCCACGAGGCTTTCCCACGAGGCTTTCCCACAGGGCTGTCCCACGTGCACACGTGGTGGGAGTCGATCCTCGGCTTGAACGTCAAGGCAGTGCAGGGAAAACAGGTTCCTCTGGAATGGACTGACACATCTGGGGGACTCTTGGAATCGTGGCACGACCCTGGAGTTCCTCTCGCCTTTCCTGTGGAGAGCGCCTCCTCTTGAGATGCGACGGGAACGCCGGGAATTCTTTCCCTACGAAACAGGGAAAGGATCCCTCATCTCGAGCTAGGAGGCGGAAACGGGGCTCCCCTGGATGTGTGCGGGACCCCACGTGCTTCCTCTCGAGTGGAGACGGGTATGTCGGGGAACTTCTTGAGTTGCAGCAAGGGTGTGAAGGACCCTTTGGAAGTTCCAGTGGTTAGACGTGATTAGCCTAGAGAAGCCTCAGCGGAAATGGGCCTCATCTCGCCTGGAGGGCAAAACCTCCTGGATTTTCTCGAGTTGCGGCAGGTGCTCTCGACTTACGACGGGGACCTCAGGGACCCGCTCTGGTGGCCTCAGGAAAGGCCAGTCCCCATGCGAGTTCCTCGGGGGCCTCTCGGGATTCCTCTCCCGTCGATGCCGGGGCCTAAGACCTTGTGTGGAGTCGGGGCCGGAACCTGAGGCTTCCTCTCCAGTGCTGACATGGATCTTGGGGTACTTCTGGAGTCTCCCCAGGGGAGTCAGTCCTCGTCTCGAATGCGGGCATGCACTTGGGCTTTCCTCCAGAGCGGTAGCAGCAGTGTCACGCAGTCCGCCGCGTGGATCAAAGGATCTATGGTTTTCCCTCGAGTCTTTCCCACGAGGCTTTCCCACGAGGCTTTCCCACAGGGCTGTCCCACGTGCACACGTGGTGGGAGTCGATCCTCGGCTTGAACGTCAAGGCAGTGCAGGGAAAACAGGTTCCTCTGGAATGGACTGACACATCTGGGGGACTCTTGGAATGGTGGCACGACCCTGGAGTTCCTCTCGCCTTTCCTGTGGAGAGCGCCTCCTCTTGAGATGCGACGGGAACGCCAGGAATTCTTTCCCTACGAAACAGGGAAAGGATCCCTCATCTCGACCTAGGAGGCGGAAACGGGGCTCCCCTGGATGTGTGCGGGACCCCACGTGCTTCCTCTCGAGTGGAGACCCGTATGTCGGGGAACTTCTTGAGTTGCAGCAAGGGTGTGAAGGACCCTTTGGAAGTTCCAGTGGTTAGACGTGATTAGAATCGAGAAGCCTCAGCGGAAATGTGCCTCATCTCGCCTGGAGGGCAAAACCTCCTGGATTTTCTCGAGTTGCGGCAGGTGCTCTTGACTTACGACGGGGACCTCAGGGACCCGCTCTGGTGGCCTCAGGAAAGGCCAGTCCCCATGCGAGTTCCTCGGGGGCCTCTCGGGATTCCTCTCCCGTCGATGCCGGGGCCTAAGACCTTGTGTGGAGTCGGGGCCGGAACCTGAGGATTCCTCTCCAGTGCTGACATGGATCTTGGGGTACTTCTGGAGTCTCCCCAGGGGAGTCAGTCCTCGTCTCGAATGCGGGCATGCACTTGCGCTTTCCTCCAGGGCGGTAGCAGCAGTGTCACGCAGTCCGCCGCCTGGATGAAAGGATCTATGGTTTTCCCTCGAGTCTTTCCCACGAGGCTTTCCCACAGGGCTGTCCCACGTGCACACGTGGTGGGAGTCGATCCTCGGCTTGAACGTCAAGGCAGTGCAGGGAAAACATGTTCGTCTGGAATGGACTGACACATCTGGGGGACTCTTGGAATGGTGGCACGACCCTGGAGTTCCTCTCGCCTTTCCTGTCGAGAGCGCCTCCTCTTGAGATGCGACGGGAACGCCGGGAATTCTTTCCCTACGAAACAGGGAAAGGATCCCTCATCTCGAGCTAGGAGGCGGAAACGGGGCTCCCCTTGATGTGTGCGGGACCCCACGTGCTTCCTCTCGAGTGGAGACGGGTATGTCGGGGAACTTCTTGAGTTGCAGCAAGGGTGAGAAGGACCCTTTGGAAGTTCCAGTGGTTAGATGTGATTAGCCTCGAGAAGCCTCAGGGGAAATGGGCCTCATCTCGCCTGGAGGGCAAAACCTCCTGGATTTTCTCGAGTTGTGGCAGGTGCATCGACTTACGACGGGATCCTCAGGGACCCGCTCTGGTGGCCTCAGGAAAGGCCAGTCCCCATGCGAGTTCCTCGGGGGCCTCTCGGGATTCCTCTCCCGTTGATGCCGGGGCCTAAGACCTTGTGTGGATTCGGGGCCGGAACCTGAGGATTCCTCTCCAGTGCTGACATGGATCTTGGGGTACTTCTGGAGTCTCCCCAGAGGAGTCAGTCCTCGTCTCGAATGCGGGCATGCACTTGCGCTTTCCTCCAGAGCGGTAGCAGCAGTGTCACGCAGTCCGCCGCGTGGATCAAAGGATCTATGGTTTTCCCTCGAGTCTTTCCCACGAGGCTGTCCCACGAGTCTTTCCCACAGGGCTGTCCCACGTGCACACGTGGTGGGAGTCGATCCTCGGCTTGAACGTCAAGGCAGTTCAGGGAAATCAGGTTCCTCTGGAATGGACTGACACATCTGGGGGACTCTTGGAATGGTGGCACGACCCTGGAGTTCCTCTCGCCTTTCCTGTGGAGAGCGCCTCCTCTTGAGATGCGACGGGAACGCCGGGAACTCGTTCCCTACGAAACAGGAAAGGATCCCTCATCTTGAGCTAGGAGGCGGAAACGGGGCTCCCCTGGATGTGTGCGGGACCCTCGTGCGTCCTCTCGAGTGGAGACGGGTATGTCGGGGTACTTCTTGAGTTGCAGCAAGGGTGTGAAAAACCCTTTGGAAGTTCCAGTGGTTAGATGTGATTAGCCTCGAGAAGCCTCAGCGGAAATGGGCCTCATGTCGCCTGGAGGGCAAAACCTCCTGGATTTTCTTGAGTTGCGGCAGGTGCTCTCGACATACGACGGGGACCTCAGGGACCCGCTCTGGTGGCCTCAGGAAAGGCCAGTCCCCATGCGAGTTCCTCGGGGGCCTCTCGGGATTCCTCTCCCGTCGATGCCGGGGCCTAAGACCTTGTGTGGAGTTGGGGCCGGAACCTGAGGATTCCTCTCCAGTGCTTACATGGATCTTGGGGTACTTCTGGAGTCTCCCCATGGGAGTCAGTCCTCGTCTCGAATGCGAGCATGCACTTGCGCTTTCCTCCAGAGCGGTAGCAGCAGTGTCACGCAGTCCGCCGCGAGGAGCAAAGGATCTATGGTTTTCCCTCGAGGCTTTCCCACGAGGCTTTCCCCGAGGCTTTCCCACAGGGCTGTGCCACGTGCACACGTGGTGGGAGTCGATCCTCGGCTTGAACGTCAAGGCAGTGCAGGGAACACAGGTTCCTCTGGAATGGACTGACACATCTGGGAGACTCTTGGAATGGTGGCACGACCCTGGAGTTCCTCTCGCCTTTCCCGTGGAGAGCGCCTCCTCTTGAGATGCGACGGGAACGCCGGGAATTCCTTCCCTACGAAACAGCGAAAGGATCTCTCTTTTCGAGCTAGGAGGCGGAAACGGGCTCCTCTGGATGTGTGTGGGACCCTCGTTCTTCCTCTCGAGTGGAGACGGGTATGTCGGGGAACTTCTTGAGTTGCAGCAAGGGTGTGAAAGACCCTTTGGAAGTTCCAGTGGTTAGATGTGATTAGCCTCGAGAAGCCTCAGTGGAAATGGGCCTCATCTCGCCTGGAGGGCAAAATCTCCTGGATTTTCTCGAGTTGCGGCAGGTGCTCTCGACTTACGACGGGGACCTCAGGGACCCACTCTGGTGGCCTCAGGAAAGGCCAGTCCCCATGCAGGTTCCTCGGGGGCCTCTTGGGATTCCTCTCCCGTCGATGCCGGGGCCTAAGACCTTGTGTGGAGTCGGGGCCGGAACCTGAGGATTCCTCTCCAGTGCTGACATGGATCTTGGGGTACTTCTGGAGTCTCCCCAGGGGAGTCAGTCCTCGTCTCGAATGCGGGCATGCACTTGCGCTTTCCTCCAGAGCGGTAGCAGCAGTGTCACGCAGTCCGCCGCGTGGATCAAAGGATCTATGGTTTTCCCTCGAGTCTTTCCCACGAGGCTTTCCCACGAAGCTTTCCCACAGGGCTGTCCCACGTGCACACGTGGTGGGAGTCGATCCTCGGCTTGAAGGTCAAGGCAGTGCAGGGAAAACAGGTTCCTCTCTAATGGACTACACATCTGGGTGTCTCTTGGAATGGTGGCACGACCCTGGAGTTACTCTCGCCTTTCCTATGGAGAGCGCCTCCTCTTGAGATGCGACGGGAACGCCGGGAATTCTTTCCCTACGAAACATGGAAAGGATCCCTCATCTCGAGCTAGGAGGCGGAAACGGGGATTCCCTGGATGTGTGCGGGACCCCACGTGCTTCCTCTCGAGTGGAGACGGGTATGTCGGGGAACTTCTTGAGTTGCAGCAAGGGTGTGAAGGACCCTTTGGAAGTTCCAGTGGTTAGACGTGATTAGCCTCGAGAAGCCTCAGCGGAAATGGGCCTCATTTCGCGTGGAGGGTAAAACCTCCTGGATTTTCTCGAGTTGCGGCAGGTGCTCTCGACTTACGACGGGGACCTCAGGGCCCCGCTCTGGTGGCCTCAGGAAAGGCCAGTCCCCATGCGAGTTCCTCGGGGGCCTCTCGGGATTCCTCTCCCGTAGATGCCGGGGCCTAAGACCTTGTGTGGAGTCGGGGCCGGAACCTGAGGTTCATCTCCAGTGCTGACATGGATCTTGGGGTACTTCTGGAGTCTCCCCAGGGGAGTCAGTCCTCGTCTCAAATGCGGGCATGCCCTTGCGCTTTCCTCCAGAGCGGTAGCAGCAGTGTCACGCAGTCCGCCGCGTGGATCAAAGGATCTATGTTTTTCCCTCGAGTCTTTCCCACGAGGCTTTCCCACGAGGCTTTCCCACAGGGCTGTCCCACGTGCATACGTGGTGGGAGTCGATCCTCGGCTTGAACGTCAAGGCAGTGCAGGGAAAACAGCTTCCTCTGGAATGGACTGACCCATCTCGGAGTCTCTTGGAATGGTGGCACTACCCTGGAGTTCCTCTCGCCTTTCCTGTGGAGAGCGTCTCCTCTTGAGATGCGACGGGAACGCCGGGAATCTTTCCCTACGAAACAGGGAAAGGATCCGTCATCTCGAGCTAGGAGGCGGAAACGGGGCTCCCCTGGATGTGTGCGGGACCCCACGTGCTTCCTCTCGAGTGGAGACGGGTATGTCGGGGAACTTCTTGAGTTGCAGCAAGGGTGTGAAGGACCCTTTGGAAGTTCCAGTGGTTAGACGTGATTGGCCTCGAGAAGCCTCAGTGGAAATGGGCCTCATCTCGCCTGGAGGGCAAAACCTCCTGGATTTTTTCTAGTTGCGGCAGGTGCTCTCGACTTACGGCGCGGACCACAGGGACCCGCTCTGGTGGCCTCAGGAAAGGCCAGTCCCCATGCGAGTTCCTCGGGGGCCTCTCGGGATTCCTCTCCCGTCGATGCCGGGGCCTAAGACCTTGTGTGGAGTCGGGGCCGGAACCTGAGGATTCCTCTCCAGTGCTGACATGGATCTTGGGGTACTTCTGGAGTCTCCCCAGGGGAGTCAGTCCTCGTCTCGAATGCGGGCATGCACTTGGGCTTTCCTCCAGAGCGGTAGCAGCAGTGTCACGCAGTCCGCCGCGTGGATCAAAGGATCTATGGTTTTCCCTCGAGTCTTTCCCACGAGGCTTTCCCACGAGGCTTTCATACAGGGCTGTCCCACGTGCACACGTGGTGGGAGTCCATCCTCGGCTTGAACGTCAAGGCAGTGCAGGGAAAACAGGTTCCTCTGTAATGGACTGACACATCTGGGTGTCTCTTGGAATGGTGGCAGGACTCTGGAGTTCCTCTTCCCTTTCCTGTGGAGAGCGCCTCCTCTTGAGATGCGACGGGAACGCCGGGAATTCTGTCCCTACGAAACAGGGAAAGGATCCCTCATCTCGAACTAGGAGGCGGAAACGGGGCTCCCCTGGATGTGTGCGGGACCCCACGTGCTTCCTCTCGAGTGGAGACGGGTATGCCGCGGAACTGCTTGAGTTGCAGCAAGGGTGTGAAGGACCCTTTGGAAGTTCCAGTGGTTAGATGTGATTAGCCTCGATAAGCCTCAGCGGAAATGGGCCTCATCTGGCCTGGAGGGCAAAGCCTCCTGGATTTTCTCGAGTTGCGGCAGGTGCTCTCGACTTACGACGGGGACCTCGGGGACCCGCTCTGGTGGCCTCAGGAAAGGCCAGTCCCCATGCGAGTTCCTCGGGGGCCTCTCGGGATTCCTTTCCCGTTGATGCCGGTGCCTAAGACCTTGTGTGGAGTCGGGGCCGGAACCTGAGGATTCCTCTCCAGTGCTGACATGGATCTTGGGGTACTTCTGGAGTCTCCCCAGGGGAGTCAGTCCTCATCTCGAATGCGGGCATGCCCTTGCGCTTTCCTCCAGAGCTGTATCAGCAGTGTTACGCTCTCGGCCGCGTGGATTAAAGGATCTATGGTTTTCCCTCGAGTCTTTCCCACGAGGCTTTCCCACGAGGCTTTCCCACAGGGCTGTCCCACGTGCACACGTGGTGGGAGTCGATCCTCGGCTTGAACGTCAAGGCAGTGCAGGGAAAACAGGTTCCTCTGGAATGGACAGACACATCTGGGGGACTCTTGGAATGGTGGCATGACCCTGGAGTTACTCTCGCCTTTCCTATGGAGAGCGCCTCCTCTTGAGATGCGACGGGAACGCCGGGAATTCTTTCCCTACGAAACAGGGAAAGGATCCCTCATCTCGAGCTAGGAGGCGGAAACGGGGCTCCCCTGGATGTGTGCGGAACCCCACGTGCTTCCTCTCGGGTGGAGACGGGTATGTCGGGGAACTTCTTGAGTTGCAGCAAGGGTGTGAAGGACCCTTTGGAAGTTCCAGTGGTTAGATGTGATTAGCCTCGAGAAGCCTCAGCGGAAATGGGCCTCATCTCGCCTGGAGGGCAAAACCTCCTGGATTTTCTCGAGTTGCGGCAGGTGCTCTCGACTTACGACGGGGACCTCAGGGCCCCGCTCTGGTGGCCTCAGGAAAGGCCAGTCCCCATGCGAGTTCCTCGGGGGCCTCTCGGGATTCCTCTCCCGTCGATGCCGGGGCCTAAAACCTTGTGTGGAGTCGGGGCCGGAACCTGAGGATTCCTCTCCAGTGCTGACATGGATCTTGGGGTACTTCTGGAGTCTCCGCAGGGGAGTCAGTCCTCGTCTCGAATGCGGGCATGCACTTGCGCTTTCCTCCAGAGCGGTAGCAGCAGTGTCACGCATTCCGCCGCCTGGATCAAAGGATCTATGGTTTTCCCTCGAGTCTTTCCCACGAGTCTTTCCCACGAGGCTTTCCCACAGGGCTGTCCCACGTGCACACGTGGTGGGAGTCGATCCTCGGCTTGAACGTCAAGGCAGTGCAGGGAAAACAGGTTCCTCTGGAATGGACAGACACATCTGGGGGACTCTTGGAATGGTGGCACGACCCTGGAGTTCCTCTCGCCTTTCCTATGGAGAGCGCCTCCTCTTGAGATGCGACGGGAACGCCGGGAATTCTTTCCCTACGAAACAGGGAAAGGATCCCTCATCTCGAGCTAGGAGGTGGAAACGGGGCTCCCCTGGATGTGTGCGGAACCCCACGTGCTTCCTCTCGAGTGGAGACGGGTATGTCGGGGAACTTCTTGAGTTGCAGCAAGGGTGTGAAGGACCCTTTGGAAGTTCCAGTGGTTAGACGTGATTAGCCTCGAGAAGCCTCAGCGGAAATGGGCCTCATCTCGCCTGGAGGGCAAAATCTCCTGGATTTTCTCGAGTTGCGGCAGGTGCTCTCGACTTACGACTGGGACCTCAGGGACCCGCTCTGGTGGCCTCAGGAAAGGCCAGTCCCCATGCGAGTTCCTCGGGGGCCTCTCGGGATTCCTCTCCCGTCGATGCCGGGGCCTAAGACCTTGTGTGGAGTCGGGGCCGGAACCTGAGGATTCCTCTCCAGTGCTGACATGGATCTTGGGGTACTTCTGGAGTCTCCCCAGGGGAGTCAGTCCTCGTCTCGAATGCGGGCATGCACTTGCGCTTTCCTCCAGAGCGGTAGCAGCAGTGTCACGCAATCCGCCGCGTGGATCAAAGAATCTATACTTTTCCCTCGAGTCTTTCCCACGAGGCTTTCCCACGAGGCTTTCCCACAGGGCTGTCCCACGTGTACACGTCGTGGGAGTCGATCCTCGGCTTGAACGTCAAGGCAGTGCAGGGAAAACAGGTTCCTCTGGAATGGACTGACACATCTGGGGGACTCTTGGAATGGTGGCACGACCCTGGAGTTCCTCTCGCCTTTCCTGTGGAGAGCGCCTCCTCTTGAGATGCGACGGGAACGCCGGGAATTCTTTCCCTAGGAAACAGGGAAAGGATCCCTCATCTCGAGCTAGGAGGCGGAAACGGGGCTCCTCTGGATGTGTGCGGGACCCTCGGGCTTCCTCTCTTGTGGAGACGGGTATGTCGGGGAACTTCTTGAGTTGCAGCAAGGGTGAGAAGGACCCTTTGGATGTTCCAGTGGTTAGATGTGATTAGCCTCGAGAAGCCTCAGCGGAAATGGGCCTCATCTCGCCTGGAGGGCAAAACCTCCTGGATTTTCTCGAGTTGCTGCAGGTGCTCTCGACTTACGACGGGGACCTCAGGGACCCGCTCTGGTGGCCTCAGGAAAGGCCAGTCCCCATGCGAGTTCCTCGGGTGCCTCTCGGGATTCCTCTCACGTCGATGCCGGGGCCTAAGACCTTGTGTGGAGTCGGGGCGGGAACCTGAGGCTTCCTCTCCAGTGCTGACATGGATCTTGGGGTACTTCTGGAGTCTCCCCAGGGGAGTCAGTCCTCATCTCGAATGCGGGCATACACTTGCGCTTTCCTCCTGGGCGGTAGGAGCAGTGTCACGCACTCCGCCGCGTGGATCAAAGGATCTATAGTTTTCCCTCGAGTCTTTCCCAAGAGGCTTTCCCACGAGGCTTTCCCACAGGGCTGTCCCACGTGCACACGTGGTGGGAGTCGATCATCGGCTTGAACGTCAAGGCAGTGCAGGGAAAACAGATTCCTCTGGAATGGACTGACACATCTGGGGGACTCTTGGAATGGTGGCACGACCCTGGAGTTCCTCTCGCCTTTCCTGTGGAGAGCGCCTCCTCTTGAGATGCGACGGGAGCGCCGGGAATTCTTTCCCTACGAAACAGGGTAAGGATCCCTCATCTCGAGCTAGGAGGCGGAAACGGGCTCCTCTGGATGTGTGCGGGACACCATGTGCTTCCTGTCGAGTGGAGACGGGTATGTCGGGGAACTTCTTGAGTTGCAGCAAGGGTGTGAAGGACCCTTTGGAAGTTCCAGTGGTTAGATGTGATTAGCCTCGAGAAGCCTCAGCGGAAATGGGCCTCATCTCGCCTGGAGGGCAAAACCTCCTGGATTTTCTCGAGTTGCGGCAGGTGCTCTCGACTTACGACGGGGACCTCAGGGACCCGCTCTGGTGGCCTCAGGAAAGGCCAGTCCCCATGCGAGTTCCTCGCGGGCCTCTCAGGATTCCTCTCACGTCGATGCCGGGGCCTAAGACCTTGTGTGGAGTCGGGGCCGGAACCTGAGGATTCCTCTCCAGTGCTGACGTGGATCTTGGGGTACTTCTGGAGTCTCCCCAGGGGAGTCAGTCCTCGTCTCGAATGCGGGCATGCACTTGCGCTTTCCCCCAGGGCGGTAGCAGCAGTGTCACGCAGTCCGCCGCGTGGATCAAAGGATCTATGGTTTTCCCTCGAGTCTTTCCCACGAGGCTTTCCCACGAGGCTTTCCCACAGGGCTGTCCCACGTGCACACGTGGTGGGAGTCGATCCTCGGCTTGAACGTCAAGGCAGTGCAGGGAAAACAGGTTCCTCTGGAATGGACTGACACATCTGGGGGACTCTTGGAATCGTGGCACGACCCTGGAGTTCCTCTCGCCTTTCCTGTGGAGAGCGCCTCCTCTTGAGATGCGACGGGAACGCCGGGAATTCTGTCCCTACGAAACAGGGAAAGGATCCCTCATCTCGAGCTAGGAGGCGGAAACGGGGCTCCCCTGGATGTGTGCGGGACCCCACGTGCTTCCTCTCGAGTGGAGACGGGTATGTCGGGGAACTTCTTGAGTTGCAGGAAGGGTGTGAAGGACCCTTTGGAAGTTCCAGTGGTTAGACGTGATTAGCCTAGAGAAGCCTCAGCGGAAATGGGCCTCATCTCGCCTGGAGGGCAAAACCTCCTGGATTTTCTCGAGTTGCGGCTGGTGCTCTCGACTTACGACGGGGACCTCAGGGACCCGCTCTGGTGGCCTCAGGAAAGGCCAGTCCCCATGCGAGTTCCTCGGGGGCCTCTCGGGATTCCTCTCCCGTCGATGCCGGGGCCTAAGACCTTGTGTGGAGTCGGGGCCGGAACCTGAGGCTTCCTCTCCAGTGCTGACATGGATCTTGGGGTACTTCTGGAGTCTCCCCAGGGGAGTCAGTCCTTGTCTCGAATGCGGGCATGCACTTGGGCTTTCCTCCAGAGCGGTAGCAGCAGTGTCACGCAGTCCGCCGCGTGGATCAAAGGATCTATGGTTTTCCCTCGAGTCTTTCCCACGAGGCTTTCCCACGAGGCTTTCCCACACGGCTGTCCCACGTGCACACGTGGTGGGAGTCGATCCTCGGCTTGAACGTCAAGGCAGTGCAGGGAAAACAGGTTCCTCTGGAATGGACTGACACATCTGGGGGACTCTTGGAATGGTGGCACGACCCTGGAGTTCCTCTCGCCTTTCCGGTTGAGAGCGCCTCCTCTTGAGATGCGACGGGAACGCCGGGAATTCTTTCCCTAGGAAACAGGGAATGGATCCCTCATCTCGAGCTAGGAGGCGGAAACGGGGCTCCCCTGGATGTGTGCGGGACCCTCGTGCTTCCTCTCGAGTGGAGACGGGTATGTCGGGGAACTTCTTGAGTTGCAGCAAGCGTGAGAAGACCCTTTGGATGTTCCAGTGGTTAGATGTGATTAGCCTCGAGAAGCCTCAGCGGAAATGGGCCTCATCTCGCCTGGAGGGCAAAACCTCCTGGATTTTCTCGAGTTGCGGCAGGTGGTCTCGAATTACGACGGGGACCTCAGGGACCCGCTCTGGTGGCCTCAGGAAAGGCCAGTCCCCATGCGAGTTCCTCGGGGGCCTCTCAGGATTCCTCTCCCGTCGATGCCGGGGCCTAAGACCTTGTGTGGAATCGGGGCCGGACCCTGAGGATTCCTCTCCAGTGCTGACATGGATCTTGGGGTACTTCTGGAGTCTCCCCAGTGGAGTCAGTCCTCGTCTCGAATGCGGGCATGCACTTGCGCTTTCCTCCAGGGCGGTAGCAGCAGTGTCACGCAGTCCGCCGCCTGGATCAAAGGATCTATAGTTTTCCCTCGAGTCTTTCCCACGAGGCTTTCCCACGAGGCTTTCCCACAGGGCTGTCCCACGTGCACACGTGGTGGGAGTCGATCCTCGGCTTGAACGTCAAGGCAGTGCAGGGAAAACAGGTTCCTCTGGAATGGACTGACACATCTGGGGGACTCTTGGAATGGTGGCACGACCCTGGATTTCCTCTCGCCTTTCCTGTGGAGAGGGCCTCCTCTTGAGATGCGACGGGAACGCCGGGAATTCTTTCCCTACGAAACAGGGAAAGGATCCCTCATCTCGAGCTAGGAGGCGGAAACGGGGCTCCCCTGGATGTGTGCGGGACCCCACGTGCTTCCTCTCGAGTGGAGACGGGTATGTCGGGGAACTTCTTGAGTTGCAGCAAGGGTGTGAAGGACCCTTTGGAAGTTCCAGTGGTTAGACGTGATTAGCCTAGAGAAGCCTCAGCGGAAATGGGCCTCATCTCGCCTGGAGGGCAAAACCTCCTGGATTTTCTCGAGTTGCGGCAGGTGCTCTCGACTTACGACGGGGACCTCAGGGACCCGCTCTGGTGGCCTCAGGAAAGGCCAGTCCCCATGCGAGTTCCTCGGGGGCCTCTCGGGATTCCTCTCCCGTCGATGCCGGGGCCTAAGACCTTGTGTGGAGTCGGGGCCGGAACCTGAGGCTTCCTCTCCAGTGCTGACATGGATCTTGGGGTACTTCTGGAGTCTCCCCAGGGGAGTCAGTCCTCGTCTCGAATGCGGGCATGCACTTGCGCTTTCCTCCAGAGCGGTAGCAGCAGTGTCACGCAGTCCGCCGCGTGGATCAAAGGATCTATGGTTTTCCCTCGAGTCTTTCCCACGAGGCTTTCCCACGAGGCTTTCCCACAGGGCTGTCCCACGTGCACACGTGGTGGGAGTCGATCCTCGGCTTGATCGTCAAGGCAGTGCAGGGAAAACAGGTTCCTCTGGAATGGACTGACACATCTGGGGGACTCTTGGAATGGTGGCACGACCCTGGAGTTCCTCTCGCCTTTCCTGTGGAGAGCGCCTCCTCTTGAGATGCGACGGGAACGCCAGGAATTCTTTCCCTACGAAACAGGGAAAGGATCCCTCATCTCGACCTAGGAGGCGGAAACGGGGCTCCCCTGGATGTGTGCGGGACCCCACGTGCTTCCTCTCGAGTGGAGACCCGTATGTCGGGGAACTTCTTGAGTTGCAGCAAGGGTGTGAAGGACCCTTTGGAAGTTCCAGTGGTTAGACGTGATTAGACTCGAGAAGCCTCAGCGGAAATGTGCCTCATCTCGCCTGGAGGGCAAAACCTCCTGGATTTTCTCGAGTTGCGGCAGGTGCTCTTGACTTACGACGGGGACCTCAGGGACCCGCTCTGGTGGCCTCAGGAAAGGCCAGTCCCCATGCGAGTTCCTCGGGGGCCTCTCGGGATTCCTCTCCCGTCGATGCCGGGGCCTAAGACCTTGTGTGGAGTCGGGGCCGGAACCTGAGGATTCCTCTCCAGTGCTGACATGGATCTTGGGGTACTTCTGGAGTCTCCCCAGGGGAGTCAGTCCTCGTCTCGAATGCGGGCATGCACTTGCGCTTTCCTCCAGGGCGGTAGCAGCAGTGTCACGCAGTCCGCCGCCTGGATGAAAGGATCTATGGTTTTCCCTCGAGTCTTTCCCACGAGGCTTTCCCACAGGGCTGTCCCACGTGCACACGTGGTGGGAGTCGATCCTCGGCTTGAACGTCAAGGCAGTGCAGGGAAAACATGTTCGTCTGGAATGGACTGACACATCTGGGGGACTCTTGGAATGGTGGCACGACCCTGGAGTTCCTCTCGCCTTTCCTGTCGAGAGCGCCTCCTCTTGAGATGCGACGGGAACGCCGGGAATTCTTTCCCTACGAAACAGGGAAAGGATCCCTCATCTCGAGCTAGGAGGCGGAAACGGGGCTCCCCTGGATGTGTGCGGGACCCCACGTGCTTCCTCTCGAGTGGAGACGGGTATGTCGGGGAACTTCTTGAGTTGCAGCAAGGGTGAGAAGGACCCTTTGGATGTTCCAGTGGTTAGATGTGATTAGCCTCGAGAAGCCTCAGCGGAAATGGGCCTCATCTCGCCTGGAGGGCAAAACCTCCTGGATTTTCTCGAGTTGCGGCAGGTGGTCTCGAATTACGACGGGGACCTCAGGGACCCGCTCTGGTGGCCTCAGGAAAGGCCAGTCCCCATGCGAGTTCCTCGGGGGCCTCTCAGGATTCCTCTCCCGTCGATGCCGGGGCCTAAGACCTTGTGTGGAATCGGGGCCGGACCCTGAGGATTCCTCTCCAGTGCTGACATGGATCTTGGGGTACTTCTGGAGTCTCCCCAGGGGAGTCAGTCCTCGTCTCGAATGCGGGCATGCACTTGCGCTTTCCTCCAGGGCGGTAGCAGCAGTGTCACGCAGTCCGCCGCCTAGATCAAAGGATCTATAGTTTTCCCTCGAGTCTTTCCCACGAGGCTTTCCCACGAGGCTTTCCCACAGGGCTGTCCCACGTGCACACGTGGTGGGAGTCGATCCTCGGCTTGAACGTCAAGGCAGTGCAGGGAAAACAGGTTCCTCTGGAATGGACTGACACATCTGGGGGACTCTTGGAATGGTGGCACGACCCTGGAGTTCCTCTCGCCTTTCCTGTGGAGAGCGCCTCCTCTTGAGATGCGACGGGAACGCTGGGAATTCTTTCCCTACGAAACAGGGAAAGGATCCCTCATCTCGAGCTAGGAGGCGGAAACGGGGCTCCCCTGGATGTGTGCGGGACCCCACGTGCTTCCTCTCGAGTGGAGACGGGTATGTCGGGGAACTTCTTGAGTTGCAGCAAGGGTGTGAAGGACCCTTTGGAAGTTCCAGTGGTTAGACGTGATTAGCCTAGAGAAGCCTCAGCGGAAATGGGCCTCATCTCGCCTGGAGGGCAAAACCTCCTGGATTTTCTCGAGTTGCGGCAGGTGCTCTCGACTTACGACGGGGACCTCAGGGACCCGCTCTGGTGGCCTCAGGAAAGGCCAGTCCCCATGCGAGTTCCTCGGGGGCCTCTCGGGATTCCTCTCCCGTCGATGCCGGGGCCTAAGACCTTGTGTGGAGTCGGGGCCGGAACCTGAGGCTTCCTCTCCAGTGCTGACATGGATCTTGGGGTACTTCTGGAGTCTCCCCAGGGGAGTCAGTCCTCGTCTCGAATGCGGGCATGCACTTGCGCTCTCCTCCAGAGCGGTAGCAGCAGTGTCACGCAGTCCGCCGCGTGGATCAAAGGATCTATGGTTTTCCCTCGAGTCTTTCCCACGAGGCTTTCCCACGAGGCTTTCCCACAGGGCTGTCCCACGTGCACACGTGGTGGGAGTCGATCCTCGGCTTGAACGTCAAGGCAGTGCAGGGAAAAGAGGTTCCTCTGGAATGGACTGACACATCTGGGGGACTCTTGGAATGGTGGCACGACCCTGGAGTTCCTCTCGCCTTTCCTGTGGAGAGCGCCTCCTCTTGAGATGCGACGGGAACGCCAGGAATTCTTTCCCTACGAAACAGGGAAAGGATCCCTCATCTCGAGCTAGGAGGCGGAAACGGGGCTCCCCTGGATGTGTGCGGGACCCCACGTGCTTCCTCTCGAGTGGAGACCCGTATGTCGGGGAACTTCTTGAGTTGCAGCAAGGGTGTGAAGGACCCTTTGGAAGTTCCAGTGGTTAGACGTGATTAGACTCGAGAAGCCTCAGCGGAAATGTGCCTCATCTCGCCTGGAGGGCAAAGCCTCCTGGATTTTCTCGAGTTGCGGCAGGTGCTCTTGACTTACGACGGGGACCTCAGGGACCCGCTCTGGTGGCCTCAGGAAAGGCCAGTCCCCATGCGAGTTCCTCGGGGGCCTCTCGGGATTCCTCTCCCGTCGATGCCGGGGCCTAAGACCTTGTGTGGAGTCGGGGCCGGAACCTGAGGATTCCTCTCCAGTGCTGACATGGATCTTGGGGTACTTCTGGAGTCTCCCCAGGGGAGTCAGTCCTCGTCTCGAATGCGGGCATGCACTTGCGCTTTCCTCCAGGGCGGTAGCAGCAGTGTCACGCAGTCCGCCGCCTGGATGAAAGGATCTATGGTTTTCCCTCGAGTCTTTCCCACGAGGCTTTCCCACAGGGCTGTCCCACGTGCACACGTGGTGGGAGTCGATCCTCGGCTTGAACGTCAAGGCAGTGCAGGGAAAACATGTTCGTCTGGAATGGACTGACACATCTGGGGGTCTCTTGGAATGGTGGCACGACCCTGGAGTTCCTCTCGCCTTTCCTGTCGAGAGCGCCTCCTCTTGAGATGCGACGGGAACGCCGGGAATTCTTTCCCTACGAAACAGGGAAAGGATCCCTCATCTCGAGCTAGGAGGCGGAAACGGGGCTCCCCTGGATGTGTGCGGGACCCCACGTGCTTCCTCTCGAGTGGAGACGGGTATGTCGGGGAACTTCTTGAGTTGCAGCAAGGGTGTGAAGGACCTTTTGGAAGATCCAGTGGTTAGACGTGATTAGCCTCGAGAAGCCTCAGCGGAAATGGGCCTCATCTCGCCTGGAGGGCAAAACCTCCTGGATTTTCTCGAGTTGCGGCAGGTGCTCTCAACTTACGACGGGGACCTCAGGGACTCGCTCTGGTGGCCTCAGGAAAGGCCAGTCCCCATGCGAGTTCCTCGGGGGACTCTCGGGATTCCTCTCCCGTCGATGCCGGGGCCTAAGACCTTGTGTGGAGTCGGGCCGGAACCTGAGGATTACTCTCCAGTGCTGACATGGATCTTGGGGTACTTCTGGAGTCTCCCCAGGGGAGTCAGTCCTCGTCTCGAATGCGGGCATGCACTTGGGCTTTCCTCCAGAGCGGTAGCAGCAGTGTCACGCAGTTCTCCGCGTGGGTCAAAGGATCTATGGTTTTCCCTCGAGTCTTTCCCACGAGGCTTTCCCACGAGGCTTTCCCACAGGGCTGTCCCACGTGCACACGTGGTGGGAGTCGATCCTCGGCTTGAACGTCAAGGCAGTGCAGGGAAAAGAGGTTCCTCTGGAATGGACTGACACATCTGGGGGACTCTTGGAATGGTGGCACGACCCTGGAGTTCCTCTCCCCTTTCCTATGGAGAGCGCCTCCTCTTGAGATGCGACGGGAACGCCGGGAATTCTTTCCCTACGAAGCAGGGAAAGGATCCCTCATCTCGAGCTAGGAGGTGGAAACGGGGCTCCCCTGGATGTGTGCGGGACCCTCGTGCTTCCTCTCGAGTGGAGACGGGTATGTCGGGGAACTTCTTGAGTTGCAGCAAGGGTGAAAAGGACCCTTTGGAAGTTCCAGTGGTTAGACGTGATTAGACTCGAGAAGCCTCAGCGGAAATGTGCCTCATCTCGCCTGGAGGGCAAAACCTCCTGGATTTTCTCGAGTTGCGGCAGGTGCTCTTGACTTACGACGGGGACCTCAGGGACCCGCTCTGGTGGCCTCAGGAAAGGCCAGTCCCCATGCGAGTTCCTCGGGGGCCTCTCGGGATTCCTCTCCCGTCGATGCCGGGGCCTAAGACCTTGTGTGGAGTCGGGGCCGGAACCTGAGGATTCCTCTCCAGTGCTGACATGGATCTTGGGGTACTTCTGGAGTCTCCCCAGGGGAGTCAGTCCTCGTCTCGAATGCGGGCATGCACTTGCGCTTTCCTCCAGGGCGGTAGCAGCAGTGTCACGCAGTCCGCCGCGTGAATCAAAGGATCTATGGTTTTCCCTCGAGTCTTTCCCACGAGGCTTTCCCACGAGGCTTTCCCACAGGGCTGTCCCACGTGCACACGTGGTGGGAATCGATCCTCGGCTTGAACGTCAAGGCAGTGCAGGGAAAACAGGTTTCTCTGGAAAGGACTGACACATCTGGGGGACGCTTAGAATGGTGGCACGACCCTGGAGTTCCTCTCGCCTTTCCTGTGCAGAGCGCCTCCTCTTGAGATGCGACGGGAACGCCGGGAATTCTTTCCCTACGAAACAGGGAAAGGATCCCTCATCTCGAGCTAGGAGGTGGAAACGGGGCTCCCCTGGATGTGTGCGGGACCCCACGTGCTTCCTCTCGAGTGGAGACGGGTATGTCGGGGAACTTCTTGAGTTGCAGCAAGGGTGTGAAGGACCCTTTGGAAGTTCCAGTGGTTAGACGTGATTAGCCTCGAGAAGCCTCGCGGAAATGTGCCTCATCTCGCCTGGAGGGCAAAACCTCCTGGATTTTCTCGAGTTGCGGCAAGTTCTCTCGACTTACGACGGGGACCTCAGGGACCCGCTCTGGTGGCCTCAGGAAAGGCCAGTCCCCATGCGAGTTCCTCGGGGGCCTCTCGGGATTCCTCTCCCGTCGATGCCGGGGCCTAAGACCTTGTGTGGAGTCGGGGCCGGAACCTGAGGATTCCTCTCCAGTGCTGACATGGATCTTGGGGTACTTCTGGAGTCTCCCCAGGGGAGTCAGTCCTCGTCTCGAATGCGGGCATGCACTTGCGCTTTCCTCCAGAGCGGTAGCAGCAGTGTCACGCAGTCCGCCCCGTGAATCAAAGGATCTATGGTTTTCCCTCGAGTCTTTCCCACGAGGCTTTCCCACGAGGCTTCCCCACAGGGCTGTCCCACGTGCACACGTGGTGGGAGTCGATCCTCAGCTTGAACGTCAAGGCAGTGCAGGGAAAAGAGGTTCCTCTGGAATGGACTGACACATCTGGGGGACTCTTGGAATGGTGGCACGACCCTGGAGTTCCTCTCCCCTTTCCTATGGAGAGCGCCTCCTCTTGAGATGCGACGGGAACGCCGGGAATTCTTTCCCTACGAAGCAGGGAAAGGATCCCTCATCTCGAGCTAGGAGGCGGAAACGGGGCTCCCCTGGATGTGTGCGGGACCCTCGTGCTTCCTCTCGAGTGGAGACGGGTATGTCGGGGAACTTCTTGAGTTGCAGCAAGGGTGAAAAGGACCCTTTGGAAGTTCCAGTGGTTAGACGTGATTAGACTCGAGAAGCCTCAGCGGAAATGTGCCTCATCTCGCCTGGAGGGCAAAACCTCCTGGATTTTCTCGAGTTGCGGCAGGTGCTCTTGACTTACGACGGGGACCTCAGGGACCCGCTCTGGTGGCCTCAGGAAAGGCCAGTCCCCATGCGAGTTCCTCGGGGGCCTCTCGGGATTCCTCTCCCGTCGATGCCGGGGCCTAAGACCTTGTGTGGAGTCGGGGCCGGAACCTGAGGATTCCTCTCCAGTGCTGACATGGATCTTGGGGTACTTCTGGAGTCTCCCCAGGGGAGTCAGTCCTCGTCTCGAATGCGGGCATGCACTTGCGCTTTCCTCCAGGGCGGTAGCAGCAGTGTCACGCAGTCCGCCGCGTGAATCAAAGGATCTATGGTTTTCCCTCGAGTCTTTCCCACGAGGCTTTCCCACGAGGCTTTCCCACAGGGCTGTCCCACGTGCACACGTGGTGGGAATCGATCCTCGGCTTGAACGTCAAGGCAGTGCAGGGAAAACAGGTTTCTCTGGAAAGGACTGACACATCTGGGGGACGCTTAGAATGGTGGCACGACCCTGGAGTTCCTCTCGCCTTTCCTGTGCAGAGCGCCTCCTCTTGAGATGCGACGGGAACGCCGGGAATTCTTTCCCTACGAAACAGGGAAAGGATCCCTCATCTCGAGCTAGGAGGTGGAAACGGGGCTCCCCTGGATGTGTGCGGGACCCCACGTGCTTCCTCTCGAGTGGAGACGGGTATGTCGGGGAACTTCTTGAGTTGCAGCAAGGGTGTGAAGGACCCTTTGGAAGTTCCAGTGGTTAGACGTGATTAGCCTCGAGAAGCCTCAGCGGAAATGTGCCTCATCTCGCCTGGAGGGCAAAACCTCCTGGATTTTCTCGAGTTGCGGCAAGTTCTCTCGACTTACGACGGGGACCTCAGGGACCCGCTCTGGTGGCCTCAGGAAAGGCCAGTCCCCATGCGAGTTCCTCGGGGGCCTCTCGGGATTCCTCTCCCGTCGATGCCGGGGCCTAAGACCTTGTGTGGAGTCGGGGCCGGAACCTGAGGATTCCTCTCCAGTGCTGACATGGATCTTGGGGTACTTCTGTAGTCTCCCCAGGGGAGTCAGTCCTCGTCTCGAATGCGGGCATGCACTTGCGCTTTCCTCCAGAGCGGTAGCAGCAGTGTCACGCAGTCCGCCGCGTGAATCAAAGGATCTATGGTTTTCCCTCGAGTCTTTCCCACGAGGCTTTCCCACGAGGCTTCCCCACAGGGCTGTCCCACGTGCACACGTGGTGGGAGTCGATCCTCAGCTTGAACGTCAAGGCAGTGCAGGGAAAACAGGTTCCTCTGGAATGGACTGACACATCTGGGGTCTCTTGGAATGGTGGCACGACCCTGGATTTCCTCTCGCCTTTCCTGTGGAGAGCGCCTCCTCTTGAGATGCGACGGGAACGCCGGGAATTCTTTCCCTACGAAACAGGGAAAGGATCCCTCATCTCGAGCTAGGAGGCGGAAACGGGGCTCCCCTGGATGTGTGCGGGACCCCACGTGCTTCCTCTCGAGTGGAGACGGGTATGTCGGGGAACTTCTTGAGTTGCAGCAAGGGTGTGAAGGACCCTTTGGAAGTTCCAGTGGTTAGACGTGATTAGCCTCGAGAAGCCTCAGCGGAAATGGGCCTCATCTCGCCTGGAGGGCAAAACCTCCTGGATTTTCTCGAGTTGCGGCAGGTGCTCTCGACTTACGACGGGGACCTCAGGGACCCGCTCTGGTGGCCTCAGGAAAGGCCAGTCCCCATGCGAGTTCCTCGGGGGCCTCTCGGGATTCCTCTCCCGTCGATGCCGGGGCCTAAGACCTTGTGTGGAGTCGGGGCCGGAACTTGAGGATTCCTCTCCAGTGCTGACATGGATCTTGGGGTACTTCTGGAGTCTCCCCAGGGGAGTCACTCCTCGTCTCGAATGCGGGCATGCACTTGCGCTTTCCTCCAGGGCGGTAGCAGCAGTGTCACGCAGTCCGCCACCTGGATCGAAGGATCTATGGTTTTCCCTCGAGTCTTTCCCACGAGGCTTTCCCACGAGGCTTTCCCACAGGGCTGTCCCACGTGCACACGTGGTGGGAGTCGATCCTCGGCTTGAACGTCAAGGCAGTGCAGGGAAAACAGGTTCCTCTGGAATGGACTGACACATCTGGGGGACTCTTGGAATGGTGGCACGACCCTGGAGTTCCTCTCCCCTTTCCTATGGAGAGCGCCTCCTCTTGAGATGCGACGGGAACGCCGGGAATTCTTTCCCTACGAAACAGGGAAAGGATCCCTCATCTCGAGCTAGGAGGCGGAAACGGGGCTCCCCTGGATGTGTGCGGGACCCTCGTACTTCCTCTCGAGTGGAGACGGGTATGTCGGGGAACTTCTTGAGTTGCAGCAAGGGTGAGAAGGACCCTTTGGATGTTCCAGTGGTTAGATGTGATTAGCCTCGTGAAGCCTCAGCGGAAATGGGCCTCATCTCGCCTGGAGGGCAAAACCTCCTGGATTTTCTCGAGTTGCGGCAGGTGCTCTCGACTTACGACGGGGACCTCAGGGACCCGCTCTGGTGGCCTCAGGAAAGGCCAGTCCCCATGCGAGTTCCTCGGGGGCCTCTCGGGATTCCTCTCCCGTCGATGCCGGGGCCTTAGACCTTGTGTGGAATCGGGGCCGGAACCTGAGGATTCCTCTCCAGTGCTGACATGGATCTTGGGGTAATTCTGGAGTCTCCCCAGGGGAGTCAGTCCTCGTCTCGAATGCGGGCATGCACTTGCGCTTTCCTCCAGGGCGGTAGCAGCAGTGTCAGGCAGTCCGCCGCGTGGATCAAAGGATCTATGGTTTTCCCTCGAGTCTTTCCCACGAGGCTTTCCCACGAGGCTTTCCCACAGGGCTGTCCCACGTGCACACGTGGTGGGAGTCGATCCTCGGCTTGAACGTCAAGGCAGTGCAGGGAAAAGAGGTTCCTCTGGAATGGACTGACACATCTTGGGGACTATTGGAATGGTGGCACGACCCTGGAGTTCCTCTCGCCTTTCCTGTGGAGAGCGCCTCCTCTTGAGATGCGACGGGAACGCCGGGAATTCTTTCCCTAGGAAACAGGGAAAGGATCCCTCATCTCCAGCTAGGAGGCGGAAACGGGGCTCCCCTGGATGTGTGCGGGACCCCACGTGCTTCCTCTCGAGTGGAGACGGGTATGTCGGGGAACTTCTTGAGTTGAGGCAAGGGTGTGAAGGACCCTTTGGAAGTTCCAGTGGTTAGACGTGATTAGCCTCGAGAAGCCTCAGCGGAAATGGGCCTCATCTCGCCTGGAGGGCAAAACCTCCTGGATTTTCTCGAGTTGCGGCAGGTGCTCTTGACTTACGACGGGGACCTCAGGGACCCGCTCTGGTGGCCTCAGGAAAGGCCAGTCCCCATGCGAGTTCCTCGGGGGCCTCTCGGGTTTCCTGTCCTGTCGATGCCGGGGCCTAAGACCTTGTGTGGAATCGGGGCCGGAACCTGAGGATTCCTCTCCAGTGCTGACATGGATCTTGGGGTACTTCTGGAGTCTCCCCAGGGGAGTCAGTCCTCGTCTCGAATGCGGGCATGCACTTGCGCTTTCCTCCAGGGCGGTAGCAGCAGTGTCACGAAATCCGCCGCCTGGATCAAAGGATCTATGGTTTTCCCTCGAGTCTTTCCCACGAGGCTTTCCCACGAGGCTTTCCCACACGGCTGTCCCACGTGCACACGTGGTGGTAGTCGATCCTCTGCTTGAACGTCAAGGCAGTGCAGGGAAAACAGGTTCCTCTGGAATGGACTGACACATCTTGGGGACTCTTGGAATGGTGGCACGACCCTGGAGTTCCTCTCGCCTTTCCTGTGGAGAGCGCCTCCTCTTGAGATGCGACGGGAACGCCGGGAATTCTTTCCCTACGAAACAGGGAAAGGATCCCTCATCTCGAGCTAGGAGGCGGAAACGGGGCTCCCCTGGATGTGTGCGGGACCCTCGTGCTTCCTCTCTTGTGGAGACGGGTATGTCGGGGAACTTCTTGAGTTGCAGCAAGGGTGAGAAGGACCCTTTGGATTTTCCAGTGGTTAGATGTGATTAGCCTCGAGAAGCCTCAGCGGAAATGGACCTCATCTCGCCTGGAGGGCAAAACCTCATGGATTTTCTCGAGTTGCGGCAGGTGCTCTCGACTTACGACGGGGACCTCAGGGACCCGCTCTGGTGGCCTCAGGAAAGGCCAGTCCCCATGCGAGTTCCTCGGGGGCCTCTCGGGATTCCTCTCCCGTCGATCCCGGGGCCTAAGACCTTGTGTGGAGTCGGGGCCGGAACCTGAGGATTCCTCTCCAGTGCTGACATGGATCTTGGGGTACTTCTGGAGTCTCCGCAGGGGAGTCAGTCCTCGTCTCGAATGCGGGCATGCACTTGCGCTTTCCTCCAGGGCGGTAGGAGCAGTTTCACGCAGTCCGCCGCGTGGATCAAAGGATCTATGGTTTTCCCTCGAGTCTTTCCCACGAGGCTTTCCCACGAGGCTTTCCCACAGGGCTGTCCCACGTGAACACGTGGTGGGAGTCGATCCTCGGCTTGAACGTCAAGGCAGTGCAGGGAAAACAGGTTCCTCTGGAATGGACTGACACATCTGGGGGACTCTTGGAATGGTGGCACGACCCTGGAGTTCCTCTCGCCTTTCCTGTGGAGAGCGCCTCCTCTTGAGATGCGACGGGAACGCCGGGAATTCTTTCCCTACGAAACAGGGAAAGGATCCCTCATCTCGAGCTAGGAGGCGGAAACGGGGCTCCCCTGGATGTGTGCGGGACCCCACGTGCTTCCTCTCGAGTGGAGACGGGTATGTCGGGGAACTTCTTGAGTTGCAGCAAGGGTGTGAAGGACCCTTTGGAAGTTCCAGTGGTTAGACGTGATTAGCCTCGAGAAGCCTCATCGGAAATGGGCCTCATCTTGCCTGGAGGGCAAAACCTCCTGGATTTTCTCGAGTTGTGGCAGGTGCTCTCGACTTACGACGGGGACCTCAGGGACCAGCTCAGGTGGCCTCAGGAAAGGCCAGTCCCCATGCGAGTTCCTCGGGGGCCTCTCGGGATTCCTCACCCGTCGATGCCGGGCCCTAAGACCTTGTGTGGAATCGGGGCCGGAACCTGAGGATTCCTATCCAGTGCTGACATGGATCTTGGGGTACTTCTGGAGTCTCCCCAGGGGAGTCAGTCCTCGTCTCGAATGCGGGCATGCACTTGCGCTTTCCTCCAGGGCGGTAGCAGCAGTGTCACGCAGTCCGCCGCCTGGATCAAAGGATCTATAGTTTTCCCTCGAGTCTTTCCCACGAGGCTTTCCCACGAGGCTTTCCCACAGGGCTGTCCCACGTGCACACGTGGTGGGAGTCGATCCTCGGCTTGAACGTCAAGGCAGTGCAGGGAAAACAGGTTCCTCTGGAATGGACTGACACATCTGGGGGACTCTTGGAATGGTGGCACGACCCTGGAGTTCCTCTCGCCTTTCCTGTGGAGAGCGCCTCCTCTTGAGATGCGACGGGAACGCCGGGAATTCTTTCCCTGCAAAACAGGGAAAGGATCCCTCATCTCGAGCTTGGAGGCGGAAACGGGGCTCCCCTGGATGTGTGTGGGACCCTCTTGCTTCCTCTCTTGTGGAGACGGGTATGTCGGGGAACTTCTTGAGTTGCAGCAAGGGTGAGAATGACCCTTTGGATGTTCCAGTGGTTAGACGTGATTAGCCTCGAGAAGCCTCAGCGGAAATGGGCCTCATCTCGCCTGGAGGGCAAAACCTCCTGGATTTTCTCGAGTTGCGGCAGGTGCTCGCGACTTACGAGGGGGACCTCAGGGACCCGCTCTGGTGGCCTCAGGAAAGGCCAGTCCCCATGCGAGTTCCTCGGGGGCCTCTCGGGATTCCTCTCCCGTCAATGCCGGGGCCTAAGACATTGTGTGGAGTCGGGGCCGGAACCTGAGGATTCCTCTCCAGTGCTGACATGGATCTTGGGGTACTTCTGGAGTCTCCCCAGGGGAGTCAGTCCTCGACTCGAATGCGGGCATGCACTTGCGCTTTCCTCCAGAGCGGTAGCAGCAGTGTCACGCAGTCCGCCGCGTGGATCAAAGGATCTATGGTTTTCCCTCGAGTCTTTCCCACGAGGCTTTCCCACGAGGCTTTCCCACAGGGCTGTCCCACGTGCACACGTGGTGGGAGTCGATCCTCGGCTTGAACGTCAAGGCAGTGCAGGGAAAACAGGTTCCTCTGGAATGGACTGACACATCTGGGGGACTCTTGGAATGGTGGCACGACCCTGGAGTTCCTCTCCCCTTTCCTGTGGAGAGCGCCTCCTCTTGAGATGCGACGGGAACGCCGGGAATTCTTTCCCTACGAAACAGGGAAAGGATCCCTCATCTCGAGCTAGGAGGCCGAAACGGGGCTCCCCTGCATGTGTGCGGGACCCTCGTGCTTCCTCTCGAGTGGAGACGGGTATGTCGGGGAACTTCTTGAGTTGCAGCAAGGGTGAGAAGGACCCTTTGGATGTTCCAGTGGTTAGATGTGATTAGCCTGGAGAAGCCTCAGCGGAAATGGGCCTCATCTCGCCTGGAGGGCAAAACCTCCTGGATTTTCTCGAGTTGCAGCAGGTGCTCTCGACTTACGACGGGGACCTCAGGGACCCGCTCTGGTGGCCTCAGGAAAGGCCAGTCCCAATGCGAGTTCCTCGGGGGCCTTTCGGGATTCCTCACCCGTCGATGCCGGGGCCTAAGACCTTGTGTGGAATCGGGGCCGGAACCTGAGGATTCCTCTCCAGTGCTGACATGGATCTTGGGGTACTTCTGGAGTCTCCCCAGGGGAGTCAGTCCTCGTCGTCTCGAATGCGGGCATGCACTTGCGCTTTCCTCCAGGGCGGTAGCAGCAGTGTCACGCATTCCGCCGCCTGGATCAAAGGATCTATAGTTTTCCCTCGAGTCTTTCCCACGAGGCTTTCCCACGAGGCTTTCCCACAGGGCTGTCCCACGTGCACACGTGGTGGGAGTCGATCCTCGGCTTGAACGTCAAGGCAGTGCAGGGAAAACAGGTTCCTCTGGAATGGACTGACACATCTGGGGGACTATTGGAATGGTGGCACGACCCTGGAGTTCCTCTCGCCTTTCCTGTGGAGAGCGCCTCCTCTTGAGATGCGACGGGAACGCCGGGAATTCTTTCCCTACGAAACAGGGAAAGGATCCCTCATCTCGAGCTAGGAGGCGGAAACGGGGCTCCCCTGGATGTGTGCGGGACCCTCGTGCTTCCTCTCTTGTGGAGACGGGTATGTCGGGGAACTTCTTGAGTTGCAGCAAGGGTGTGAAGGACCCTTTGGAAGTTCCAGTGGTTAGACCTGATTAGCCTCGAAAAGCCTCAGCAGAAATGGGCCTCATCTCGCCTGGAGGGCAAAACCTCCTGGATTTTCTCGAGTTGCGGCAGGTGCTCTCGACTTACGACGGGGACCTCAGGGACCCGCTCTCGTGGCCTCAGGAAAGGAGAGTCCCCAGGCGAGTTCCTCGAGGGCCTCTCGGGATTCCTCTCCCGTCGATGCCGGGGCCTAAGACCTTGTGTGGAGTCGGGGCCGGAACCTGAGGTTTCCTCTCCAGTGCTGACATGGATCTTGGGGTACTTCTGGAGTCTCCCCAGGGGAGTCAGTCCTCGTCTCGAATGCGGGCATGCACTTGCGCTTTCCTCCAGAGCGGTAGCAGCAGTGTCACGCAGTCCGCCGCGTGGATCAAAGGATCTATGGTTTTCCCTCGAGTCTTTCCCACGAGGCTTTCCCACGAGGCTTTCCCACAGGGCTGTCCCACGTGCACACGTGGTGGGAGTCGATCCTCGGCTTGAACGTCAAGGCAGTGCAGGGAAAACAGGTTCCTCTGGAATGGACTGACACATCTGGGGGACTCCTGGAATGGTGGCACGACCCTGGAGTTCCTCTCGCCTTTCCTGTGGAGAGCGCCTCCTCTTGAGATGAGACGGGAACGCCGGGAATTTTTTCCCTAGGAAACAGGGAAAGGATCCCTCATCTCGAGCTAGGAGGCGGAAACGGGGCTCCCCTGGATGTGTGCGGGACCCTCGTGCTTCCTCTCGAGTGGAGACGGGTATGTTGGGGAACTTCTTGAGTTGCAGCAAGGGTGAGAAGGACCCTTTGGATGTTCCAGTGGTTAGATGTGATTAGACTCGAGAAGCCTCAGCGGAAATGTGCCTCATCTCGCCTGGAGGGCAAAACCTCCTGGATTTTCTCGAGTTGCGGCAGGTGCTCTCGACTTATGACGGGGACCTCAGGGACCCGCTCTGGTGGCCTCAGGAAAGGCCAGTCCCCATGCGAGTTCCTCGGGGGCCTCTCGGGATTCCTCTCCCGTCGATGCTGGGGCCTAAGACCTTGTGTGGAGTCGGGGCCGGAACCTGAGGATTCCTCTCCAGTGCTGACATGGATCTTGGGGTACTTCTGGAGTCTCCCCAGGGGAGTCAGTCCTCGTCTCGAATGCGGGCATGCACTTGCGCTTTCCTCCAGAGCGGTAGCAGCAGTGTCACGCAGTCCGCCGCGTGGATCAAAGGATCTATGGTTTTCCCTCGAGTCTTTCCCACGAGGCTTTCCCACGAGGCTTTCCCACAGGGCTGTCCCACGTGCACACGTGGTGGGAGTCGATCCTCGGCTTGAACGTCAAGGCAGTGCAGGGAAAACAGGGTCCTCTGGAATGGACTGACACATCTGGGGGACTCTTGGAATGGTGGCACGACCCTGGAGTTCCTCTCGCCTTTCCTGTGGAGAGCGCCTCCTCTTGAGATGCGACGGGAACGCCGGGAATTCTTTCCCTACGAAACAGGGAAAGGATCCCTCATCTCGAGCTAGGAGGCGGAAACGGGGCTCCCCTGGATGTGTGCGGGACCCTCGTGCTTCCTCTCTTGTGGAGACGGGTATGTCGGGGAACTTCTTGAGTTGCAGCAAGGGTGAGAATGACCCTTTGGATGTTCCAGTGGTTAGATGTGATTAGCCTGGAGAAGCCTCAGCGGAAATGGGCCTCATCTCGCCTGGAGGGCAAAACCTCCTGGATTTTCTCGAGTTGCGGCAGGTGCTCTCGACTTACGACGGGGACCTCAGGGACCCGCTCTGGTGGCCGCAGGAAAGGCCAGTCCCCATGCGAGTTCCTCGGGGGCCTCTCGGGATTCCTCTCCCTTCGATGCCGGGGCCTAACACCTTGTGTGGAGTCGGGGCCGGAACCTGAGGATTCCTCTCCAGTGTTGACATGGATCTTGGGGTACTTCTGGAGTCTCCCCAGGGGAGTCAGTCCTCGTCTCGAATGCGGGCATGCACTTGCGCTTTCCTCCAGGGCGGTAGGAGCAGTTTCACGCAGTCTGCCGCGTGGATCAAAGGATCTATGGTTTTCCCTCGAGTCTTTCCCACGAGGCTTTCCCACGAGGCTTTCCCACAGGGCTGTCCCACGTGCACACGTGGTGGGAGTCGATCCTCGGCTTGAACGTCAAGGCAGTGCAGGGAAAACAGGTTCCTCTGGAATGGACTGACACAAGTGGGGGACTCTTGGAATGGTGGCACGACCCTTGAGTACCTCTCGCCTTTCCTGTGGAGAGCGCCTCCTCTTGAGATGCGACGGGAACGCCGGGAATTCTTTCCCTACGAAACAGGGAAAGGATCCCTCATCTCGAGCTAGGAGGCGGAAACGGGGCTCCCCTGGATGTGTGCGGGACCCTCGTGCTTCCTCTCGAGTGGAGTCGGGTATGTCGGGGAACTTCTTGAGTTGTAACAAGGGTGAGAAGGACCCTTTGGATGTTCCAGTGGTTAGATGTGATTAGCCTGGAGAAGCCTCAGCGGAAATGGGCCTCATCTCGCCTGGAGGGCAAAACCTCCTGGATTTTCTCGAGTTGTGGCAGGTGCTCTCGACTTACGACGGGGACCTCAGGGACCCGCTCTGGTGGCCTCAGGAAAGGCCAGTCCCCATGCGAGTTCCTCGGGGGCCTCTCGGGATTCCTCACCCGTCGATGCCGGGGCCTAAGACCTTGTGTGGAATCGGGGCCGGAACCTGAGGATTCCTCTCCAGTGCTGACATGGATCTTGGGGTACTTCTGGAGTCTCCCCAGGGGAGTCAGTCCTCGTCTCGAATGCGGGCATGCACTTGCGCTTTCCTCCATGGCGGTAGGAGCAGTTTCACGCAGTCCGCCGCGTGGATCAAAGGATCTATGGTTTTCCCTCGAGTCTTTCCCACGAGGCTTTCCCATGAGGCTTTCCCACAGGGCTGTCCCACGTGCACACGTGGTGGGAGTCGATCCTCGGCTTGAACGTCAAGGCAGTGCAGGGAAAACAGGTTCCTCTGGAATGGACTGACACATCTGGGGGACTCTTGGAATGGTGGCACGACCCTGGAGTTCCTCTCGCCTTTCCTGTGGAGAGCGCCTCCTCTTGAGATGCGACGGGAACGCCGGGAATTCTTTCCCTACGAAACATGGAAAAGATCGCTCATCTCGAGCTAGGAGTCGGAAACGGGGCTCCCCTGGATGTGTGCGGGACCCCACGTGCTTCCTCTCGAGTGGAGACGGGTATGTCGGGGAACTTCTTGAGTTGCAGCAAGGGTGTGAAGGACCCTTTGGAAGTTCCAGCGGTTAGACGTGATTAGCCTCGAGAAGCCTCAGCGGAAATGTGCCTCATCTCGCCTGGAGGGCAAAACCTCCTGGATTTTCTCGAGTTGCGGCAGGTGCTCTCGACTTACGACAGGGACCTCAGGGACCCGCTCTGGTGGCCTCAGGAAAGGCCAGTCCCCATGCGAGTTCCTCGGGGGCCTCTCGGGATTCCTCTCCCGTCGATGCCGGGGCCTAAGACATTGTGTGGACTCGGGGCCGGAACCTGAGGATTCCTCTCCAGTGCTGACATGGATCTTGGGGTACTTCTGAAGTCTCCCCAGGGGAGTCAGTCCTCGACTCGAATGCGGGCATGCACTTGCGCTTTCCTCCAGAGCGGTAGCAGCAGTGTCACGCAGTCCGCCGCGTGGATCAAAGGATCTATGGTTTTCCCTCGAGTCTTTCCCACAAGGCTTTCCCACGAGGCTTTCCCACATGGCTGTCCCACGTGCACACGTGGTGGGAGTCGATCCTCGGCTTGAACGTCAAGGCAGTGCAGGGAAAACAGGTTCCTCTGGAATGGACTGACACATCTGGGGGACTCTTGGAATGGTGGCACGACCCTGGAGTTCCTCTCCCCTTTCCTGTGGAGAGCGCCTCCTCTTGAGATGCGACGGGAACGCCGGGAATTCTTTCCCTACGAAACAGGGAAAGGATCCCTCATCTCGAGCTAGGAGGCCGAAACGGGGCTCCCCTGGATGTGTGCGGGACCCCACGTGCTTCCTCTCGAGTGGAGACGGGTATGTCGGGGAACTTCTTGAGTTGCAGCAAGGGTGAGAAGGACCCTTTGGATGTTCCAGTGGTTAGATGTGATTAGCCTCGAGAAGCCTCAGCGGAAATGGGCCTCATCTCGCCTGGAGGGCAAAACCTCCTGGATTTTCTCGAGTTGCGGCAGGTGCTCTCGACTTACGACGGGGACCTCAGGGACCCGCTCTGGTGCCCTCAGGAAAGGCCAGTCCCCATGCGAGTCCCTCGGGGGCCTCTCGGGATTCCTCTCCCGTCGATGCCGGGGCCTAAGACCTTGCGTGGAGTCGGGGCCGGAACATGAGGATTCCTCTCCAGTGCTGACAAAGATCTTGGGGTACTTCTGGAGTCTCCTCAGGGGAGTCAGTCCTCGTCTCGAATGCGGGCATGCACTTGCGCTTTCCTCCATAGCGGTAGCACCAGTGTCAATCAGTCCGCCGCTTGGATCAATGGATCTATGGTTTTCCCTCGAGTCTTTCCCACGAGGCTTTCCCACGAGGCTTTCCCACAGGGCTGTCCCACGTGCACACGTGGTGGGAGTCGATCCTCGGCTTGAACGTCAAGGCAGTGCAGGGAAAACAGCTTCCTCTGTAATGGACTGACACATCTGGGGGTCTCTTGGAATGGTGGCACGACCCTTGAGTTCCTCTCGCCTTTCCTGTGGAGAGCACCTCCTCTTGAGATGCGTCGGGAACGCCGGGAATTCTTTCCCTACGAAACAGGGAAAGGATCCCTCATCTCGAGCTAGGAGACAGAAACGGGGCTCCCCTGGATGTGTGCGGGACCCCACGTGCTTCCTCTCGAGTGGAGACGGGTATGTGGGGAACTTCTTGAGTTGAGGCAAGGGTGTGAAGGACACTTTGGAAGTTCCAGTGGTTAGATGTGATTAGCCTCGAGAAGCCTCAGCGGAAATGGGCCTCATCTCGCCTGGAGGGCAAAACCTCCTGGATTTTCTCGAGTTGCGGCAGGTGCTCTCGACTTACGACGGAAACCTCAGGGACCCGCTCTGGTGGCCTCAGGAAAGGCCAGTCCCCATGCTAGTTCCTCGGGGGCCTCTCGGGATTCCTCTCCCGTCGATGCCGGGGCCTAAGACCTTGTGTGGAATCGGGGCCGGAACCTGAGGATTCCTCTCCAGTGGTGACATGGATCTTGGGGTACTTCTGGAGTCTCCCCAGGGGAGTCAGTCCTCGTCTCGAATGCGGTCATGCACTTGCGCTTTCCTCCAGGGCGGTAGAAGCAGTGTCACGCAGTCCGCCGCGTGGATCAAAGGATCTATGGTTTTCCCTCGAGTCTTTCCCACGAGGCTTTCCCACGAGGCTTTCCCACAGGGCTGTCCACGTGCACACGTGGTGGGAGTCGATCCTCGGCTTGAACGTCAAGGCAGTGCAGGGAAAACAGGGTCCTCTGTAATGGACTGACACATCTGGGGGACTCTTGGAATGGTGGCACGACCCTGGAGTTCCTCTCGCCTTTCCTGTGGAGAGCGCCTCCTCTTGAGATGCGACGGGAACGCCGGGAATTCTTTCCCTACGAAACAGGGACAGGATCCCTCATCTCGAGCTAGGAGGCGGAAACGGGGCTCCCCTGGATGTGTGCGGGACCCCACGTGCTTCCTCTCGAGTGGAGACGGGTATGTCGGGGAACTTCTTGAGTTGCAGCAAGGGTGTGAAGGACCCTTTTTAAGTTCCAGTGGTTAGACGTGATTAGCCTCGAGAAGCCTCAGCGGAAATGGGCCTCATCTCGCCTGGAGGGCAAAACCTCCTGGATTTTCTCGAGTTGCGGCAGGTGCCCTCGACTTACGACGGGGACCTCAGGGACCCGCTCTGGTGGCCTCAGGAAAGGCCAGTCCCCATGCGAGTTCCTCGGGGGCCTCTCGGGATTCCTCTCCCGTCGATGCCGGGGCCTAAGACATTGTGTGGAGTCGGGGCCGGAACCTGAGGATTCCTCTCCAGTGCTGACATGGATCTTGGGGTACTTCTGGAGTCTCCCCAGGGGAGTCAGTCCTCGTCTCGAATGCGGGCATGCACTTGCGCTTTCCTCCAGGGCGGTAGGAGCAGTTTCACGCAGTCCGCCGCGTGGATCAAAGGATCTATGGTTTTCCCTCGAGTCTTTCCCACGAGGCTTTCCCACGAGGCTTTCCCACAGGGCTGTCCCACGTGCACACGTGGTGGGAGTCGATCATCGGCTTGAACGTCAAGGCAGTGCAGGGAAAACAGGTTCCTCTGGAATGGACTGACACATCTGGGGGACTCTTGGAATGGTGGCACGACCCTGGATTTCCTCTCGCCTTTCCTGTGGAGAGCGCCTCCTCTTGAGATGCGACGGGAACGCCGGGAATTCTTTCCCTACGAAACAGTGAAAGGATCCCTCATCTCGAGCTAGGAGGCGGAAACGGGGCTCCCCTGGATGTGTGCGGGACCCCACGTGCTTCCTCTCGAGTGGAGACGGGTATGTGGGGAACTTCTTGAGTTGAGGCAAGGGTGTGAAGGACACTTTGGAAGTTCCAGTGGTTAGATGTGATTAGCCTCGAGAAGCCTCAGCGGAAATGGGCCTCATCTCGCCTGGAGGGCAAAACCTCCTGGATTTTCTCGAGTTGCGGCAGGTGCTCTCGACTTACGACGGAAACCTCAGGGACCCGCTCTGGTGGCCTCAGGAAAGGCCAGTCCCCATGCGAGTTCCTCGGGGGCCTCTCGGGATTCCTCTCCCGTCGATGCCGGGGCCTAAGACCTTGTGTGGAGTCGGGGCCGGAACCTGAGGATTCCTCTCCAGTGCTGACATGGATCTTGGGGTACTTCTGGAGTCTCCCCAGGGGAGTCAGTCCTCGTCTCGAATGCTGGCATGCACTTTCCCTTTCCTCCAGAGCGGTAGCAGCAGTGTCACGCACTCCGCCGCGTGGATCAAAGGATCTATGGTTTTCCCTCGAGTCTTTCCCACGAGGCTTTCCCACGAGGCTTTCCCACAGGCTGTCCCACGTGCACACGTGGTGGGAGTCGATCCTCGGCTTGAACGTCAAGGCAGTGCAGGGAAAACAGGTTCCTCTGGAATGGACTGACACATCTGGGGGACTCTTGGAATGGTGGCACGACCCTTGAGTTCCTCTCTCCTTTCCTGTGGAGAGCGCCTCCTCTTGAGATGCGACGGGAACGCCGGGAATTCTTTCCCTACTAAACAGGGAAAGGATCCCTCATCTCGAGCTAGGAGGCGGAAACGGGGCTCCCCTGGATGTGTGCGGGACCCTCGTGCTTCCTCTCTTGTGGAGACGGGTATGTCGGGGAACTTCTTGAGTTGCAGCAAGGGTGAGAATGACCCTTTGGATGTTCCAGTGGTTAGATGTGATTAGCCTGGAGAAGCCTCAGCGGAAATGGACCTCATCTCGCCTGGAGGGCAAAACCTCCTGGATTTTCTCGAGTTGCGGCAGGTGCTCTCGACTTACGACGGGGACCTCAGGGACCCGCTCTGGTGGCCTCAGGAAAGGCCAGTCCCCATGCGAGTTCCTCGGGGGCCTCTCGGGATTCCTCTCCCTTCGATGCCGGTGCCTAACACCTTGTGTGGAGTCGGGGCCGGAACCTGAGGATTCCTCTCCAGTGCTGACATTGATCTTGGGGTACTTCTGGAGTCTCCTCAGGGGAGTCAGTCCTCGACTCGAATGCGGGCATGCACTTGCGCTTTCCTCCAGAGCGGTAGCAGCAGTGTCAATCAGTCCGCCGCGTGGATCAAAGGATCTATGGTTTTCCCTCGAGTCTTTCCCACGAGGCTTTCCCACGAGGCGTTCCCACAGGGCTGTCCCACGTGCACACGTGGTGGGAGTCGATCCTCGGCTTGAACGTCAAGGCAGTGCAGGGAAAACAGGTTCCTCTGGAATGGACTGACACATCTGTGGGACTCTTGGAATGGTGGCACGACCCTGGAGTTCCTCTCGCCTTTCCTGAGGAGAGCGCCTCCTCTTGAGATGCGACGGGAACGCCGGGAATTCTTTCCCTACGAAACAGGGAAAGGATCCCTCATCTCGAGCTAGGAGGCGGAAACGGGGCTCCCCTGGATGTGTGCGGGACCCTCGTGCTTCCTCTAGAGTGGAGACGGGTATGTCAGGGAACTTCTTGAGTTGCAGCAAGGGTGAGAAGGACCCTTTGGATGTTTCAGTGGTTAGATGTGTTTAGCCTCGAGAAGCCTCAGCGGAAATGGGCCTCATCTCGCCTGGAGGGCAAAACCTCCTGGATTTTCTCGAGTTGCGGCAGGTGCTCTCGACTTACGACGGGGACCTCAGGGACCCGCTCTGGTGCCCTCAGGAAAGGCCAGTCCCCATGCGAGTTCCTCGGGGGCCTCTCGGGATTCCTCTCCCGTCGATGCCGGGGCCTAAGACCTTGTGTGGAATCAGGGCCGGAACCTGAGGATTCCTCTCCAGTGCTGACATGGATCTTGGGGTTCTTCTGGAGTCTACCCAGGGGAGTCAGTCCTCGTCTCGAATTCGGGCATGCACTTGCGCTTTCCTCCAGGGCGGTAGCAGCAGTGTCACGCAGTCCGCCGCGTGGATCAAAGGATCTATGGTTTTCCCTCGAGTCTTTCCCACGAGGCTTTCCCACGAGGCTTTCCCACAGGGCTGTCCCACGTGAACACGTGGTGGGAGTCGATCCTCGGCTTGAACGTCAAGGCAGTGCAGGGAAAACAGGTTCCTCTGGAATGGACTGACACATCTGGGGGACTCTTGGAATGGTGGCACGACCCTGGAGTTCCTCTCGCCTTTCCTGTGGAGAGCGCCTCCTCTTGAGATGCGACGGGAACGCCGGGAATTCTTTCCCTACGAAACAGGGAAAGGATCCCTCATCTCGAGCTAGGAGGCGGAAACGGGGCTCCCCTGGATGTGTGCGGGACCCCACGTGCTTCCTCTCGAGTGGAGACGGGTATGTCGGGGAACTTCTTGAGTTGCAGCAGGGGTGTGAAGGACCCTTTGGAAGTTCCAGTGGTTAGACGTGATTAGCCTCGAGAAGCCTCAGCGGAAATGGGCCTCATCTTGCCTGGAGGGCAAAACCTCCTGGATTTTCTCGAGTTGTGGCAGGTGCTCTCGACTTACGACGGGGACCTCAGGGACCAGCTCAGGTGGCCTAAGGAAAGGCCAGTCCCCATGCGAGTTCCTCGGGGGCCTCTCGGGATTCCTCACCTGTCGATGCCGGGGCCTAAGACCTTGTGTGGAATCGGGGCCGGAACCTGAGGATTCATCTCCAGTGCTGACATGGATCTTGGGGTACTTCTGGAGTCTCCCCAGGGGAGTCAGTCCTCGTCTCGAATGCTGGCATGCACTTTCCCTTTCCTCCAGAGCGGTAGCAGCAGTGTCACGCAGTCCGCCGCGTGGATCAAAGGATCTATGGTTTTCCCTCGAGTCTTTCCCACGAGGCTTTCCCACGAGTCTTTCCCACAGGCTGTCCCACGTGCACACGTGGTGGGAGTCGATCCTCGGCTTGAACGTCAAGGCAGTGAAGGGAAAACAGGTTCCTCTGGAATGGACTGACACATCTGGGGGACTCTAGGAATGGTGGCACGACCCTGGAGTTCCTCTCTCCTTTCCTGTGGAGAGCGCCTCCACTTGAGATGCGACGGGAACGCCGCGAATTCTTTCCCTACGAAACAGGGAAAGGATCCCTCATCTCGAGCTAGGAGTCGGAAACGGGGCTCCCCTGGATGTGTGCGGGACCCCACGTGCTTCCTCTCGAGTGGAGACGGGTATGTCGGGGAACTTCTTGAGTTGCAGCAAGGGTGAGAAGGACCCTTTGGATGTTCCAGTGGTTAGATGTGATTAGCCTGGAGAAGCCTCAGCGGAAATGGGCCTCATCTCGCCTGGAGGGCAAAACCTCCTGGATTTTCTCGAGTTGCGGCAGGTGCTCTCGACTTACGACGGGGACCTCAGGGACCCGCTCTGGTGGCCTCAGGAAAGGCCAGTCCCCATGCGAGTTCCTCGGGGGCCTCTCGGGATTCCTCTCCCTTCGATGCCGGGGCCTAACACCTTGTGTGGAGTCGGGGCCGGAACCTGAGGATTCCTCTCCAGTGCTGACATGGATCTTGGGGTACTTCTGGAGTCTCCACAGGGGAGTCAGTCCTCGTCTCGAATACGGGCATGCACTTGCGCTTTCCTCCAGGGCGGTAGGAGCAGTTTCACGCAGTCCGCCGCGTGGATCAAAGGATCTATGGTTTTCCCTCGAGTCTTTCCCACGAGGATTTCCCACGAGGCTTTCCCACAGGGCTGTCCCACGTGCACACGTGGTGGGAGTCGATCATCTGCTTGAACGTCAAGGCAGTGCAGGGAAAACAGGTTCCTCTGGAATGGACTGACACATCTGGGGGACTCTTGGAATGGTGGCACGACCCTGGAGTTCCTCTCCCCTTTCCTGTGGAGATCGCCTCCTCTTGAGATGCGACGGGAACGCCGGGAATTCTTTCCCTACGAAACAGGGAAAGGATCCCTCATCTCGAGCTAGGAGGCCGAAACGGGGCTCCCCTGGATGTGTGCGGGACCCCACGTGCTTCCTCTCGAGTGGAGACGGGTATGTCGGGGAACTTCTTGAGTTGCAGCAAGGGTGAGAAGGACCCTTTGGATGTTCCAGTGGTTAGATGTGATTAGCCTGGAGAAGCCTCAGCGGAAATGGGCCTCATCTCGCCTGGAGGGCAAAACCCCCTGGATTTTCTCGAGTTGCGGCAGGTGCTCTCGACTTACGACGGGGACCTCAGGGACCCGCTCTGGTGCCCTCTGGAAAGGCCAGTCCCCATGCGAGTTCCTCGGGGGCCTCTCGGGATTCCTCTCCCGTCGATGCCGGGGCCTAAGACCTTGCGTGGAGTCGGGGCCGGATCATGAGGATTCCTCTCCAGTGCTGACAAAGATCTTGGGGTACTTCTGGAGTCTCCTCAGGGGAGTCAGTCCTCGTCTCGAATGCGGGCATGCACTTGCGCTTTCCTCCAGAGCGGTAGCAGCAGTGTCAATCAGTCCGCCGCGTGGATCAATGGATCTATGGTTTTCCCTCGAGTCTTTCCCACGAGGCTTTCCCACGAGGCTTTCCCACAGGGCTGTCCCACGTGCACACGTGGTGGGAGTCGATCCTCGGCTTGAACGTCAAGGCAGTGCAGGGAAAACAGCTTCCTCTGTAATTTACTGACACATCTGGGGGTCTCTTGGAATGGTGGCACGACCCTTGAGTTCCTCTCGCCTTTCCTGTGGAGAGCACCTCCTCTTGAGATGCGTCGGGAACGCCGGGAATTCTTTCCCTACGAAACAGGGAAAGGATCCCTCATCTCGAGCTAGGAGACGGAAACGGGGCTCCCCTGGATGTGTGCGGGACCCCACGTGCTTCCTCTCGAGTGGAGACGGGTATGTGGGGAACTTCTTGAGTTGAGGCAAGGGTGTGAAGGACACTTTGGAAGTTCCAGTGGTTAGACCTGATTAGCCTCGAGAAGCCTCAGCGGAAATGGGCCTCATCTCGCCTGGAGGGCAAAACCTCCTGGATTTTCTCGAGTTGCGGCAGGTGCTCTCGACTTACGACGGAAACCTCAGGGACCCGCTCTGGTGGCCTCAGGAAAGGCCAGTCCCCATGCGAGTCCTCGGGGGCCTCTCGGGATTCCTCACCCGTCGATGCCGGGGCCTAAGACCTTGTGTGGAGTCGGGGCCGGAACCTGAGGATTCCTCTCCAGTGCTGACATGGATCTTGGGGTACTTCTGGAGTCTCCCCAGGGGAGTCAGTCCTCGTCTCGAATGCGGGCATGCACTTGCGCTTTCCTCCAGGGCGGTAGCAGCAGTGTCACGCAGTCCGCCGCCTGGATCAAAGGATCTATAGTTTTTCCTTGAGTCTTTCCCACGAGGCTTTCCCACAAGGCTTTCCCACAGGGCTGTCCCACGTGCACACGTGGTGGGAGTCGATCCTCGGCTTGAACGTCAAGGCAGTGCAGGGAAAACAGGTTCCTCTGGAATGGACTGACACATCTGGGGGACTCTTGGAATGATGGCACGACCCTGGAGTTCCTCTCGCCTTTCCTGTGGAGAGCGCCTCCTCTTGAGATGCGACGGGAACGCCGGGAATTCTTTCCCTACTAAACAGGGAAAGGATCCCTCATCTCGAGCTAGGATTCGGAAACGGGGCTCCCCTGGATGTGTGCGGGACCCTCGTGCTTCCTCTCTTGTGGAGACGGGTATGTCGGGGAACTTCTTGAGTTGCAGCAAGGGTGAGAATGACCCTTTGGATGTTCCAGTGGTTAGATGTGATTAGCCTGGAGAAGCCTCAGCGGAAATGGGCCTCATCTCGCCTTGAGGGCAAAACCTCCTGGATTTTCTCGAGTTGCGGCAGGTGCTCTCGACTTACGACGGGGACCACAGGGACCCGCTCTGGTGGCCGCAGGAAAGGCCAGTCCCCATGCGAGTTCCTCGGGGGCCTCTCGGGATTCCTCTCCCGTCGATGCCGGGGCCTAAGACATTGTGTGGAGTCGGGGCCGGAACCTGAGGATTCCTCTCCAGTGCTGACATGGATCTTGGGGTACTTCTGAAGTCTCCCCAGGGGAGTCAGTCCTCGACTCGAATGCGGGCATGCACTTGGGCTTTCCTCCAGAGCGGTAGCAGCAGTGTCACGCAGTCCGCCGCGTGGATCAAAGGATCTATGGTTTTCCCTCGAGTCTTTCCCACGAGGCTTTCCCACGAGGCTTTCCCACATGGCTGTCCCACGTGCACACGTGGTGGGAGTCGATCCTCGGCTTGAACGTCAAGGCAGTGCAGGGAAAACAGGTTCCTCTGGAATGGACTGACACATCTGGGGGACTCTTGGAATGGTGGCACGACCCTGGAGTTCCTCTCCCCTTTCCTGTGGAGAGCGCCTCCTCTTGAGATGCGACGGGAACGCCGGGAATTCTTTCCCTACGAAACAGGGAAAGGATCCCTCATCTCGAGCTAGGAGGCCGAAACGGGGCTCCCCTGGATGTGTGCGGGACCCCACGTGCTTCCTCTCGAGTGGAGACGGGTATGTCGGGGAACTTCTTGAGTTGCAGCAAGGGTGAGAAGGACCCTTTGGATGTTCCAGTGGTTAGATGTGATTAGCCTGGAGAAGCCTCAGCGGAAATGGGCCTCATCTCGCCTGGAGGGCAAAACCTCCTGGATTTTCTCGAGTTGCGGCAGGTGCTCTCGACTTACGACGGGGACCTCAGGGACCCGCTCTGGTGGCCTCAGGAAAGGCCAGTCCCCATGCGAGTTACTCGGGGGCCTCTCGGGATTCCTCTCCCGTCGATGCCGGGGCCTAAGACCTTGCGTGGAGTCGGGGCCGGAACATGAGGATTCCTCTCCAGTGCTGACAAAGATCTTGGGGTACTTCTGGAGTCTCCTCAGGGGAGTCAGTCCTCGTCTCGAATGCGGGCATGCACTTGCGCTTTCCTCCAGAGCGGTAGCAGCAGTGTCAATCAGTCCGCCGCTTGGATCAATGGATCTATGGTTTTCCCTCGAGTCTTTCCCACGAGGCTTTCCCACGAGGCTTTCCCACAGGGCTGTCCCACGTGCACACGTGGTGGGAGTCGATCCTCGGCTTGAACCTCAAGGCAGTGCAGGGAAAACAGCTTCCTCTGTAATGGACTGACACATCTGGGGGTCTCTTGGAATGGTGGCACGACCCTTGAGTTCCTCTCGCCTTTCCTGTGGAGAGCACCTCCTCTTGAGATGCGTCGGGAACGCCGGGAATTCTTTCCCTACGAAACAGGGAAAGGATCCCTCATCTCGAGCTAGGAGACGGAAACGGGGCTCCCCTGGATGTGTGCGGGACCCCACGTGCTTCCTCTCGAGTGGAGACGGGTATGTGGGGAACTTCTTGAGTTGAGGCAAGGGTGTGAAGGACACTTTGGAAGTTCCAGTTGTTAGATGTGATTAGCCTCGAGAAGCCTCAGCGGAAATGGGCCTCATCTCGCCTGGAGGGCAAAACCTCCTGGATTTTCTCGAGTTGCGGCAGGTGCTCTCGACTTACGACGGGGACCTCAGGGACCCGCTCTGGTGGCCTCAGGAAAGGCCAGTCCCCATGCGAGTTCCTCTGGGGCCTCTCGGGATTCCTCTCCCTTCGATGCCGGGGCTTAACACCTTGTGTGGAGTCGGGGCCGGAACCTGAGGATTCCTCTCCAGTGCTGACATGGATCTTGGGGTACTTCTGGAGTCTCCCCAGGGGAGTCAGTCCTCGTCTCGAATGCGGGCATGCACTTGCGCTTTCCTCCAGGGCGGTAGGAGCAGTTTCACGAAGTCCGCCGCGTGGATCAAAGGATCTATGGTTTTCCCTCGAGTCTTTCCCACGAGGCTTTCCCACGAGGCTTTCCCACAGGGCTGTCCCACGTGCACACGTGGTGGGAGTCGATCCTCGGCTTGAACGTCAAGGCAGTGCAGGGAAAACAGGTTCCTCTGGAATGGACTGACACATCTGGGGGACTCCTGGAATGGTGGCACGACCCTGGAGTTCCTCTCGCCTTTCCTGTGGAGAGCGCCTCCTCTTGAGTTGCGACGGGAACGCCGGGAATTCTTTCCCTACGAAACAGGGAAAGGATCCCTCATTTCGAGCTAGGAGGCGGAAACGGGGCTCCCCTGGATGTGTGCGGGACCCTCGGGCTTCCTCTCGAGTGGAGACGGTATGTCGGGGAACTTCTTGAGTTGCAGCAAGGGTGTGAAGGACCCTTGGGAAGTTCCAGTGGTTAGATGTGATTAGCCTCGAGAAGCCTCAGCGGAAATGGGCCTCATCTCTCCTGCAGGGCAAAACCTCCTGGATTTTCTCGACTTGCGGCAGGTGCTCTCCACTTATGACGGGGACCTCAGGGACCCGCTCTGGTGGCCTCAGGAATGGCCAGTCCCCATGCGAGTTCCTCGGGGGCCTCTCGGGATTCCTCTCCCGTTGATGCCGGGGCCTAAGACCTTGTGTGGATTCGGGGCCGGAACCTGAGGATTCCTCTCCAGTGCTGACATGGATCTTGGGGTACTTCTGGAGTCTCCCCAGGGGAGTCAGTCCTCGTCTCGAATGCGGGCATGCACTTGCGCTTTCCTCCAGAGCGGTAGCAGCAGTGTCACGCAGTCCGCCGCGCGGATCAAAGGATCTATGGTTTTCCCTCGAGTCTTTCCCACGAGGCTTTCCCACGAGGCTTTCCCACAGGGCTGTCCCACGTGCACACGTGGTGGGAGTCGATCCTCAGCTTGAACGCCAAGGCAGTGCAGGGAAAGCAGGTTCCTCTGGAATGGACTGACACATCTGGGGGTCTCTTGGAATGGTGACACGACCCTGGAGTTCCTCTCCTCTTTCCTGTGGTGAGCGCCTCCTCTTGAGATGCGACGGGAACGCCGGGAATTCTTTCCCTAAGAAACAGGGAAAGGATCCCTCATCTCGAGCTAGGAGGCGGAAACGGGGCTCCCCTGGATGTGTGCGGGACCCCAAGTGCTTCCTTTCGAGTGGAGACGGGTATGTCGGGAACTTCTTGAGTTGCAGCAAGGGTGTGAAGGACCCTTTGGAAATTCCAGTGGTTAGATGTGATTTGCCTCGAGAAGCCTCAGCGGAAATGGGCCTCATCTCACCTGGAGGGCAAAACCTCCTGGATTTTCTGGAGTTGCGGCAGGTGCTCTCGACTTACGACGGGGACCTCAGGGACCCGCTCTGGTGGCCTCAGGAAAGGCCAGTCCCCATGCGAGTTCCTCGGGGGCCTCTCGGGATTCCTCTCCTGTCGATGCCGGGGACTAAGACCTTGTGTGGAGTCGGGGCCGGAACCTGAGGATTCCTCTCCAGTGCTGACATGGATCTTGGGGTTCTTCTGGAGTCTCCGCAGGGGAGTCAGTCCTCGTCTCGAATGCGGGCATGCACTTGCGCTTTCCTCCAGAGCGGTAGCAGCAGAGTCACGCAATCCGCCGCGTGGATCAAAGGATCTATGGTTTTCCCTCGAGTCTTTCCCACGAGGCTTTCCCACGAGGCTTTCCCACAGGGCTGTCCCACGTGCACACGTGGTGGGAGTCGATCCTCAGCTTGAACGTCAAGGCAGTGCAGGGAAAACAGGTTCCTCTGGAATGGACTGACACATCTGGGGGACTCTTGGATTTGTGGCACGACCCTGGAGTTCCTCTCGCCTTTCCTGTGGAGAGCGCCTCCTCTTGAGATGCGACAGGAACGCCGGGAATTCTTTCCCTAAGAAACAGGGAAAGGATCCCTCATCTCGAGCTAGGAGGCGGAAACCGGGCTCCCCTGGATGTGTCCGGGACCCTCGGGCTTCCTCTCGAGTGGAGACGGGTATGTCGGGGAACTTCTTGAGTTGCAGCAAGGGTGAGAAGGACCCTTTGGATGTTCCAATGGTTAGATGTGATTAGCCTCGAGAAGCCTCAGCAGAAATGGGCCTCATCTCGCCTGGAGGGCAAAACCTCCTGGATTTTCTCGAGTTGCGGCAGGTGCTCTCGACTTACGACGGGGACCTCAGGGACCCGCTCTCGTGGCCTCAGGAAAGGCAAGTCCCCATGCGAGTTCCTCGGGGGCCTCTCGGGATTCCTCTCCCGTCGATGCCGGGGCCTAAGACCTTGTGTGGAGTCGGGGCCGGAACCTGAGGATTCCTCTCCAGTGCTGACATGGATCTTGGGGTACTTCTGGAGTCTCCCCAGGGGAGTCAGTCCTCGTCTCGAATGCGGGCATGCACTTGCGCTTTCCTACAGAGCGGTAGCAGCAGTGTCACGCAATCCGCCGCGTGGATCAAAGGATCTATGGTTTTCCCTCGAGTCTTTCCCACGAGGCTTTCCCACGAGGCTTTCCCACAGGGCTGTCCCACGTGGACACGTGGTGGGAGTCGATCCTCAGCTTGAACGTCAAGGCAGTGCAGGGAAAACAGGTTCCTCTGGAATGGACTGACACATCTGGGGGACTCTTGGAATGGTGGCACGACCCTGGAGTTCCTCTCGCCTTTCCTGTGGAGAGCGCCTCCTCTTGAGATGCGACGGGAACGCCGGGAATTCTTTCCCTACGAAACAGGGAAAGGATCCCTCATCTCGAGCTAGGAGGCGGAAACGGGGCTCCCCTGGATGTGTGCGGGACCCCACGTACTTCCTCTCGAGTGGAGACGGGTATGTCGGGGAACTTCTTGAGTTGCAGCAAGGGTGTGAAGGACCCTTTGGAAGTTCCAGTGGTTAGACCTGATTAGCCTCGAGAAGCCTCAGCGGAAATGGGCCTCATCTCGCCTGGAGGGCAAAACCTCCTGGATTTTCTCGAGTTGCGGCAGGTGCTCTCGACTTACGACGGGGACCTCACGGACCCGCTCTGGTGGCCTCAGGAAAGGCCAGTCCCCATGCGAGTTCCTCGGGGGCCTCTCGGGATTCCTCTCCCGTCGATGCCGGGGCCTAAGACCTTGTGTGGAGTCGGGGCCGGAACCTGAGGATTCCTCTCCAGTGCTGACATGGATCTTGGGGTACTTCTGGAGTCTCCCCAGGGGAGTCAGTCCTCGTCTCGAATGCGGGCATGCATTTGCGCTTTCCTCCAGAGCGGTAGCAGCAGTGTCACGCAGTCCGCCGCGTGGATCAAAGGATCTATGGTTTTCCCTCGAGTCTTTCCCACGAGGCTTTCCCACGAGGCTTTCCCACAGGGCTGTCCCACGTGCACACATGGTGGGAGTCGATCCTCGGCTTGAACGTCAAGGCAGTGCAGGGAAAACAGGTTCCTCTGGAATGGACTGACACATCTGGGGGACTCCTGGAAGGGTGGCACGACCCTGGAGTTCCTCTCGCCTTTCCTGTGGAGAGCGCCTCCTCTTGAGATGCGACGGGAACGCCGGGAATTCTTTCCCTGCGAAACAGGGAAAGGATCCCTCATCTCGAGCTAGGAGGCGGAAACGGGGCTCCCCTGGATGTGTGCGGGACCCCACGTGCTTCCTCTCGAGTGGAGACGGGTATGTCGGGGAACTTCTTGTGTTGCAGCAAGGGTGTGAAGGACCCTTTGGAAGTTCCAGTGGTTAGATGTGATTAGCCTCGAGAAGCCTCAGCAGAAATGGGCCTCATCTAGCCTGGAGGGCAAAACCTCCTGGATTTTCTCGAGTTGCGGCAGGTGCTCTCGACTTACCACGGGGACCTCAGGGACCCGCTCTGTTGACCTCAGGAAAGGCCAGTCCCCATGCGAGTTCCTCCGGGGCCTCTCGGGATTCCTCTCCCGTCGATGCCGGGGCCTAAGACCTTGTGTGGAGTCGGGGCCGGAACCTGAGGATTCCTCTCCAGTGCTGACATGGATCTTGGGGTACTTCTGGAGTCTCCCCAGGGGAGTCAGTCCTCATCTCGAATGCGGGCATGCACTTGCGCTTTCCTCCAGAGCGGTAGCAGCAGTGTCACGCAATCCGCCGCGTGGATCAAAGGATCTATGGTTTTCCCTCGAGTCTTTCCCACGAGGCTTTCCCACGAGGCTTTCCCACAGGGCTGTCCCACGTGCACACGTGGTGGGAGTCGATCCTCGGCTTGAACGTCAAGGCAGTGCAGGGAAAACAGGTTCCTCTGGAATGGACTGACACATCTGGGGGACTCTTGGAATGGTGGCACGACCCTGGAGTTCCTCTCGCCTTTCCTGTGGAGAGCGCCTACTCTTGAGATGCGACGGGAACGCCGGGAATTCTTTCCCTACTAAACAGGGAAAGGATCCCTCATCTCGAGCTAGGATTCGGAAACGGGGCTCCCCTGGATGTGTGCGGGACCCTCGTGCTTCCTCTCTTGTGGAGACGGGTATGTCGGGGAACTTCTTGAGTTGCAGCAAGGGTGAGAATGACCCTTTGGATGTTCCAGTGGTTAGATGTGATTAGCCTGGAGAAGCCTCAGCGGAAATGGGCCTCATCTCGCCTGGAGGGCAAAACCTCCTGGATTTTCTCGAGTTGCGGCAGGTGCTCTCGACTTACGACGGGGACCACAGGGACCCGCTCTGGTGACCGCAGGAAAGGCCAGTCCCCATGCGAGTTCCTCGGGGGCCTCTCGGGATTCCTCTCCCGTCGATGCCGGGGCCTAAGACCTTGTGTGGAATCGGGGCCGGAACCTGAGGATTCCTCTCCAGTGCTGACATGGATCTTGGGGTACTTCTGGAGTCTCCCCAGGGGAGTCAGTCCTCGTCTCGAATGCGGGCATGCACTTGCGCTTTCCTCCAGGGCGGTAGCAGCAGTGTCACGCAGTCCGCCGCGTGGATCAAAGGATCTATGGTTTTCCCTCGAGTCTTTCCCACGAGGCTTTCCCACGAGGCTTTCCCACAGGGCTGTCCCACGTGCACACGTGGTGGGAGTCGATCCTCGGCTTGAACGTCAAGGCAGTGCAGGGAAAACAGGGTCCTCTGTAATGGACTGACATATCTGGGGGACTCTTGGAATGGTGGCACGACCCTGAAGTTCCTCTCGCCTTTCCTGTGGAGAGCGCCTCCTCTTGAGATGCGACGGGAACGCCGGGAATTCTTTCCCTACGAAACAGGGACAGGATCCCTCATCTCGAGCTAGGAGGCGGAAACGGGGCTCCCCTGGATGTGTGCGGGACCCCACGTGCTTCCTCTCGAGTGGAGACGGGTATGTCGGGGAACTTCTTGAGTTGCAGCAAGGGTGTGAAGGACCCTTTGGAAGTTCCAGTGGTTAGACGTGATTAGCCTCGAGAAGCCTCAGCGGAAATGGGCCTCATCTCGCCTGGAGGGCAAAACCTCCTGGATTTTCTCGAGTTGCGGCAGGTGCTCTCGACTTACGACGGGGACCTCAGGGACCCTCTCTGGTGGCCTCAGGAAAGGCCAGTCCCCATGCGAGTTCCTCGGGGGCCTCTCGGGATTCCTCTCCCGTCGATGCCGGGGCCTAAGACCTTGTGTGGAGTCGGGGCCGGAACCTGAGGATTCCTCTCCAGTGCTGACATGGATCTTGGGGTACTTCTGGAGTCTCCCCAGGGGAGTCAGTCCTCGTCTCGAATGCTGGCATGCACTTTCCCTTTCCTCCAGAGCGGTAGCAGCAGTGTCACGCAGTCCTCCGCGTGGATTAAAGGATCTATGGTTTTCCCTCGAGTCTTTCCCACGAGGCTTTCCCACGAGGCTTTCCCACAGGCTGTGCCACATGCACACGTGGTGGGAGTCGATCCTCGGCTTGAACGTCAAGGCAGTGCAGGGAAAACAGGTTCCTCTGGAATGGACTGACACATCTGGGTGACTCTTGGAATGGTGGCACGACCCTGGAGTTCCTCTCGCCTTTCCTGTGGAGAGCGCCTCCACTTGAGATTCGACGGGAACGCCGCGAATTCTTTCCCTACGAAACAGGGAAAGGATCCCTCATCTCGAGCTAGGAGGCGGAAACGGGGCTCCCCTGGATGTGTGCGGGACCCCACGTGCTTCCTCTCGAGTGGAGACGGGTATGTCGGGGAACTTCTTGAGTTGCAGCAAGGGTGTGAAGGACCCTTTGGAAGTTCCAGTGGTTAGATGTGATTAGCCTCCAGAAGCCTCAGCGGAAATGGGCCTCATCTCGCCTGGAGGGCAAAACCTCCTGGATTTTCTCGAGTTGCCGCAGGTGCTCTCGACTTACGACGGGGAACTCAGGAACCCGCTCTGTTGGCCTCAGGAAAGGCCAGTCCCCATGCGAGTTCCTCGGGGGCCTCTCGGGATTCCTCTCCCGTCGATGCCGGGGCCTAAGACCTTGTGTGGAGTCGGGGCCGGAACCTGAGGATTCCTTTCCAGTGCTGACATGGATCTTGGGGTACTTCTGGAGTCCCCCCAGGGGAGTCAGTCCTCGACTCGAATGCGGGCATGCACTTGCGCTTTCCTCCAGAGCGGTAGCAGCAGTGTCACGCAGTCCGCCGCGTGGATCAAAGGATCTATGTTTTTCCCTCGAGTCTTTCCCACGAGGCTTTCCCACGAGGCTTTCCCACACGGCTGTCCCACGTGCACACGTGGTGGGAGTCGATCCTCGGCTTGAACGTCAAGGCAGTGCAGGGAAAACAGGTTCCTCTGGAATGGACTGACACATCTGTGGGACTCTTGGAATGGTGGCACGACCCTGGAGTTCCTCTCGCCTTTCCTGTGGAGAGCGCCTCCTCTTGAGATGCGACGGGAACGCCGGGAATTCTTTCCCTACGAAACAGGGAAAGGATCCCTCATCTCGAGCTAGGAGGCGGAAACGGGGCTCCCCTGGATGTGTGCGGGACCCTCGTGCTTCCTCTCGAGTGGAGACGGGTATGTGGGGAACTTCTTGAGTTGAGGCAAGGGTGTGAAGGACACTTTGGAAGTTCCAGTGGTTAGATGTGATTAGCCTCGAGAAGCCTCAGCGGAAATGGGCCTCATCTCGCCTGGAGGGCAAAACCTCCTGGATTTTCTCGAGTTGCGGCAGGTGCTCTCGACTTACGACGGAAACCTCAGGGACCCGCTCTGGTGGCCTCAGGAAAGGCCAGTCCCCATGCTAGTTCCTCGGGGGCCTCTCGGGATTCCTCTCCCGTCGATGCCGGGGCCTAAGACCTTTTGTGGAATCGGGGCCGGAACCTGAGGATTCCTCTCCAGTGCTGACATGGATCTTGGGGTACTTCTGGAGTCTCCCCAGGGGAGTCAGTCCTCGTCTCGAATGCGGGCATGCACTTGCGCTTTCCTCCAGGGCGGTAGCAGCAGTGTCACGCAGTCCGCCGCGTGGATCAAAGGATCTATGGTTTTCCCTCGAGTCTTTCCCACGAGGCTTTCCCACGAGGCTTTCCCACAGGGCTGTCCCACGTGCACACGTGGTGGGAGTCGATCCTTGGCTTGAACGTCAAGGCAGTGCAGGGAAAACAGGGTCCTCTGTAATGGACTGACACATCTGGGGGACTCTTGGAATGGTGGCACGACCCTGGAGTTCCTCTCGCCTTTCCTGTGGAGAGCGCCTCCTCTTGAGATGCGACGGGAACGCCGGGAATTCTTTCCCTACGAAACAGGGACAGGATCCCTCATCTCGAGCTAGGAGGCGGAAACGGGGCTCCCCTGGATGTGTGCGGGACCCCACGTGCTTCCTCTCGAGTGGAGACGGGTATGTCGGGGAACTTCTTGAGTTGCAGCATGGGTGTGAAGGACCCTTTGGAAGTTCCAGTGGTTAGACGTGATTAGCCTCGAGAAGCCTCAGCGGAAATGGGCCTCATCTCGCCTGGAGGGCAAAACCTCCTGGATTTTCTCGAGTTGCGGCAGGTGCTCTCGACTTACGACGGGGACCTCAGGGACCCGCTCTGGTGGCCTCAGGAAAGGCCAGTCCCCATGCGAGTTCCTCGGGGGCCTCTCGGGATTCCTCTCCCGTCGATGCCGGGGCCTAAGACCTTGTGTGGAGTCGGGGCCGGAACCTGAGGATTCCTCTCCAGTGCTGACATGGATCTTGGGGTACTTCTGGAGTCTCCCCAGGGGAGTCAGTCCTCGTCTCGAATGCTGGCATGCACTTTCCCTTTCCTCCAGAGCGGTAGCAGCAGTGTCACGCAGTCCTCCGCGTGGATTAAAGGATCTATGGTTTTCCCTCGAGTCTTTCCCACGAGGCTTTCCCACGAGGCTTTCCCACAGGCTGTGCCACATGCACACGTGGTGGGAGTCGATCCTCGGCTTGAACGTCAAGGCAGTGCAGGGAAAACAGGTTCCTCTGGAATGGACTGACACATCTGGGGGACTCTTGGAATGGTGGCACGACCCTGGAGTTCCTCTCGCCTTTCCTGTGGAGAGCGCCTCCTCTTGAGATGCGACGGGAACGCCGGGAATTCTTTCTCTACGTAACAGGGAAAGGATCCCTCATCTCGAGCTAGGAGGCGGAAACGGGGCTCCCCTGGATGTGTGCGGGACCCTCGTGCTTCCTCTCGAGTGGAGACGGGTATGTCGGGGAACTTCTTGAGTTGCAGCAAGGGTGAGAAGGACCCTTTGGATGTTCCAGTGGTTAGATGTGATTAGCCTATAGAAGCCTCAGCGGAAATGGGCCTCATCTCGCCTGGAGGGCAAAACCTCCTGGATTTTCTCGAGTTGTGACAGGTGCTCTCGACTTACGACGGGGACCTCAGGGACCCGCTCTGGTGGCCTCAGGAAAGGCCAGTCCCCATGCGAGTTCCTCGGGGGCCTTTCGGGATTCCTCACCGGTCGATGCCGGGGCCTAAGACCTTGTGTGGAATCGGGGCCGGAACCTGAGGATTCCTCTCCAGTGCTGACATGGATCTTGGGGTACTTCTGGAGTCTCCCCAGGGGAGTCAGTCCTCGTCGTCTCGAATGCGGGCATGCACTTGCGCTTTCCTCCAGGGCGGTAGCAGCAGTGTCACGCAGTCCGCCGCGTGGATCAAAGGATCTATAGTTTTCCCTCGAGTCTTTCCCACGAGGCTTTCCCACGAGGCTTTCCCACAGGGCTGTCCCACGTGCACACGTGGTGGGAGTCGATCCTCGGCTTGAACGTCAAGGCAGTGCAGGGAAAACAGGTTCCTCTGGAATGGACTGACAGATCTGTGGGACTCTTGGAATGGTGGCACGACCCTGGAGTTCCTCTCGCCTTTCCTGTGGAGAGCGCCTCCTCTTGAGTTGCGACGGGAACGCCGGGAATTCTTTCCCTACGAAACAGGGAAAGGATCCCTCATCTCGAGCTAGGAGGCGGAAACGGGGCTCCCCTGGATGTGTGCGGGACCCTCGTGCTTCCTCTCTTTGGAGACGGGTATGTCGGGGAACTTCTTGAGTTGCAGCAAGGGTGAGAATGACCCTTTGGATGTTCCAGTTGTTAGATGTGATTAGCCTCGAGAAGCCTCAGCGGAAATGGGCCTCATCTCGCCTGGAGGGCAAAACCTCCTGGATTTTCTCGAGTTGCGGCAGGTGCTCTCGACTTACGACGGGGACCTCAGGGACCCGCTCTGGTGGCCTCAGGAAAGGCCAGTCCCCATGCGAGTTCCTCGGGGGCCTCTCGGGATTCCTCTCCTTTCGATGCCGGGGCCTAACACCTTGTGTGGAGTCGGGGCCGGAACCTGAGGATTCCTCTCCAGTGCTGACATGGATCTTGGGGTACTTCTGGAGTCTCCCCACGGGAGTCAGTCCTCGTCTCGAATGCGGGCATGCACTTGCGCTTTCCTCCAGAGCGGTAGCAGCAGTGTCACGCAGTCCGCCGCGCGGATCAAAGGATCTATGTTTTTCCCTCGAGTCTTTCCCACGAGGCTTTCCCACGAGGCTTTCCCACACGGCTGTCCCACGTGCACACGTGGTGGGAGTCGATCCTCGGCTTGAACGTCAAGGCAGTGCAGGGAAAACAGGTTCCTCTGGAATGGACTGACACATCTGTGGGACTCTTGGAATGGTGGCACGACCCTGGAGTTCCTCTCGCCTTTCCTGTGGAGAGCGCCTCCTCTTGAGATGCGACGGGAACGCCGGGAATTCTTTCCCTACGAAACAGGGAAAGGATCCCTCATCTCGAGCTAGGAGGCGGAAACGGGGCTCCCCTGGATGTGTGCGGGACCCTCGTGCTTCCTCTCGAGTGGAGACGGGTATGTGGGGAACTTCTTGAGTTGAGGCAAGGGTGTGAAGGACACTTTGGAAGTTCCAGTGGTTAGATGTGATTAGCCTCGAGAAGCCTCAGCGGAAATGGGCCTCATCTCGCCTGGAGGGCAAAACCTCCTGGATTTTCTCGAGTTGCGGCAGGTGCTCTCGACTTACGACGGGGACCTCAGGGACCCGCTCTGGTGGCCTCAGGAAAGGCCAGTCCCCATGCGAGTTCCTCGGGGGCCTCTCGGGATTCCTCTCCCGTCGATGCCGGGGCCTAAGACCTTGTGTGGAGTCGGGGCCGGAACCTGAGGATTCCTCTCCAGTGCTGACATGGATCTTGGGGTACTTCTGGAGTCTCCCCAGGGGAGTCAGTCCTCGTCTCGAATGCTGGCATGCACTTTCCCTTTCCTCCAGAGCGGTAGCAGCAGTGTCACGCAGTCCTCCGCGTGGATTAAAGGATCTATGGTTTTCCCTCGAGTCTTTCCCACGAGGCTTTCCCACGAGGCTTTCCCACAGGCTGTGCCACATGCACACGTGGTGGGAGTCGATCCTCGGCTTGAACGTCAAGGCAGTGCAGGGAAAACAGGTTCCTCTGGAATGGACTGACACATCTGGGGGACTCTTGGAATGGTGGCACGACCCTGGAGTTCCTCTCTCATTTCCTGTGGAGAGCGCCTCCACTTGAGATTCGACGGGAACGCCGCGAATTCTTTCCCTACGAAACAGGGAAAGGATCCCTCATCTCGAGCTAGGAGGCGGAAACGGGGCTCCGCTGGATGTGTGCGGGACCCCACGTGCTTCCTCTCGAGTGGAGACGGGTATGTCGGGGAACTTCTTGAGTTGCAGCAAGGGTGTGAAGGACCCTTTGGAAGTTCCAGTGGTTAGATGTGATTAGCCTCCAGAAGCCTCAGCGGAAATGGGCCTCATCTCGCCTGGAGGGCAAAACCTCCTGGATTTTCTCGAGTTGCCGCAGGTGCTCTCGACTTACGACGGGGAACTCAGGAACCCGCTCTGTTGGCCTCAGGAAAGGCCAGTCCCCATGCGAGTTCCTCGGGGGCCTCTCGGGATTCCTCTCCCGTCGATGCCGGGGCCTAAGACATTGTGTGGAGTCGGGGCCGGAACCTGAGGATTCCTCTCCAGTGCTGACATGGATCTTGGGGTACTTCTGGAGTCCCCCCAGGGGAGTCAGTCCTCGACTCGAATGCGGGCATGCACTTGCGCTTTCCTCCAGAGCGGTAGCAGCAGTGTCACGCAGTCCGCCGCGTGGATCAAAGGATCTATGTTTTTCCCTCGAGTCTTTCCCACGAGGCTTTCCCACGAGGCTTTCCCACACGGCTGTCCCACGTGCACACGTGGTGGGAGTCGATCCTCGGCTTGAACGTCAAGGCAGTGCAGGGAAAACAGGTTCCTCTGGAATGGACTGACACATCTGTGGGACTCTTGGAATGGTGGCACGACCCTGGAGTTCCTCTCGCCTTTCCTGTGGAGAGCGCCTCCTCTTGAGATGCGACGGGAACGCCGGGAATTCTTTCTCTACGAAACAGGGAAAGGATCCCTCATCTCGAGCTAGGAGGCGGAAACGGGGCTCCCCTGGATGTGTGCGGGACCCTCGTGCTTCCTCTCGAGTGGAGACGGGTATGTCGGGGAACTTCTTGAGTTGCAGCAAGGGTGAGAAGGACCCTTTGGATGTTCCAGTGGTTAGATGTGATTAGCCTATAGAAGCCTCAGCGGAAATGTGCCTCATCTCGCCTGGAGGGCAAAACCTCCTGGATTTTCTCGAGTTGTGGCAGGTGCTCTCGACTTACGACGGGGACCTCAGGGACCCGCTCTGGTGGCCTCAGGAAAGGCCAGTCCCCATGCGAGTTCCTCGGGGGCCTTTCGGGATTCCTCACCGGTCGATGCCGGGGCCTAAGACCTTGTGTGGAATCGGGGCCGGAACCTGAGGATTCCTCTCCAGTGCTGACATGGATCTTGGGGTACTTCTGGAGTCTCCCCAGGGGAGTCAGTCCTCGTCGTCTCGAATGCGGGCATGCACTTGCGCTTTCCTGCAGGGCGGTAGCAGCAGTGTCACGCAGTCCGCCGCCTGGATCAAAGGATCTATAGTTTTCCCTAGAGTCTTTCCCACGAGGCTTTCCCACGAGGCTTTCCCACAGGGCTGTCCCACGTGCACACGTGGTGGGAGTCGATCCTCGGCTTGAACGTCAAGGCAGTGCAGGGAAAACAGGTTCCTCTGGAATGGACTGACAGATCTGGGGGACTCTTGGAATGGTGGCACGACCCTGGAGTTCCTCTCGCCTTTCCTGTGGAGAGCGCCTCCTCTTGAGTTGCGACGGGAACGCCGGGAATTCTTTCCCTACGAAACAGGGAAAGGATCCCTCATCTCGAGCTAGGAGGCGGAAACGGGGCTCCCCTGGATGTGTGCGGGACCCTCGTGCTTCCTCTCTTTGGAGACGGGTATGTCGGGGAACTTCTTGAGTTGCAGCAAGGGTGAGAATGACCCTTTGGATGTTCCAGTTGTTAGATGTGATTAGCCTCGAGAAGCCTCAGCGGAAATGGGCCTCATCTCGCCTGGAGGGCAAAACCTCCTGGATTTTCTCGAGTTGCGGCAGGTGCTCTCGACTTACGACGGGGACCTCAGGGACCCGCTCTGGTGGCCTCAGGAAAGGCCAGTCCCCATGCGAGTTCCTCGGGGGCCTCTCGGGATTCCTCTCCCTTCGATGCCGGGGCCTAACACCTTGTGTGGAGTCGGGGCCGGAACCTGAGGATTCCTCTCCAGTGCTGACATGGATCTTGGGGTACTTCTGGAGTCTCCCCAGGGGAGTCAGTCCTCGTCTCGAATGCGGGCATGCACTTGCGCTTTCCTCCAGAGCGGTAGCAGCAGTGTCACGCAGTCCGCCGCGCGGATCAAAGGATCTATGGTTTTCCCTCGAGTCGTTCAACGAGGCTTTCCCACGAGGCTTTCCCACAGGGCTGTCCCACGTGCACACGTGGTGGGAGTCGATCCTCGGCTTGAACGTCAAGGCAGTGCAGGGAAAACAGGTTCCTCTGGAATGGACTGACACATCTGGGGGACTCTTGGAATGGTGGCACGACCCTGGAGTTCCTCTCGCCTTTCCTGTGGAGAGCGCCTCCTCTTGAGATGCGACGGGAACGCCGGGAATTCTTTCCCTAGGAAACAGGGAAAGGATACCTCATCTCGAGCTAGGAGGCGGAAACGGGGCTCCCCTGGATGTGTGCGGGACCCTCGGGCTTCCTCTCGAGTGGAGACGGTATGTCGGGGAACTTCTTGAGTTGCAGCAAGGGTGTGAAGGACCCTTGGGAAGTTCCAGTGGTTAGATGTGATTAGCCTCGAGAAGCCTCAGCGGAAATGGGCCTCATCTCTCCTGCAGGGCAAAACCTCCTGGATTTTCTCGACTTGCGGCAGGTGCTCTCCACTTATGACGGGGACCTCAGGGACCCGCTATGGTGGCCTCAGGAATGGCCAGTCCCCATGCGAGTTCCTCGGGGGCCTCTCGGGATTCCTCTCCCTTAGATGCCGGGGCCTAAGACCTTGTGTGGAGTCGGGGCCGGAACCTGAGGATTCCTCTCCAGTGCTGACATGGATCTTGGGGTACTTCTGGAGTCTCCCCAGGGGAGTCAGTCCTCGTCTCGAATGCGGGCATGCACTTGCGCTTTCCTCCAGAGCGGTAGCAGCAGTGTCACGCAGTCCGCCGCGCGGATCAAAGGATCTATGGTTTTCCCTCGAGTCTTTCCCACGAGGCTTTCCCACGAGGCTTTCCCACAGGGCTGTCCCACGTGCACACGTGGTGGGAGTCGATCCTCGGCTTGAACGCCAAGGCAGTGCAGGGAAAACAGGTTCCTCTGGAATGGACTGACACATCTGGGGGTGTCTTGGAATGGTGCCACGACCCTGGAGTTCCTCTCCTCTTTCCTGTGGAGAGCGCCTCCTCTTGAGATGCGACGGGAACGCCGGGAATTCTTTCCCTACGAAACAGGGAAAGGATCCCTCATCTCGAGCTAGGAGGCGGAAACGGGGCTCCCCTGGATGTGTGCGGGACCCCACGTGCTTCCTCTCGAGTGGAGACGGGTATGTCGGGAACTTCTTGAGTTGCAGCAAGGGTGTGAAGGACCCTTTGGAAATTCCAGTGGTTAGATGTGATTTGCCTCGAGAAGCCTCAGCGGAAATGGGCCTCATCTCACCTGGAGGGCAAAACCTCCTAGATTTTCTCGAGTTGCGGCAGGTGCTCTCGACTTACCACGGGGACCTCAGGGACCCGATTTGGTGGCCTCAGGAAAGGCCAGTCCCCATGCGAGTTCCTCGGGGGCCTCTCGGGATTCCTCTCCTGTCGATGCCGGGGACTAAGACCTTGTGTGGAGTCGGGGCCGGAACCTGAGGATTCCTCTCCAGTGCTGACATGGATCTTGGGGTTCTTCTGGAGTCTCCCCAGGGGAGTCAGTCCTCGTCTCGAATGCGGGCATGCACTTGCGCTTTCCTCCAGAGCGGTAGCAGCAGTGTCACGCAATCCGCCGCGTGGATCAAAGGATCTATGGTTTTCCCTCGAGTCTTTCCCACGAGGCTTTCCCACGAGGCTTTCCCACAGGGCTGTCCCACGTGCACACGTGGTGGGAGTCGATCCTCAGCTTGAACGTCAAGGCAGTGCAGGGAAAACAGGTTCCTCTGGAATGGACTGACACATCTGGGGGACTCTTGGATTTGTGGCACGACCCTGGAGTTCCTCTCGCCTTTCCTGTGGAGAGCGCCTCCTCTTGAGATGCGACAGGAACGCCGGGAATTCTTTCCCTAAGAAACAGGGAAAGGATCCCTCATCTCGAGCTAGGAGGCGGAAACCGGGCTCTCCTGGATGTGTGCGGGACCCTCGTGCTTCCTCTCGAGTGGAGACGGGTATGTCGGGGAACTTCTTGAGTTGCAGCAAGGGTGAGAAGGACCCTTTGAATGTTCCAGTGGTTAGATGTGATTAGCCTCGAGAAGCCTCAGCAGAAATGGGCCTCATCTCGCCTGGAGGGCAAAACCTCCTGGATTTTCTCGAGTTGCGGCAGGTGCTCTCGACTTACGACGGGGACCTCAGGGACCCGCTCTCGTGGCCTCAGGAAAGGCAAGTCCCCATGCGAGTTCCTCGGGGGCCTCTCGGGATTCCTCTCCCTTCGATGCCGGGGCCTAAGACCTTGTGTGGAGTCGGGGCCGGAACCTGAGGATTCCTCTCCAGTGCTGACATGGATCTTGGGGTACTTCTGGAGTCTCCCCAGGGGAGTCAGTCCTCGTCTCGAATGCGGGCATGCACTTGCGCTTTCCTCCAGGGCGGTAGGAGCAGTTTCACGCAGTCCGCCGCGTGGATCAAAGGATCTATGGTTTTCCCTCGAGTCTTTCCCACGAGGCTTTCCCACGAGGCTTTCCCACAGGGCTGTCCCACGTGCACACATGGTGGGAGTCGATCCTCGGCTTGAACGTCAAGGCAGTGCAGGGAAAACAGGTTCCTCTGGAATGGACTGACACATCTGGGGGACTCCTGGAATGGTGGCACGACCCTGGAGTTCCTCTCGCCTTTCCTGTGGAGAGCGCCTCCTCTTGAGATGCGACGGGAAAGCCGGGAATTCTTTCCCTGCGAAACAGGGAAAGGATCCCTCATCTCGAGCTAGGAGGCGGAAACGGGGCTCCCCTGGATGTGTGCGGGAACCCACGTGCTTCCTCTCGAGTGGAGACGGGTATGTCGGGGAACTTCTTGTGTTGAAGCAAGGGTGTGAAGGACCCTTTGGAAGTTCCAGTGGTTAGATGTGATTAGCCTCGAGAAGCCTCAGCGGAAATGGGCCTCATCTAGCCTGGAGGGCAAAACCTCCTGGATTTTCTCGAGTTGCGGCAGGTGCTCTCGACTTACCACGGGGACCTCAGGGACCCGCTCTGGTGACCTCAGGAAAGGCCATCCCCATGCGAGTTCTTGGGGGGCCTCTCGGGATTCCTCTCCCGTCGATGCCGGGGCCTAAGACCTTGTGTGGAGTCGGGGCCGGAACCTGAGGATTCCTCTCCAGTGCTGACATGGATCTTGGGGTACTTCTGGAGTCTCCCCAGGGGAGTCAGTCCTCGTCTCGAATGCGGGCATGCACTTGCGCTTTCCTCCAGAGCGGTAGCAGCAGTGTCACGCAATCCGCCGCGTGGATCAAAGGATCTATGGTTTTCCCTCGAGTCTTTCCCACGAGGCTTTCCCACGAGGCTTTCCCACAGGGCTGTCCCACGTGCACACGTGGTGGGAGTCGATCCTCGGCTTGAACGTCAAGGCAGTGCAGGGAAAACAGGTTCCTCTGGAATGGACTGACACATCTGGGGGACTCTTGGAATGGTGGCACGACCCTGGAGTTCCTCTCGCCTTTCCTGTGGAGAGCGCCTCCTCTTGAGATGCGACGGGAACGCCGGGAATTCTTTCCCTACTAAACAGGGAAAGGATCCCTCATCTCGAGCTAGGAGGCGGAAACGGGGCTCCCCTGGATGTGTGCGGGACACTCGTGCTTCCTCTCGAGTGGAGACGGGTATGTCGGGGAACTTCTTGAGTTGCAGCAAGGGTGAGAAGGACCCTTTGGATGTTCCAGTGGTTAGATGTGATTAGCCTCGAGAAGCCTCAGCAGAAATGGGCCTCATCTCGCCTGGAGGGCAAAACCTCCTGGATTTTCTCGAGTTGCGGCAGGTGCTCTCGACTTACGACGGGGACCTCAGGGACCCGCTCTCGTGGCCTCAGGAAAGGCAAGTCCCCATGCGAGTTCCTCGGGGGCCTCTCGGGATTCCTCTCCCGTCGATGCCGGGGCCTAAGACCTTGTGTGGAGTCGGGGCCGGAACCTGAGGATTCCTCTCCAGTGCTGACATGGATCTTGGGGTACTTCTGGAGTCTCCCCAGGGGAGTCAGTCCTCGTCTCGAATGCGGGCATGCACTTGCGCTTTCCTACAGAGCGGTAGCAGCAGTGTCACGCAATCCGCCGCGTGGATCAAAGGATCTATGGTTTTCCCTCGAGTCTTTCCCACGAGGCTTTCCCACGAGGCTTTCCCACAGGGCTGTCCCACGTGGACACGTGGTGGGAGTCGATCCTCAGCTTGAACGTCAAGGCAGTGCAGGGAAAACAGGTTCCTCTGGAATGGACTGACACATCTGGGGGACTCTTGGAATGGTGGCACGACCCTGGAGTTCCTCTCGCCTTTCCTGTGGAGAGCGCCTCCTCTTGAGATGCGACGGGAACGCCGGGAATTCTTTCCCTACGAAACAGGGAAAGGATCCCTCATCTCGAGCTAGCAGGCGGAAACGGGGCTCCCCTGGATGTGTGCGGGACCCCACGTGCTTCCTCTCGAGTGGAGACGGGTATGTCGGGGAACTTCTTGAGTTGCAGCAAGGGTGTGAAGGACCCTTTGGAAGTTCCAGTGGTTAGACGTGATTAGCCTCGAGAAGCCTCAGCGGAAATGGGCCTCATCTCGCCTGGAGGGCAATACCTCCTTGATTTCCTCGAGTTGCGGCAGGTGCTCTCGACTTACGACGGGGACCTCAGGGACCCGCTCTGGTGGCCTCAGGAAAGGCCAGTCCCCATGCGAGTTCCTCGGTGGCCTCTCAGGATTCCTCTCCCGTCGATGCCGGGGCCTAAGACCTTGTGTGGAGTCGGGGCCGGAACCTGAGGATTCCTCTCCAGTGCTGACATGGATCTTGGGGTACTTCTGGAGTCTCCCCAGGGGAGTCAGTCCTCGTCTCGAATGCGGGCATGCACTTGCGCTTTCCTCCAGAGCGGTAGCAGCAGTGTCACGCAGTCCGCCGCGTTGATCAAAGGATCTATGGTTTTCCCTCGAGTCTTTCCCACGAGGCTTTCCCACGAGGCTTTCCCACAGTGCTGTCCCACGTGCACACGTGGTGGGAGTCGATCCTCGGCTTGAACGTCAAGGCAGTGCAGGGAAAAAAGGTTCCTCTGGAATGGACTGACACATCCGGGGGTGTCTTGGAATGGTGTCTCGACCCTGGAGTTCCTCTCGCCTTTCCTTTGGAGAGCGCCTCCTCTTGAGATGCGACGGGAACGCCGGGAATTATTTCCCTTCGAAACAGGGAAAGGATCCCTCATCTCGAGCTAGGAGGCGGAAACGGTGCTCCCCTGGATGTGTGCGGGACCCCACCTGCTTCCTCTCAAGTGGAGACGGGTATGTCGGGGAACTTCTTGAGTTGCAGCAATGGTGTGAACGATCCTTTGGAAGTTCCAGTGGTTAGATGTGATTGGCCTCGAGAAGCCTCAGCGGAAATGGGCCTCATCTCGCCTGGAGGGCAAAACCTCCTGGATTTTCTCGAGTTGCGGCAGGTGCTCTCGACTTACGACGGGGACCTCAGGGAACCGCTCTGGTGGCCTCAGGAAAGGCCAGTCCCCATGCGAGTTCCTCGGGGGCGTCTCGGGATTCCTCTCCCGTCGATGCCGGGGCCTAAGACCTTGTGTGGAGTCGGGGCCGGAACCTGAGGATTCCTCTCCAGTGCTGACATGGATCTTGGGGTACTTCTGGAGTCTCCCCAGGGAAGTCAGTCCTCGTCTCGAATGCGGGCATGCACTTGCGCTTTCCTCCAGAGCGGTAGCAGCAGTGTCACGCAGTCCGCCGCGTGGATCAAAGGATCTATGTTTTTCCCTCGAGTCTTTCCCATGAGGCTTTCCCACGAGGCTTTCCCACAGGGCTGTCCCACGTGCACACGTGGTGGGAGTCGATCCTCGGCTTGAACGTCAAGGCAGTTCAGGAAAAACAGGTTCCTCTGGAATGGACTGACACATCTGGGGGACTCTTGGAATGGTGGTACGACCCTGGAGTTCCTCTCGCCTTTCCTGTGGAGAGCGCCTCCTCTTGAGATGCGACGGGAACGCCGGGAATTCTTTCCCTACGAAACAGGGAAAGGATCCCTCATCTCGAGCTAGGAGGCGGAAACGGGGCTCCCCTGGATGTGTGCGGGACACCACGTGCTTCCTCTCGAGTGCAGACGGGTATGTCGGGGAACTTCTTGAGTTGCAGCAAGGGTGTGAAGGACCCTTTGGATGTTCCAGTGGTTAGATGTGATTAGCCTCGAGAAGCATCAGCGGAAATGGGCCTCATCTCGCCTGGAGGGCAAAACCTCCTGGATTTTCTCGAGTTGCGGCAGGTGCTCTCGACTTACGACGGGGACCTCAGGGACCCGCTCTGGTGGCCTCAGGAAAGGCCAGTCCCCATGCGAGTTCCTCGGGGGCCTCTCGGGATTCCTCTCCCGTCGATGCCGGGGCCTAAGACCTTGTGTGGAGTCGGGGCCGGAACCTGAGGATTCCTCTCCAGTGCTGACATGGATCCTGGGGTACTTCTGGAGTCTCCCCAGGGGAGTCAGTCCTCGTCTCGAATGCGGGCATGCACTTGCGCTTTCCTCCAGGGCGGTAGCAACAGTGTCACGCATTCCGCCGCGTGGTTCAAAGGATCTATGTTTTTCCCTCGAGTCTTTCCCACGAGGCTTTCCCACGAGGCTTTCCCACAGGGCTGTCCCACGTGCACACGTGGTGGGAGTCGATCCTCGGCTTGAACGTCAAGGCAGTGCAGGGAAAACAGGTTCCTCTGGAATGGACTGACTCATCTGGGGGACTCTTGGAATGGTGGCACGACCCTGGAGTTCCTCTCGCCTTTCCTGTGGAGAGCGCCTCCTCTTGAGATGCGACGGGAACGCCGGGAATTCTTTCCCTACGAAACAGGGAAAGGATCCCTCATCTCGAGCTAGGAGGCGGAAACGGGGCTCCCCTGGATGTGTGCGGGACCCCACGTGCTTCTTCTCGAGTGGAGACGGTATGTCGGGGAACTTCTTGAGTTGCAGCAAGGGTGTGAAGGACCCTTTGGAAGTTCCAGTGGTTAGACGTGATTAGCCTCGAGAAGCCTCAGCGGAAATGTGCCTCATCTCGCCTGTAGGGCAAAACCTCCTGAATTTTCTCGAGTTGCGGCAGGTGCTCTCGACTTACGACCGGGACCTCAGGGACCCGCTCTGGTGGCCTCAGGAAAGGCCAGTCCCCATGCGAGTTCCTCGGGGGCCTCTCGGGATTCCTCTCCCGTCGATGCCGGGGCCTAAGACCTTGTGTGGAGTCGGGGCCGGAACCTGAGGATTGCTCTCCAGTGCTGACATGGATCTTGGGGTACTTCTGGAGTCTCCCCAGGGGAGTCAGTCCTCGTCTCGAATGCGGGCATGCACTTGCGCTTTCCTCCAGAGCGGTAGCAGCAGTGTCACGCAGTCCGCCGCGTGGATCAAAGGATCTATGGTTTTCCCTCGAGTCTTTCCCACGAGGCTTTCCCACGAGGCTTTCCCACAGGGCTGTCCCACGTGCACACGTGGTGGGAGTCGATCCTCGGCTTGAACGTCAAGGCAGTGCAGGGAAAACAGGTTCCTCTGGAATGGACTGACACATCCGGGGGAGTCTTGGAATGGTGGCACGACCCTGGAGTTCCTCTCGCCTTTCCTGTGGAGAGCGCCTCCTCTTGAGATGCGACGGGAACGCCGGGAATTCTTTCCCTACGAAACAGGGAAAGGATCCCTCATCTCGAGCTAGGAGGCGGAAACGGGGCTCCCCTGGATGTGTGCGGGACCCTCGTGCTTCCTCTCGAGTGGAGACGGGTATGTTGGGGAACTTCTTGAGTTGCAGCAAGGGTGAGAAGGACCCTTTGGATGTTCCAGTGGTTAGATGTGATTAGCCTCGAGAAGCCTCAGCGGAAATGGGCCTCATCTCGCCTGGAGGGCAAAACCTCCTGGATTTTCTCGAGTTGCGGCAGGTGCTCTCGACTTACGACGGGGACCTCAGGGAACCGCTCTGGTGGCCTCAGGAAAGGCCAGTCCCCATGCGAGTTCCTCGGGGGCGTCTCGGGATTCCTCTCCCGTCGATGCCGGGGCCTAAGACCTTGTGTGGAGTCGGGGCCGGAACCTGAGGATTCCTCTCCAGTGCTGACATGGATCTTGGGGTACTTCTGGAGTCTCCCCAGGGAAGTCAGTCCTCATCTCGAATGCGGGCATGCACTTGCGCTTTCCTCCAGAGCGGTAGCAGCAGTGTCACGCAGTCCGCCGCGTGGATCAAAGGATCTATGGTTTTCCCTCGAGTCTTTCCCACGAGGCTTTCCCACGAGGCTTTCCCACAGGGCTGTCCCACGTGCACACGTGGTGTGAGTCGATCCTCGGCTTGAACGTCAAGGCAGTGCAGGGAAAACAGGTTCCTCTGGAATGGACTGACACATGTGGGGGACTCTTGGAATGGTGGCACGACCCTGGAGTTCCTCTCGCCTTTCCTGTGGAGAGCGCCTCCTCTTGAGATGCGACGGGAACGCCGGGAATTCTTTCCCTACGAAACAGGGAAAGGATCCCTCATCTCGAGCTAGGAGGCGGAAACGGGGCTCCCCTGGATGTGTGCGGGACACCACGTGCTTCCTCTCGAGTGCAGACGGGTATGTCGGGGAACTTCTTGAGTTGCAGCAAGGGTGTGAAGGACCCTTTGGAAGTTCCAGTGGTTAGATGTGATTGGCCTCGAGAAGCCTCAGCGGAAATGGGCCTAATCTCGCCTGGAGATGAAAACCTCCTGGATTTTCTCGAGTTGCGGCAGGTGCTCTCGACTTACGACGGGGACCTCAGGGACCCGCTCTGGTGGCCTCAGGAAAGGCCAGTCCCCATGCGAGTTCCTCGGGGGCCTCTCGGGATTCCTCTCCCGTCGATGCCGGGGCCTAAGACCTTGTGTGGAGTCGGGGCCGGAACCTGAGGATTCCTCTCCAGTGCTGACATGGATCTTGGGGTACTTCTGGAGTCTACCCAGGGGAGTCAGTCCTAGACTCGAATGCGGGCATGCACTTGCGCTTTCCTCCAGAGCGGTAGCAGCAGTGTCACGCAGTCCGCCGCGTGGATCAAAGGATCTATGGTTTTCCCTCGAGTCTTTCCCACGAGGCTTTCCCACGAGGCTTTCCCACAGGGCTGTCCCACGTGCACACGTGGTGTTAGTCGATCCTCGGCTTGAACGTCAAGGCAGTGCAGGGAAAACCTGTTCCTCTGGAATGGACTGACACATCTGGGCGACTCTTGGAATGGTGGCACGACCCTGGAGTTCCTCTCGCCTTTCCTGTGGAGAGCGCCTCCTCTTGAGATGCGACGGGAACGCCGGGAATTCTTTCCCTACGAAACAGGGAAAGCATCCCTCATCTCAAGCTAGGAGGCGGAAACGGGGCTCCCCTGGATGTGTGCGGGACCCTCGTGCTTCCTCTCGAGTGGAGACGGGTATGTCGGGGAACTTCTTGAGTTGCAGCAATGGTGTGAAGGATCCTTTGGAAGTTCCAGTGGTTAGATGTGATTGGCCTCGAGAAGCCTCAGCGGAAATGGGCCTCATCTCGCCTGGAGGGCAAAACCTCCTGGATTTTCTCGAGTTGCGGCAGGTGCTCTCGACTTACGACGGGGACCTCAGGGACCCGATCTGATGGCCCCAGGAAAGGCCAGTCCCCATGCGAGTTCCACGGGGGCCTCTCGGGATTCCTCTCCCGTCGATGCCGGGGCCTAAGACCTTGTGTGGAGTCGGGGCCGGAACCTGAGGATTCCTCTCCAGTGCTGACATGGATCTTGGGGTACTTCTGGAGTCTCCCCAGGGGAGTCAGTCCTCGTCTCGAATGCGGGCATGCACTTGCACTTTCCTCCAGAGCGGTAGCAGCAGTGTCACGCAGTCCGCCGCGTGGATCAAAGGATCTATGGTTTTCCCTCGAGTCTTTCCCACGAGGCTTTCCCACGAGGCTTTCCCACAGGGCTGTCCCACGTGCACACGTGGTGGGAGTCGATCCTCGGCTTGAACGTCAAGGCAGTGCAGGGAAAACAGGTTCCTCTGGAATGGATTGACACATGTGGGGGACTCTTGGAATGGTGGCACGACCCTGGATTCCTCTCGCCTTTCCTGTGGTAATCGCCTCCTCTTGAGATGCGACGGGAACGCCGGGAATTCTTTCCCTACGAAACAGGGAAAGGATCCCTCATCTCGAGCTAGGAGGCGGAAACGGGGCTCCCCTGGATGTGTGCGGGACACCACGTGCTTCCTCTCGAGTGCAGACGGGTATGTCGGGGAACTTCTTGAGTTGCAGCAAGGGTGTGAAGGACCCTTTGGAAGTTCCATTGGTTAGATGTGATTGGCCTCGAGAAGCCTCAGCGGAAATGGGCCTCATCTCTCCTGGAGGGCAAAACCTCCTGGATTTCCTCGAGTTGCGGCAGGTGCTCTCGACTTACTACGGGGACCTCAGGGACCCGCTTTGGTGGCCTCAGGAAAGGCCAGTCCCCATGCGAGTTCCTCGGGGGCCTCTTGGGATTCCTCTCCCGTCGATGCCGGGGCCTAAGACCTTGTGTGGAGTCGGGGCCGGAACCTGAGGATTCCTCTCCAGTGCTGACATGGATCTTGGGGTACTTCTGGAGTCTCCCCAGGGGAGTCAGTCCTCGTCTCGAATGCGGTCATGCACTTGCGCTTTCCTCCAGAGCGGTAGCAGCAGTGTCACGCAGTCCGCCGCGTGGATCAAAGGATCTATGGTTTTCCCTCGAGTCTTTCCCACGAGGCTTTCCCACGAGGCTTTCCCACAGGGCTGTCCCACGTGCACACGTGGTGGGAGTCGATCCTCGGCTTGAACGTCTAGGCAGTGCAGGGAAAACAGGTTCCTCGGGAATGGACTGACACATCTGGGGGACTCTTGGAATGGTGGCACGACCCTGGAGTTCCTCTCGCCTTTCCTGTGGAGAGCGCCTCCTCTTGAGATGCGACGGGAACGCCGGGAATTCTTTCCCTACGAAACAGGGAAAGGATCCCTCATCTCGAGCTAGGAGGCGGAAACGGGGCTCCCCTGGATGTGTGCGGGACCCACGTGCTTCCTCTCGAGTGGAGACGGGTATGTCGGGGAACTTCTTGAGTTGCAGCAAGGTTGTGAAGGACCCTTTGGAAGTTCCAGTGGTTAGACGTGATTAGCCTCGAGAAGCCTCAGCGGAAATGGGCCTCATCTCGCCTGGAGGGCAATACCTCCTTGATTTCCTCGAGTTGCGGCAGGTGCTCTCGACTTACGACGGGGACCTCAGGGACCCGCTCTGGTGGCCTCAGGAAAGGCCAGTCCCCATGCGAGTTCCTCGGTGGCCTCTCAGGATTCCTCTCCCGTCGATGCCGGGGCCTAAGACCTTGTGTGGAGTCGGGGCCGGAACCTGAGGATTCCTCTCCAGTGCTGACATGGATCTTGGGGTACTTCTGGAGTCTCCCCAGGGGAGTCAGTCCTCGTCTCGAATGCGGGCATGCACTTGCGCTTTCCTCCAGAGCGGTAGCAGCAGTGTCATGCAGTCCGCCGCGTTGATCAAAGGATCTATGGTTTTCCCTCGAGTCTTTCCCACGAGGCTTTCCCACGAGGCTTTCCCACAGGGCTGTCCCACGTGCACACGTGGTGGGAGTCGATCCTCGGCTTGAACGTCAAGGCAGTGCAGGGAAAACAGGTTCCTCTGGAATGGACTGACACATCCGGGGGTGTCTTGGAATGGTGTCTCGACCCTGGAGTTCCTCTCGCCTTTCCTTTGGAGAGCGCCTCCTCTTGAGATGCGACGGGAACGCCGGGAATTATTTCCCTACGAAACAGGGAAAGGATCCCTCATCTCGAGCTAGGAGGCGGAAACGGTGCTCCCCTGGATGTGTGCGGGACCCCACCTGCTTCCTCTCGAGTGGAGACGGGTATGTCGGGGAACTTCTTGAGTTGCAGCAATGGTGTGAAGGATCCTTTGGAAGTTCCAGTGGTTAGATGTGATTGGCCTCGAGAAGCCTCAGCGGAAATGGGCCTCATCTCGCCTGGAGGGCAAAACCTCCTGGATTTTCTCGAGTTGCGGCAGGTGCTCTCGACTTACGACGGGGACCTCAGGGAACCGCTCTGGTGGCCTCAGGAAAGGCCAGTCCCCATGCGAGTTCCTCGGGGGCGTCTCGGGATTCCTCTCCCGTCGATGCCGGGGCCTAAGACCTTGTGTGGAGTCGGGGCCGGAACCTGAGGATTCCTCTCCAGTGCTGACATGGATCCTGGGGTACTTCTGGAGTCTCCCCAGGGAAGTCAGTCCTCGTCTCGAATGCGGGCATGCACTTGCGCTTTCCTCCAGAGCGGTAGCAGCAGTGTCACGCAGTCCGCCGCGTGGATCAAAGGATCTATGTTTTTCCCTCGAGTCTTTCCCACGAGGCTTTCCCACGAGGCTTTCCCACAGGGCTGTCCCACGTGCACACGTGGTAGGAGTCGATCCTCGGCTTGAACGTCAAGGCAGTTCAGGGAAAACAGGTTCCTCTGGAATGGACTGACACATCTGGGGGACTCTTGGAATGGTGGTACGACCCTGGAGTTCCTCTCGCCTTTCCTGTGGAGAGCGCCTCCTCTTGAGATGCGACGGGAACGCAGGGAATTCTTTCCCTACGAAACAGGGAAAGGATCCCTCATCTCGAGCTAGGAGGCGGAAACGGGGCTCCCCTGGATGTGTGGGGACACCACGTGCTTCCTCTCGAGTGGAGACGGGTATGTCGGGGAACTTCTTGAGTTGCAGCAAGGGTGTGAAGGACCCTTTGGAAGTTCCAGTGGTTAGACGTGATTAGCCTCGAGAAGCCTCAGCGGAAATGTGCCTCATCTCGCCTGTAGGGCAAAACCTCCTGGATTTTCTCGAGTTGCGGCAGGTGCTCTCGACTTACGACCGGGACCTCAGGGACCCGCTCTGGTGGCCTCAGGAAAGGCCAGTCCCCATGCGAGTTCCTCGGGGGCCTCTCGGGATTCCTCTCCCGTCGATGCCGGGGCCTAAGACCTTGTGTGGAGTCGGGGCCGGAACCTGAGGATTGCTCTCCAGTGCTGACATGGATCTTGGGGTACTTCTGGAGTCTCCCCAGGGGAGTCAGTCCTCGTCTCGAATGCGGGCATGCACTTGCGCTTTCCTCCAGAGCGGTAGCAGCAGTGTCACGCAGTCCGCAGCGTGGATCAAAGGATCTATGGTTTTCCCTCGAGTCTTTCCCACGAGGCTTTCCCACGAGGCTTTCCCACAGGGCTGTCCCACGTGCACACGTGGTGGGAGTCCATCCTCGGCTTGAACGTCAAGGCAGTGCAGGGAAAACAGGTTCCTCTGGAATGGACTGACACATCCGGGGGTGTCTTGGAATGGTGGCACGACCCTGGAGTTCCTCTCGCCTTTCCTGTGGAGAGCGCCTCCTCTTGAGATGCGACGGGAACGCCGGGAATTCTTTCCCTACGAAACAGGGAAAGGATCCCTCATCTCGAGCTAGGAGGCGGAAACGGGGCTCCCCTGGATGTGTGCGGGACCCTCGTGCTTCCTCTCGAGTGGAGACGGGTATGTTGGGGAACTTCTTGAGTTGCAGCAAGGGTGAGAAGGACCCTTTGGATGTTCCAGTGGTTAGATGTGATTAGCCTCGAGAAGCCTCAGCGGAAATGGGCCTCATCTCGCCTGGAGGGCAAAACCTCCTGGATTTTCTCGAGTTGCGGCAGGTGCTCTCGACTTACGACGGGGACCTCAGGGAACCGCTCTGGTGGCCTCAGGAAAGGCCAGTCCCCATGCGAGTTCCTCGGGGGCGTCTCGGGATTCCTCTCCCGTCGATGCCGGGGCCTAAGACCTTGTGTGGAGTCGGGGCCGGAACCTGAGGATTCCTCTCCAGTGCTGACATGGATCTTGGGGTACTTCTGGAGTCTCCCCAGGGAAGTCAGTCCTCATCTCGAATGCGGGCATGCACTTGCGCTTTCCTCCAGAGCGGTAGCAGCAGTGTCACGCAGTCCGCCGCGTGGATCAAAGGATCTATGGTTTTCCCTCGAGTCTTTCCCACGAGGCTTTCCCACGAGGCTTTCCCACAGGGCTGTCCCACGTGCACACGTGGTGGGAGTCGATCCTCGGCTTGAACGTCAAGGCAGTGCAGGGAAAACAGGTTCCTCTGGAATGGACTGACACATGTGGGGGACTCTTGGAATGGTGGCACGACCCTGGAGTTCCTCTCGCCTTTCCTGTGGAGAGCGCCTCCTCTTGAGATGCGACGGGAACGCCGGGAATTCTTTCCCTACGAAACAGGGAAAGGATCCCTCATCTCGAGCTAGGAGGCGGAAACGGGGCTCCCCTGGATGTGTGCGGGACACCACGTGCTTCCTCTCGAGTGCAGACGGGTATGTCGGGGAACTTCTTGAGTTGCAGCAAGGGTGTGAAGGACCCTTTGGAAGTTCCAGTGGTTAGATGTGATTGGCCTCGAGAAGCCTCAGCGGAAATGGGCCTCATCTCGCCTGGAGGGCAAAACCTCCTGGATTTTCTCGAGTTGCGACAGGTGCTCTCGACTTACGACGGGGACCTCAGGGAACCGCTCTGGTGGCCTCAGGAAAGGCCAGTCCCCATGCGAGTTCCTCGGGGGCGTCTCGGGATTCCTCTCCCGTCGATGCCGGGGCCTAAGACCTTGTGTGGAGTCGGGGCCGGAACCTGAGGATTCCTCTCCAGTGCTGACATGGATCTTGGGGTACTTCTGGAGTCTCCCCAGGGGAGTCAGTCCTCGTCTCGAATGCGGGCATGCACTTGCGCTTTCCTCCAGAGCGGTAGCAGCAGTGTCACGCAGTCCGCCGCGTGGATCAAAGGATCTATGGTTTTCCCTCGAGTCTTTACCACGAGGCTTTCCCACGAGGCTTTCCCACAGGGCTGTCCCACGTGCACACGTGGTGGGAGTCGATCCTCGGCTTGAACGTCAAGGCAGTGCAGGGAAAACAGGTTCCTCTGGAATGGACTGACACATCTGGGGGACTCTTGGAATGGTGGCACGACCCTGGAGTTCCTCTCGCCTTTCCTGTGGAGAGCGCCTCCTCTTGAGATGCGACGGGAACGCCGGGAATTCTTTTCCTACGAAACAGGGAAAGGATCCCTCATCTCGAGCTAGGAGGCGGAAACGGGGCTCCCCTGGATGTGTGCGGGACCCCACGTGCTTCCTCTCGAGTGGAGACGGGTATGTCGGGGAACTTCTTGAGTTGCAGCAAGGGTGTGAAGGACCCTTTGGAAGTTCCAGTGGTTAGATGTGATTGGCCTCGAGAAGCCTCAGCGGAAATGGGCCTAATCTCGCCTGGAGGTGAAAACCTCCTGGATTTTCTCGAGTTGCGGCAGGTGCTCTCGACTTACGACGGGGACCTCAGGGACCCGCTCTGGTGGCCTCAGGAAAGGCCAGTCCCCATGCGAGTTCCTCGGGGGCCTCTCGGGATTCCTCTCCCGTCGATGCCGGGGCCTAAGACCTTGTGTGGAGTCGGGGCCGGAACCTGAGGATTCCTCTCCAGTGCTGACATGGATCTTGGGGTACTTCTGGAGTCTCCCCAGGGGAGTCAGTCCTAGACTCGAATGCGGGCATGCACTTTCGCTTTCCTCCAGAGCGGTAGCAGCAGTGTCACGCAGTCCGCCGCGTGGATCAAAGGATCTATGTTTTTCCCTCGAGTCTTTCCCACGAGGCTTTCCCACGAGGCTTTCCCACAGGGCTGTCCCACGTGCACACGTGGTGTTAGTCGATCCTCGGCTTGAACGTCAAGGCAGTGCAGGAAAAACAGGTTCCTCTGGAATGGACTGACACATCTGGGGAACTCTTGGAATGGTGGCACGACCCTGGAGTTCCTCTCGCCTTTCCTTTGGAGAGCGCCTCCTCTTGAGATGCGACGGGAACGCCGGGAATTCTTTCCCTACGAAACAGGGAAAGGATCCCTCATCTCGAGCTAGGAGGCGGAAACGGTGCTCCCCTGGATGTGTGCGGGACACCACCTGCTTCCTCTCGAGTGGAGACGGGTATGTCGGGGAACTTCTTGAGTTGCAGCAATGGTGTGAAGGATCCTTTGGAAGTTCCAGTGGTTAGATGTGATTGGCCTCGAGAAGCCTCAGCGGAAATGGGCCTCATCTCGCCTGGAGGGCAAAACCTCCTGGATTTTCTCGAGTTGCGGCAGGTGCTCTCGACTTACGACGGGGACCTCAGGGAACCGCTCTGGTGGCCTCAGGAAAGGCCAGTCCCCATGCGAGTTCCTCGGGGGCGTCTCGGGATTCCTCTCCCGTCGATGCCGGGGCCTAAGACCTTGTGTGGAGTCGTGGCCGGAACCTGCGGATTCCTCTCCAGTGCTGACATGGATCTTGGGGTACTTCTGGAGTCTCCCCAGGGAAGTCAGTCCTCGTCTCGAATGCGGGCATGCACTTACGCTTTCCTCCAGAGCGGTAGCATCAGTGTCACGCAGTCCGCCGCGTGGATCAAAGGATCTATGGTTTTCCCTCGAGTCTTTCCCACGAGGCTTTCCCACGAGGCTTTCCCACAGGGCTGTCCCACGTGCACACGTGGTGGGAGTCGATCCTCGGCTTGAACGTCAAGGCAGTGCAGGGAAAACAGGTTCCTCTGGAATGGACTGACACATCTGGGGGACTCTTGGAATGGTGGCACGACCCTGGAGTTCCTCTCGCCTTTCCTGTGGAGAGCGCCTCCACTTGAGATTCGACGGGAACGCCGCGAATTCTTTCCCTACGAAACAGGGAAAGGATCCCTCATCTCGAGCTAGGAGGCGGAAACGGGGCTCCCCTGGATGTGTGCGGGACCCCACGTGCTTCCTCTCGAGTGGAGACGGGTATGTCGGGGAACTTCTTGAGTTGCAGCAAGGGTGTGAAGGACCCTTTGGAAGTTCCAGTGGTTAGATGTGATTAGCCTCCAGAAGCCTCAGCGGAAATGGGCCTCATCTCGCCTGGAGGGCAAAACCTCCTGGATTTTCTCGAGTTGCCGCAGGTGCTCTCGACTTACGACGGGGAACTCAGGAACCCGCTCTGTTGGCCTCAGGAAAGGCCAGTCCCCATGCGAGTTCCTCGGGGGCCTCTCGGGATTCCTCTCCCGTCGATGCCGGGGCCTAAGACCTTGTGTGGAGTCGGGGCCGGAACCTGAGGATTCCTTTCCAGTGCTGACATGGATCTTGGGGTACTTCTGGAGTCCCCCCAGGGGAGTCAGTCCTCGACTCGAATGCGGGCATGCACTTGCGCTTTCCTCCAGAGCGGTAGCAGCAGTGTCACGCAGTCCGCCGCGTGGATCAAAGGATCTATGTTTTTCCCTCGAGTCTTTCCCACGAGGCTTTCCCACGAGGCTTTCCCACACGGCTGTCCCACGTGCACACGTGGTGGGAGTCGATCCTCGGCTTGAACGTCAAGGCAGTGCAGGGAAAACAGGTTCCTCTGGAATGGACTGACACATCTGTGGGACTCTTGGAATGGTGGCACGACCCTGGAGTTCCTCTCGCCTTTCCTGTGGAGAGCGCCTCCTCTTGAGATGCGACGGGAACGCCGGGAATTCTTTCCCTACGAAACAGGGAAAGGATCCCTCATCTCGAGCTAGGAGGCGGAAACGGGGCTCCCCTGGATGTGTGCGGGACCCTCGTGCTTCCTCTCGAGTGGAGACGGGTATGTGGGGAACTTCTTGAGTTGAGGCAAGGGTGTGAAGGACACTTTGGAAGTTCCAGTGGTTAGATGTGATTAGCCTCGAGAAGCCTCAGCGGAAATGGGCCTCATCTCGCCTGGAGGGCAAAACCTCCTGGATTTTCTCGAGTTGCGGCAGGTGCTCTCGACTTACGACGGAAACCTCAGGGACCCGCTCTGGTGGCCTCAGGAAAGGCCAGTCCCCATGCTAGTTCCTCGGGGGCCTCTCGGGATTCCTCTCCCGTCGATGCCGGGGCCTAAGACCTTTTGTGGAATCGGGGCCGGAACCTGAGGATTCCTCTCCAGTGCTGACATGGATCTTGGGGTACTTCTGGAGTCTCCCCAGGGGAGTCAGTCCTCGTCTCGAATGCGGGCATGCACTTGCGCTTTCCTCCAGGGCGGTAGCAGCAGTGTCACGCAGTCCGCCGCGTGGATCAAAGGATCTATGGTTTTCCCTCGAGTCTTTCCCACGAGGCTTTCCCACGAGGCTTTCCCACAGGGCTGTCCCACGTGCACACGTGGTGGGAGTCGATCCTTGGCTTGAACGTCAAGGCAGTGCAGGGAAAACAGGGTCCTCTGTAATGGACTGACACATCTGGGGGACTCTTGGAATGGTGGCACGACCCTGGAGTTCCTCTCGCCTTTCCTGTGGAGAGCGCCTCCTCTTGAGATGCGACGGGAACGCCGGGAATTCTTTCCCTACGAAACAGGGACAGGATCCCTCATCTCGAGCTAGGAGGCGGAAACGGGGCTCCCCTGGATGTGTGCGGGACCCCACGTGCTTCCTCTCGAGTGGAGACGGGTATGTCGGGGAACTTCTTGAGTTGCAGCATGGGTGTGAAGGACCCTTTGGAAGTTCCAGTGGTTAGACGTGATTAGCCTCGAGAAGCCTCAGCGGAAATGGGCCTCATCTCGCCTGGAGGGCAAAACCTCCTGGATTTTCTCGAGTTGCGGCAGGTGCTCTCGACTTACGACGGGGACCTCAGGGACCCGCTCTGGTGGCCTCAGGAAAGGCCAGTCCCCATGCGAGTTCCTCGGGGGCCTCTCGGGATTCCTCTCCCGTCGATGCCGGGGCCTAAGACCTTGTGTGGAGTCGGGGCCGGAACCTGAGGATTCCTCTCCAGTGCTGACATGGATCTTGGGGTACTTCTGGAGTCTCCCCAGGGGAGTCAGTCCTCGTCTCGAATGCTGGCATGCACTTTCCCTTTCCTCCAGAGCGGTAGCAGCAGTGTCACGCAGTCCTCCGCGTGGATTAAAGGATCTATGGTTTTCCCTCGAGTCTTTCCCACGAGGCTTTCCCACGAGGCTTTCCCACAGGCTGTGCCACATGCACACGTGGTGGGAGTCGATCCTCGGCTTGAACGTCAAGGCAGTGCAGGGAAAACAGGTTCCTCTGGAATGGACTGACACATCTGGGGGACTCTTGGAATGGTGGCACGACCCTGGAGTTCCTCTCGCCTTTCCTGTGGAGAGCGCCTCCTCTTGAGATGCGACGGGAACGCCGGGAATTCTTTCTCTACGTAACAGGGAAAGGATCCCTCATCTCGAGCTAGGAGGCGGAAACGGGGCTCCCCTGGATGTGTGCGGGACCCTCGTGCTTCCTCTCGAGTGGAGACGGGTATGTCGGGGAACTTCTTGAGTTGCAGCAAGGGTGAGAAGGACCCTTTGGATGTTCCAGTGGTTAGATGTGATTAGCCTATAGAAGCCTCAGCGGAAATGGGCCTCATCTCGCCTGGAGGGCAAAACCTCCTGGATTTTCTCGAGTTGTGACAGGTGCTCTCGACTTACGACGGGGACCTCAGGGACCCGCTCTGGTGGCCTCAGGAAAGGCCAGTCCCCATGCGAGTTCCTCGGGGGCCTTTCGGGATTCCTCACCGGTCGATGCCGGGGCCTAAGACCTTGTGTGGAATCGGGGCCGGAACCTGAGGATTCCTCTCCAGTGCTGACATGGATCTTGGGGTACTTCTGGAGTCTCCCCAGGGGAGTCAGTCCTCGTCGTCTCGAATGCGGGCATGCACTTGCGCTTTCCTCCAGGGCGGTAGCAGCAGTGTCACGCAGTCCGCCGCGTGGATCAAAGGATCTATAGTTTTCCCTCGAGTCTTTCCCACGAGGCTTTCCCACGAGGCTTTCCCACAGGGCTGTCCCACGTGCACACGTGGTGGGAGTCGATCCTCGGCTTGAACGTCAAGGCAGTGCAGGGAAAACAGGTTCCTCTGGAATGGACTGACAGATCTGTGGGACTCTTGGAATGGTGGCACGACCCTGGAGTTCCTCTCGCCTTTCCTGTGGAGAGCGCCTCCTCTTGAGTTGCGACGGGAACGCCGGGAATTCTTTCCCTACGAAACAGGGAAAGGATCCCTCATCTCGAGCTAGGAGGCGGAAACGGGGCTCCCCTGGATGTGTGCGGGACCCTCGTGCTTCCTCTCTTTGGAGACGGGTATGTCGGGGAACTTCTTGAGTTGCAGCAAGGGTGAGAATGACCCTTTGGATGTTCCAGTTGTTAGATGTGATTAGCCTCGAGAAGCCTCAGCGGAAATGGGCCTCATCTCGCCTGGAGGGCAAAACCTCCTGGATTTTCTCGAGTTGCGGCAGGTGCTCTCGACTTACGACGGGGACCTCAGGGACCCGCTCTGGTGGCCTCAGGAAAGGCCAGTCCCCATGCGAGTTCCTCGGTGGCCTCTCAGGATTCCTCTCCCGTCGATGCCGGGGCCTAAGACCTTGTGTGGAGTCGGGGCCGGAACCTGAGGATTCCTCTCCAGTGCTGACATGGATCTTGGGGTACTTCTGGAGTCTCCCCAGGGGAGTCAGTCCTCGTCTCGAATGCGGGCATGCACTTGCGCTTTCCTCCAGAGCGGTAGCAGCAGTGTCATGCAGTCCGCCGCGTTGATCAAAGGATCTATGGTTTTCCCTCGAGTCTTTCCCACGAGGCTTTCCCACGAGGCTTTCCCACAGGGCTGTCCCACGTGCACACGTGGTGGGAGTCGATCCTCGGCTTGAACGTCAAGGCAGTGCAGGGAAAACAGGTTCCTCTGGAATGGACTGACACATCCGGGGGTGTCTTGGAATGGTGTCTCGACCCTGGAGTTCCTCTCGCCTTTCCTTTGGAGAGCGCCTCCTCTTGAGATGCGACGGGAACGCCGGGAATTATTTCCCTACGAAACAGGGAAAGGATCCCTCATCTCGAGCTAGGAGGCGGAAACGGTGCTCCCCTGGATGTGTGCGGGACCCCACCTGCTTCCTCTCGAGTGGAGACGGGTATGTCGGGGAACTTCTTGAGTTGCAGCAATGGTGTGAAGGATCCTTTGGAAGTTCCAGTGGTTAGATGTGATTGGCCTCGAGAAGCCTCAGCGGAAATGGGCCTCATCTCGCCTGGAGGGCAAAACCTCCTGGATTTTCTCGAGTTGCGGCAGGTGCTCTCGACTTACGACGGGGACCTCAGGGAACCGCTCTGGTGGCCTCAGGAAAGGCCAGTCCCCATGCGAGTTCCTCGGGGGCGTCTCGGGATTCCTCTCCCGTCGATGCCGGGGCCTAAGACCTTGTGTGGAGTCGGGGCCGGAACCTGAGGATTCCTCTCCAGTGCTGACATGGATCCTGGGGTACTTCTGGAGTCTCCCCAGGGAAGTCAGTCCTCGTCTCGAATGCGGGCATGCACTTGCGCTTTCCTCCAGAGCGGTAGCAGCAGTGTCACGCAGTCCGCCGCGTGGATCAAAGGATCTATGTTTTTCCCTCGAGTCTTTCCCACGAGGCTTTCCCACGAGGCTTTCCCACAGGGCTGTCCCACGTGCACACGTGGTAGGAGTCGATCCTCGGCTTGAACGTCAAGGCAGTTCAGGGAAAACAGGTTCCTCTGGAATGGACTGACACATCTGGGGGACTCTTGGAATGGTGGTACGACCCTGGAGTTCCTCTCGCCTTTCCTGTGGAGAGCGCCTCCTCTTGAGATGCGACGGGAACGCAGGGAATTCTTTCCCTACGAAACAGGGAAAGGATCCCTCATCTCGAGCTAGGAGGCGGAAACGGGGCTCCCCTGGATGTGTGGGGACACCACGTGCTTCCTCTCGAGTGGAGACGGGTATGTCGGGGAACTTCTTGAGTTGCAGCAAGGGTGTGAAGGACCCTTTGGAAGTTCCAGTGGTTAGACGTGATTAGCCTCGAGAAGCCTCAGCGGAAATGTGCCTCATCTCGCCTGTAGGGCAAAACCTCCTGGATTTTCTCGAGTTGCGGCAGGTGCTCTCGACTTACGACCGGGACCTCAGGGACCCGCTCTGGTGGCCTCAGGAAAGGCCAGTCCCCATGCGAGTTCCTCGGGGGCCTCTCGGGATTCCTCTCCCGTCGATGCCGGGGCCTAAGACCTTGTGTGGAGTCGGGGCCGGAACCTGAGGATTGCTCTCCAGTGCTGACATGGATCTTGGGGTACTTCTGGAGTCTCCCCAGGGGAGTCAGTCCTCGTCTCGAATGCGGGCATGCACTTGCGCTTTCCTCCAGAGCGGTAGCAGCAGTGTCACGCAGTCCGCAGCGTGGATCAAAGGATCTATGGTTTTCCCTCGAGTCTTTCCCACGAGGCTTTCCCACGAGGCTTTCCCACAGGGCTGTCCCACGTGCACACGTGGTGGGAGTCCATCCTCGGCTTGAACGTCAAGGCAGTGCAGGGAAAACAGGTTCCTCTGGAATGGACTGACACATCCGGGGGTGTCTTGGAATGGTGGCACGACCCTGGAGTTCCTCTCGCCTTTCCTGTGGAGAGCGCCTCCTCTTGAGATGCGACGGGAACGCCGGGAATTCTTTCCCTACGAAACAGGGAAAGGATCCCTCATCTCGAGCTAGGAGGCGGAAACGGGGCTCCCCTGGATGTGTGCGGGACCCTCGTGCTTCCTCTCGAGTGGAGACGGGTATGTTGGGGAACTTCTTGAGTTGCAGCAAGGGTGAGAAGGACCCTTTGGATGTTCCAGTGGTTAGATGTGATTAGCCTCGAGAAGCCTCAGCGGAAATGGGCCTCATCTCGCCTGGAGGGCAAAACCTCCTGGATTTTCTCGAGTTGCGGCAGGTGCTCTCGACTTACGACGGGGACCTCAGGGAACCGCTCTGGTGGCCTCAGGAAAGGCCAGTCCCCATGCGAGTTCCTCGGGGGCGTCTCGGGATTCCTCTCCCGTCGATGCCGGGGCCTAAGACCTTGTGTGGAGTCGGGGCCGGAACCTGAGGATTCCTCTCCAGTGCTGACATGGATCTTGGGGTACTTCTGGAGTCTCCCCAGGGAAGTCAGTCCTCATCTCGAATGCGGGCATGCACTTGCGCTTTCCTCCAGAGCGGTAGCAGCAGTGTCACGCAGTCCGCCGCGTGGATCAAAGGATCTATGGTTTTCCCTCGAGTCTTTCCCACGAGGCTTTCCCACGAGGCTTTCCCACAGGGCTGTCCCACGTGCACACGTGGTGGGAGTCGATCCTCGGCTTGAACGTCAAGGCAGTGCAGGGAAAACAGGTTCCTCTGGAATGGACTGACACATGTGGGGGACTCTTGGAATGGTGGCACGACCCTGGAGTTCCTCTCGCCTTTCCTGTGGAGAGCGCCTCCTCTTGAGATGCGACGGGAACGCCGGGAATTCTTTCCCTACGAAACAGGGAAAGGATCCCTCATCTCGAGCTAGGAGGCGGAAACGGGGCTCCCCTGGATGTGTGCGGGACACCACGTGCTTCCTCTCGAGTGCAGACGGGTATGTCGGGGAACTTCTTGAGTTGCAGCAAGGGTGTGAAGGACCCTTTGGAAGTTCCAGTGGTTAGATGTGATTGGCCTCGAGAAGCCTCAGCGGAAATGGGCCTCATCTCGCCTGGAGGGCAAAACCTCCTGGATTTTCTCGAGTTGCAACAGGTGCTCTCGACTTACGACGGGGACCTCAGGGAACCGCTCTGGTGGCCTCAGGAAAGGCCAGTCCCCATGCGAGTTCCTCGGGGGCGTCTCGGGATTCCTCTCCCGTCGATGCCGGGGCCTAAGACCTTGTGTGGAGTCGGGGCCGGAACCTGAGGATTCCTCTCCAGTGCTGACATGGATCTTGGGGTACTTCTGGAGTCTCCCCAGGGGAGTCAGTCCTCGTCTCGAATGCGGGCATGCACTTGCGCTTTCCTCCAGAGCGGTAGCAGCAGTGTCACGCAGTCCGCCGCGTGGATCAAAGGATCTATGGTTTTCCCTCGAGTCTTTACCACGAGGCTTTCCCACGAGGCTTTCCCACAGGGCTGTCCCACGTGCACACGTGGTGGGAGTCGATCCTCGGCTTGAACGTCAAGGCAGTGCAGGGAAAACAGGTTCCTCTGGAATGGACTGACACATCTGGGGGACTCTTGGAATGGTGGCACGACCCTGGAGTTCCTCTCGCCTTTCCTGTGGAGAGCGCCTCCTCTTGAGATGCGACGGGAACGCCGGGAATTCTTTTCCTACGAAACAGGGAAAGGATCCCTCATCTCGAGCTAGGAGGCGGAAACGGGGCTCCCCTGGATGTGTGCGGGACCCCACGTGCTTCCTCTCGAGTGGAGACGGGTATGTCGGGGAACTTCTTGAGTTGCAGCAAGGGTGTGAAGGACCCTTTGGAAGTTCCAGTGGTTAGATGTGATTGGCCTCGAGAAGCCTCAGCGGAAATGGGCCTAATCTCGCCTGGAGGTGAAAACCTCCTGGATTTTCTCGAGTTGCGGCAGGTGCTCTCGACTTACGACGGGGACCTCAGGGACCCGCTCTGGTGGCCTCAGGAAAGGCCAGTCCCCATGCGAGTTCCTCGGGGGCCTCTCGGGATTCCTCTCCCGTCGATGCCGGGGCCTAAGACCTTGTGTGGAGTCGGGGCCGGAACCTGAGGATTCCTCTCCAGTGCTGACATGGATCTTGGGGTACTTCTGGAGTCTCCCCAGGGGAGTCAGTCCTAGACTCGAATGCGGGCATGCACTTTCGCTTTCCTCCAGAGCGGTAGCAGCAGTGTCACGCAGTCCGCCGCGTGGATCAAAGGATCTATGTTTTTCCCTCGAGTCTTTCCCACGAGGCTTTCCCACGAGGCTTTCCCACAGGGCTGTCCCACGTGCACACGTGGTGGGTCTCGATCCTCGGCTTGAACGTCAAGGCAGTGCAGGAAAAACAGGTTCCTCTGGAATGGACTGACACATCTGGGGAACTCTTGGAATGGTGGCACGACCCTGGAGTTCCTCTCGCCTTTCCTTTGGAGAGCGCCTCCTCTTGAGATGCGACGGGAACGCCGGGAATTCTTTCCCTACGAAACAGGGAAAGGATCCCTCATCTCGAGCTAGGAGGCGGAAACGGTGCTCCCCTGGATGTGTGCGGGACACCACCTGCTTCCTCTCGAGTGGAGACGGGTATGTCGGGGAACTTCTTGAGTTGCAGCAATGGTGTGAAGGATCCTTTGGAAGTTCCAGTGGTTAGATGTGATTGGCCTCGAGAAGCCTCAGCGGAAATGGGCCTCATCTCGCCTGGAGGGCAAAACCTCCTGGATTTTCTCGAGTTGCGGCAGGTGCTCTCGACTTACGACGGGGACCTCAGGGAACCGCTCTGGTGGCCTCAGGAAAGGCCAGTCCCCATGCGAGTTCCTCGGGGGCGTCTCGGGATTCCTCTCCCGTCGATGCCGGGGCCTAAGACCTTGTGTGGAGTCGTGGCCGGAACCTGCGGATTCCTCTCCAGTGCTGACATGGATCTTGGGGTACTTCTGGAGTCTCCCCAGGGAAGTCAGTCCTCGTCTCGAATGCGGGCATGCACTTACGCTTTCCTCCAGAGCGGTAGCATCAGTGTCACGCAGTCCGCCGCGTGGATCAAAGGATCTATGGTTTTCCCTCGAGTCTTTCCCACGAGGCTTTCCCACGAGGCTTTCCCACAGGGCTGTCCCACGTGCACACGTGGTGGGAGTCGATCCTCGGCTTGAACGTCAAGGCAGTGCAGGGAAAACAGGTTCCTCTGGAATGGACTGACACATCTGGGGGACTCTTGGAATGGTGGCACGACCCTGGAGTTCCTCTCGCCTTTCCTGTGGAGAGCGCCTCCACTTGAGATTCGACGGGAACGCCGCGAATTCTTTCCCTACGAAACAGGGAAAGGATCCCTCATCTCGAGCTAGGAGGCGGAAACGGGGCTCCCCTGGATGTGTGCGGGACCCCACGTGCTTCCTCTCGAGTGGAGACGGGTATGTCGGGGAACTTCTTGAGTTGCAGCAAGGGTGTGAAGGACCCTTTGGAAGTTCCAGTGGTTAGATGTGATTAGCCTCCAGAAGCCTCAGCGGAAATGGGCCTCATCTCGCCTGGAGGGCAAAACCTCCTGGATTTTCTCGAGTTGCCGCAGGTGCTCTCGACTTACGACGGGGAACTCAGGAACCCGCTCTGTTGGCCTCAGGAAAGGCCAGTCCCCATGCGAGTTCCTCGGGGGCCTCTCGGGATTCCTCTCCCGTCGATGCCGGGGCCTAAGACCTTGTGTGGAGTCGGGGCCGGAACCTGAGGATTCCTTTCCAGTGCTGACATGGATCTTGGGGTACTTCTGGAGTCCCCCCAGGGGAGTCAGTCCTCGACTCGAATGCGGGCATGCACTTGCGCTTTCCTCCAGAGCGGTAGCAGCAGTGTCACGCAGTCCGCCGCGTGGATCAAAGGATCTATGTTTTTCCCTCGAGTCTTTCCCACGAGGCTTTCCCACGAGGCTTTCCCACACGGCTGTCCCACGTGCACACGTGGTGGGAGTCGATCCTCGGCTTGAACGTCAAGGCAGTGCAGGGAAAACAGGTTCCTCTGGAATGGACTGACACATCTGTGGGACTCTTGGAATGGTGGCACGACCCTGGAGTTCCTCTCGCCTTTCCTGTGGAGAGCGCCTCCTCTTGAGATGCGACGGGAACGCCGGGAATTCTTTCCCTACGAAACAGGGAAAGGATCCCTCATCTCGAGCTAGGAGGCGGAAACGGGGCTCCCCTGGATGTGTGCGGGACCCTCGTGCTTCCTCTCGAGTGGAGACGGGTATGTGGGGAACTTCTTGAGTTGAGGCAAGGGTGTGAAGGACACTTTGGAAGTTCCAGTGGTTAGATGTGATTAGCCTCGAGAAGCCTCAGCGGAAATGGGCCTCATCTCGCCTGGAGGGCAAAACCTCCTGGATTTTCTCGAGTTGCGGCAGGTGCTCTCGACTTACGACGGAAACCTCAGGGACCCGCTCTGGTGGCCTCAGGAAAGGCCAGTCCCCATGCTAGTTCCTCGGGGGCCTCTCGGGATTCCTCTCCCGTCGATGCCGGGGCCTAAGACCTTTTGTGGAATCGGGGCCGGAACCTGAGGATTCCTCTCCAGTGCTGACATGGATCTTGGGGTACTTCTGGAGTCTCCCCAGGGGAGTCAGTCCTCGTCTCGAATGCGGGCATGCACTTGCGCTTTCCTCCAGGGCGGTAGCAGCAGTGTCACGCAGTCCGCCGCGTGGATCAAAGGATCTATGGTTTTCCCTCGAGTCTTTCCCACGAGGCTTTCCCACGAGGCTTTCCCACAGGGCTGTCCCACGTGCACACGTGGTGGGAGTCGATCCTTGGCTTGAACGTCAAGGCAGTGCAGGGAAAACAGGGTCCTCTGTAATGGACTGACACATCTGGGGGACTCTTGGAATGGTGGCACGACCCTGGAGTTCCTCTCGCCTTTCCTGTGGAGAGCGCCTCCTCTTGAGATGCGACGGGAACGCCGGGAATTCTTTCCCTACGAAACAGGGACAGGATCCCTCATCTCGAGCTAGGAGGCGGAAACGGGGCTCCCCTGGATGTGTGCGGGACCCCACGTGCTTCCTCTCGAGTGGAGACGGGTATGTCGGGGAACTTCTTGAGTTGCAGCATGGGTGTGAAGGACCCTTTGGAAGTTCCAGTGGTTAGACGTGATTAGCCTCGAGAAGCCTCAGCGGAAATGGGCCTCATCTCGCCTGGAGGGCAAAACCTCCTGGATTTTCTCGAGTTGCGGCAGGTGCTCTCGACTTACGACGGGGACCTCAGGGACCCGCTCTGGTGGCCTCAGGAAAGGCCAGTCCCCATGCGAGTTCCTCGGGGGCCTCTCGGGATTCCTCTCCCGTCGATGCCGGGGCCTAAGACCTTGTGTGGAGTCGGGGCCGGAACCTGAGGATTCCTCTCCAGTGCTGACATGGATCTTGGGGTACTTCTGGAGTCTCCCCAGGGGAGTCAGTCCTCGTCTCGAATGCTGGCATGCACTTTCCCTTTCCTCCAGAGCGGTAGCAGCAGTGTCACGCAGTCCTCCGCGTGGATTAAAGGATCTATGGTTTTCCCTCGAGTCTTTCCCACGAGGCTTTCCCACGAGGCTTTCCCACAGGCTGTGCCACATGCACACGTGGTGGGAGTCGATCCTCGGCTTGAACGTCAAGGCAGTGCAGGGAAAACAGGTTCCTCTGGAATGGACTGACACATCTGGGGGACTCTTGGAATGGTGGCACGACCCTGGAGTTCCTCTCGCCTTTCCTGTGGAGAGCGCCTCCTCTTGAGATGCGACGGGAACGCCGGGAATTCTTTCTCTACGTAACAGGGAAAGGATCCCTCATCTCGAGCTAGGAGGCGGAAACGGGGCTCCCCTGGATGTGTGCGGGACCCTCGTGCTTCCTCTCGAGTGGAGACGGGTATGTCGGGGAACTTCTTGAGTTGCAGCAAGGGTGAGAAGGACCCTTTGGATGTTCCAGTGGTTAGATGTGATTAGCCTATAGAAGCCTCAGCGGAAATGGGCCTCATCTCGCCTGGAGGGCAAAACCTCCTGGATTTTCTCGAGTTGTGACAGGTGCTCTCGACTTACGACGGGGACCTCAGGGACCCGCTCTGGTGGCCTCAGGAAAGGCCAGTCCCCATGCGAGTTCCTCGGGGGCCTTTCGGGATTCCTCACCGGTCGATGCCGGGGCCTAAGACCTTGTGTGGAATCGGGGCCGGAACCTGAGGATTCCTCTCCAGTGCTGACATGGATCTTGGGGTACTTCTGGAGTCTCCCCAGGGGAGTCAGTCCTCGTCGTCTCGAATGCGGGCATGCACTTGCGCTTTCCTCCAGGGCGGTAGCAGCAGTGTCACGCAGTCCGCCGCGTGGATCAAAGGATCTATAGTTTTCCCTCGAGTCTTTCCCACGAGGCTTTCCCACGAGGCTTTCCCACAGGGCTGTCCCACGTGCACACGTGGTGGGAGTCGATCCTCGGCTTGAACGTCAAGGCAGTGCAGGGAAAACAGGTTCCTCTGGAATGGACTGACAGATCTGTGGGACTCTTGGAATGGTGGCACGACCCTGGAGTTCCTCTCGCCTTTCCTGTGGAGAGCGCCTCCTCTTGAGTTGCGACGGGAACGCCGGGAATTCTTTCCCTACGAAACAGGGAAAGGATCCCTCATCTCGAGCTAGGAGGCGGAAACGGGGCTCCCCTGGATGTGTGCGGGACCCTCGTGCTTCCTCTCTTTGGAGACGGGTATGTCGGGGAACTTCTTGAGTTGCAGCAAGGGTGAGAATGACCCTTTGGATGTTCCAGTTGTTAGATGTGATTAGCCTCGAGAAGCCTCAGCGGAAATGGGCCTCATCTCGCCTGGAGGGCAAAACCTCCTGGATTTTCTCGAGTTGCGGCAGGTGCTCTCGACTTACGACGGGGACCTCAGGGACCCGCTCTGGTGGCCTCAGGAAAGGCCAGTCCCCATGCGAGTTCCTCGGGGGCCTCTCGGGATTCCTCTCCTTTCGATGCCGGGGCCTAACACCTTGTGTGGAGTCGGGGCCGGAACCTGAGGATTCCTCTCCAGTGCTGACATGGATCTTGGGGTACTTCTGGAGTCTCCCCACGGGAGTCAGTCCTCGTCTCGAATGCGGGCATGCACTTGCGCTTTCCTCCAGAGCGGTAGCAGCAGTGTCACGCAGTCCGCCGCGCGGATCAAAGGATCTATGTTTTTCCCTCGAGTCTTTCCCACGAGGCTTTCCCACGAGGCTTTCCCACACGGCTGTCCCACGTGCACACGTGGTGGGAGTCGATCCTCGGCTTGAACGTCAAGGCAGTGCAGGGAAAACAGGTTCCTCTGGAATGGACTGACACATCTGTGGGACTCTTGGAATGGTGGCACGACCCTGGAGTTCCTCTCGCCTTTCCTGTGGAGAGCGCCTCCTCTTGAGATGCGACGGGAACGCCGGGAATTCTTTCCCTACGAAACAGGGAAAGGATCCCTCATCTCGAGCTAGGAGGCGGAAACGGGGCTCCCCTGGATGTGTGCGGGACCCTCGTGCTTCCTCTCGAGTGGAGACGGGTATGTGGGGAACTTCTTGAGTTGAGGCAAGGGTGTGAAGGACACTTTGGAAGTTCCAGTGGTTAGATGTGATTAGCCTCGAGAAGCCTCAGCGGAAATGGGCCTCATCTCGCCTGGAGGGCAAAACCTCCTGGATTTTCTCGAGTTGCGGCAGGTGCTCTCGACTTACGACGGGGACCTCAGGGACCCGCTCTGGTGGCCTCAGGAAAGGCCAGTCCCCATGCGAGTTCCTCGGGGGCCTCTCGGGATTCCTCTCCCGTCGATGCCGGGGCCTAAGACCTTGTGTGGAGTCGGGGCCGGAACCTGAGGATTCCTCTCCAGTGCTGACATGGATCTTGGGGTACTTCTGGAGTCTCCCCAGGGGAGTCAGTCCTCGTCTCGAATGCTGGCATGCACTTTCCCTTTCCTCCAGAGCGGTAGCAGCAGTGTCACGCAGTCCTCCGCGTGGATTAAAGGATCTATGGTTTTCCCTCGAGTCTTTCCCACGAGGCTTTCCCACGAGGCTTTCCCACAGGCTGTGCCACATGCACACGTGGTGGGAGTCGATCCTCGGCTTGAACGTCAAGGCAGTGCAGGGAAAACAGGTTCCTCTGGAATGGACTGACACATCTGGGGGACTCTTGGAATGGTGGCACGACCCTGGAGTTCCTCTCTCATTTCCTGTGGAGAGCGCCTCCACTTGAGATTCGACGGGAACGCCGCGAATTCTTTCCCTACGAAACAGGGAAAGGATCCCTCATCTCGAGCTAGGAGGCGGAAACGGGGCTCCCCTGGATGTGTGCGGGACCCCACGTGCTTCCTCTCGAGTGGAGACGGGTATGTCGGGGAACTTCTTGAGTTGCAGCAAGGGTGTGAAGGACCCTTTGGAAGTTCCAGTGGTTAGATGTGATTAGCCTCCAGAAGCCTCAGCGGAAATGGGCCTCATCTCGCCTGGAGGGCAAAACCTCCTGGATTTTCTCGAGTTGCCGCAGGTGCTCTCGACTTACGACGGGGAACTCAGGAACCCGCTCTGTTGGCCTCAGGAAAGGCCAGTCCCCATGCGAGTTCCTCGGGGGCCTCTCGGGATTCCTCTCCCGTCGATGCCGGGGCCTAAGACATTGTGTGGAGTCGGGGCCGGAACCTGAGGATTCCTCTCCAGTGCTGACATGGATCTTGGGGTACTTCTGGAGTCCCCCCAGGGGAGTCAGTCCTCGACTCGAATGCGGGCATGCACTTGCGCTTTCCTCCAGAGCGGTAGCAGCAGTGTCACGCAGTCCGCCGCGTGGATCAAAGGATCTATGTTTTTCCCTCGAGTCTTTCCCACGAGGCTTTCCCACGAGGCTTTCCCACACGGCTGTCCCACGTGCACACGTGGTGGGAGTCGATCCTCGGCTTGAACGTCAAGGCAGTGCAGGGAAAACAGGTTCCTCTGGAATGGACTGACACATCTGTGGGACTCTTGGAATGGTGGCACGACCCTGGAGTTCCTCTCGCCTTTCCTGTGGAGAGCGCCTCCTCTTGAGATGCGACGGGAACGCCGGGAATTCTTTCTCTACGAAACAGGGAAAGGATCCCTCATCTCGAGCTAGGAGGCGGAAACGGGGCTCCCCTGGATGTGTGCGGGACCCTCGTGCTTCCTCTCGAGTGGAGACGGGTATGTCGGGGAACTTCTTGAGTTGCAGCAAGGGTGAGAAGGACCCTTTGGATGTTCCAGTGGTTAGATGTGATTAGCCTATAGAAGCCTCAGCGGAAATGTGCCTCATCTCGCCTGGAGGGCAAAACCTCCTGGATTTTCTCGAGTTGTGGCAGGTGCTCTCGACTTACGACGGGGACCTCAGGGACCCGCTCTGGTGGCCTCAGGAAAGGCCAGTCCCCATGCGAGTTCCTCGGGGGCCTTTCGGGATTCCTCACCGGTCGATGCCGGGGCCTAAGACCTTGTGTGGAATCGGGGCCGGAACCTGAGGATTCCTCTCCAGTGCTGACATGGATCTTGGGGTACTTCTGGAGTCTCCCCAGGGGAGTCAGTCCTCGTCGTCTCGAATGCGGGCATGCACTTGCGCTTTCCTGCAGGGCGGTAGCAGCAGTGTCACGCAGTCCGCCGCCTGGATCAAAGGATCTATAGTTTTCCCTAGAGTCTTTCCCACGAGGCTTTCCCACGAGGCTTTCCCACAGGGCTGTCCCACGTGCACACGTGGTGGGAGTCGATCCTCGGCTTGAACGTCAAGGCAGTGCAGGGAAAACAGGTTCCTCTGGAATGGACTGACAGATCTGGGGGACTCTTGGAATGGTGGCACGACCCTGGAGTTCCTCTCGCCTTTCCTGTGGAGAGCGCCTCCTCTTGAGTTGCGACGGGAACGCCGGGAATTCTTTCCCTACGAAACAGGGAAAGGATCCCTCATCTCGAGCTAGGAGGCGGAAACGGGGCTCCCCTGGATGTGTGCGGGACCCTCGTGCTTCCTCTCTTTGGAGACGGGTATGTCGGGGAACTTCTTGAGTTGCAGCAAGGGTGAGAATGACCCTTTGGATGTTCCAGTTGTTAGATGTGATTAGCCTCGAGAAGCCTCAGCGGAAATGGGCCTCATCTCGCCTGGAGGGCAAAACCTCCTGGATTTTCTCGAGTTGCGGCAGGTGCTCTCGACTTACGACGGGGACCTCAGGGACCCGCTCTGGTGGCCTCAGGAAAGGCCAGTCCCCATGCGAGTTCCTCGGGGGCCTCTCGGGATTCCTCTCCCTTCGATGCCGGGGCCTAACACCTTGTGTGGAGTCGGGGCCGGAACCTGAGGATTCCTCTCCAGTGCTGACATGGATCTTGGGGTACTTCTGGAGTCTCCCCAGGGGAGTCAGTCCTCGTCTCGAATGCGGGCATGCACTTGCGCTTTCCTCCAGAGCGGTAGCAGCAGTGTCACGCAGTCCGCCGCGCGGATCAAAGGATCTATGGTTTTCCCTCGAGTCGTTCAACGAGGCTTTCCCACGAGGCTTTCCCACAGGGCTGTCCCACGTGCACACGTGGTGGGAGTCGATCCTCGGCTTGAACGTCAAGGCAGTGCAGGGAAAACAGGTTCCTCTGGAATGGACTGACACATCTGGGGGACTCTTGGAATGGTGGCACGACCCTGGAGTTCCTCTCGCCTTTCCTGTGGAGAGCGCCTCCTCTTGAGATGCGACGGGAACGCCGGGAATTCTTTCCCTAGGAAACAGGGAAAGGATACCTCATCTCGAGCTAGGAGGCGGAAACGGGGCTCCCCTGGATGTGTGCGGGACCCTCGGGCTTCCTCTCGAGTGGAGACGGTATGTCGGGGAACTTCTTGAGTTGCAGCAAGGGTGTGAAGGACCCTTGGGAAGTTCCAGTGGTTAGATGTGATTAGCCTCGAGAAGCCTCAGCGGAAATGGGCCTCATCTCTCCTGCAGGGCAAAACCTCCTGGATTTTCTCGACTTGCGGCAGGTGCTCTCCACTTATGACGGGGACCTCAGGGACCCGCTATGGTGGCCTCAGGAATGGCCAGTCCCCATGCGAGTTCCTCGGGGGCCTCTCGGGATTCCTCTCCCTTAGATGCCGGGGCCTAAGACCTTGTGTGGAGTCGGGGCCGGAACCTGAGGATTCCTCTCCAGTGCTGACATGGATCTTGGGGTACTTCTGGAGTCTCCCCAGGGGAGTCAGTCCTCGTCTCGAATGCGGGCATGCACTTGCGCTTTCCTCCAGAGCGGTAGCAGCAGTGTCACGCAGTCCGCCGCGCGGATCAAAGGATCTATGGTTTTCCCTCGAGTCTTTCCCACGAGGCTTTCCCACGAGGCTTTCCCACAGGGCTGTCCCACGTGCACACGTGGTGGGAGTCGATCCTCGGCTTGAACGCCAAGGCAGTGCAGGGAAAACAGGTTCCTCTGGAATGGACTGACACATCTGGGGGTGTCTTGGAATGGTGCCACGACCCTGGAGTTCCTCTCCTCTTTCCTGTGGAGAGCGCCTCCTCTTGAGATGCGACGGGAACGCCGGGAATTCTTTCCCTACGAAACAGGGAAAGGATCCCTCATCTCGAGCTAGGAGGCGGAAACGGGGCTCCCCTGGATGTGTGCGGGACCCCACGTGCTTCCTCTCGAGTGGAGACGGGTATGTCGGGAACTTCTTGAGTTGCAGCAAGGGTGTGAAGGACCCTTTGGAAATTCCAGTGGTTAGATGTGATTTGCCTCGAGAAGCCTCAGCGGAAATGGGCCTCATCTCACCTGGAGGGCAAAACCTCCTAGATTTTCTCGAGTTGCGGCAGGTGCTCTCGACTTACCACGGGGACCTCAGGGACCCGATTTGGTGGCCTCAGGAAAGGCCAGTCCCCATGCGAGTTCCTCGGGGGCCTCTCGGGATTCCTCTCCTGTCGATGCCGGGGACTAAGACCTTGTGTGGAGTCGGGGCCGGAACCTGAGGATTCCTCTCCAGTGCTGACATGGATCTTGGGGTTCTTCTGGAGTCTCCCCAGGGGAGTCAGTCCTCGTCTCGAATGCGGGCATGCACTTGCGCTTTCCTCCAGAGCGGTAGCAGCAGTGTCACGCAATCCGCCGCGTGGATCAAAGGATCTATGGTTTTCCCTCGAGTCTTTCCCACGAGGCTTTCCCACGAGGCTTTCCCACAGGGCTGTCCCACGTGCACACGTGGTGGGAGTCGATCCTCAGCTTGAACGTCAAGGCAGTGCAGGGAAAACAGGTTCCTCTGGAATGGACTGACACATCTGGGGGACTCTTGGATTTGTGGCACGACCCTGGAGTTCCTCTCGCCTTTCCTGTGGAGAGCGCCTCCTCTTGAGATGCGACAGGAACGCCGGGAATTCTTTCCCTAAGAAACAGGGAAAGGATCCCTCATCTCGAGCTAGGAGGCGGAAACCGGGCTCTCCTGGATGTGTGCGGGACCCTCGTGCTTCCTCTCGAGTGGAGACGGGTATGTCGGGGAACTTCTTGAGTTGCAGCAAGGGTGAGAAGGACCCTTTGAATGTTCCAGTGGTTAGATGTGATTAGCCTCGAGAAGCCTCAGCAGAAATGGGCCTCATCTCGCCTGGAGGGCAAAACCTCCTGGATTTTCTCGAGTTGCGGCAGGTGCTCTCGACTTACGACGGGGACCTCAGGGACCCGCTCTCGTGGCCTCAGGAAAGGCAAGTCCCCATGCGAGTTCCTCGGGGGCCTCTCGGGATTCCTCTCCCTTCGATGCCGGGGCCTAAGACCTTGTGTGGAGTCGGGGCCGGAACCTGAGGATTCCTCTCCAGTGCTGACATGGATCTTGGGGTACTTCTGGAGTCTCCCCAGGGGAGTCAGTCCTCGTCTCGAATGCGGGCATGCACTTGCGCTTTCCTCCAGGGCGGTAGGAGCAGTTTCACGCAGTCCGCCGCGTGGATCAAAGGATCTATGGTTTTCCCTCGAGTCTTTCCCACGAGGCTTTCCCACGAGGCTTTCCCACAGGGCTGTCCCACGTGCACACATGGTGGGAGTCGATCCTCGGCTTGAACGTCAAGGCAGTGCAGGGAAAACAGGTTCCTCTGGAATGGACTGACACATCTGGGGGACTCCTGGAATGGTGGCACGACCCTGGAGTTCCTCTCGCCTTTCCTGTGGAGAGCGCCTCCTCTTGAGATGCGACGGGAAAGCCGGGAATTCTTTCCCTGCGAAACAGGGAAAGGATCCCTCATCTCGAGCTAGGAGGCGGAAACGGGGCTCCCCTGGATGTGTGCGGGAACCCACGTGCTTCCTCTCGAGTGGAGACGGGTATGTCGGGGAACTTCTTGTGTTGAAGCAAGGGTGTGAAGGACCCTTTGGAAGTTCCAGTGGTTAGATGTGATTAGCCTCGAGAAACCTCAGCGGAAATGGGCCTCATCTAGCCTGGAGGGCAAAACCTCCTGGATTTTCTCGAGTTGCGGCAGGTGCTCTCGACTTACCACGGGGACCTCAGGGACCCGCTCTGGTGACCTCAGGAAAGGCCATCCCCATGCGAGTTCTTGGGGGGCCTCTCGGGATTCCTCTCCCGTCGATGCCGGGGCCTAAGACCTTGTGTGGAGTCGGGGCCGGAACCTGAGGATTCCTCTCCAGTGCTGACATGGATCTTGGGGTACTTCTGGAGTCTCCCCAGGGGAGTCAGTCCTCGTCTCGAATGCGGGCATGCACTTGCGCTTTCCTCCAGAGCGGTAGCAGCAGTGTCACGCAATCCGCCGCGTGGATCAAAGGATCTATGGTTTTCCCTCGAGTCTTTCCCACGAGGCTTTCCCACGAGGCTTTCCCACAGGGCTGTCCCACGTGCACACGTGGTGGGAGTCGATCCTCGGCTTGAACGTCAAGGCAGTGCAGGGAAAACAGGTTCCTCTGGAATGGACTGACACATCTGGGGGACTCTTGGAATGGTGGCACGACCCTGGAGTTCCTCTCGCCTTTCCTGTGGAGAGCGCCTCCTCTTGAGATGCGACGGGAACGCCGGGAATTCTTTCCCTACTAAACAGGGAAAGGATCCCTCATCTCGAGCTAGGAGGCGGAAACGGGGCTCCCCTGGATGTGTGCGGGACACTCGTGCTTCCTCTCGAGTGGAGACGGGTATGTCGGGGAACTTCTTGAGTTGCAGCAAGGGTGAGAAGGACCCTTTGGATGTTCCAGTGGTTAGATGTGATTAGCCTCGAGAAGCCTCAGCAGAAATGGGCCTCATCTCGCCTGGAGGGCAAAACCTCCTGGATTTTCTCGAGTTGCGGCAGGTGCTCTCGACTTACGACGGGGACCTCAGGGACCCGCTCTCGTGGCCTCAGGAAAGGCAAGTCCCCATGCGAGTTCCTCGGGGGCCTCTCGGGATTCCTCTCCCGTCGATGCCGGGGCCTAAGACCTTGTGTGGAGTCGGGGCCGGAACCTGAGGATTCCTCTCCAGTGCTGACATGGATCTTGGGGTACTTCTGGAGTCTCCCCAGGGGAGTCAGTCCTCGTCTCGAATGCGGGCATGCACTTGCGCTTTCCTACAGAGCGGTAGCAGCAGTGTCACGCAATCCGCCGCGTGGATCAAAGGATCTATGGTTTTCCCTCGAGTCTTTCCCACGAGGCTTTCCCACGAGGCTTTCCCACAGGGCTGTCCCACGTGGACACGTGGTGGGAGTCGATCCTCAGCTTGAACGTCAAGGCAGTGCAGGGAAAACAGGTTCCTCTGGAATGGACTGACACATCTGGGGGACTCTTGGAATGGTGGCACGACCCTGGAGTTCCTCTCGCCTTTCCTGTGGAGAGCGCCTCCTCTTGAGATGCGACGGGAACGCCGGGAATTCTTTCCCTACGAAACAGGGAAAGGATCCCTCATCTCGAGCTAGCAGGCGGAAACGGGGCTCCCCTGGATGTGTGCGGGACCCCACGTGCTTCCTCTCGAGTGGAGACGGGTATGTCGGGGAACTTCTTGAGTTGCAGCAAGGGTGTGAAGGACCCTTTGGAAGTTCCAGTGGTTAGACCTGATTAGCCTCGAGAAGCCTCAGCGGAAATGGGCCTCATCTCGCCTGGAGGGCAAAACCTCCTGGATTTTCTCGAGTTGCGGCAGGTGCTCTCGACTTACGACGGGGACCTCACGGACCCGCTCTGGTGGCCTAAGGAAAGGCCAGTCCCCATGCGAGTTCCTCGGGGGCCTCTCGGGATTCCTCTCCTGTCGATGCCGGGGACTAAGACCTTGTGTGGAGTCGGGGCCGGAACCTGAGGATTCCTCTCCAGTGCTGACATGGATCTTGGGGTTCTTCTGGAGTCTCCCCAGGGGAGTCAGTCCTCGTCTCGAATGCGGGCATGCACTTGCGCTTTCCTCCAGTGCGGTAGCAGCAGTGTCACGCAATCCGCCGCGTGGATCAAAGGATCTATGGTTTTCCCTCGAGTCTTTCCCACGAGGCTTTCCCACGAGGCTTTCCCACAGGGCTGTCCCACGTGCACACGTGGTGGGAGTCGATCCTCAGCTTGAACGTCAAGGCAGTGCAGGGAAAACAGGTTCCTCTGGAATGGACTGACACATCTGGGGGACTCTTGGAATTGTGGCACGACCCTGGAGTTCCTCTCGCCTTTCCTGTGGAGAGCGCCTCCTCTTGAGATGCGACGGGAACGCCGAGAATTCTTTCCCTAAGAAACAGGGAAAGGATCCCTCATCTCGAGCTAGGAGGCGGAAACCGGGCTCCCCTGGATGTGTGCGGGACCCTCGTGCTTCCTCTCGAGTGGAGACGGGTATGTCGGGGAACTTCTTGAGTTGCAGCAAGGGTGAGAAGGACCCTTTGGATGTTCCAGTGGTTAGATGTGATTAGCCTCGAGAAGCCTCAGCAGAAATGGGCCTCATCTCGCCTGGAGGGCAAAACCTCCTGGATTTTCTCGAGTTGCGGCAGGTGCTCTCGACTTACGACGGGGACCTCAGGGACCCGCTCTCGTGGCCTCAAGAAAGGCAAGTCCCCATGCGAGTTCCTCGGGGGCCTCTCGGGATTCCTCTCCCGTCGATGCCGGGGCCTAAGACCTTGTGTGGAGTCGGGGCCGGAACCTGAGGATTCCTCTCCAGTGCTGACATGGATCTTGGGGTACTTCTGGAGTCTCCCCAGGGGAGTCAGTCCTCGTCTCGAATGCGGGCATGCACTTGCGCTTTCCTACAGAGCGGTAGCAGCAGTGTCACGCAATCCGCCGCGTGGATCAAAGGATCTATGGTTTTCCCTCGAGTCTTTCCCACGAGGCTTTCCCACGAGGCTTTCCCACAGGGCTGTCCCACGTGCACACGTGGTGGGAGTCGATCCTCAGCTTGAACGTCAAGGCAGTGCAGGGAAAACAGGTTCCTCTGGAATGGACTGACACATCTGGGGGACTCTTGGAATGGTGGCACGACCCTGGAGTTCCTCTCGCCTTCCCTGTGGAGAGCGCCTCCTCTTGAGATGCGACGGGAACGCCGGGAATTCTTTCCCTACGAAACAGGGAAAGGATCCCTCATCTCGAGCTAGGAGGCGGAAACGGGGCTCCCCTGGATGTGTGCGGGACCCCACGTGCTTCCTCTCGAGTGGAGACGGGTATGTCGGGGAACTTCTTGAGTTGCAGCAAGGGTGTGAAGGACCCTTTGGAAGTTCCAGTGGTTAGACCTGATTAGCCTCGAGAAGCCTCAGCGGAAATGGGCCTCATCTCGCCTGGAGGGCGAAACCTCCTGGATTTTCTCGAGTTGCGGCAGGTGCTCTCGACTTACGACGGGGACCTCAGGGACCCGCTCTGGTGGCCTCAGGAAAGGCCAGTCCCCATGCGAGTTCCTCGGGGGCCTCTCGGGATTCCTCTCCCGTCGATGCCGGGGCCTAAGACCTTGTGTGGAGTCGGGGCCGGAACCTGAGAATTCCTCTCCAGTGCTGACATGGATCTTGGGGTACTTCTGGAGTCTCCCCAGGGGAGTCAGTCCTCGTCTCGAATGCGGGCATGCACTTGCGCTTTCCTACAGAGCGGTAGCAGCAGTGTCACGCAATCCGCCGCGTGGATCAAAGGATCTATGGTTTTCCCTCGAGTCTTTCCCACGAGGCTTTCCCACGAGGCTTTCCCACAGGGCTGTCCCACGTGCACACGTGGTGGGAGTCGATCCTCAGCTTGAACGTCAAGGCAGTGCAGGGAAAACAGGTTCCTCTGGAATGGACTGACACATCTGGGGGACTCTTGGAATGGTGGCACGACCCTGGAGTTCCTCTCCCCTTTCCTGTGGAGAGCGCCTCCTCTTGAGATGCGACGGGAACGCCGGGAATTCTTTCCCTACGAAACAGGGAAAGGATCCCTCATCTCGAGCTAGGAGGCGGAAACGGGGCTCCCCTGGATGTGTGCGGGACCCCACGTGCTTCCTCTCGAGTGGAGACGGGTATGTCGGGGAACTTCTTGAGTTGCAGCAAGGGTGAGAATGACCCTTTGGATGTTCCAGTGGTTAGATGTGATTAGCCTGGAGAAGCCTCAGCGGAAATGGGCCTCATCTCGCCTGGAGGGCAAAACCTCCTGGATTTTCTCGAGTTGCGGCAGGTGCTCTCGACTTACGACGGGGACCTCAGGGACCCGCTCTGGTGGCCTCAGGAAAGGCCAGTCCCCATGCGAGTTCCTCGGGGGCCTCTCGGGATTCCTCTCCCTTCGATGCCGGGGCTTAACACCTTGTGTGGAGTCGGGGCCGGAACCTGAGGATTCCTCTCCAGTGCTGACATGGATCTTTGGGTACTTCTGGAGTCTCCGCAGGGGAGTCAGTCCTCGTCTCGAATGCGGGCATGCACTTGCGCTTTCCTCCAGGGCGGTAGGAGCAGTTTCACGCAGTCCGCCGCGTGGATCAAAGGATCTATGGTTTTCCCTCGAGTCTTTCCCACGAGGCTTTCCCACGAGGCTTTCCCACAGGGCTGTCCCACGTGCACACGTGGTGGGAGTCGATCATCGGCTTGAACGTCAAGGCAGTGCAGGGAAAACAGGTTCCTCTGGAATGGACTGACACATCTGGGGGACTCTTGGAATGGTGGCACGACCCTGGATTTCCTCTCGCCTTTCCTGTGGAGAGCGCCTCCTCTTGAGATGCGACGGGAACGCCGGGAATTCTTTCCCTACGAAACAGGGAAAGGATCCCTCATCTCGAGCTAGGAGGCGGAAACGGGGCTCCCCTGAATGTGTGCGGGACCCCACGTGCTTCCTCTCGAGTGGAGACGGGTATGTCGGGGAACTTCTTGAGTTGCAGCAAGGGTGTGAAGGACCCTTTGGAAGTTCCAGTGGTTAGACGTGATTAGCCTCGAGAAACCTCAGCGGAAATGGGCCTCATCTCGCCTGGAGGGCAAAACCTCCTGGATTTTCTCGAGTTGCGGCAGGTGCTCTCGACTTACCACGGGGACCTCAGGGACCCGCTCTGGTGGCCTCAGGAAAGGCCAGTCCCCATGCGAGTTCCTTGGGGGCCTCTCGGGATTCCTCTCCCGTCGATGCCGGGGCCTAAGACATTGTGTGGAGTCGGGGCCGGAACCTGAGGATTCCTCTCCAGTGCTGACATGGATCTTGGGGTACTTCTGGAGTTTCCCCAGGGGAGTCAGTCCTCGACTCGAATGCGGGCATGCACTTGCGCTTTCCTCCAGAGCGGTAGCAGCAGTGTCACGCAGTCCGCCGCGTGGATCAAAGGATCTATGGTTTTCCCTCGAGTCTTTCCCACGAGGCTTTCTCACGAGGCTTTCCCACACGGCTGTCCCACGTGCACACGTGGTGGGAGTCGATCCTCGGCTTGAACGTCAAGGCAGTGCAGGGAAAACAGGTTCCTCTGGAATGGACTGACACATCTGGGGGACTCTTGGAATGGTGGCACGACCCTTGAGTTCCTCTCGCCTTTCCTGTGGAGAGCGCCTCCTCTTGAGATGCAACGGGAACGCCGGGAATTCTTTCCCTACGAAACAGGGAAAGGATCCCTCATCTCGAGCTAGGAGGCGGAAACGGGGCTCCCCTGGATGTGTGCGGTACCCTCGTGCTTCCTCTCTTGTGGAGACGGGTATGTCGGGGAACTTCTTGAGTTTCAGCAAGGGTGAGAATGACCCTTTGGATGTTCCAGTGGTTAGATGTGATTAGCCTGGAGAAGCCTCAGCGGAAATGGGCCTCATCTCGCCTGGAGGGCAAAACCTCCTGGATTTTCTCGAGTTGCGGCAGGTGCTCTCGACTTACGACGGGGACCTCAGGGACCCGCTCTGGTGGCCTCAGGAAAGGCCAGTCCCCATGCGAGTTCCTCGGGGGCCTCTCGGGATTCCTCTCCCTTCGATGCCGGGGCCTAACACCTAGTGTGGAGTCGGGGCCGGAACCTGAGGATTCCTCTCCAGTGCTGACATGGATCTTGGGGTACTTCTGGAGTCTCCCCAGGGGAGTCAGTCCTAGTCTCGAATGCGGGCATGCACTTGCGCTTTCCTCCAGGGCGGTAGGAGCAGTTTCACGCAGTCCGCCGCGTGGATCAAAGGATCTATGGTTTTCCCTCGAGTCTTTCCCACGAGGCTTTCCCACGAGGCTTTCCCACAGGGCTGTCCCACGTGCACACGTGGTGGGAGTCGATCATCGGCTTGAACGTCAAGGCAGTGCAGGGAAAACAGGTTCCTCTGGAATGGACTGACACATCTGGGGGACTCTTGGAATGGTGGCACGACCCTGGATTTCCTCTCGCCTTTCCTGTGGAGAGCGCCTCCTCTTGAGATGCGACGGGAACGCCGGGAATTCTTTCCCTACGAAACATGGAAAGGATCCCTCATCTCGAGCTAGGAGGCGGAAACGGGGCTCCCCTGGATGTGTGCGGGACCCCACGTGCTTCCTCTCGAGTGGAGACGGGTATGTCGGGGAACTTCTTGAGTTGCAGCAAGGGTGTGAAGGACCCTTTGGAAGTTCCAGTGGTTAGACGTGATTAGCCTCGAGAAGCCTCAGCGGAAATGTGCCTCATCTCGCCTGGAGGGCAAAACCTCCTGGATTTTCTCGAGTTGCGGCAGGTGCTCTCGACTTACGACGGGGACCTCAGGGACCCGCTCTGGTGGCCTCAGGAAAGGCCAGTCCCCATGCGAGTTCCTCGGGGGCCTCTCGGGATTCCTCTCCCGTCGATGCCGGGGCCTAAGACATTGTGTGGAGTCGGGGCCGGAACCTGAGGATTCCTCTCCAGTGCTGACATGGATCTTGGGGTACTTCTGGAGTCTCCCCAGGGGAGTCAGTCCTCGACTCGAATGCGGGCATGCACTTGCGCTTTCCTCCAGGGCGGTAGGAGCAGTTTCACACAGTCCGCCGCGTGGATCAAAGGATCTATGGTTTTCCCTCGAGTCTTTCCCACGAGGCTTTCCCACGAGGCTTTCCCACACGGCTGTCCCACGTGCACACGTGGTGGGAGTCGATCCTCGGCTTGAACGTCAAGGCAGTGCAGGGAAAACAGGTTCCTCTGGAATGGACTGACACATCTGGGGGACTCTTGGAATGGTGGCACGACCCTGGAGTTCCTCTCGCCTTTCCTGTGGAGAGCGCCTCCTCTTGAGTTGCGACGGGAACGCCGGGAATTCTTTCCCTACGAAACAGGGAAAGGATCCCTCATCTCGAGCTAGGAGGCGGAAACGGGGCTCCCCTGGATGTGTGCGGGACCCTCGTGCTTCCTCTCTTTGGAGACGGGTATGTCGGGGAACTTCTTGAGTTGCAGCAAGGGTGAGAATGACCCTTTGGATGTTCCAGTTGTTAGATGTGATTAGCCTCGAGAAGCCTCAGCGGAAATGGGCCTCATCTCGCCTGGAGGGCAAAACCTCCTGGATTTTCTCGAGTTGCGGCAGGTGCTCTCGACTTACGACGGGGACCTCAGGGACCCGCTCTGGTGGCCTCAGGAAAGGCCAGTCCCCATGCGAGTTCCTCGGGGGCCTCTCGGGATTCCTCTCCCTTCGATGCCGGGGCCTAACACCTTGTGTGGAGTCGGGGCCGGAACCTGAGGATTCCTCTCCAGTGCTGACATGGATCTTGGGGTACTTCTGGAGTCTCCCCAGGGGAGTCAGTCCTCGTCTCGAATGCGGGCATGCACTGGCGCTTTCCTCCAGAGCGGTAGCAGCAGTGTCACGCAGTCCGCCGCGCGGATCAAAGGATCTATGGTTTTCCCTCGAGTCGTTCAACGAGGCTTTCCCACGAGGCTTTCCCACAGTGCTGTCCCACGTGCACACGTGGTGGGAGTCGATCCTCGGCTTGAACGTCAAGGCAGTGCAGGGAAAACAGGTTCCTCTGGAATGGACTGACACATCTGGGGGACTCTTGGAATGGTGGCACGACCCTGGAGTTCCTCTCGCCTTTCCTGTGGAGAGCGCCTCCTCTTGAGATGCGACGGGAACGCCGGGAATTCTTTCCCTAGGAAACAGGGAAAGGATACCTCATCTCGAGCTAGGAGGCGGAAACCGGGCTCCCCTGGATGTGTGCGGGACCCTCGGGCTTCCTCTCGAGTGGAGACGGTATGTCGGGGAACTTCTTGAGTTGCAGCAAGGGTGTGAAGGACCCTTGGGAAGTTCCAGTGGTTAGATGTGATTAGCCTCGAGAAGCCTCAGCGGAAATGGGCCTCATCTCTCCTGCAGGGCAAAACCTCCTGGATTTTCTCGACTTGCGGCAGGTGCTCTCCACTTATGACGGGGACCTCAGGGACCCGCTCTGGTGGCCTCAGGAATGGCCAGTCCCCATGCGAGTTCCTCGGGGGCCTCTCGGGATTCCTCTCCCTTAGATGCCGGGGCCTAAGACCTTGTGTGGAGTCGGGGCCGGAACCTGAGGATTCCTCTCCAGTGCTGACATGGATCTTGGGGTTCTTCTGGAGTCTCCCCAGGGGAGTCAGTCCTCGTCTCGAATGCGGGCATGCACTTGCGCTTTCCTCCAGAGCGGTAGCAGCAGTGTCACGCAATCCGCCGCGTGGATCAAAGGATCTATGGTTTTCCCTCGAGTCTTTCCCACGAGGCTTTCCCACGAGGCTTTCCCACAGGGCTGTCCCACGTGCACACGTGGTGGGAGTCGATCCTCAGCTTGAACGTCAAGGCAGTGCAGGGAAAACAGGTTCCTCTGGAATGGACTGACACATCTGGGGGACTCTTGGAATGGTGGCACGACCCTGGAGTTCCTCTCCCCTTTCCTGTGGAGAGCGCCTCCTCTTGAGATGCGACGGGAACGCCGGGAATTCTTTCCCTACGAAACAGGGAAAGGATCCCTCATCTCGAGCTAGGAGGCGGAAACGGGGCTCCCCTGGATGTGTGCGGGACCCCACGTGCTTCCTCTCGAGTGGAGACGGGTATGTCGGGGAACTTCTTGAGTTGCAGCAAGGGTGAGAATGACCCTTTGGATGTTCCAGTGGTTAGATGTGATTAGCCTGGAGAAGCCTCAGCGGAAATGGGCCTCATCTCGCCTGGAGGGCAAAACCTCCTGGATTTTCTCGAGTTGCGGCAGGTGCTCTCGACTTACGACGGGGACCTCAGGGACCCGCTCTGGTGGCCTCAGGAAAGGCCAGTCCCCATGCGAGTTCCTCGGGGGCCTCTCGGGATTCCTCTCCCTTCGATGCCGGGGCTTAACACCTTGTGTGGAGTCGGGGCCGGAACCTGAGGATTCCTCTCCAGTGCTGACATGGATCTTTGGGTACTTCTGGAGTCTCCGCAGGGGAGTCAGTCCTCGTCTCGAATGCGGGCATGCACTTGCGCTTTCCTCCAGGGCGGTAGGAGCAGTTTCACGCAGTCCGCCGCGTGGATCAAAGGATCTATGGTTTTCCCTCGAGTCTTTCCCACGAGGCTTTCCCACGAGGCTTTCCCACAGGGCTGTCCCACGTGCACACGTGGTGGGAGTCGATCATCGGCTTGAACGTCAAGGCAGTGCAGGGAAAACAGGTTCCTCTGGAATGGACTGACACATCTGGGGGACTCTTGGAATGGTGGCACGACCCTGGATTTCCTCTCGCCTTTCCTGTGGAGAGCGCCTCCTCTTGAGATGCGACGGGAACGCCGGGAATTCTTTCCCTACGAAACAGGGAAAGGATCCCTCATCTCGAGCTAGGAGGCGGAAACGGGGCTCCCCTGAATGTGTGCGGGACCCCACGTGCTTCCTCTCGAGTGGAGACGGGTATGTCGGGGAACTTCTTGAGTTGCAGCAAGGGTGTGAAGGACCCTTTGGAAGTTCCAGTGGTTAGACGTGATTAGCCTCGAGAAACCTCAGCGGAAATGGGCCTCATCTCGCCTGGAGGGCAAAACCTCCTGGATTTTCTCGAGTTGCGGCAGGTGCTCTCGACTTACCACGGGGACCTCAGGGACCCGCTCTGGTGGCCTCAGGAAAGGCCAGGCCCCATGCGAGGTCCTTGGGGGCCTCTCGGGATTCCTCTCCCGTCGATGCCGGGGCCTAAGACATTGTGTGGAGTCGGGGCCGGAACCTGAGGATTCCTCTCCAGTGCTGACATGGATCTTGGGGTACTTCTGGAGTTTCCCCAGGGGAGTCAGTCCTCGACTCGAATGCGGGCATGCACTTGCGCTTTCCTCCAGAGCGGTAGCAGCAGTGTCACGCAGTCCGCCGCGTGGATCAAAGGATCTATGGTTTTCCCTCGAGTCTTTCCCACGAGGCTTTCTCACGAGGCTTTCCCACACGGCTGTCCCACGTGCACACGTGGTGGGAGTCGATCCTCGGCTTGAACGTCAAGGCAGTGCAGGGAAAACAGGTTCCTCTGGAATGGACTGACACATCTGGGGGACTCTTGGAATGGTGGCACGACCCTTGAGTTCCTCTCGCCTTTCCTGTGGAGAGCGCCTCCTCTTGAGATGCAACGGGAACGCCGGGAATTCTTTCCCTACGAAACAGGGAAAGGATCCCTCATCTCGAGCTAGGAGGCGGAAACGGGGCTCCCCTGGATGTGTGCGGTACCCTCGTGCTTCCTCTCTTGTGGAGACGGGTATGTCGGGGAACTTCTTGAGTTTCAGCAAGGGTGAGAATGACCCTTTGGATGTTCCAGTGGTTAGATGTGATTAGCCTGGAGAAGCCTCAGCGGAAATGGGCCTCATCTCGCCTGGAGGGCAAAACCTCCTGGATTTTCTCGAGTTGCGGCAGGTGCTCTCGACTTACGACGGGGACCTCAGGGACCCGCTCTGGTGGCCTCAGGAAAGGCCAGTCCCCATGCGAGTTCCTCGGGGGCCTCTCGGGATTCCTCTCCCTTCGATGCCGGGGCCTAACACCTAGTGTGGAGTCGGGGCCGGAACCTGAGGATTCCTCTCCAGTGCTGACATGGATCTTGGGGTACTTCTGGAGTCTCCCCAGGGGAGTCAGTCCTAGTCTCGAATGCGGGCATGCACTTGCGCTTTCCTCCAGGGCGGTAGGAGCAGTTTCACGCAGTCCGCCGCGTGGATCAAAGGATCTATGGTTTTCCCTCGAGTCTTTCCCACGAGGCTTTCCCACGAGGCTTTCCCACAGGGCTGTCCCACGTGCACACGTGGTGGGAGTCGATCATCGGCTTGAACGTCAAGGCAGTGCAGGGAAAACAGGTTCCTCTGGAATGGACTGACACATCTGGGGGACTCTTGGAATGGTGGCACGACCCTGGATTTCCTCTCGCCTTTCCTGTGGAGAGCGCCTCCTCTTGAGATGCGACGGGAACGCCGGGAATTCTTTCCCTACGAAACATGGAAAGGATCCCTCATCTCGAGCTAGGAGGCGGAAACGGGGCTCCCCTGGATGTGTGCGGGACCCCACGTGCTTCCTCTCGAGTGGAGACGGGTATGTCGGGGAACTTCTTGAGTTGCAGCAAGGGTGTGAAGGACCCTTTGGAAGTTCCAGTGGTTAGACGTGATTAGCCTCGAGAAGCCTCAGCGGAAATGTGCCTCATCTCGCCTGGAGGGCAAAACCTCCTGGATTTTCTCGAGTTGCGGCAGGTGCTCTCGACTTACGACGGGGACCTCAGGGACCCGCTCTGGTGGCCTCAGGAAAGGCCAGTCCCCATGCGAGTTCCTCGGGGGCCTCTCGGGATTCCTCTCCCGTCGATGCCGGGGCCTAAGACATTGTGTGGAGTCGGGGCCGGAACCTGAGGATTCCTCTCCAGTGCTGACATGGATCTTGGGGTACTTCTGGAGTCTCCCCAGGGGAGTCAGTCCTCGACTCGAATGCGGGCATGCACTTGCGCTTTCCTCCAGGGCGGTAGGAGCAGTTTCACACAGTCCGCCGCGTGGATCAAAGGATCTATGGTTTTCCCTCGAGTCTTTCCCACGAGGCTTTCCCACGAGGCTTTCCCACACGGCTGTCCCACGTGCACACGTGGTGGGAGTCGATCCTCGGCTTGAACGTCAAGGCAGTGCAGGGAAAACAGGTTCCTCTGGAATGGACTGACACATCTGGGGGACTCTTGGAATGGTGGCACGACCCTGGAGTTCCTCTCGCCTTTCCTGTGGAGAGCGCCTCCTCTTGAGTTGCGACGGGAACGCCGGGAATTCTTTCCCTACGAAACAGGGAAAGGATCCCTCATCTCGAGCTAGGAGGCGGAAACGGGGCTCCCCTGGATGTGTGCGGGACCCTCGTGCTTCCTCTCTTTGGAGACGGGTATGTCGGGGAACTTCTTGAGTTGCAGCAAGGGTGAGAATGACCCTTTGGATGTTCCAGTTGTTAGATGTGATTAGCCTCGAGAAGCCTCAGCGGAAATGGGCCTCATCTCGCCTGGAGGGCAAAACCTCCTGGATTTTCTCGAGTTGCGGCAGGTGCTCTCGACTTACGACGGGGACCTCAGGGACCCGCTCTGGTGGCCTCAGGAAAGGCCAGTCCCCATGCGAGTTCCTCGGGGGCCTCTCGGGATTCCTCTCCCTTCGATGCCGGGGCCTAACACCTTGTGTGGAGTCGGGGCCGGAACCTGAGGATTCCTCTCCAGTGCTGACATGGATCTTGGGGTACTTCTGGAGTCTCCCCAGGGGAGTCAGTCCTCGTCTCGAATGCGGGCATGCACTTGCGCTTTCCTCCAGAGCGGTAGAAGCAGTGTCACGCAGTCCGCCGCGCGGATCAAAGGATCTATGGTTTTCCCTCGAGTCGTTCAACGAGGCTTTCCCACGAGGCTTTCCCACAGGGCTGTCCCACGTGCACACGTGGTGGGAGTCGATCCTCGGCTTGAACGTCAAGGCAGTGCAGGGAAAACAGGTTCCTCTGGAATGGACTGACACATCTGGGGGACTCTTGGAATGGTGGCACGACCCTGGAGTTCCTCTCGCCTTTCCTGTGGAGAGCGCCTCCTCTTGAGATGCGACGGGAACGCCGGGAATTCTTTCCCTAGGAAACAGGGAAAGGATACCTCATCTCGAGCTAGGAGGCGGAAACGGGGCTCCCCTGGATGTGTGCGGGACCCTCGGGCTTCCTCTCGAGTGGAGACGGTATGTCGGGGAACTTCTTGAGTTGCAGCAAGGGTGTGAAGGACCCTTGGGAAGTTCCAGTGGTTAGATGTGATTAGCCTCGAGAAGCCTCAGCGGAAATGGGCCTCATCTCTCCTGCAGGGCAAAACCTCCTGGATTTTCTCGACTTGCGGCAGGTGCTCTCCACTTATGACGGGGACCTCAGGGACCCGCTCTGGTGGCCTCAGGAATGGCCAGTCCCCATGCGAGTTCCTCGGGGGCCTCTCGGGATTCCTCTCCCTTAGATGCCGGGGCCTAAGACCTTGTGTGGAGTCGGGGCCGGAACCTGAGGATTCCTCTCCAGTGCTGACATGGATCTTGGGGTTCTTCTGGAGTCTCCCCAGGGGAGTCAGTCCTCGTCTCGAATGCGGGCATGCACTTGCGCTTTCCTCCAGAGCGGTAGCAGCAGTGTCACGCAATCCGCCGCGTGGATCAAAGGATCTATGGTTTTCCCTCGAGTCTTTCCCACGAGGCTTTCCCACGAGGCTTTCCCACAGGGCTGTCCCACGTGCACACGTGGTGGGAGTCGATCCTCAGCTTGAACGTCAAGGCAGTGCAGGGAAAACAGGTTCCTCTGGAATGGACTGACACATCTGGGGGACTCTTGGATTTGTGACACGACCCTGGAGTTCCTCTCGCCTTTCCTGTGGAGAGCGCCTCCTCTTGAGATGCGACAGGAACGCCGGGAATTCTTTCCCTAAGAAACAGGGAAAGGATCCCTCATCTCGAGCTAGGAGGCGGAAACCGGGCTCTCCTGGATGTGTGCGGGACCCTCGTGCTTCCTCTCGAGTGGAGACGGGTATGTCGGGGAACTTCTTGAGTTGCAGCAAGGGTGAGAAGGACCCTTTGGATGTTCCAGTGGTTAGATGTGATTAGCCTCGAGAAGCCTCAGCAGAAATGGGCCTCATCTCGCCTGGAGGGCAAAACCTCCTGGATTTTCTCGAGTTGCGGCAGGTGCTCTCGACTTACGACGGGGACCTCAGGGACCCGCTCTCGTGGCCTCAGGAAAGGCAAGTCCCCATGCGAGTTCCTCGGGGGCCTCTCGGGATTCCTCTCCCGTCGATGCCGGGGCCTAAGACCTTGTGTGGAGTCGGGGCCGGAACCTGAGGATTCCTCTCCAGTGCTGACATGGATCTTGGGGTACTTCTGGAGTCTCCCCAGGGGAGTCAGTCCTCGTCTCGAATGCGGGCATGCACTTGCGCTTTCCTACAGAGCGGTAGCAGCAGTGTCACGCAATCCGCCGCGTGGATCAAAGGATCTATGGTTTTCCCTCGAGTCTTTCCCACGAGGCTTTCCCACGAGGCTTTCCCACAGGGCTGTCCCACGTGGACACGTGGTGGGAGTCGATCCTCAGCTTGAACGTCAAGGCAGTGCAGGGAAAACAGGTTCCTCTGGAATGGACTGACACATCTGGGGGACTCTTGGAATGGTGGCACGACCCTGGAGTTCCTCTCGCCTTTCCTGTGGAGAGCGCCTCCTCTTGAGATGCGACGGGAACGCCGGGAATTCTTTCCCTACGAAACAGGGAAAGGATCCCTCATCTCGAGCTAGCAGGCGGAAACGGGGCTCCCCTGGATGTGTGCGGGACCCCACGTGCTTCCTCTCGAGTGGAGACGGGTATGTCGGGGAACTTCTTGAGTTGCAGCAAGGGTGTGAAGGACCCTTTGGAAGTTCCAGTGGTTAGACCTGATTAGCCTCGAGAAGCCTCAGCGGAAATGGGCCTCATCTCGCCTGGAGGGCAAAACCTCCTGGATTTTCTCGAGTTGCGGCAGGTGCTCTCGACTTACGACGGGGACCTCACGGACCCGCTCTGGTGGCCTAAGGAAAGGCCAGTCCCCATGCGAGTTCCTCGGGGGCCTCTCGGGATTCCTCTCCCGTCGATGCCGGGGCCTAAGACCTTGTGTGGAGTCGGGGCCGGAACCTGAGGATTCCTCTCCAGTGATGACATGGATCTTGGGGTACTTCTGGAGTCTCCCCAGGGGAGTCAGTCCTCGTCTCGAATGCGGGTAATGCACTTGCGCTTTCCTCCAGAGCGGTAGCAGCAGTGTCACGCAGTCCGCCGCGTGGATCAAAGGATCTATGGTTTTCCCTCGAGTCTTTCCCACGAGGCTTTCCCACGAGGCTTTCCCACAGGGCTGTCCCACGTGCACACATGGTGGGAGTCGATCCTCGGCTTGAACGTCAAGGCAGTGCAGGGAAAACAGGTTCCTCTGGAATGGACTGACACATCTGGGGGACTCCTGGAATGGTGGCACGACCCTGGAGTTCCTCTCGCCTTTCCTGTGGAGAGCGCCTCCTCTTGAGATGCGACGGGAACGCCGGGAATTCTTTCCCTGCGAAACAGGGAAAGGATCCCTCATCTCGAGCTAGGAGGCGGAAACGGGGCTCCCCTGGATGTGTGCGGGACCCTCGTGCTTCCTCTCTTGTGGAGACGGGTATGTCGGGGAACTTCTTGAGTTGCAGCAAGGGTGAGAATGACCCTTTGGATGTTCCAGTGGTTAGATGTGATTAGCCTCCAGAAGCCTCAGCGGAAATGGGCCTCATCTCGCCTGGAGGGCAAAACCTCCTGGATTTTCTCGAGTTGCGGCAGGTGCTCTCAACTTACGACGGGGACCTCAGGGACCCGCTCTGGTGGCCTCAGGAAAGGCCAGTCCCCATGCGAGTTCCTCGGGGGCCTCTCGGGATTCCTCTCCCTTCGATGCCGGGGCCTAAGACCTTGTGTGGAGTCGGGGCCGGAACCTGAGGATTCCTCTCCAGTGCTGACATGGATCTTGGGGTACTTCTGGAGTCTCCCCAGGGGAGTCAGTCCTCGTCTCGAATGCGGGCATGCACTTGCGCTTTCCTCCAGGGCGGTAGGAGCAGTTTCACGCAGTCCGCCGCGTGGATCAAAGGATCTATGGTTTTCCCTCGAGTCTTTCCCACGAGGCTTTCCCACGAGGCTTTCCCACAGGGCTGTCCCACGTGCACACATGGTGGGAGTCGATCCTCGGCTTGAACGTCAAGGCAGTGCAGGGAAAACAGGTTCCTCTGGAATGGACTGACACATCTGGGGGACTCCTGGAATGGTGGCACGACCCTGGAGTTCCTCTCGCCTTTCCTGTGGAGAGCGCCTCCTCTTGAGATGCGACGGGAACGCCGGGAATTCTTTCCCTGCGAAACAGGGAAAGGATCCCTCATCTCGAGCTAGGAGGCGGAAACGGGGCTCCCCTGGATGTGTGCGGGAACCCACGTGCTTCCTCTCGAGTGGAGACGGGTATGTCGGGGAACTTCTTGTGTTGAAGCAAGGGTGTGAAGGACCCTTTGGAAGTTCCAGTGGTTAGATGTGATTAGCCTCGAGAAGCCTCAGCGGAAATGGGCCTCATCTAGCCTGGAGGGCAAAACCTCCTGGATTTTCTCGAGTTGCGGCAGGTGCTCTCGACTTACCACGGGGACCTCAGGGACCCGCTCTGGTGACCTCAGGAAAGGCCATCCCCATGCGAGTTCCTAGGGGGCCTCTCGGGATTCCTCTCCCGTCGATGCCGGGGCCTAAGACCTTGTGTGGAGTCGGGGCCGGAACCTGAGGATTCCTCTCCAGTGCTGACATGGATCTTGGGGTACTTCTGGAGTCTCCCCAGGGGAGTCAGTCCTCGTCTCGAATGCGGGCATGCACTTGCGCTTTCCTCCAGAGCGGTAGCAGCAGTGTCACGCAATCCGCCGCGTGGATCAAAGGATCTATGGTTTTCCCTCGAGTCTTTCCCACGAGGCTTTCCCACGAGGCTTTCCCACAGGGCTGTCCCACGTGCACACGTGGTGGGAGTCGATCCTCGGCTTGAACGTCAAGGCAGTGCAGGGAAAACAGGTTCCTCTGGAATGGACTGACACATCTGGGGGACTCTTGGAATGGTGGCACGACCCTGGAGTTCCTCTCGCCTTTCCTGTGGAGAGCGCCTCCTCTTGAGATGCGACGGGAACGCCGGGAATTCTTTCCCTACTAAACAGGGAAAGGATCCCTCATCTCGAGCTAGGAGGCGGAAACGGGGCTCCCCTGGATGTGTGCGGGACACTCGTGCTTCCTCTCGAGTGGAGACGGGTATGTCGGGGAACTTCTTGAGTTGCAGCAAGGGTGAGAAGGACCCTTTGGATGTTCCAGTGGTTAGATGTGATTAGCCTCGAGAAGCCTCAGCAGAAATGGGCCTCATCTCGCCTGGAGGGCAAAACCTCCTGGATTTTCTCGAGTTGCGGCAGGTGCTCTCGACTTACGACGGGGACCTCAGGGACCCGCTCTCGTGGCCTCAGGAAAGGCAAGTCCCCATGCGAGTTCCTCGGGGGCCTCTCGGGATTCCTCTCCCGTCGATGCCGGGGCCTAAGACCTTGTGTGGAGTCGGGGCCGGAACCTGAGGATTCCTCTCCAGTGCTGACATGGATCTTGGGGTACTTCTGGAGTCTCCCCAGGGGAGTCAGTCCTCGTCTCGAATGCGGGCATGCACTTGCGCTTTCCTACAGAGCGGTAGCAGCAGTGTCACGCAATCCGCCGCGTGGATCAAAGGATCTATGGTTTTCCCTCGAGTCTTTCCCACGAGGCTTTCCCACGAGGCTTTCCCACAGGGCTGTCCCACGTGGACACGTGGTGGGAGTCGATCCTCAGCTTGAACGTCAAGGCAGTGCAGGGAAAACAGGTTCCTCTGGAATGGACTGACACATCTGGGGGACTCTTGGAATGGTGGCACGACCCTGGAGTTCCTCTCGCCTTTCCTGTGGAGAGCGCCTCCTCTTGAGATGCGACGGGAACGCCGGGAATTCTTTCCCTAAGAAACAGGGAAAGGATCCCTCATCTCGAGCTAGCAGGCGGAAACGGGGCTCCCCTGGATGTGTGCGGGACCCCACGTGCTTCCTCTCGAGTGGAGACGGGTATGTCGGGGAACTTCTTGAGTTGCAGCAAGGGTGTGAAGGACCCTTTGGAAGTTCCAGTGGTTAGACCTGATTAGCCTCGAGAAGCCTCAGCGGAAATGGGCCTCATCTCGCCTGGAGGGCAAAACCTCCTGGATTTTCTCGAGTTGCGGCAGGTGCTCTCGACTTACGACGGGGACCTCACGGACCCGCTCTGGTGGCCTAAGGAAAGGCCAGTCCCCATGCGAGTTCCTCGGGGGCCTCTCGGGATTCCTCTCCTGTCGATGCCGGGGACTAAGACCTTGTGTGGAGTCGGGGCCGGAACCTGAGGATTCCTCTCCAGTGCTGACATGGATCTTGGGGTTCTTCTGGAGTCTCCCCAGGGGAGTCAGTCCTCGTCTCGAATGCGGGCATGCACTTGCGCTTTCCTCCAGTGCGGTAGCAGCAGTGTCACGCAATCCGCCGCGTGGATCAAAGGATCTATTGTTTTCCCTCGAGTCTTTCCCACGAGGCTTTCCCACGAGGCTTTCCCACAGGGCTGTCCCACGTGCACACGTGGTGGGAGTCGATCCTCAGCTTGAACGTCAAGGCAGTGCAGGGAAAACAGGTTCCTCTGGAATGGACTGACACATCTGGGGGACTCTTGGAATTGTGGCACGACCCTGGAGTTCCTCTCGCCTTTCCTGTGGAGAGCGCCTCCTCTTGAGATGCGACGGGAACGCCGAGAATTCTTTCCCTAAGAAACAGGGAAAGGATCCCTCATCTCGAGCTAGGAGGCGGAAACCGGGCTCCCCTGGATGTGTGCGGGACCCTCGTGCTTCCTCTCGAGTGGAGACGGGTATGTCGGGGAACTTCTTGAGTTGCAGCAAGGGTGAGAAGGACCCTTTGGATGTTCCAGTGGTTAGATGTGATTAGCCTCGAGAAGCCTCAGCAGAAATGGGCCTCATCTCGCCTGGAGGGCAAAACCTCCTGGATTTTCTCGAGTTGCGGCAGGTGCTCTCGACTTACGACGGGGACCTCAGGGACCCGCTCTCGTGGCCTCAAGAAAGGCAAGTCCCCATGCGAGTTCCTCGGGGGCCTCTCGTGATTCCTCTCCCGTCGATGCCGGGGCCTAAGACCTTGTGTGGAGTCGGGGCCGGAACCTGAGGATTCCTCTCCAGTGCTGACATGGATCTTGGGGTACTTCTGGAGTCTCCCCAGGGGAGTCAGTCCTCGTCTCGAATGCGGGCATGCACTTGCGCTTTCCTACAGAGCGGTAGCAGCAGTGTCACGCAATCCGCCGCGTGGATCAAAGGATCTATGGTTTTCCCTCGAGTCTTTCCCACGAGGCTTTCCCACGAGGCTTTCCCACAGGGCTGTCCCACGTGCACACGTGGTGGGAGTCGATCCTCAGCTTGAACGTCAAGGCAGTGCAGGGAAAACAGGTTCCTCTGGAATGGACTGACACATCTGGGGGACTCTTGGAATGGTGGCACGACCCTGGAGTTCCTCTCGCCTTCCCTGTGGAGAGCGCCTCCTCTTGAGATGCGACGGGAACGCCGGGAATTCTTTCCCTACGAAACAGGGAAAGGATCCCTCATCTCGAGCTAGGAGGCGGAAACGGGGCTCCCCTGGATGTGTGCGGGACCCCACGTGCTTCCTCTCGAGTGGAGACGGGTATGTCGGGGAACTTCTTGAGTTGCAGCAAGGGTGTGAAGGACCCTTTGGAAGTTCCAGTGGTTAGACCTGATTAGCCTCGAGAAGCCTCAGAGGAAATGGGCCTCATCTCGCCTGGAGGGCGAAACCTCCTGGATTTTCTCGAGTTGCGGCAGGTGCTCTCGACTTACGACGGGGACCTCAGGGACCCGCTCTGGTGGCCTCAGGAAAGGCCAGTCCCCATGCGAGTTCCTCGGGGGCCTCTCGGGATTCCTCTCCCGTCGATGCCGGGGCCTAAGACCTTGTGTGGAGTCGGGGCCGGAACCTGAGAATTCCTCTCCAGTGCTGACATGGATCTTGGGGTACTTCTGGAGTCTCCCCAGGGGAGTCAGTCCTCGTCTCGAATGCGGGCATGCACTTGCGCTTTCCTACAGAGCGGTAGCAGCAGTGTCACGCAATCCGCCGCGTGGATCAAAGGATCTATGGTTTTCCCTCGAGTCTTTCCCACGAGGCTTTCCCACGAGGCTTTCCCACAGGGCTGTCCCACGTGCACACGTGGTGGGAGTCGATCCTCAGCTTGAACGTCAAGGCAGTGCAGGGAAAACAGGTTCCTCTGGAATGGACTGACACATCTGGGGGACTCTTGGAATGGTGGCACGACCCTGGAGTTCCTCTCCCCTTTCCTGTGGAGAGCGCCTCCTCTTGAGATGCGACGGGAACGCCGGGAATTCTTTCCCTACGAAACAGGGAAAGGATCCCTCATCTCGAGCTAGGAGGCGGAAACGGGGCTCCCCTGGATGTGTGCGGGACCCCACGTGCTTCCTCTCGAGTGGAGACGGGTATGTCGGGGAACTTCTTGAGTTGCAGCAAGGGTGAGAATGACCCTTTGGATGTTCCAGTGGTTAGATGTGATTAGCCTGGAGAAGCCTCAGCGGAAATGGGCCTCATCTCGCCTGGAGGGCAAAACCTCCTGGATTTTCTCGAGTTGCGGCAGGTGCTCTCGACTTACGACGGGGACCTCAGGGACCCGCTCTGGTGGCCTCAGGAAAGGCCAGTCCCCATGCGAGTTCCTCGGGGGCCTCTCGGGATTCCTCTCCCTTCGATGCCGGGGCTTAACACCTTGTGTGGAGTCGGGGCCGGAACCTGAGGATTCCTCTCCAGTGCTGACATGGATCTTTGGGTACTTCTGGAGTCTCCGCAGGGGAGTCAGTCCTCGTCTCGAATGCGGGCATGCACTTGCGCTTTCCTCCAGGGCGGTAGGAGCAGTTTCACGCAGTCCGCCGCGTGGATCAAAGGATCTATGGTTTTCCCTCGAGTCTTTCCCACGAGGCTTTCCCACGAGGCTTTCCCACAGGGCTGTCCCACGTGCACACGTGGTGGGAGTCGATCATCGGCTTGAACGTCAAGGCAGTGCAGGGAAAACAGGTTCCTCTGGAATGGACTGACACATCTGGGGGACTCTTGGAATGGTGGCACGACCCTGGATTTCCTCTCGCCTTTCCTGTGGAGAGCGCCTCCTCTTGAGATGCGACGGGAACGCCGGGAATTCTTTCCCTACGAAACAGGGAAAGGATCCCTCATCTCGAGCTAGGAGGCGGAAACGGGGCTCCCCTGAATGTGTGCGGGAACCCACGTGCTTCCTCTCGAGTGGAGACGGGTATGTCGGGGAACTTCTTGAGTTGCAGCAAGGGTGTGAAGGACCCTTTGGAAGTTCCAGTGGTTAGACGTGATTAGCCTCGAGAAACCTCAGCGGAAATGGGCCTCATCTCGCCTGGAGGGCAAAACCTCCTGGATTTTCTCGAGTTGCGGCAGGTGCTCTCGACTTACCACGGGGACCTCAGGGACCCGCTCTGGTGGCCTCAGGAAAGGCCAGTCCCCATGCGAGTTCCTTGGGGGCCTCTCGGGATTCCTCTCCCGTCGATGCCGGGGCCTAAGACATTGTGTGGAGTCGGGGCCGGAACCTGAGGATTCCTCTCCAGTGCTGACATGGATCTTGGGGAACTTCTGGAGTTTCCCCAGGGGAGTCAGTCCTCGACTCGAATGCGGGCATGCACTTGCGCTTTCCTCCAGAGCGGTAGCAGCAGTGTCACGCAGTCCGCCGCGTGGATCAAAGGATCTATGGTTTTCCCTCGAGTCTTTCCCACGAGGCTTTCCCACGAGGCTTTCCCACAGGGCTGTCCCACGTGCACACGTGGTGGGAGTCGATCCTCGGCTTGAACGTCAAGGCAGTGCAGGGAAAACAGGTTCCTCTGGAATGGACTGACACATCTGGGGGACTCTTGGAATGGTGGCACGACCCTTGAGTTCCTCTCGCCTTTCCTGTGGAGAGCGCCTCCTCTTGAGATGCAACGGGAACGCCGGGAATTCTTTCCCTACGAAACAGGGAAAGGATCCCTCATCTCGAGCTAGGAGGCGGAAACGGGGCTCCCCTGGATGTGTGCGGTACCCTCGTGCTTCCTCTCTTGTGGAGACGGGTATGTCGGGGAACTTCTTGAGTTTCAGCAAGGGTGAGAATGACCCTTTGGATGTTCCAGTGGTTAGATGTGATTAGCCTGGAGAAGCCTCAGCGGAGATGGGCCTCATCTCGCCTGGAGGGCAAAACCTCCTGGATTTTCTCGAGTTGCGGCAGGTGCTCTCGACTTACGACGGGGACCTCAGGGACCCGCTCTGGTGGCCTCAGGAAAGGCCAGTCCCCATGCGAGTTCCTCGGGGGCCTCTCGGGATTCCTCTCCCTTCGATGCCGGGGCCTAACACCTAGTGTGGAGTCGGGGCCGGAACCTGAGGATTCCTCTCCAGTGCTGACATGGATCTTGGGGTACTTCTGGAGTCTCCCCAGGGGAGTCAGTCCTAGTCTCGAATGCGGGCATGCACTTGCGCTTTCCTCCAGGGCGGTAGGAGCAGTTTCACGCAGTCCGCCGCGTGGATCAAAGGATCTATGGTTTTCCCTCGAGTCTTTCCCACGAGGCTTTCCCACGAGGCTTTCCCACAGGGCTGTCCCACGTGCACACGTGGTGGGAGTCGATCATCGGCTTGAACGTCAAGGCAGTGCAGGGAAAACAGGTTCCTCTGGAATGGACTGACACATCTGGGGGACTCTTGGAATGGTGGCACGACCCTGGATTTCCTCTCGCCTTTCCTGTGGAGAGCGCCTCCTCTTGAGATGCGACGGGAACGCCGGGAATTCTTTCCCTACGAAACATGGAAAGGATCCCTCATCTCGAGCTAGGAGGCGGAAACGGGGCTCCCCTGGATGTGTGCGGGACCCCACGTGCTTCCTCTCGAGTGGAGACGGGTATGTCGGGGAACTTCTTGAGTTGCAGCAAGGGTGTGAAGGACCCTTTGGAAGTTCCAGTGGTTAGACGTGATTAGCCTCGAGAAGCCTCAGCAGAAATGTGCCTCATCTCGCCTGGAGGGCAAAACCTCCTGGATTTTCTCGAGTTGCGGCAGGTGCTCTCGACTTACGACGGGGACCTCAGGGACCCGCTCTGGTGGCCTCAGGAAAGGCCAGTCCCCATGCGAGTTCCTCGGGGGCCTCTCGGGATTCCTCTCCCGTCGATGCCGGGGCCTAAGACATTGTGTGGAGTCGGGGCCGGAACCTGAGGATTCCTCTCCAGTGCTGACATGGATCTTGGGGTACTTCTGGAGTCTCCCCAGGGGAGTCAGTCCTCGACTCGAATGCGGGCATGCACTTGCGCTTTCCTCCAGGGCGGTAGGAGCAGTTTCACACAGTCCGCCGCGTGGATCAAAGGATCTATGGTTTTCCCTCGAGTCTTTCCCACGAGGCTTTCCCACGAGGCTTTCCCACACGGCTGTCCCACGTGCACACGTGGTGGGAGTCGATCCTCGGCTTGAACGTCAAGGCAGTGCAGGGAAAACAGGTTCCTCTGGAATGGACTGACACATCTGGGGGACTCTTGGAATGGTGGCACGACCCTGGAGTTCCTCTCCCCTTTCCTGTGGAGAGCGCCTCCTCTTGAGATGCGACGGGAACGCCGGGAATTCTTTCCCTACGAAACAGGGAAAGGATCCCTCATCTCGAGCTAGGAGGCCGAAACGGGGCTCCCCTGGATGTGTGCGGGACCCCACGTGCTTCCTCTCGAGTGGAGACGGGTATGTCGCGGAACTTCTTGAGTTGCAGGAAGGGTGAGAAGGATCCTTTGGATGTTCCAGTGGTTAGATGTGATTAGCCACGAGAAGCCTCAGCGGAAATGGGACTCATCTCGCCTGGAGGGCAAAACCTCCTGGATTTTCTCCAGTTGCGGCAGGTGCTCTCGACTTACGACGGGGACCTCAGGGACCCGCTCTGGTGGCCTCAGGAAAGGCCAGTCCCCATGCGAGTTCCTCGGGGGCCTCTCGGGATTCCTCTCCCTTCGATGCCGGGGCTTAACACCTTGTGTGGAGTCGGGGCCGGAACCTGAGGATTCCTCTCCAGTGCTGACATGGATCTTGGGGTACTTCTGGAGTCTCCCCAGGGGAGTCAGTCCTCGTCTCGAATGCGGGCATGCACTTGCGCTTTCCTCCAGGGCGGTAGGAGCAGTTTCACACAGTCCGCCGCGTGGATCAAAGGATCTATGGTTTTCCCTCGAGTCTTTCCCACGAGGCTTTCCCACGAGGTTTTCCCACAGGGCTGTCCCACGTGCACACGTGGTGGGAGTCGATCCTCGGCTTGAACGTCAAGGCAGTGCAGGGAAAACAGGTTCCTCTGGAATGGACCGACACATCTGGGGGACTCTTGGAATGGTGGCATGACCCTGGAGTTCCTCTCGCCTTTCCTGTGGAGAGCGCCTCCTCTTGAGATGAGACGGGAACGCCGGGAATTCTTTCCCTACGAAACAGGGAAAGGATCCCTCATCTCGAGCTAGGAGGCGGAAACGGGGCTCCCCTGGATGTGTGCGGGACCCCACGTGCTTCCTCTCGAGTGGAGACGGGTATGTCGGGGAACTTCTTGAGTTGCAGCAAGGGTGAGAAGGACCCTTTGGATGTTCCAGTGGTTAGATGTGATTATCCTGGAGAAGCCTCAGCGGAAATGGGCCTCATCTCGCCTGGAGGGCAAAACCTCCTGGACTTTCTCGAGTTGCGGCAGGTGCTCTCGACTTACGACGGGGACCTCAGGGACCCGCTCTGGTGGCCTCAGGAAAGGCCAGTCCCCATGCGAGTTCCTCGGGGGCCTCTCGGGATTCCTCTCCCTTTGATGCCGGGGCTTAACACCTTGTGTGGAGTCGGGGCCGGAACCTGAGGATTCCTCTCCAGTGCTGACATGGATCTTTGGGTACTTCTGGAGTCTCCGCAGGGGAGTCAGTCCTCGTCTCGAATGCGGGCATGCACTTGCGCTTTCCTCCAGGGCGGTAGGAGCAGTTTCACGCAGTCCGCCGCGTGGATCAAAGGATCTATGGTTTTCCCTCGAGTCTTTCCCACGAGGCTTTCCCACGAGGCTTTCCCACAGGGCTGTCCCACGTGCACACGTGGTGGGAGTCGATCATCGGCTTGAACGTCAATGCAGTGCAGGGAAAACAGGTTCCTCTGGAATGGACTGACATATCTGGGGGACTCTTGGAATGGTGGCACGACCCTGGATTTCCTCTCGCCTTTCCTGTGGAGAGCGCCTCCTCTTGAGATGCGACGGGAACGCCGGGAATTCTTTCCCTACGAAACAGGGAAAGGATACCTCATCTCGAGCTAGGAGGCGGAAACGGGGCTCCCCTGGATGTGTGCGGGACCCTCGGGCTTCCTCTCGAGTGGAGACGGTATGTCGGGGAACTTCTTGAGTTTCAGCAAGGGTGTGAAGGACCCTTGGGAAGTTCCAGTGGTTAGATGTGATTAGCCTCGAGAAGCCTCAGCGGAAATGGGCCTCATCTCGCCTGCAGGGCAAAACCTCCTGGATTTTCTCGACTTGCGGCAGGTGCTCTCGACTTACGACGGGGACCTCAGGGACCCGCTCTGGTGGCCTCAGGAAAGGCCAGTCCCCATGCGAGTTCCTCGGGGGCCTCTCGGGATTCCTCTCCCGTAGATGCCGGGGCCTAAGACATTGTGTGGAGTCGGGGCCGGAACCTGAGGATTCCTCTCCAGTGCTGACATGGATCTTGGGGTAATTCTGGAGTCTCCCCAGGGGAGTCAGTCCTCGACTCGAATGCGGGCATGCACTTGCGCTTTCCTCCAGAGCGGTAGCAGCAGTGTCACGCAGTCCGCCGCGTGGATCAAAGGATCTATGGTTTTCCCTCGAGTCTTTCCCACGAGGCTTTCCCACGAGGCTTTCCCACACGGCTGTCCCACGTGCACACGTGGTGGGAGTCGATCCTCGGCTTGAACGTCAAGGCAGTGCAGGGAAAACAGGTTCCTCTGGAATGGACTGACACATCTGGGGGACTCTTGGAATGGTGGCACGACCCTGGAGTTCCTCTCGCCTTTCCTGTGGAGAGCGCCTCCTCTTGAGATGCGACGGGAACGCCGGGAATTCTTTCCCTACGAAACAGGGAAAAGATCCCTCATCTCGAGCTAGGAGGCGGAAACGGGTCTCCCCTGGATGTGTGCGGGACCCCACGTGCTTCCTCTCGAGTGGAGACGGGTATGTCGGGGAACTTCTTGAATTGCAGCAAGGGTGAGAAGGACCCTTTGGATGTTCCAGTGTTTAGATGTGATTAGCCTGGAGAAGCCTCAGCGGAAATGGGCCTCATCTCGCCTGGAGGGCAAAACCTCCTGGATTTTCTCGAGTTGCGGCAGGTGCTCTCGACTTACGACGGGGACCTCAGGGACCCGCTCTGGTGGCCTCAGGAAAGGCCAGTCCCCATGCGAGTTCCTCGGGGGCCTCTCGGGATTCCTCTCCCTTCGATGCCGGGGCTTAACACCTTGTGTGGAGTCGGGGCCGGAACCTGAGGATTCCTCTCCAGTGCTGACATGGATCTTGGGGTACTTCTGGAGTCTCCCCAGGGGAGTCAGTCCTCGTCTCGAATGCGGGCATGCACTTGCGCTTTCCTCCAGGGCGGTAGGAGCAGTTTCACGCAGTCCGCCACGTGGATCAAAGGATCTATGGTTTTCCCTCGAGTCTTTCCCACGAGGCTTTCCCACGAGGCTTTCCCACAGGGCTGTCCCACGTGCACACGTGGTGGGAGTCGATCATCGGCTTGAACGTCAAGGCAGTGCAGGGAAAACAGGTTCCTCTGGAATGGACTGACACATCTGGGGGACTCTTGGAATGGTGGCACGACCCTGGATTTCCTCTCGCCTTTCCTGTGGAGAGAGCCTCCTCTTGAGATGCGACGGGAACGCCGGGAATTCTTTCCCTACGAAACAGGGAAAGGATCCCTCATCTCGAGCTAGGAGGCGGAAACGGGGCTCCCCTGAATGTGTGCGGGACCCCACGTGCTTCCTCTCGAGTGGAGACGGGTATGTCGGGGAACTTCTTGAGTTGCAGCAAGGGTGTGAAGGACCCTTTGGAAGTTCCAGTGGTTAGACGTGATTAGCCTGGAGAAACCTCAGCGGAAATGGGCCTCATCTCGCCTGGAGGGCAAAACCTCCTGGATTTTCTCGAGTTGCGGCAGGTGCTCTCGACTTACGACGGGGACCTCAGGGACCCGCTCTGGTGGCCTCAGGAAAGGCCAGTCCCCATGCGAGTTCCTCGGGGGCCTCTCGGGATTCCTCTCCCGTCGATGCCGGGGCCTAAGACCTTGTGTGGAGTCGAGGCCGGAACCTGAGGATTCCTCTCCAGTGCTGACATGGATCTTGGGGTACTTCTGGAGTCTCCCCAGGGGAGTCAGTCCTCGTCTCGAATGCGGGCATGCACTTGCGCTTTCCTACAGAGCGGTAGCAGCAGTGTCTCGCAATCCGCCGCGTGGATCAAAGGATCTATGGTTTTCCCTCGAGTATTTCCCACGAGGCTTTCCCACGAGGCTTTCCCACAGGGCTGTCCCACGTGCACACGTGGTGGGAGTCGATCCTCGGCTTGAACGTCAAGGCAGTGCAGGGAAAACAGGGTCCTCTGGAATGTACTGACACATCTGGGGGACTCTTGGAATGGTGGCACGACCCTGGAGTTCCTCTCGCCTTTCCTGTGGAGAGCGCCTCCTCTTGAGATGCGACGGGAACGCCGGGAATTCTTTCCCTACGAAACAGGGAAAGGATCCCTCATCTCGAGCTAGGAGGCGGAAACGGGGCTCCCCTGGATGTGTGCGGGACCCCATGTGCTTCCTCTCGAGTGGAGACGGGTATGTCGGGGAACTTCTTGAGTTGCAGCAAGGGTGTGAAGGACCCTTTGGAAGTTCCAGTGGTTAGATGTGATTAGCCTCGAGAAGCCTCAGCGGAAATGGGCCTCATCTCGCCTGGAGGGCGAAACCTCCTGGATTTTCTCGAGTTGCGGCAGGTGCTCTCGACTTACGACGGGGACCTCAGGGACCCGCTCTGGTGACCTCAGGAAAGGCCAGTCCCCATGCGAGTTCCTCGGGGGCCTCTCGGGATTCCTCTCCCGTCGATGCCGGGGCCTAAGACCTTGTGTGGAGTCGGGGCCGTAACCTGAGGATTGCTCTCCAGTGCTGACATGGATCTTGGGGTACTTCTGGAGTCTCCCCAGGGGAGTCAGTCCTCGTCTCGAATGCGGGCATGCACTTGCGCTTTCCTCCAGAGCGGTAGCAGCAGTGTGACGCAATCCGCCGCGTGGATCAAAGGATCTATGGTTTTCCCTCGAGTCTTTCCCACGAGGCTTTCGCACGAGGCTTTCCCACAGGGCTGTCCCACGTGCACACGTGGTGGGAGTCGATCCTCGGCTTGAACGTCAAGGCAGTGCAGGGAAAACAGGTTCCTCTGGAATGGACTGACACATCTGGGGGACTCTTGGAATGGTGGCACGACCCTGGATTTCCTCTCGCCTTTCCTGTGGAGAGCGCCTCCTCTTGAGATGCGACGGGAACCCCGCGAATTCTTTCCCTACGAAACAGGGAAAGGATCCCTCATCTCGAGCTAGGAGGCGGAAACGGGGCTCCCCTGGATTTGTGCGGGACCCTCGTGCTTCCTCTCGAGTGGAGACGGGCAGGTCGGGGAACTTCTTGAGTTGCAGCAAGGGTGTGAAGGACACTTTGGAAGTTCCAGTGGTTAGATTTGATTAGCCTCGAGAAGCCTCAGCGGAAATGGGCCTCATCTCGCCTGGAGGGCAAAACCTCCTGGATTTTCTCGAGTTGCGGCAGGTGCTCTCGACTTACGACGGGGACCTCGGGGACCCGCTCTGGTGGCCTCAGGAAAGGCCAGTCCCCATGCGAGTTCCTCGGGGGCCTCTCGGGATTCCTCTCCCTTCGATGCCGGGGCCTAAGACCTTGTGTGGAGTCGGGGCCGGAACCTGAGGATTCCTCTCCAGTGCTGACATGGATCTTGGGGTACTTCTGGAGTCTCCCCAGGGGAGTCAGTCCTCGTCTCGAATGCGGGCATGCACTTGCGCTTTCCCCCAGAGTGGTAGCAGCAGTGTCACGCAATCCGCCGCGTGGATCAAAGGATCTATTGTTTTCCCTCGAGTCTTTCCCACGAGGCTTTCCCACGAGGCTTTCCCACAGGGCTGTCCCACGTGCACACGTGGTGGGAGTCGATCCTCAGCTTGAACGTCAAGGCAGTGCAGGGAAAACAGGTTCGTCTGGAATGGACTGACACATCTGGGGGACTCTTGGAATGGTGGCACGACCCTGGAGTTCCTCTCGCCTTTCCTGTGGAGAGCGCCTCCTCTTGAGATGCGACGGGAACGCCGGGAATTCTTTCCCTACGAAACAGGGAAAGGATCCCTCATCTCGAGCTAGCAGGCGGAAACGGGGCTCCCCTGGATGTGTGCGGGACCGTCGTGCTTTCTCTCGAGTGGAGAGGGGTATGTCGGGGAACTTCTTGAGTTGCAGCAAGGGTGAGAAGGACCCTTTGGAAGTTCCAGTGGTTAGACGTGATTAGCCTGGAGAAGCCTCAGCGGAAATGGGCCTCATCTCGCCTGGAGGGCAAAACCTCCTGGATTTTCTCGAGTTGCGGCAGGTGCTCTCGACTTACGACAGGGACCACAGGGACCCGCTCTGGTGGCCTCAGGAAAGGCCAGTCCTCATGCGAGTTCCTCGGGGGCCTCTCGGGATTCCTCTCCCGTCGATGCCGGGGCCTCAGACCTTGTGTGGAGTCGGGGCCGGAACCTGAGGATTCCTCTCCAGTGCTGACATGGATCTTGGGGTACTTCTGGAGTCTCCCCAGGGGAGTCAGTCCTCGTCTCGAATGCGGGCATGCAATTGCGCTTTCCTCCAGGGCGGTAGCAGCAGTGTCACGCAGTCCGCCGCGTGGATCAAAGGATCTATGGTTTTCCCTCGAGTCTTTCCCACGAGGCTTTCCCACGAGGCTTTCCCACAGGGCTGTCCCACGTGCACACGTGGTGGGAGTCGATCCTCGGCTTGAACGTCAAGGCAGTGCAGGGAAAACAGGTTCCTCTGGAATGGACTGACACATCCGGGGGAGTCTTGGAATGGTGGCACGACCGTGGAGTTCCTCTCGCCTTTCCTGTGGAGAGCGCCTCCTCTTGAGATGCGACGGGAACGCCGGGAATTCTTTCCCTACGAAACAGGGAAAGGATCCCTCATCTCGAGCTAGGAGGCGGAAACGGGGCTCCCCTGGATGTGTGCGGGACCCCACGTGCTTCCTCTCGAGTGGAGACGGGTATGTCGGGGAACTTCTTGAGTTGCAGCAAGGGTGTGAAGGACCCTTTGGAAGTTCCAGTGGTTAGACGTGATTAGCCTCGAGAAGCCTCAGCGGAAATGGGCCTCATCTCGCCTGGAGGGCAAAACCTTCTGGATTTTCTCGAGTTGCGGCAGGTGCTCTCGACTTACGACTGGGACCTCAGGGACCCGCTCTGGTGGCCTCAGGAAAGGCCAGTCCCCATGCGAGTTCCTCGGGGGCCTCTCGGGATTCCTCTCCCGTCGATGCCGGGGCCTAAGACCTTGTGTGGAATCGGGGCCGGAACCTGAGGATTCCTCTCCAGTGCTGACATGGATCTTGGGGTACTTCTGGAGTCTCCCCAGGGGAGTCAGTCCTCGTCTCGAATGCGGGCATGCACTTGCGCTTTCCTCCAGGGCGGTAGCAGCAGTGTCACGCAGTCCGCCGCGTGGATCAAAGGATCTATGGTTTTCCCTCGAGTCTTTCCCACGAGGCTTTCCCACGAGGCTTTCCCACAGGGCTGTCCCACGTGCACACGTGGTGGGAGTCGATCCTCGGCTTGAACGTCGAGGCAGTGCAGGGAAAACGGGTTCCTCTGGAATGGACTGACACATCTGGGGGACTCTTGGAATGGTGGCACGACCCTGGAGTTCCTCTCGCCTTTCCTGTGGAGAGCGCCTCCTCTTGAGATGCGACGGGAACGCCGGGAATTCTTTCCCTACGAAACAGGGAAAGGATCCCGCATCTCGAGCTAGGAGGCGGAAACGGGGCTCCCCTGGATGTGTGCGGGACCCTCGTGCTTCCTCTCGAGTGGAGACGGGCAGGTCGGGGAACTTCTTGAGTTGCAGCAAGGGTGTGAAGGACACTTTGGAAGTTCCAGTGGTTAGATTTGATTAGCCTCGAGAAGCCTCAGCGGAAATGGGCCTCATCTCGCCTGGAGGGCAAAACCTCCTGGATTTTCTCGAGTTGCGGCAGGTGCTCTCGACTTACGACGGGGACCTCGGGGACCCGCTCTGGTGGCCTCAGGAAAGGCCAGTCCCCATGCGAGTTCCTCGGGGGCCTCTCGGGATTCCTCTCCCGTCGATGCCGGGGCCTAAGAGCTTGTGTGGAGTCGGGGCCGGAACCTGAGGATTCCTCTCCAGTGCTGACATGGTTCTTGGGGTACTTCTGGAGTCTCCCCAGGGGAGTCAGTCCTCGTCTCGAATGCGGGCATGCACTTGCGCTTTCGCCCAGAGTGGTAGCAGCAGTGTCACGCAATCCGCCGCGTGGATCAAAGGATCTATTGTTTTCCCTCGAGTCTTTCCCACGAGGCTTTCCCACGAGGCTTTCCCACAGGGCTGTCCCACGTGCACACGTGGTGGGAGTCGATCCTCAGCTTGAACGTCAAGGCAGTGCAGGGAAAACAGGTTCGTCTGGAATGGACTGACACATCTGGGGGACTCTTGGAATGGTGGCACGACCCTGGAGTTCCTCTCGCCTTTCCTGTGGAGAGCGCCTCCTCTTGAGATGCGACGGGAACGCCGGGAATTCTTTCCCTACGAAACAGGGAAAGGATCCCTCATCTCGAGCTAGCAGGCGGAAACGGGGCTCCCCTGGATGTGTGCGGGACCCTCGTGCTTTCTCTCGAGTGGAGAGGGGTATGTCGGGGAACTTCTTGAGTTGCAGCAAGGGTGAGAAGGACCCTTTGGAAGTTCCAGTGGTTAGACGTGATTAGCCTCGAGAAGCCTCAGCGGAAATGGGCCTCATCTCGCCTGGAGGGCAAAACCTCCTGGATTTTCTCGAGTTGCGGCAGGTGCTCTGGACTTACGACAGGGACCACAGGGACCCGCTCTGGTGGCCTCAGGAAAGGCCAGTCCTCATGCGAGTTCCTCGGGGGCCTCTCGGGATTCCTCTCCCGTCGATGCCGGGGCCTCAGACCTTGTGTGGAGTCGGGGCCGGAACCTGAGGATTCCTCTCCAGTGCTGACATGGATCTTGGGGTACTTCTGGAGTCTCCCCAGGGGAGTCAGTCCTCGTCTCGAATGCGGGCATGCAATTGCGCTTTCCTCCAGGGCTGTAGCAGCAGTGTCACGCAGTCCGCCGCGTGGATCAAAGGATCTATGGTTTTCCCTCGAGTCTTTCCCACGAGGCTTTCCCACGAGGCTTTCCCACAGGGCTGTCCCACGTGCACACGTGGTGGGAGTCGATCCTCGGCTTGAACGTCAAGGCAGTGCAGGGAAAACAGGTTCCTCTGGAATGGACTGACACATCCGGGGGAGTCTTGGAATGGTGGCACGACCGTGGAGTTCCTCTCGCCTTTCCTGTGGAGAGCGCCTCCTCTTGAGATGCGACGGGAACGCCGGGAATTCTTTCCCTACGAAACAGGGAAAGGATCCCTCATCTCGAGCTAGGAGGCGGAAACGGGGCTCCCCTGGATGTGTGCGGGACCCCACGTGCTTCCTCTCGAGTGGAGACGGGTATGTCGGGGAACTTCTTGAGTTGCAGCAAGGGTGTGAAGGACCCTTTGGAAGTTCCAGTGGTTAGACGTGATTAGCCTCGAGAAGCCTCAGCGGAAATGGGCCTCATCTCGCCTGGAGGGCAAAACCTTCTGGATTTTCTCGAGTTGCGGCAGGTGCTCTCGACTTACGACTGGGACCTCAGGGACCCGCTCTGGTGGCCTCAGGAAAGGCCAGTCCCCATGCGAGTTCCTCGGGGGCCTCTCGGGATTCCTCTCCCGTCGATGCCTGGGCCTAAGACCTTGTGTGGAGTCGGGGCCAGAACCTGAGGATTTCTCTCCAGTGCTGACATGGATCTTGGGGTACTTCTGGAGTCTCCCCAGGGGAGTCAGTCCTCGTCTCGAATGCGGGCATTCACTTGCGCTTTCCTCCAGAGCGGTAACAGCAGTGTCACGCAGTCCGCCGCGTGGATCAAAGGATCTATGGTTTTCCCTCGAGTCTTTCCCACGAGGCTTTCCCACGAGGCTTTCCCACAGGGCTGTCCCACGTGCACACGTGGTGGGAGTCGATCCTCGGCTTGAACGTCAAGGCAGTGCAGGGAAAACAGGTTCCTCTGGAATGGACTGACACATCCGGGGGAGTCTTGGAATGGTGGCACGACCCTGGAGTTCCTCTCGCCTTTCCTGTGGAGAGCGCCTCCTCTTGAGATGCGACGGGAACGCCGGGAATTCTTTCCCTACGAAACAGGGAAAGGATCCCTCATCTCGAGCTAGGAGGCGGAAACGGGGCTCCCCTGGATGTGTGCGGGACCCTCGTGCTTCCTCTCGAGTGGAGACGGGTATGTCGGGGAACTTCTTGAGTTGCAGCAAGGGTGAGAAGGACCCTTTGGATGTTCCAGTGGTTAGATGTGATTAGCCTCGAGAAGCCTCAGAGGAAATGGGCCTCATCTCGCCTGGAGGGCAAAACCTCCTGGATTTTCTCGAGTTGCGGCAGGTGATCTCGACTTACGACGGGGACCTCAGGGACCCGCTCTGGTGGCCTCAGGAAAGGCAAGTCCCCATGCGAGTTCCTCGGGGGCCTTTCGGGATTCCTCTCCCGTCGATGCCGGGGCCTAAGACCTTGTGTGGAGTCGGGGCCGGAACCTGAGGATTCCTCTCCAGTGCTGACATGGATCTTGGGGTACTTCTGGAGTCTCCCCAGGGGAGTCAGTCCTCGTCTCGAATGCGGGCATGCACTTGCGCTTTCCTCCACAGCGGTAGCAGCAGTGTCACGCAGTCCGCCGCGTGGATCAAAGGATCTATGGTTATCCCTCGAGTCTTTCCAACGAGGCTTTCCCACGAGGCTTTCCCACAGGGCTGTCCCACGTGCACACGTGGTGGGAGTCGATCCTCGGCTTGAACGTCAAGGCAGTGCAGGGAAAACAGGTTCCTCTGGAATGGACTGACACATACGGGGGAGTCTTGGAATGGTGGCACGACGCTGGAGTTCCTCTCGCCTTTCCTGTGGAGAGCGCCTCCTCTTGAGATGCGACGGGAACGCCGGGAATTCTTTCCCTACGAAACAGGGAAAGGATCCCTCATCTCGAGCTAGGAGGCGGAAACGGGGCTCCCCTGGATGTGTGCGGGACCCTCGTGCTTCCTCTCGAGTGGAGACGGGTATGTCGGGGAACAACTTGAGTTGCAGCAAGGGTGTGAAGGACCCTTTGGAAGTTCCAGTGGTTAGACGTGATTAGCCTCGAGAAGCCTCAGCGGAAATGGGCCTCATCTCGCCTGGAGGGCAAAACCTCCTGGATTTTCTCGAGTTGCGGCAGGTGCTCTCGACTTACGACCGGGACCTCAGGGACCCGCTCTGGTGGCCTCAGGAAAGACCAGTCCCCATGCGAGTTCCTCGGGGGACTCTCGGGTTTCCTCTCCCTTCGATGCCGGGGCCTAAGACCTTGTGTGGAGTCGGGGCCGGAACCTGAGGATTGCTCTCCAGTGCTGACATGGATCTTGGGGTACTTCTGGAGTCTCCCCAGGGGAGTCAGTCCTCGTCTCGAATGCGGGCATGCACTTGCGCTTTCCTCCAGAGCGGTAGCAGCAGTGTCACGCAGTCCGCAGCCTGGATCAAAGATCTATGGTTTTCCCTCGAGTCTTTCACACGAGGCTTTCCCACGAGGCTTTCCCACAGGGCTGTCCCACGTGCACACGTGGTGGGAGTCGATCCTCGGCTTGAACTCAAGGCAGTGCAGGGAAAACAGGTTCCTCTGGAATGGACTGACACATCTGGGGGTCTCTTGGAATGGTGGCACAACGCTGGAGTTCCTCTCGCCTTTCCTGTGGAGAGCGCCTCCTCTTGAGATGCGACGGGAACGCCAGGAATTCTTTCCCTACGAAACAGGGAAAGGATCCCTCATCTCGAGCTAGGAGGCGGAAACGGGGCTCCCCTGGATGTGTGCGGGACCCTCGTGCTTCCTCTCGAGTGGAGACGGGTATGTCGGGGAACAACTTGAGTTGCAGCAAGGGTGTGAAGGACCCTTTGGAAGTTCCAGTGGTTAGACGTGATTAGCCTCGAGAAGCCTCAGCGGAAATGGGCCTCATCTCGCCTGGAGGGCAAAACCTCCTGGATTTTCTCGAGTTGCGGCAGGTGCTCTCGACTTACGACCGGGACCTCAGGGACCCGCTCTGGTGGCCTCAGGAAAGACCAGTCCCCATGCGAGTTCCTCGGGGGACTCTCGGGTTTCCTCTCCCTTCGATGCCGGGGCCTAAGACCTTGTGTGGAGTCGGGGCCGGAACCTGAGGATTGCTCTCCAGTGCTGACATGGATCTTGGGGTACTTCTGGAGTCTCCCCAGGGGAGTCAGTCCTCGTCTCGAATGCGGGCATGCACTTGCGCTTTCCTCCAGAGCGGTAGCAGCAGTGTCACGCAGTCCGCAGCCTGGATCAAAGATCTATGGTTTTCCCTCGAGTCTTTCACACGAGGCTTTCCCACGAGGCTTTCCCACAGGGCTGTCCCACGTGCACACGTGGTGGGAGTCGATCCTCGGCTTGAACGTCAAGGCAGTGCAGGGAAAACAGGTTCCTCTGGAATGGACTGACACATCCGGGGGAGTCTTGGAATGGTGGCACGACCCTGGAGTTCCTCTCGCCTTTCCTGTGGAGAGCGCCTCCTCTTGAGATGCGACGGGAATGCCGGGAATTCTTTCCCTAAGGAACAGGGAAAGGATCCCTCATCTCGAGCTAGGAGGCGGAAACGGGGCTCCCCTGGATGTGTGCGGGACCCCACGTGCTTCCTCTCGGGTGGAGATGGGTATGTCGGGGAACTTCTTGAGTTGCAGGAAGGGTGTGAAGGACCCTTTGGAAGTTCCAGTGGTTAGATGTGATTAGCCTCGAGAAGCCTCAGCGGAAATGGGCCTCATCTCGCCTGGAGGGCAAAACCTCCTGGATTTTCTCGAGTTGCGTCAGGTGCTCTCGACTTACGACTGGGACCTCAGGGACCCGCTCTGGTGGCCTCAGGAAAGGCCAGTCCCCATGCGAGTTCCTCGGGGGCCTCTCGGGATTCCTCTCCCGTCGATGCCGGGGCCTAAGACCTTGTGTGGAGTCAGGGTCGGAACTTGAGGATACCTCTCCAGTGCTGACATGGATCTTGGGGTACTTCTGGAGTCTCCCGAGGGGACTCAGTCCTCGTCTCGAATGCGGGCATGCACTTGCGCTTTCCTCCAGAGTGGTAGCAGCAGTGTCATGCAGTTCGCCGCGTGGATCAAAGGATCTATGGTTTTCCCTCGAGTCTTTCCCACGAGGCTTTCCCACAGGGCTGTCCCACGTGCACACGTGGTGGGAGTTGATCCTCGGCTTGAACGTCAAGGCAGTGCAGGGAAAACAGCTTCCTCTGTAATGAACTGACATATCTGGGGCCTCTTGGAATGGTGGCACGACCCTGGAGTTCCTCTCGCCTTTCCTGTGGAGAGCGCCTCCTCTTGAGATGCGACGGGAATGCCGGGAATTCTTTCCCTAAGGAACAGGGAAAGGATCCCTCATCTCGAGCTAGGAGGCGGAAACGGGGCTCCCCTGGATATGTGCGGGACCCCACGTGCTTCCTCTCGGGTGGAGATGGGTATGTCGGGGAACTTCTTGAGTTGCAGGAAGGGTGTGAAGGACCCTTTGGAAGTTCCAGTGGTTAGATGTGATTAGCCTCGAGAAGCCTCAGCGGAAATGGGCCTCATCTCGCCTGGAGGGCAAAACCTCCTGGATTTTCTCGAGTTGCGGCAGGTGCTCTCGACTTACGACGGGGACCTCAGGGACCCGCTCTGGTGGCCTCAGGAAAGGCCAGTCCCCATGCGAGTTCCTCGGGGGCCTCTCGGGATTCCTCTCCCGTCGATGCCGGGGCCTAAGACCTTGTGTGGAGTCAGGGTCGGAACTTGAGGATACCTCTCCAGTGCTGACATGGATCTTGGGGTACTTCTGGAGTCTCCCGAGGGGACTCAGTCCTCGTCTCGAATGCGGGCATGCACTTGCGCTTTCCTCCAGAGTGGTAGCAGCAGTGTCACGCAGTCCGCCGCGTGGATCAAAGGATCTATGGTTTTCCCTCGAGTCTTTCCCACGAGGCTTTCCCACAGGGCTGTCCCACGTGCACACGTGGTGGGAGTCGATCCTCGGCTTGAACGTCAAGGCAGTGCAGGGAAAACAGGTTCCTCTGGAATGGACTGACACATCTGGGGGACTCTTGGAATGGTGGCACGACCCTGGAGTTCCTTTCGCCTTTCCTGTGGAGAGCGCCTCCTCTTGAGATGCGACGGGAACGCCGGGAATTCTTTCCCTACGAAACAGGGAAAGGATCCCTCATCTCGAGCTAGGAGGCGGAAACGGGGCTCCCCTGGATGTGTGCGGGACCCTCGTGCTTCCTCTCGAGTGGAGACGGGTATGTCGGGGAACTTCTTGAGTTGCAGCAAGGGTGAGAAGGACCCTTTGGATGTTCCAGTGGTTAGATGTGTTTAGCCTCGAGAAGCATCAGCGGAAATGGGCCTCATCTCGCCTGGAGGGCAAAACCTCCTGGATTTTCTCGAGTTGCGGCAGGTGCTCTCGACTTACGACGGGGACCTCAGGGACCCGCTCTGGTGGCCTCAGGAAAGGCCAGTCCCCATGTGAGTTCCTCGGGGGCCTCTCCGGATTCCTCTCCCGTCGATGCCGGGGCCTAAGACCTTGTGTGGAGTCGGGGCCGGAACCTGAGGATTACTCTCCAGTGCCGACATGGATCTTGGGGTACTTCTGGAGTCTCCCCAGGGGAGTCAGTCCTCGTCTCGAATGCGGGCATGCACTTTCGCTTTCCTCCAGAGCGGTAGCAGCAGTGTCACTCCGTCCGCCGCGTGGATCAAAGGATCTATGGTTTTCCCTCGAGTCTTTCCCACGAGGCTTTCCCACGAGGCTTTCCCACAGGGCTGTCCCACGTGCACACGTGGTGGGAGTCGATCCTCGGCTTGAACGTCAAGGCAGTGCAGGGAAAACAGGTTCCTCTGGAATGGACTGACACAACTGGGGGTGTCTTGGAATGGTGCCACGACCCTGGAGTTCCTCTCGCCTTTCCTGTGGAGAGCGCCCTCTCTTGAGATGCGACGGGAACGCCGGGAATTCTTTCCCTACGAAACAGGGAAAGGATCCCTCATCTCGAGCTAGGAGGCGGAAACGGGGCTCCCCTGGATGTGTGCGGGACCCTCGTGCTTCCTCTCGAGTGGAGACGTGTATGTCGCGGAACTGCTTGAGTTGCAGCAAGGGTGTGAAGGACCCTTTGGAAGTTCCAGTGGTTAGACGTGATTAGCCTCGAGAAGCCTCAGCGGTAATGGGCCTCATCTCGCCTGGAGGGCAAAATCTCCTGGATTTTCTCGAGTTGCGGCAGGTGCACTCGACTTACGACGGGGACCTCAGGGACCCGCTCTGGTGGCGTCAGGAAAGGCCAGTCCCCATGCGAGTTCCTCTGGGGCCTCTCGGGATTCCTCTCCCGTCGATGCCGGGGCCTAAGACCTTGTGTGGAGTTGGGGCCGGAACCTGAGGATTCCTCTCCAGTGCTGACATGGATCTTGGGGTACTTCTGGAGTCTCCCCAGGGGAGTCAGTCCTCGTCTCGAATGCGGGCATGCACTTGCGCTTTCCTCCAGAGCGGTAGCAGCAGTGTCACGCAGTCCGCCGCGTGGATCAAAGGATCTATGGTTTTCCCTCGAGTCTTTCCCACGAGGCTTTCCCACAGGGCTGTCCCACGTGCACACGTGGTGGGAGTCGATCCTCGGCTTGAACGTCAAGGCAGTGCAGGGAAAACAGGTTCCTCTGGAATGGACTGACACATCTGGGGGACTCTTGGAATGGTGGCACGACCCTGGAGTTCCTCTCGCCTTTCCTGTGGAGAGCGCCTCCTCTTGAGATGCGACGGGAACGCCGGGAATTCTTTCCCTACGAAACAGGGAAAGGATCCCTCATCTCGAGCTAGGAGGCGGAAACGGGGCTCCCCTGGATGTGTGCGTGACCCTCGTGCTTCCTCTCGAGTGGAGACGGGTATGTCGGGGAACTTCTTGAGTTGCAGCAAGGGTGAGAAGGACCCTTTGGATGTTCCAGTGGTTAGATGTGTTTAGCCTCGAGAAGCATCAGCGGAAATGGGCCTCATCTCGCCTGGAGGGCAAAACCTCCTGGATTTTCTCGAGTTGCGGCAGGTGCTCTCGACTTACGACGGGGACCTCAGGGACCCGCTCTGGTGGCCTCAGGAAAGGCCAGTCCTCATGCGAGTTCCTCGGGGGCCTCTCGGGATTCCTCTCCCGTCGATGCCGGGGCCTAAGACCTTGTGTGGAGTCGGGGCCGGAACCTGAGGATTCCTCTCCAGTGCTGACATGGATCTTGGGGTACTTCTGGAGTCTCCCCAGGGGAGTCAGTCCTCGTCTCGAATGCGGGCATGAACTTGCGCTTTCCTCCAGGGCGGTAGCAGCAGTGTCACGCAGTCCGCCGCGTGGATCAAAGGATCTATGGTTTTCCCTCGAGTCTTTCCCATGAGGCTTTCCCACAGGGCTGTCCCACGTGCACACGTGGTGGGAGTCGATCCTCGGCTTGAACGTCAAGGCAGTGCAGGGAAAACAGGTTCCTCTGGAATGGACTGACACATCTGGGGGACTCTTGGAATGGTGGCACGACCCTGGAGTTCCTCTCGCCTTTCCTGTGGAGAGCGCCTCCTCTTGAGATGCGACGGGAACGCCGGGAATTCTTTCCCTACGAAACAGGGAAAGGATCATTCATCTCGAGTTAGGAGGCGGAAACGGGGCTCCCCTGGATGTGTGCGGGACCCCACGTGCTTCCTCTCGAGTGGAGACGTGTATGTCGGGGAACTTCTTGAGTTGCAGCAAGGGTGAGAAGGACCCTTTGGATGTTCCAGTAGTTAGATGTGATTAGCCTCGAGAAGCCTCAGCAGAAATGGGCCTCATCTCGCCTGGAGGGCAAAACCTCCTGGATTTTCTCGAGTTGCGGCAGGTGCTCTCGACTTACGACGGGGACCTCAGGGACCCGCTCTGGTGGCCTCAGGAAAGGCCAGTCCCCATGCGAGTTCCTCGGGGGCCTCTCGCGAATCCTCTCCCGTCGATGCCGGGGCCTAAGACCTTGTGTGGAATCGGGGCCGGAACCTGAGGATTACTCTCCAGTGCTGACATGGATCTTGGAGTACTTCTGGAGTCTCCCCAGGGGAGTCAGTCCTCGTTTCGAATGCGGGCATGCACTTGCGCTTTCCTCCAGGGCGGTAGCAGCAGTGTCACGCAGTCCGCCGCGTGGATCAAAGGATCTATGGTTTTCCCTCGAGTCTTTCCCACGAGGCTTTCCCACGAGGCTTTCCCACAGGGCTGTCCCACGTGCACACGTGGTAGGAGTCGATCCTCGGCTTGAACGTCAAGGCAGTGCAGGGAAAACAGGTTCCTCTGGAATGGACTGACACATGTGGGGGACTCTTGGACTGGTGGCACGACCCTGGAGTTCCTCTCGCCTTTCCTGTGGAGAGCGCCTCCTCTTGAGATGCGACGGGAACGCCGGGAATTCTTTCCCTACGAAACAGGGAAAGGATCCCTCATCTCGAGCTAGGAGGCGGAAACGGGGCTCCCCTGGATGTGTGCGGGACCCCACGTGCTTCCTCTCGAGTGGAGACGGGTATGTCCGGGAACTTCTTGAGTTGCAGCAAGGGTGTGAAGGACCCTTTGGAAGTTCCAGTGGTTAGACGTGATTAGCCTCGAGAAGCCTCAGCGGAAATGTGCCTCATCTCGCCTGGAGGGCAAAACCTCCTGGATTTTCTCGAGTTGCGGCAAGTGCTCTCGACTTACGACGGGGACCTCAGGGACCCGCTCTGGTGGCCTCAGGAAAGGCCAGTCCCCATGCGAGTTCCTCGGGGGCCTCTCGGGATTCCTCTCCCGTCGATGCCGGGGCCTAAGACCTTGTGTGGAGTCGGGGCCGGACCCTGAGGATTCCTCTCCAGTGCTGACATGGATCTTGGGGTACTTCTGGAGTCTCCCCAGGGGAGTCAGTCCTCGTCTCGAATGCGGGCATGCACTTGCGCTTTCCTCCAGGGAGGTAGCAGCAGTGTCACCCAGTCCTCCGCGTGGAACAAAGGATCTATGGTTTTCCCTCGAGTCTTTCCCACGAGGCTTTCCCACGAGGCTTTCCCACAGGGCTGTCCCACGTGCACACGTGGTGGGAATCGATCCTCGGCTTGAACGTCAAGGCAGTGCAGGGAAAACAGGTTCCTCTGGAATGGACTGACACATCTGGGGGACTCTTGGAATGGTGGCACGACCCTGGAGTTCCTCTCGCCTTTTCTGTGGAGAGCGCCTCCTCTTGAGATGCGACGGGAACGCCGGGAATTCTTTCCCTACGAAACAGGGAAAGGATCCATCATCTCGAGCTAGGAGGCGGAAACGGGGCTCCCCTGGATGTGTGCGGGACCCCACGTGCTTCCTCTCGAGTGGAGACGGGTTTGTCGGGAAACTTCTTGAGTTGCAGCAAGGGTGTGAAGGACCCTTTGGAAGTTCCAGTGGTTAGACGTGATTAGCCTCGAGAAGCCTCAGCGGAAATGGGCCTCATCTCGCCTGGAGGGCAAAACCTCCTGGATTTTCTCGAGTTGCGGCAGGTGCTCTCGACTTACGACGGGGACCTTGAGTCCCGCTCTGGTGGCCTCAGGAAAGGCCAGTCCCCATGCGAGTTCCTGGGGGCCTCTCGGGATCCTCTCCCGTCGATGTCGGGGCCTAAGACCTTGTGTGGAGTCGGGGCCGGAACCTGAGGATTCCTCTCCAGTGCGGACATGGATCTTGGGGTACTTCTGGAGTCTCCCCAGGGGAGTCAGTCCTCGTCTCGACTGCGGGCATGCACTTGCGCTTTCCTCCAGAGCGGTAGCAGCAGAGTCACGCAGTCCGCCGCGTGGATCAAAGGATCTATGGTTTTCCCTCGAGTCTTTCCCACGAGGCTTTCCCACGAGGCTTTCCCACAGGGCTGTCCCACGTGCACACGTGGTGGGAGTCGATCCTCGTCTTGAACGTCAAGGCAGTGCAGGGAAAACCTGTTCCTCTGGAATGGACTGACACATCTGGGCGACTCTTGGAATGGTGGCACGACCCTGGAGTTCCTCTCGCCTTTCCTGTGGAGAGAGCCTCCTCTTGAGATGCGACGGGAACGCCGGGAATTCTTTCCCTACGAAACAGGGAAAGGATCCCTCATCTCAAGCTAGGAGGCGGAAACGGGGCTCCCCTGGATGTGTGCGGGACCCTCGTGCTTCCTCTCGAGTGGAGACGGGTATGTCGGGGAACTTCTTGAGTTGCAGCAATGGTGTGAAGGATCCTTTGGAAGTTCCAGTGGTTAGATGTGATTGGCCTCGAGAAGCCTCAGCGGAAATGGGCCTCATCTCGCCTGGAGGGCAAAACCTCCTGGATTTTCTCGAGTTGCGGCAGGTGCTCTCGACTTACGACGGGGACCTCAGGGACCCGCTCTGATGGCCCCAGGAAAGGCCAGTCCCCATGCGAGTTCCACGGGGGCCTCTCGGGATTCCTCTCCCGTCGATGCCGGGGCCTAAGACCTTGTGTGGAGTCGGGGCCGGAACCTGAGGATTCCTCTCCAGTGCTGACATGGATCTTGGGGTACTTCTGGAGTCTCCCCAGGGGAGTCAGTCCTCGTCTCGAATGCGGGCATGCACTTGCGCTTTCCTCCAGAGCGGTAGCAGCAGTGTCACGCAGTCCGCCGCGTGGATCAAAGGATCTATGGTTTTCCCTCGAGTCTTTCCCACGAGGCTTTCCCACAGGGCTGTCCCACGTGCACACGTGGTGGGAGTCGATCCTCGGCTTGAACGTCAAGGCAGTGCAGGGAAAACAGCTTCCTCTGTAATGAACTGACATATCTGGGGCCTCTTGGAATGGTGGCACGACCCTGGAGTTCCTCTCGCCTTTCCTGTGGAGAGCGCCTCCTCTTGAGATGCGACGGGAATGCCGGGAATTCTTTCCCTAAGGAACAGGGAAAGGATCCCTCATCTCGAGCTAGGAGGCGGAAACGGGGCTCCCCTGGATGTGTGCGGGACCCCACGTGCTTCCTCTCGGGTGGAGATGGGTATGTCGGGGAACTTCTTGAGTTGCAGGAAGGGTGTGAAGGACCCTTTGGAAGTTCCAGTGGTTAGATGTGATTAGCCTCGAGAAGCCTCAGCGGAAATGGGCCTCATCTCGCCTGGAGGGCAAAACCTCCTGGATTTTCTCGAGTTGCGGCAGGTGCTCTCGACTTACGACTGGGACCTCAGGGACCCGCTCTGGTGGCCTCAGGAAAGGCCAGTCCCCATGCGAGTTCCTCGGGGGCCTCTCGGGATTCCTCTCCCGTCGATGCCGGGGCCTAAGACCTTGTGTGGAGTCAGGGTCGGAACTTGAGGATACCTCTCCAGTGCTGACATGGATCTTGGGGTACTTCTGGAGTCTCCCGAGGGGACTCAGTCCTCGTCTCGAATGCGGGCATGCACTTGCGCTTTCCTCCAGAGTGGTAGCAGCAGTGTCATGCAGTTCGCCGCGTGGATCAAAGGATCTATGGTTTTCCCTCGAGTCTTTCCCACGAGGCTTTCCCACAGGGCTGTCCCACGTGCACACGTGGTGGGAGTTGATCCTCGGCTTGAACGTCAAGGCAGTGTAGGGAAAACAGCTTCCTCTGTAATGAACTGACATATCTGGGGCCTCTTGGAATGGTGGCACGACCCTGGAGTTCCTCTCGCCTTTCCTGTGGAGAGCGCCTCCTCTTGAGATGCGACGGGAATGCCGGGAATTCTTTCCCTAAGGAACAGGGAAAGGATCCCTCATCTCGAGCTAGGAGGCGGAAACGGGGCTCCCCTGGATATGTGCGGGACCCCACGTGCTTCCTCTCGGGTGGAGATGGGTATGTCGGGGAACTTCTTGAGTTGCAGGAAGGGTGTGAAGGACCCTTTGGAAGTTCCAGTGGTTAGATGTGATTAGCCTCGAGAAGCCTCAGCGGAAATGGGCCTCATCTCGCCTGGAGGGCAAAACCTCCTGGATTTTCTCGAGTTGCGGCAGGTGCTCTCGACTTACGACGGGGACCTCAGGGACCCGCTCTGGTGGCCTCAGGAAAGGCCAGTCCCCATGCGAGTTCCTCGGGGGCCTCTCGGGATTCCTCTCCCGTCGATGCCGGGGCCTAAGACCTTGTGTGGAGTCGGGGCCGGAACCTGAGGATTCCTCTCCAGTGCTGACATGGATCTTGGGGTACTTCTGGAGTCTCCCCAGGGGAGTCAGTCCTCGTCTCGAATGCGGGCATTCACTTGCGCTTTCCTCCAGAGCGGTAGCAGCAGTGTCACGCAGTCCGCCGCATGGATCAAAGGATCTATGGTTTTCCCTCGAGTCTTTCCCACGAGGCTTTCCCACGAGGCTTTCCCACAGGGCTGTCCCACGTGCACACGTGGTGGGAGTCGATCCTCGGCTTGAACGTCAAGGCAGTGCAGGGAAAACAGGTTCCTCTGGAATGGACTGACACATCTGGGGGACTCTTGGAATGGTGGCACGACCCTGGAGTTCCTCTCGCCTTTTCTGTGGAGAGCGCCTCCTCTTGAGATGCGACGGGAACGCCGGGAATTCTTTCCCTACGAAACAGGGAAAGGATCCATTATCTCGAGCTAGGAGGCGGAAACGGGGATCCCCTGGATGTGTGCGGGACCCCACGTGCTTCCTCTCGAGTGGAGACGGGTATGTCGGGAAACTTCTTGAGTTGCAGCAAGGGTGTGAAGGACCCTTTGGAAGTTCCAGTGGTTAGACGTGATTAGCCTCGAGAAGCCTCAGCGGAAATGGGCCTCATCTCGCCTGGAGGGCAAAACCTCCTGGATTTTCTCGAGTTGCGGCAGGTGCTCTCGACTTACGACGGGGACCTAGAGTCCCGCTCTGGTGGCCTCAGGAAAGGCCAGTCCCCATGCGAGTTCCTCGGTGGCCTCTCAGGATTCCTCTCCCGTCGATGCCGGGGCCTAAGACCTTGTGTGGAGTAGGGGCCGGAACCTGAGGATTCCTCTCCAGTGCTGACATGGATCTTGGGGTACTTCGGGAGTCTCCCCACGGGAGTCAGTCCTCGTCTCGAATGCGGGTATGCACTTGCGCTTTCCTCCAGAGCGGTAGCAGCAGTGTCACGCAGTCCGCCGCGTTGATCAAAGGATCTATGGTTTTCCCTCGAGTCTTTCCCACGAGGCTTTCCCACAGGGCTGTCCCACGTGCACACGTGGTGGGAGTCGATCCTCGGCTTGAACGTCAAGGCAGTGCAGGGAAAACAGGTTCCTCTGGAATGGACTGACACATCCGGGGGTGTCTTGGAATGGTGTCTCGACCCTGGAGTTCCTCTCGCCTTTCCTTTGGAGAGCGCCTCCTCTTGAGATGCGACGGGAACGCCGGGAATTATTTCCCTACGAAACAGGGAAAGGATCCCTCATCTCGAGCTAGGAGGCGGAAACGGTGCTCCCCTGGATGTGTGCGGGACCCCACCTGCTTCCTCTCGAGTGGAGACGGGTATGTCGGGGAACTTCTTGAGTTGCAGCAATGGTGTGAAGGATCCTTTGGAAGTTCCAGTGGTTAGATGTGATTGGCCTCGAGAAGCCTCAGCGGAAATGGGCCTCATCTCGCCTGGAGGGCAAAACCTCCTGGATTTTCTCGAGTTGCGGCAGGTGCTCTCGACTTACGACGGGGACCTCAGGGAACCGCTCTGGTGGCCTCAGGAAAGGCCAGTCCCCATGCGAGTTCCTCGGGGGCGTCTCGGGATTCCTCTCCCGTCGATGCCGGGGCCTAAGACCTTGTGTGGAGTCGGGGCCGGAACCTGAGGATTCCTCTCCAGTGCTGACATGGATCTTGGGGTACTTCTGGAGTCTCCCCAGGGAAGTCAGTCCTCGTCTCGAATGCGGGCATGCACTTGCGCTTTCCTCCAGAGCGGTAGCAGCAGTGTCACGCAGTCCGCCGCGTGGATCAAAGGATCTATGTTTTTCCCTCGAGTCTTTCCCACGAGGCTTTCCCACGAGGCTTTCCCACAGGGCTGTCCCACGTGCACACGTGATGGGAGTCGATCCTCGGCTTGAACGTCAAGGCAGTTCAGGGAAAACAGGTTCCTCTGGAATGGACTGACACATCTGGGGGACTCTTGGAATGGTGGTACGACCCTGGAGTTCCTCTCGCCTTTCCTGTGGAGAGCGCCTCCTCTTGAGATGCGACGGGAACGCCGGGAATTCTTTCCCTACGAAACAGGGAAAGGATCCCTCATCTCGAGCTAGGAGGCGGAAACGGGGCTCCCCTGGATGTGTGCGGGACACCACGTGCTTCCTCTCGAGTGCAGACGGGTATGTCGGGGAACTTCTTGAGTTGCAGCAAGGGTGTGAAGGACCCTTTGGATGTTCCAGTGGTTAGATGTGATTAGCCTCGAGAAGCATCAGCGGAAATGGGCCTCATCTCGCCTGGAGGGCAAAACCTCCTGGATTTTCTCGAGTTGCGGCAGGTGCTCTCGACTTACGACGGGGACCTCAGGGACCCGCTCTGGTGGCCTCAGGAAAGGCCAGTCCCCATGCGAGTTCCTCGGGGGCCTCTCGGGATTCCTCTCCCGTCGATGCCGGGGCCTAAGACCTTGTGTGGAGTCGGGGCCGGAACCTGAGGATTCCTCTCCAGTGCTGACATGGATCTTGGGGTACTTCTGGAGTCTCCCCAGGGGAGTCAGTCCTCGTCTCGAATGCGGGCATGCACTTGCGCTTTCCTCCAGGGCGGTAGCAACAGTGTCACGCATTCCGCCGCGTGGTTCAAAGGATCTATGTTTTTCCCTCGAGTCTTTCCCACGAGGCTTTCCCACGAGGCTTTCCCACAGGGCTGTCCCACGTGCACACGTGGTGGGAGTCGATCCTCGGCTTGAACGTCAAGGCAGTGCAGGGAAAACAGGTTCCTCTGGAATGGACTGACTCATCTGGGGGACTCTTGGAATGGTGGCACGACCCTGGAGTTCCTCTCGCCTTTCCTGTGGAGAGCGCCTCCTCTTGAGATGCGACGGGAACGCCGGGAATTCTTTCCCTACGAAACAGGGAAAGGATCCCTCATCTCGAGCTAGGAGGCGGAAACGGGGCTCCCCTGGATGTGTGCGGGACCCCACGTGCTTCCTCTCGAGTGGAGACGGTATGTCGGGGAACTTCTTGAGTTGCAGCAAGGGTGTGAAGGACCCTTTGGAAGTTCCAGTGGTTAGACGTGATTAGCCTCGAGAAGCCTCAGCGGAAATGTGCCTCATCTCGCCTGTAGGGCAAAACCTCCTGAATTTTCTCGAGTTGTGGCAGGTGCTCTCGACTTACGACCGGGACCTCAGGGACCCGCTCTGGTGGCCTCAGGAAAGGCCAGTCCCCATGCGAGTTCCTCGGGGGCCTCTCGGGATTCCTCTCCCGTCGATGCCGGGGCCTAAGACCTTGTGTGGAGTCGGGGCCGGAACCTGAGGATTGCTCTCCAGTGCTGACATGGATCTTGGGGTACTTCTGGAGTCTCCCCAGGGGAGTCAGTCCTCGTCTCGAATGCGGGCATGCACTTGCGCTTTCCTCCAGAGCGGTAGCAGCAGTGTCACGCAGTCCGCCGCGTGGATCAAAGGATCTATGGTTTTCCCTCGAGTCTTTCCCACGAGGCTTTCCCACGAGGCTTTCCCACAGGGCTGTCCCACGTGCACACGTGGTGGGAGTCGATCCTCGGCTTGAACGTCAAGGCAGTGCAGGGAAAACAGGTTCCTCTGGAATGGACTGACACATCCGGGGGAGTCTTGGAATGGTGGCACGACCCTGGAGTTCCTCTCGCCTTTCCTGTGGAGAGCGCCTCCTCTTGAGATGCGACGGGAACGCCGGGAATTCTTTCCCTACTAAACAGGGAAAGGATCCCTCATCTCGAGCTAGGAGGCGGAAACGGGGCTCCCCTGGATGTGTGCGGCACCCTCGTGCTTCCTCTCGAGTGGAGACGGGTATGTTGGGGAACTTCTTGAGTTGCAGCAAGGGTGAGAAGGACCCTTTGGATGTTCCAGTGGTTAGATGTGATTAGCCTCGAGAAGCCTCAGCGGAAATGGGCCTCATCTCGCCTGGAGGGCAAAACCTCCTGGATTTTCTCGAGTTGCGGCAGGTGCTCTCGACTTACGACGGGGACCTCAGGGAACCGCTCTGGTGGCCTCAGGAAAGGCCAGTCCCCATGCGAGTTCCTCGGGGGCGTCTCGGGATTCCTCTCCCGTCGATGCCGGGGCCTAAGACCTTGTGTGGAGTCGGGGCCGGAACCTGAGGATTCCTCTCCAGTGCTGACATGGATCTTGGGGTAATTCTGGAGTCTCCCCAGGGAAGTCAGTACTCATCTCGAATGCGGGCATGCACTTGCGCTTTCCTCCAGAGCGGTAGCAGCAGTGTCACGCAGTCCGCCGCGTGGATAAAGGATCTATGGTTTTCCCTCGAGTCTTTCCCACGAGGCTTTCCCACGAGGCTTTCCCACAGGGCTGTCCCACGTGCACACGTGGTGTGAGTCGATCCTCGGCTTGAACGTCAAGGCAGTGCAGGGAAAACAGGTTCCTCTGGAATGGACTGACACATGTGGGGGACTCTTGGAATGGTGGCACGACCCTGGAGTTCCTCTCGCCTTTCCTGTGGAGAGCGCCTCCTCTTGAGATGCGACGGGAACGCCGGGAATTCTTTCCCTACGAAACAGGGAAAGGATCCCTCATCTCGAGCTAGGAGGCGGAAACGGGGCTCCCCTGGATGTGTGCGGGACACCACGTGCTTCCTCTCGAGTGCAGACGGGTATGTCGGGGAACTTCTTGAGTTGCAGCAAGGGTGTGAAGGACCCTTTGGAAGTTCCAGTGGTTAGATGTGATTGGCCTCGAGAAGCCTCAGCGGAAATGGGCCTCATCTCGCCTGGAGGGCAAAACCTCCTGGATTTTCTCGAGTTGCGACAGGTGCTCTCGACTTACGACGGGGACCTCAGGGAACCGCTCTGGTGGCCTCAGGAAAGGCCAGTCCCCATGCGAGTTCCTCGGGGGCATCTCGGGATTCCTCTCCCGTCGATGCCGGGGCCTAAGACCTTGTGTGGAGTCGGGGCCGGAACCTGAGGATTCCTCTCCAGTGCTGACATGGATCTTGGGGTACTTCTGGAGTCTCCCCAGGGGAGTCAGTCCTCGTCTCGAATGCGGGCATGCACTTGCGCTTTCCTCCAGAGCGGTAGCAGCAGTGTCACGCAGTCCGCCGCGTGGATCAAAGGATCTATGGTTTTCCCTCGAGTCTTTCCACGAGGCTTTCCCACGAGGCTTTCCCACAGGGCTGTCCCACGTGCACACGTGGTGGGAGTCGATCCTCGGCTTGAACGTCAAGGCAGTGCAGGGAAAACAGGTTCCTCTGGAATGGACTGACACATCTGGGGGACTCTTGGAATGGTGGCACGACCCTGGAGTTCCTCTCGCCTTTCCTGTGGAGAGCGCCTCCTCTTGAGATGCGACGGGAACGCCGGGAATTCTTTCCCTACGAAACAGGGAAAGGATCCCTCATCTCGAGCTAGGAGGCGGAAACGGGGCTCCCCTGGATGTGTGCGGGACCCCACGTGCTTCCTCTCGAGTGGAGACGGTATGTCGGGGAACTTCTTGAGTTGCAGCAAGGGTGTGAAGGACCCTTTGGAAGTTCCAGTGGTTAGACGTGATTAGCCTCGAGAAGCCTCAGCGGAAATGTGCCTCATCTCGCCTGTAGGGCAAAACCTCCTGAATTTTCTCGAGTTGTGGCAGGTGCTCTCGACTTACGACCGGGACCTCAGGGACCCGCTCTGGTGGCCTCAGGAAAGGCCAGTCCCCATGCGAGTTCCTCGGGGGCCTCTCGGGATTCCTCTCCCGTCGATGCCGGGGCCTAAGACCTTGTGTGGAGTCGGGGCCGGAACCTGAGGATTGCTCTCCAGTGCTGACATGGATCTTGGGGTACTTCTGGAGTCTCCCCAGGGGAGTCAGTCCTCGTCTCGAATGCGGGCATGCACTTGCGCTTTCCTCCAGAGCGGTAGCAGCAGTGTCACGCAGTCCGCCGCGTGGATCAAAGGATCTATGGTTTTCCCTCGAGTCTTTCCCACGAGGCTTTCCCACGAGGCTTTCCCACAGGGCTGTCCCACGTGCACACGTGGTGGGAGTCGATCCTCGGCTTGAACGTCAAGGCAGTGCAGGGAAAACAGGTTCCTCTGGAATGGACTGACACATCCGGGGGAGTCTTGCAATGGTGGCACGACCCTGGAGTTCCTCTCGCCTTTCCTGTGGAGAGCGCCTCCTCTTGAGATGCGACGGTAACGCCGGGAATTCTTTCCCTAATAAACAGGGAAAGGATCCCTCATCTCGAGCTAGGAGGCGGAAACGGGGCTCCCCTGGATGTGTGCGGGACCCTCGTGCTTCCTCTCGAGTGGAGACGGGTATGTTGGGGAACTTCTTGAGTTGCAGCAAGGGTGAGAAGGACCCTTTGGATGTTCCAGTGGTTAGATGTGATTAGCCTCGAGAAGCCTCAGCGGAAATGGGCCTCATCTCGCCTGGAGGGCAAAACCTCCTGGATTTTCTCGAGTTGCGGCAGGTGCTCTCGACTTACGACGGGGACCTCAGGGAACCGCTCTGGTGGCCTCAGGAAAGGCCAGTCCCCATGCGAGTTCCTCGGGGGCGTCTCGGGATTCCTCTCCCGTCGATGCCGGGGCCTAAGACCTTGTGTGGAGTCGGGGCCGGAACCTGAGGATTCCTCTCCAGTGCTGACATGGATCTTGGGGTAATTCTGGAGTCTCCCCAGGGAAGTCAGTCCTCATCTCGAATGCGGGCATGCACTTGCGCTTTCCTCCAGAGCGGTAGCAGCAGTGTCACGCAGTCCGCCGCGTGGATAAAGGATCTATGGTTTTCCCTCGAGTCTTTCCCACGAGGCTTTCCCACGAGGCTTTCCCACAGGGCTGTCCCACGTGCACACGTGGTGTGAGTCGATCCTCGGCTTGAACGTCAAGGCAGTGCAGGGAAAACAGGTTCCTCTGGAATGGACTGACACATGTGGGGGACTCTTGGAATGGTGGCACGACCCTGGAGTTCCTCTCGCCTTTCCTGTGGAGAGCGCCTCCTCTTGAGATGCGACGGGAACGCCGGGAATTCTTTCCCTACGAAACAGGGAAAGGATCCCTCATCTCGAGCTAGGAGGCGGAAACGGGGCTCCCCTGGATGTGTGCGGGACACCACGTGCTTCCTCTCGAGTGCAGACGGGTATGTCGGGGAACTTCTTGAGTTGCAGCAAGGGTGTGAAGGACCCTTTGGAAGTTCCAGTGGTTAGATGTGATTGGCCTCGAGAAGCCTCAGCGGAAATGGGCCTCATCTCGCCTGGAGGGCAAAACCTCCTGGATTTTCTCGAGTTGCGACAGGTGCTCTCGACTTACGACGGGGACCTCAGGGAACCGCTCTGGTGGCCTCAGGAAAGGCCAGTCCCCATGCGAGTTCCTCGGGGGCGTCTCGGGATTCCTCTCCCGTCGATGCCGGGGCCTAAGACCTTGTGTGGAGTCGGGGCCGGAACCTGAGGATTCCTCTCCAGTGCTGACATGGATCTTGGGGTACTTCTGGAGTCTCCCCAGGGGAGTCAGTCCTCGTCTCGAATGCGGGCATGCACTTGCGCTTTCCTCCAGAGCGGTAGCAGCAGTGTCACGCAGTCCGCCGCGTGGATCAAAGGATCTATGGTTTTCCCTCGAGTCTTTCCACGAGGCTTTCCCACGAGGCTTTCCCACAGGGCTGTCCCACGTGCACACGTGGTGGGAGTCGATCCTCGGCTTGAACGTCAAGGCAGTGCAGGGAAAACAGGTTCCTCTGGAATGGACTGACACATCTGGGGGACTCTTGGAATGGTGGCACGACCCTGGAGTTCCTCTCGCCTTTCCTGTGGAGAGCGCCTCCTCTTGAGATGCGACGGGAACGCCGGGAATTCTTTTCCTACGAAACAGGGAAAGGATCCCTCATCTCGAGCTAGGAGGCGGAAACGGGGCTCCCCTGGATGTGTGCGGGACCCCACGTGCTTCCTCTCGAGTGGAGACGGGTATGTCGGGGAACTTCTTGAGTTGCAGCAAGGGTGTGAAGGACCCTTTGGAAGTTCCAGTGGTTAGATGTGATTGGCCTCGAGAAGCCTCAGCGGAAATGGGCCTAATCTCGCCTGGAGGTGAAAACCTCCTGGATTTTCTCGAGTTGCGGCAGGTGCTCTCGACTTACGACGGGGACCTCAGGGACCCGCTCTGGTGGCCTCAGGAAAGGCCAGTCCCCATGCGAGTTCCTCGGGGGCCTCTCGGGATTCCTCTCCCGTCGATGCCGGGGCCTAAGACCTTGTGTGGAGTCGGGGCCGGAACCTGAGGATTCCTCTCCAGTGCTGACATGGATCTTGGGGTACTTCTGGAGTCTCCCCAGGGGAGTCAGTCCTCGTCTCGAATGCGGGCATGCACTTGCGCTTTCCTCCAGAGCGGTAGCAGCAGTGTCACGCAGTCCGCCGCGTGGATCAAAGGATCTATGGTTTTCCCTCGAGTCTTTCCCACGAGGCTTTCCCACGAGGCTTTCCCACAGGGCTGTCCCACGTGCACACGTGGTGTTAGTCGATCCTCGGCTTGAACGTCAAGGCAGTGCAGGGAAAACCTGTTCCTCTGGAATGGACTGACACATCTGGGCGACTCTTGGAATGGTGGCACGACCCTGGAGTTCCTCTCGCCTTTCCTGTGGAGAGCGCCTCCTCTTGAGATGCGACGGGAACGCCGGGAATTCTTTCCCTACGAAACAGGGAAAGGATCCCTCATCTCAAGCTAGGAGGCGGAAACGGGGCTCCCCTGGATGTGTGCGGGACCCTCGTGCTTCCTCTCGAGTGGAGACGGGTATGTCGGGGAACTTCTTGAGTTGCAGCAATGGTGTGAAGGATCCTTTGGAAGTTCCAGTGGTTAGATGTGATTGGCCTCGAGAAGCCTCAGCGGAAATGGGCCTCATCTCGCCTGGAGGGCAAAACCTCCTGGATTTTCTCGAGTTGCGGCAGGTGCTCTCGACTTACGACGGGGACCTCAGGGACCCGCTCTGATGGCCCCAGGAAAGGCCAGTCCCCATGCGAGTTCCACGGGGGCCTCTCGGGATTCCTCTCCCGTCGATGCCGGGGCCTAAGACCTTGTGTGGAGTCGGGGCCGGAACCTGAGGATTCCTCTCCAGTGCTGACATGGATCTTGGGGTACTTCTGGAGTCTCCCCAGGGGAGTCAGTCCTCGTCTCGAATGCGGTCATGCACTTGCGCTTTCCTCCAGAGCGGTAGCAGCAGTGTCACGCAGTCCGCCGCGTGGATCAAAGGATCTATGGTTTTCCCTCGAGTCTTTCCCACGAGGCTTTCCCACGAGGCTTTCCCACAGGGCTGTCCCACGTGCACACGTGGTGGGAGTCGATCCTCGGCTTGAACGTCTAGGCAGTGCAGGGAAAACAGGTTCCTCGGGAATGGACTGACACATCTGGGGGACTCTTGGAATGGTGGCACGACCCTGGAGTTCCTCTCGCCTTTCCTGTGGAGAGCGCCTCCTCTTGAGATGCGACGGGAACGCCGGGAATTCTTTCCCTACGAAACAGGGAAAGGATCCCTCATCTCGAGCTAGGAGGCGGAAACGGGGCTCCCCTGGATGTGTGCGGGACCCACGTGCTTCCTCTCGAGTGGAGACGGGTATGTCGGGGAACTTCTTGAGTTGCAGCAAGGTTGTGAAGGACCCTTTGGAAGTTCCAGTGGTTAGACGTGATTAGCCTCGAGAAGCCTCAGCGGAAATGGGCCTCATCTCGCCTGGAGGGCAATACCTCCTTGATTTCCTCGAGTTGCGGCAGGTGCTCTCGACTTACGACGGGGACCTCAGGGACCCGCTCTGGTGGCCTCAGGAAAGGCCAGTCCCCATGCGAGTTCCTCGGTGGCCTCTCAGGATTCCTCTCCCGTCGATGCCGGGGCCTAAGACCTTGTGTGGAGTCGGGGCCGGAACCTGAGGATTCCTCTCCAGTGCTGACATGGATCTTGGGGTACTTCTGGAGTCTCCCCAGGGGAGTCAGTCCTCGTCTCGAATGCGGGCAAGCACTTGCGCTTTCCTCCAGAGCGGTAGCAGCAGTGTCACGCAGTCCGCCGCGTGGATCAAAGGATCTATGGTTTTCCCTCGAGTCTTTCCCACGAGGCTTTCCCACGAGGCTTTCCCACAGGGCTGTCCCACGTGCACACGTGGTGGGAGTCGATCCTCGGCTTGAACGTCAAGGCAGTGCAGGGAAAACAGGTTCCTCTGGAATGGACTGACACATCCGGGGGTGTCTTGGAATGGTGTCTCGACCCTGGAGTTCCTCTCGCCTTTCCTTTGGAGAGCGCCTCCTCTTGAGATGCGACGGGAACGCCGGGAATTATTTCCCTACGAAACAGGGAAAGGATCCCTCATCTCGAGCTAGGAGGCGGAAACGGGGCTCCCCTGGATGTGTGCGGGACCCCACCTGCTTCCTCTCGAGTGGAGACGGGTATGTCGGGGAACTTCTTGAGTTGCAGCAATGGTGTGAAGGATCCTTTGGAAGTTCCAGTGGTTAGATGTGATTGGCCTCGAGAAGCCTCAGCGGAAATGGGCCTCATCTCGCCTGGAGGGCAAAACCTCCTGGATTTTCTCGAGTTGCGGCAGGTGCTCTCGACTTACGACGGGGACCTCAGGGAACCGCTCTGGTGGCCTCAGGAAAGGCCAGTCCCCATGCGAGTTCCTCGGGGGCGTCTCGGGATTCCTCTCCCGTCGATGCCGGGGCCTAAGACCTTGTGTGGAGTCGGGGCCGGAACCTGAGGATTCCTCTCCAGTGCTGACATGGATCTTGGGGTACTTCTGGAGTCTCCCCAGGGAAGTCAGTCCTCGTCTCGAATGCGGGCATGCACTTGCGCTTTGCTCCAGAGCGGTAGCAGCAGTGTCACGCAGTCCGCCGCGTGGATCAAAGGATCTATGTTTTTCCCTCGAGTCTTTCCCACGAGGCTTTCCCACGAGGCTTTCCCACAGGGCTGTCCCACGTGCACACGTGGTGGGAGTCGATCCTCGGCTTGAACGTCTAGGCAGTGCAGGGAAAACAGGTTCCTCGGGAATGAACTGACACATCTGGGGGACTCTTGGAATGGTGGTACGACCCTGGAGTTCCTCTCGCCTTTCCTGTGGAGAGCGCCTCCTCTTGAGATGCGACGGGAACGCCGGGAATTCTTTCCCTACGAAACAGGGAAAGGATCCCTCATCTCGAGCTAGGAGGCGGAAACGGGGCTCCCCTTGATGTGTGCGGGACACCACGTGCTTCCTCTCGAGTGCAGACGGGTATGTCGGGGAACTTCTTGAGTTGCAGCAAGGGTGTGAAGGACCCTTTGGATGTTCCAGTGGTTAGATGTGATTAGCCTCGAGAAGCATCAGCGGAAATGGGCCTCATCTCGCCTGGAGGGCAAAACCTCCTGGATTTTCTCGAGTTGCGGCAGGTGCTCTCGACTTACGACGGGGACCTCAGGGACCCGCTCTGGTGGCCTCAGGAAAGGCCAGTCCCCATGCGAGTTCCTCGGGGGCCTCTCGGGATTTTCTCCCGTCGATGCCGGGGCCTAAGACCTTGTGTGGAGTCGGGGCCGGAACCTGAGGATTCCTCTCCAGTGCTGACATGGATCCTGGGGTACTTCTGGAGTCTCCCCAGGGGAGTCAGTCCTCGTCTCGAATGCGGGCATGCACTTGCGCTTTCCTCCAGGGCGGTAGCAACAGTGTCACGCATTCCGCCGCGTGGTTCAAAGGATCTATGTTTTTCCCTCGAGTCTTTCCCACGAGGCTTTCCCACGAGGCTTTCCCACAGGGCTGTCCCACGTGCACACGTGGTGGGAGTCGATCCTCGGCTTGAACGTCAAGGCAGTGCAGGGAAAACAGGTTCCTCTGGAATGGACTGACTCATCTGGGGGACTCTTGGAATGGTGGCACGACCCTGGAGTTCCTCTCGCCTTTCCTGTGGAGAGCGCCTCCTCTTGAGATGCGACGGGAACGCCGGGAATTCTTTCCCTACGAAACAGGGAAAGGATCCCTCATCTCGAGCTAGGAGGCGGAAACGGGGCTCCCCTGGATGTGTGCGGGACCCCACGTGCTTCCTCTCGAGTGGAGACGGTATGTCGGGGAACTTCTTGAGTTGCAGCAAGGGTGTGAAGGACCCTTTGGAAGTTCCAGTGGTTAGACGTGATTAGCCTCGAGAAGCCTCAGCGGAAATGTGCCTCATCTCGCCTGTAGGGCAAAACCTCCTGAATTTTCTCGAGTTGCGTCAGGTGCTCTCGACTTACGACCGGGACCTCAGGGACCCGCTCTGGTGGCCTCAGGAAAGGCCAGTCCCCATGCGAGTTCCTCGGGGGCCGCTCGGGATTCCTCTCCCGTCGATGCCGGGGCCTAAGACCTTGTGTGGAGTCGGGGCCGGAACCTGAGGATTGCTCTCCAGTGCTGACATGGATCTTGGGGTACTTCTGGAGTCTCCCCAGGGGAGTCAGTCCTCGTCTCGAATGCGGGCATGCACTTGCGCTTTCCTCCAGAGCGGTAGCAGCAGTGTCACGCAGTCCGCCGCGTGGATCAAAGGATCTATGGTTTTCCCTCGAGTCTTTCCCACGAGGCTTTCCCACGAGGCTTTCCCACAGGGCTGTCCCACGTGCACACGTGGTTGGAGTCGATCCTCGGCTTGAACGTCAAGGCAGTGCAGGGAAAACAGGTTCCTCTGGAATGGACTGACACATCCGGGGGAGTCTTGGAATGGTGGCACGACCCTGGAGTTCCTCTCGCCTTTCCTGTGGAGAGCGCCTCCTCTTGAGATGCGACGGGAACGCCGGGAATTCTTTCCCTACGAAACAGGGAAAGGATCCCTCATCTCGAGCTAGGAGGCGGAAACGGGGCTCCCCTGGATGTGTGCGGGACCCTCGTGCTTCCTCTCGAGTGGAGACGGGTATGTTGGGGAACTTCTTGAGTTGCAGCAAGGGTGAGAAGGACCCTTTGGATGTTCCAGTGGTTAGATGTGATTAGCCTCGAGAAGCCTCAGCGGAAATGGGCCTCATCTCGCCTGGAGGGCAAAACCTCCTGGATTTTCTCGAGTTGCGGCAGGTGCTCTCGACTTACGACGGGGACCTCAGGGAACCGCTCTGGTGGCCTCAGGAAAGGCCAGTCCCCATGCGAGTTCCTCGGGGGCGTCTCGGGATTCCTCTCCCGTCGATGCCGGGGCCTAAGACCTTGTGTGGAGTCGGGGCCGGAACCTGAGGATTCCTCTCCAGTGCTGACATGGATCTTGGGGTACTTCTGGAGTCTCCCCAGGGGAGTCAGTCCTCGTCTCGAATGCGGGCATGCACTTGCGCTTTCCTCCAGAGCGGTAGCAGCAGTGTCACGCAGTCCGCCGCGTGGATCAAAGGATCTATGGTTTTCCCTCGAGTCTTTCCCACGAGGCTTTCCCACGAGGCTTTCCCACAGGGCTGTCCCACGTGCACACGTGGTGGGAGTCGATCCTCGGCTTGAACGTCAAGGCAGTGCAGGGAAAACAGGTTTTTCTGGAATGGACTGACACATCTGGGGGACTCTTGGAATGGTGGCACGACCCTGGAGTTCCTCTCGCCTTTCCTGTGGAGAGCGCCTCCTCTTGAGATGCGACGGGAACGCCGGGAATTCTTTTCCTACGAAACAGGGAAAGGATCCCTCATCTCGAGCTAGGAGGCGGAAACGGGGCTCCCCTGGATGTGTGCGGGACCCCACGTGCTTCCTCTCGAGTGGAGACGGGTATGTCGGGGAACTTCTTGAGTTGCAGCAAGGGTGTGAAGGACCCTTTGGAAGTTCCAGTGGTTAGATGTGATTGGCCTCGAGAAGCCTCAGCGGAAATGGGCCTAATCTCGCCTGGAGATGAAAACCTCCTGGATTTTCTCGAGTTGCGGCAGGTGCTCTCGACTTACGACGGGGACCTCAGGGACCCGCTCTGGTGGCCTCAGGAAAGGCCAGTCCCCATGCGAGTTCCTCGGGGGCCTCTCGGGATTCCTCTCCCGTCGATGCCGGGGCCTAAGACCTTGTGTGGAGTCGGGGCCGGAACCTGAGGATTCCTCTCCAGTGCTGACATGGATCTTGGGGTACTTCTGGAGTCTCCCCAGGGGAGTCAGTCCTAGACTCGAATGCGGGCATGCACTTGCGCTTTCCTCCAGAGCGGTAGCAGCAGTGTCACGCAGTCCGCCGCGTGGATCAAAGGATCTATGGTTTTCCCTCGAGTCTTTCCCACGAGGCTTTCCCACGAGGCTTTCCCACAGGGCTGTCCCACGTGCACACGTGGTGTTAGTCGATCCTCGGCTTGAACGTCAAGGCAGTGCAGGGAAAACCTGTTCCTCTGGAATGGACTGACACATCTGGGCGACTCTTGGAATGGTGGCACGACCCTGGAGTTCCTCTCGCCTTTCCTGTGGAGAGCGCCTCCTCTTGAGATGCGACGGGAACGCCGGGAAATCTTTCCCTACGAAACAGGGAACGGATCCCTCATCTCAAGCTAGGAGGCGGAAACGGGGCTCCCCTGGATGTGTGCGGGACCCTCGTGCTTCCTCTCGAGTGGAGACGGGTATGTCGGGGAACTTCTTGAGTTGCAGCAATGGTGTGAAGGATCCTTTGGAAGTTCCAGTGGTTAGATGTGATTGGCCTCGAGAAGCCTCAGCGGAAATGGGCCTCATCTCGCCTGGAGGGCAAAACCTCCTGGATTTTCTCGAGTTGCGGCAGGTGCTCTCGACTTACGACGGGGACCTCAGGGACCCGATCTGATGGCCCCAGGAAAGGCCAGTCCCCATGCGAGTTCCACGGGGGCCTCTCGGGATTCCTCTCCCATCGATGCCGGGGCCTAAGACCTTGTGTGGAGTCGGGGCCAGAACCTGAGGATTCCTCTCCAGTGCTGACATGGATCTTGGGGTACTTCTGGAGTCTCCCCAGGGGAGTCAGTCCTAGACTCGAATGCGGGCATGCACTTGCGCTTTCCTCCAGAGCGGTAGCAGCAGTGTCACGCAGTCCGCCGCGTGGATCAAAGGATCTATGTTTTTCCCTCGAGTCTTTCCCACGAGGCTTTCCCACGAGGCTTTCCCACAGGGCTGTCCCACGTGCACACGTGGTGTTAGTCGATCCTCGGCTTGAACGTCAAGGCAGTGCAGGAAAAACAGGTTCCTCTGGAATGGACTGACACATCTGGGGAACTCTTGGAATGGTGGCACGACCCTGGAGTTCCTCTCGCCTTTCCTTTGGAGAGCGCCTCCTCTTGAGATGCGACGGGAACGCCGGGAATTCTTTCCCTACGAAACAGGGAAAGGATCCCTCATCTCGAGCTAGGAGGCGGAAACGGTGCTCCCCTGGATGTGTGCGGGACACCACCTGCTTCCTCTCGAGTGGAGACGGGTATGTCGGGGAACTTCTTGAGTTGCAGCAATGGTGTGAAGGATCCTTTGGAAGTTCCAGTGGTTAGATGTGATTGGCCTCGAGAAGCCTCAGCGGAAATGGGCCTCATCTCGCCTGGAGGGCAAAACCTCCTGGATTTTCTCGAGTTGCGGCAGGTGCTCTCGACTTACGACGGGGACCTCAGGGAACCGCTCTGGTGGCCTCAGGAAAGGCCAGTCCCCATGCGAGTTCCTCGGGGGCGTCTCGGAATTCCTCTCCCGTCGATGCCGGGGCCTAAGACCTTGTGTGGAGTCGTGGCCGGAACCTGAGGATTCCTCTCCAGTGCTGACATGGATCTTGGGGTACTTCTGGAGTCTCCCCAGGGAAGTCAGTCCTCGTCTCGAATGCGGGCATGCACTTACGCTTTCCTCCAGAGCGGTAGCATCAGTGTCACGCAGTCCGCCGCGTGGATCAAAAGATCTATGGTTTTCCCTCGAGTCTTTCCCACGAGGCTTTCCCACGAGGCTTTCCCACAGGGCTGTCCCACGTGCACACGTGGTGGGAGTCGATCCTCGGCTTGAACGTCAAGGCAGTGCAGGGAAAACAGGTTCCTCTGGAATGGACTGACACATCTGGGGGACTCTTGGAATGGTGGCACGACCCTGGAGTTCCTCTCGCCTTTCCTGTGGAGAGCGCCTCCTCTTGAGATGCGACGGGAACCCCGGGAATTCTTTCCCTACGAAACAGGGAAAGGATCCCTCATCTCGAGCTAGGAGGCGGAAACGGGGCTCCCCTGGATGTGTGCGGGACACCACGTGCTTCCTCTCGAGTGGAGACGGGTATGTCGGGGAACTTCTTGAGTTGCAGCAAGGGTGTGAAGGACCCTTTGGAAGTTCCAGTGGTTAGATGTGATTGGCCTCGAGAAACCTCAGCGGAAATGGGCCTCATCTCGCCTGGAGGGCAAAACCTCCTGGATTTTCTCGAGTTGCGACAGGTGCTCTCGACTTATGACGGGGACCTCAGGGAACCGCTCTGGTGGCCTCAGGAAAGGCCAGTCCCCATGTGAGTTCCTCGGGGGCGTCTCGGGATTCCTCTCCCGTCGATGCCGGGGCCTAAGACCTTGTGTGGAGTCGGGGCCGGAACCTGAGGATTCCTCTCCAGTGCTGACATGGATCTTGGGGTACTTCTGGAGTCTCCCCAGGGGAGTCAGTCCTCGTCTCGAATGCGGGCATGCACTTGCGCTTTCCTCCAGAGCGGTAGCAGCAGTGTCACGCAGTCCGCCGCGTGGATCAAAGGATCTATGGTTTTCCCTCGAGTCTTTCCCACGAGGCTTTCCCACGAGGCTTTCCCACAGGGCTGTCCCACGTGCACACGTGGTGGGAGTCGATCCTCGGCTTGAACGTCAAGGCAGTGCAGGGAAAACAGGTTCCTCTGGAATGGACTGACACATCTGGGGGACTCTTGGAATGGTGGCACGACCCTGGAGTTCCTCTCGCCTTTCCTGTGGAGAGCGCCTCCTCTTGAGATGCGACGGGAACGCCGGGAATTCTTTCCCTACGAAACAGGGAAAGGATCCCTCATCTCGAGCTAGGAGGCGGAAACGGGGCTCCCCTGGATGTGTGCGGGACACCCCGTGCTTCCTCTCGAGTGCAGACGGGTATGTCGGGGAACTTCTTGAGTTGCAGCAAGGGTGTGAAGGACCCTTTGGAAGTTCCAGTGGTTAGATGTGATTGGCCTCGAGAAGCCTCAGCGGAAATGGGCCTAATCTCGCCTGGAGGTGAAAACCTCCTGGATTTTCTCGAGTTGCGGCAGGTGCTCTCGACTTACGACGGGGACCTCAGGGACCCGCTCTGGTGGCCTCAGGAAAGGCCAGTCCCCATGCGAGTTCCTCGGGGGCCTCTCGGGATTCCTCTCCCGTCGATGCCGGGGCCTAAGACCTTGTGTGGAGTCGGGGCCGGAACCTGAGGATTGCTCTCCAGTGCTGACATGGATCTTGGGGTACTTCTGGAGTCTCCCCAGGGGAGTCAGTCCTAGACTCGAATGCGGGCATGCACTTGCGCTTTCCTCCAGAGCGGTAGCAGCAGTGTCACGCAGTCCGCCGCGTGGATCAAAGGATCTATGGTTTTCCCTCGAGTCTTTCCCACGAGGCTTTCCCACGAGGCTTTCCCACAGGGCTGTCCCATGTGAACACGTGGTGGGAGTCGATCCTCGGCTTGAACGTCAAGGCAGTGCAGGGAAAACAGGTTCCTCTGGAATGGATTGACACATCTGGGGGACTCTTGGAATGGTGGCATGACCCTGGAGTTCCTCTCGCCTTTCCAGTGGAGAGCACCTCCTCTTGAGATGCGACGGGAACGCCGGGAATTCTTTCCCTACGAAACAGGGAAAGGATCCCTCATCTCGAGCTAGGAGGCGGAAACGGGGCTCCCCTGGATGTGTGCTGGACCCACGTGCTTCCTCTCGAGTGGAGACGGGTATGTCGGGGAACTTCTTGAGTTGCAGCAAGGGTGTGAATGACCCTTTGGAAGTTCCAGTGTTTAGACGTGATTAGCCTCGAGAAGCCTCAGCGGAAATGGGCCTCATCTCGCCTGGAGGGCAAAACCTCCTGGATTTTCTCGAGTTGCCGCAGGTGCTCTCGACGTACGACGGGGACCTCAGGGACCCGCTCTGGTGGCCTCAGGAAAGGCCAGTCCCCATGCGAGTTCCTCGGGGGCCTCTCGGGATTCCTCTCCCGTCGATGCCGGGGCCTAAGACCTTGTGTGGAGTCGGGGCCGGAACCTGAGGATTCCTCTCCAGTGCTGACATGGATTTTGGAGTACTTCTGGAGTCTCCCCAGGGGAATCAGTCCTCGTCTCGAATGCGGGCATGCCCTTGCGGTTTCCTCCAGAGCGGTAGCAGCAATGTCACGCAGTCCGCCGCGTGGATCAAAGGATCTATGGTTTTCCCTCGAGTCTTTCCCACGAGGCTTTCCCACGAGGCTTTCCCACAGGGCTGTCCCACGTGCACACGTAGTGGGAGTCGATCCTCGGCTTGAACGTCAAGGCAGTGCAGGGAAAACAGGTTCCTCTGGAATGGACTGACACATCTGGGGGACTCTTGGAATGGTGGCATGACCCTGGAGTTCCTCTCGCCTTTCCTGTGGAGAGCGCCTCCTCTTGAGATGCGACGGGAACGCCGGGAATTCTTTCCCTACGAAACAGGGAAAGGATCCCTCATCTCGAGCTAGGAGGCGGAAACGGGACTCCCCTGGATGTGTGCGGGACCCACGTGCTTCCTCTCAAGTGGAGACGGGTATGTCGGGGAACTTCTTGAGTTGCAGCAAGGGTGTGAATGACCCTTTGGAAGTTCCAGTGTTTAGACGTGATTAGCCTCGAGAAGCCTCAGCGGAAATGGGCCTCATCTCGCCTGGAGGGCAAAACCTCCTGGATTTTCTCGAGTTGCGGCAGGTGCTCTCGACTTACGACGGGGACCTCAGGGACCCGCTCTGGTGGCCTCAGGAAAGGCCAGTCCCCATGCGAGTTCCTCGGGGGCCTCTCGGGATTCCTCTCCCGTCGATGCCGGGGCCTAAGACCTTGTGTGGAGTCGGGGCCGGAACCTGAGGATTCCTCTCCAGTGCTGACATGGATCTTTGGGTACTTCTCGAGTCTCCCCAGGGGAGTCAGTCCTCGTCTCGAATGCGGGCATGCACTTGCGCTTTCCTCCAGAGCGGTAGCAGCAGTGTCACGCAGTCCGCCGCGTGGATCAAAGGATCTATGGTTTTCCCTCGAGTCTTTCCCACGAGACTTTCCCACGAGGCTTTCCCACAGGGCTGTCCCACGTGCACACGTGGTGGGAGTCGATCCTCGGCTTGAACGTCAAGGCAGTGCAGGGAAAACAGGTTCCTCTGGAATGGACTGACACATCTGGGGGACTCTTGGAATGGTGGCACGACCCTGGAGTTCCTCTCGCCTTTCCTGTGGAGAGCGCCTCCTCTTGAGATGCGACGGGAACGCCGGGAATTCTTTCCCTACGAAACAGGGAAAGGATCCCTCATCTCGAGCTAGGAGGCGGAAACGGGGCTCCCCTGGATATGTGCGGGACCCCACGTGCTTCCTCTCGAGTGGAGACGGGTATGTCGGGGAACTTCTTGAGTTGCAGCAAGGGTGTGAATGACCCTTTGGAAGTTCCAGTGTTTAGACGTGATTAGCCTCGAGAAGCCTCAGCGGAAATGGGCCTCATCTCGCCTGGAGGGCAAAACCTCCTGGATTTTCTCGAGTTGCCGCAGGTGCTCTCGACGTACGACGGGGACCTCAGGGACCCGCTCTGGTGGCCTCAGGAAAGGCCAGTCCCCATGCGAGTTCCTCGGGGGCCTCTCGGGATTCCTCTCCCGTCGATGCCGGGGCCTAAGACCTTGTGTGGAGTCGGGGCCGGAACCTGAGGATTCCTCTCCAGTGCTGACATGGATTTTGGAGTACTTCTGGAGTCTCCCCAGGGGAATCAGTCCTCGTCTCGAATGCGGGCATGCCCTTGCGCTTTCCTCCAGAGCGGTAGCAGCAGTGTCACGCAGTCCGCCGCGTGGATCAAAGGATCTATGGTTTTCCCTCGAGTCTTTCCCACGAGGCTTTCCCACGAGGCTTTCCCACAGGGCTGTCCCACGTGCACACGTGGTGGGAGTCGATCCTCGGCTTGAACGTCAAGGCAGTGCAGGGAAAATATGTTCCTCTGGAATGGACTGACACATCTGGGGGACTCTTGGAATGGTGTCTCGACCCTGGAGTTCCTCTCGCCTTTCCTGTGGAGAGCGCCTCCTCTTGAGATACGACGGGAACGCTGGGAATTCTTTCCCTACGAAACAGGGAAAGGATCCCTCATCTCGAGCTAGGAGGCGGAAACGGGGCTCCCCTGGATGTGTGCGGGACCCCACGTGCTTCCTCTCGAGTGGAGACGGGTATGTCGGGGAAATTCTTGAGTTGCAGCAAGGGTGTGAAGGACCCTTTGGAAGTTCCAGTGGTTAGATGTGATTGGCCTCGAGAAGCCTCAGCGGAAATGGGCCTCATCTCGCCTGGAGGGCAAAACCTCCTGGATTTTCTCGAGTTGTGGCAGGTGCTCTCTACTTACGACGGGGACCTCAGGGACCCGCTATGGCGGCCTCAGGAAAGGCCAGTCCCCATGCGAGTTCCTCGGGGGCCTCTCGGGATTCCTCTCCCGTCGATGCCGGGGCCTAAGACCTTGTGTGGAGTCGGGGCCGGAACCTGAGGATTCCTCTCCAGTGCTGACATGGATCTTGGGGTACTTCTGGAGTCTCCCCAGGGGAGTCAGTCCTCGTCTCGAATGCGGGCCTGCACTTGCGCTTTCCTCCAGAGCGGTAGCAGCAGTTTCATGCAGTCCGCTGCGTGGATCAAAGGATCTATGGTTTTCCCTCGAGTCTTTCCCACGAGGCTTTCCCACAGGGCTGTCCCACGTGCACACGTGGTGGGAGTTGATCCTCGGCTTGAACGTCAAGGCAGTGCAGGGAAAACAGCTTCCTCTGTAATGAACTGACATATCTGGGGCCTCTTGTAATGGTGGCACGACCCTGGAGTTCCTCTCGCCTTTCCTGTGGAGAGCGCCTCCTCTTGAGATGCGACGGGAATGCCGGGAATTCTTTCCCTAAGGAACAGGGAAAGGATCCCTCATCTCGAGCTAGGAGGCGGAAACGGGGCTCCCCTGGATATGTGCGGGACCCCACGTGCTTCCTCTCGGGTGGAGATGGGTATGTCGGGGAACTTCTTGAGTTGCAGGAAGGGTGTGAAGGACCCTTTGGAAGTTCCAGTGGTTAGATGTGATTAGCCTCGAGAAGCCTCAGCGGAAATGGGCCTCATCTCGCCTGGAGGGCAAAACCTCCTGGATTTTCTCGAGTTGCGGCAGGTGCTCTCGACTTACGACGGGGACCTCAGGGACCCGCTCTGGTGGCCTCAGGAAAGGCCAGTCCCCATGCGAGTTCCTCGGGGGCCTCTCGGGATTCCTCTCCCGTCGATGCCGGGGCCTAAGACCTTGTGTGGAGTCAGGGTCGGAACTTGAGGATACCTCTCCAGTGCTGACATGGATCTTGGGGTACTTCTGGAGTCTCCCGAGGGGACTCAGTCCTCGTCTCGAATGCGGGCATGCACTTGCGCTTTCCTCCAGAGTGGTAGCAGCAGTGTCACGCAGTCCGCCGCGTGGATCAAAGGATCTATGGTTTTCCCTCGAGTCTTTCCCACGAGGCTTTCCCACAGGGCTGTCCCACGTGCACACGTGGTGGGAGTCGATCCTCGGCTTGAACGTCAAGGCAGTGCAGGGAAAACAGGTTCCTCTGGAATGGACTGACACATCTGGGGGACTCTTGGAATGGTGGCACGACCCTGGAGTTCCTCTCGCCTTTCCTGTGGAGAGCGCCTCCTCTTGAGATGCGACGGGAACGCCGGGAATTCTTTCCCTACGAAACAGGGAAAGGATCCCTCATCTCGAGCTAGGAGGCGGAAACGGGGCTCCCCTGGATGTGTGCGGGACCCTCGTGCTTCCTCTCGAGTGGAGACGGGTATGTCGGGGAACTTCTTGAGTTGCAGCAAGGGTGAGAAGGACCCTTTGGATGTTCCAGTGGTTAGATGTGTTTAGCCTCGAGAAGCATCAGCGGAAATGGGCCTCATCTCGCCTGGAGGGCAAAACCTCCTGGATTTTCTCGAGTTGCGGCAGGTGCTCTCGACTTACGACGGGGACCTCAGGGACCCGCTCTGGTGGCCTCAGGAAAGGCCAGTCCCCATGCGAGTTCCTCGGGGGCCTCTCCGGATTCCTCTCCCGTCGATGCCGGGGCCTAAGACCTTGTGTGGAGTCGGGGCCGGAACCTGAGGATTCCTCTCCAGTGCTGACATGGATCTTGGGGTACTTCTGGAGTCTCCCCAGGGGAGTCAGTCCTCGTCTCGAATGCGGGCATGCACTTGCGCTTTCCTCCAGAGCGGTAGCAGCAGTGTCACTCCGTCCGCCGCGTGGATCAAAGGATCTATGGTTTTCCCTCGAGTCTTTCCCACGAGGCTTTCCCACGAGGCTTTCCCACAGGGCTGTCCCACGTGCACACGTGGTGGGAGTCGATCCTCGGCTTGAACGTCAAGGCAGTGCAGGGAAAACAGGTTCCTCTGGAATGGACTGACACAACTGGGGGTGTCTTGGAATGGTGCCACGACCCTGGAGTTCCTCTCGCCTTTCCTGTGGAGAGCGCCCTCTCTTGAGATGCGACGGGAACGCCGGGAATTCTTTCCCTACGAAACAGGGAAAGGATCCCTCATCTCGAGCTAGGAGGCGGAAACGGGGCTCCCCTGGATGTGTGCGGGACCCTCGTGCTTCCTCTCGAGTGGAGACGGGTATGTCGCGGAACTGCTTGAGTTGCAGCAAGGGTGTGAAGGACCCTTTGGAAGTTCCAGTGGTTAGACGTGATTAGCCTCGAGAAGCCTCAGCGGAAATGGGCCTCATCTCGCCTGGAGGGCAAAATCTCCTGGATTTTCTCGAGTTGCGGCAGGTGCACTCGACTTACGACGGGGACCTCAGGGACCCGCTCTGGTGGCGTCAGGAAAGGCCAGTCCCCATGCGAGTTCCTCGGGGGCCTCTCGGGATTCCTCTCCCGTCGATGCCGGGGCCTAAGACCTTGTGTGGAGTTGGGGCCGGAACCTGAGGATTCCTCTCCAGTGCTGACATGGATCTTGGGGTACTTCTGGAGTCTCCCCAGGGGAGTCAGTCCTCGTCTCGAATGCGGGCATGCACTTGCGCTTTCCTCCAGAGCGGTAGCAGCAGTGTCACTTAGTCCGCCGCGTGGATCAAAGGATCTATGGTTTTCCCTCGAGTCTTTCCCACGAGGCTTTCCCACAGGGCTGTCCCACGTGCACACGTGGTGGGAGTCGATCCTCGGCTTGAACGTCAAGGCAGTGCAGGGAAAACAGGTTCCTCTGGAATGGACTGACACATCTGGGGGACTCTTGGAATGGTGGCACGACCCTGGAGTTCCTCTCGCCTTTCCTGTGGAGAGCGCCTCCTCTTGAGATGCGACGGGAACGCCGGGAATTCTTTCCCTACGAAACAGGGAAAGGATCCCTCATCTCGAGCTAGGAGGCGGAAACGGGGCTCCCCTGGATGTGTGCGTGACCCTCGTGCTTCCTCTCGAGTGGAGACGGGTATGTCGGGGAACTTCTTGAGTTGCAGCAAGGGTGAGAAGGACCCTTTGGATGTTCCAGTGGTTAGATGTGTTTAGCCTCGAGAAGCATCAGGGGAAATGGGCCTCATCTCGCCTGGAGGGCAAAACCTCCTGGATTTTCTCGAGTTGCGGCAGGTGCTCTCGACTTACGACGGGGACCTCAGGGACCCGCTCTGGTGGCCTCAGGAAAGGCCAGTCCTCATGCGAGTTCCTCGGGGGCCTCTCGGGATTCCTCTCCCGTCGATGCCGGGGCCTAAGACCTTGTGTGGAGTCGGGGCCGGAACCTGAGGATTCCTCTCCAGTGCTGACATGGATCTTGGGGTACTTCTGGAGTCTCCCCAGGGGAGTCAGTCCTCGTCTCGAATGCGGGCATGAACTTGCGCTTTCCTCCAGGGCGGTAGCAGCAGTGTCACGCAGTCCGCCGCGTGGATCAAAGGATCTATGGTTTTCCCTCGAGTCTTTCCCACGAGGCTTTCCCACAGGGCTTTCCCACGTGCACACGTGGTGGGAGTCGATCCTCGGCTTGAACGTCAAGGCAGTGCAGGGAAAACAGGTTCCTCTGGAATGGACTGACACATCTGGGGGACTCTTGGAATGGTAGCACGACCCTGGAGTTCCTCTCGCCTTTCCTGTGGAGAGCGCCTCCTCTTGAGATGCGACGGGAACGCCGGGAATTCTTTCCCTACGAAACAGGGAAAGGATCCCTCATCTCGAGTTAGGAGGCGGAAACGGGGCTCCCCTGGATGTGTGCGGGACCCCACGTGCTTCCTCTCGAGTGGAGACGTGTATGTCGGGGAACTTCTTGAGTTGCAGCAAGGGTGAGAAGGACCCTTTGGATGTTCCAGTAGTTAGATGTGATTAGCCTCGAGAAGCCTCAGCAGAAATGGGCCTCATCTCGCCTGGAGGGCAAAACCTCCTGGATTTTCTCGAGTTGCGGCAGGTGCTCTCGACTTACGACGGGGACCTCAGGGACCCGCTCTGGTGGCCTCAGGAAAGGCCAGTCCCCATGCGAGTTCCTCGGGGGCCTCTCGCGATTCCTCTCCCGTCGATGCCGGGGCCTAAGACCTTGTGTGGAATCGGGGCCGGAACCTGAGGATTCCTCTCCAGTGCTGACATGGATCTTGGGGTACTTCTGGAGTCTCCCCAGGGGAGTCAGTCCTCGTCTCGAATGCGGGCATGCACTTGCGCTTTCCTCCAGGGCGGTAGCAGCAGTGTCACGCAGTCCGCCGCGTGGATCAAAGGATCTATGGTTTTCCCTCGAGTCTTTCCCACGAGGCTTTCCCACGAGGCTTTCCCACAGGGCTGTCCCACGTGCACACGTGGTAGGAGTCGATCCTCGGCTTGAACGTCAAGGCAGTGCAGGGAAAACAGGTTCCTCTGGAATGGACTGACACATCTGGGGGACTCTTGGAATGGTGGCACGACCCTGGAGTTCCTCTCGCCTTTCCTGTGGAGAGCGCCTCCTCTTGAGATGCGACGGGAACGCCGGGAATTCTTTACCTACGAAACAGGGAAAGGATCCCTCATCTCGAGCTAGGAGGCGGAAACGGGGCTCCCCTGGATGTGTGCGGGACCCCACGTGCTTCCTCTCGAGTGGAGACGGGTATGTCCGGGAACTTCTTGAGTTGCAGCAAGGGTGTGAAGGACCCTTTGGAAGTTCCAGTGGTTAGACGTGATTAGCCTCGAGAAGCCTCAGCGGAAATGTGCCTCATCTCGCCTGGAGGGCAAAACCTCCTGGATTTTCTCGAGTTGCGGCAAGTGCTCTCGACTTACGACGGGGACCTCAGGGACCCGCTCTGGTGGCCTCAGGAAAGGCCAGTCCCCATGCGAGTTCCTCGGGGGCCTCTCGGGATTCCTCTCCCGTCGATGCCGGGGCCTAAGACCTTGTGTGGAGTCGGGGCCGGAACCTGAGGATTCCTCTCCAGTGCTGACATGGATCTTGGGGTACTTCTGGAGTCTCCCCAGGGGAGTCAGTCCTCGTCTCGAATGCGGGCATGCACTTGCGCTTTCCTCCAGGGAGGTAGCAGCAGTGTCACCCAGTCCGCCGCGTGGATCAAAGGATCTATGGTTTTCCCTCGAGTCTTTCCCACGAGGCTTTCCCACGAGGCTTTCCCAAAGGGCTGTCCCACGTGCACACGTGGTGGGAGTCGATCCTCGGCTTGAACGTCAAGGCAGTGCAGGGAAAACCTTTTCCTCTGGAATGGACTGACACATCTGGGCGACTCTTGGAATGGTGGCACGACCCTGGAGTTCCTCTCGCCTTTCCTGTGGAGAGCGCCTCCTCTTGAGATGCGACGGGAACGCCGGGAATTCTTTCCCTACGAAACAGGGAAAGGATCCCTCATCTCAAGCTAGGAGGCGGAAACGGGGCTCCCCTGGATGTGTGCGGGACCCTCGTGCTTCCTCTCGAGTGGAGACGGGTATGTCGGGGAACTTCTTGAGTTGCAGCAATGGTGTGAAGGATCCTTTGGAAGTTCCAGTGGTTAGATGTGATTGGCCTCGAGAAGCCTCAGCGGAAATGGGCCTCATCTCGCCTGGAGGGCAAAACCTCCTGGATTTTCTCGAGTTGCGGCAGGTGCTCTCGACTTACGACGTGGACCTCAGGGACCCGCTCTGATGGCCCCAGGAAAGGCCAGTCCCCATGCGAGTTCCACGGGGGCCTCTCGGGATTCCTCTCCCGTCGATGCCGGGGCCTAAGACCTTGTGTGGAGTCGGGGCCGGAACCTGAGGATTCCTCTCCAGTGCTGACATGGATCTTGGGGTACTTCTGGAGTCTCCCCAGGGGAGTCAGTCCTCGTCTCGAATGCGGGCATGCACTTGCGCTTTCCTCCAGAGCGGTAGCAGCAGTGTCACGCAGTCCGCCGCGTGGATCAAAGGATCTATGGTTTTCCCTCGAGTCTTTCCCACGAGGCTTTCCCACGAGGCTTTCCCACAGGGCTGTCCCACGTGGACACGTGGTGGGAGTCGATCCTCGGCTTGAACGTCAAGGCAGTGCAGGGAAAACAGGTTCCTCTGGAATGGACTGACACATGTGGGGGACTCTTGGAATGGTGGCACGACCCTGGATTCCTCTCGCCTTTCCTGTGGTAATCGCCTCCTCTTGAGATGCGACGGGAACGCCGGGAATTCTTTCCCTACGAAACAGGGAAAGGATCCCTCATCTCGAGCTAGGAGGCGGAAACGGGGCTCCCCTGGATGTGTGCGGGACACCACGTGCTTCCTCTCGAGTGCAGACGGGTATGTCGGGGAACTTCTTGAGTTGCAGCAAGGGTGTGAAGGACCCTTTGGAAGTTCCATTGGTTAGATGTGATTGGCCTCGAGAAGCCTCAGCGGAAATGGGCCTCATCTCTCCTGGAGGGCAAAACCTCCTGGATTTCCTAGAGTTGCGGCAGGTGCTCTCGACTTACTACGGGGACCTCAGGGACCCGCTTTGGTGGCCTCAGGAAAGGCCAGTCCCCATGCGAGTTCCTCGGGGGCCTCTTGGGATTCCTCTCCCGTCGATGCCGGGGCCTAAGACCTTGTGTGGAGTCGGGGCCGGAACCTGAGGATTCCTCTCCAGTGCTGACATGGATGTTGGGGTACTTCTGGAGTCTCCCCAGGGGAGTCAGTCCTCGTCTCGAATGCGGTCATGCACTTGCGCTTTCCTCCAGAGCGGTAGCAGCAGTGTCACGCAGTCCGCCGCGTGGATCAAAGGATCTATGGTTTTCCCTCGAGTCTTTCCCACGAGGCTTTCCCACGAGGCTTTCCCACAGGGCTGTCCCACGTGCACACGTGGTGGGAGTCGATCCTCGGCTTGAACGTCTAGGCAGTGCAGGGAAAACAGGTTCCTCGGGAATGGACTGACACATCTGGGGGACTCTTGGAATGGTGGCACGACCCTGGAGTTCCTCTCGCCTTTCCTGTGGAGAGCGCCTCCTCTTGAGATGCGACGGGAACGCCGGGAATTCTTTCCCTACGAAACAGGGAAAGGATCCCTCATCTCGAGCTAGGAGGCGGAAACGGGGCTCCCCTGGATGTGTGCGGGACCCACGTGCTTCCTCTCGAGTGGAGACGGGTATGTCGGGGAACTTCTTGAGTTGCAGCAAGGTTGTGAAGGTCCCTTTGGAAGTTCCAGTGGTTAGACGTGATTAGCCTCGAGAAGCCTCAGCGGAAATGGGCCTCATCTCGCCTGGAGGGCAATACCTCCTTGATTTCCTCGAGTTGCGGCAGGTGCTCTCGACTTACGACGGGGACCTCAGGGACCCGCTCTGGTGGCCTCAGGAAAGGCCAGTCCCCATGCGAGTTCCTCGGTGGCCTCTCAGGATTCCTCTCCCGTCGATGCCGGGGCCTAAGACCTTGTGTGGAGTCGGGGCCGGAACCTGAGGATTCCTCTCCAGTGCTGACATGGATCTTGGGGTACTTCTGGAGTCTCCCCAGGGGAGTCAGTCCTCGTCTCGAATGCGGGCATGCACTTGCGCTTTCCTCCAGAGCGGTAGCAGCAGTGTCACGCAGTCCGCCGCGTTGATCAAAGGATCTATGGTTTTCCCTCGAGTCTTTCCCACGAGGCTTTCCCACGAGGCTTTCCCACAGTGCTGTCCCACGTGCACACGTGGTGGGAGTCGATCCTCGGCTTGAACGTCAAGGCAGTGCAGGGAAAAAAGGTTCCTCTGGAATGGACTGACACATCCGGGGGTGTCTTGGAATGGTGTCTCGACCCTGGAGTTCCTCTCGCCTTTCCTTTGGAGAGCGCCTCCTCTTGAGATGCGACGGGAACGCCGGGAATTATTTCCCTTCGAAACAGGGAAAGGATCCCTCATCTCGAGCTAGGAGGCGGAAACGGTGCTCCCCTGGATGTGTGCGGGACCCCACCTGCTTCCTCTCAAGTGGAGACGGGTATGTCGGGGAACTTCTTGAGTTGCAGCAATGGTGTGAACGATCCTTTGGAAGTTCCAGTGGTTAGATGTGATTGGCCTCGAGAAGCCTCAGCGGAAATGGGCCTCATCTCGCCTGGAGGGCAAAACCTCCTGGATTTTCTCGAGTTGCGGCAGGTGCTCTCGACTTACGACGGGGACCTCAGGGAACCGCTCTGGTGGCCTCAGGAAAGGCCAGTCCCCATGCGAGTTCCTCGGGGGCGTCTCGGGATTCCTCTCCCGTCGATGCCGGGGCCTAAGACCTTGTGTGGAGTCGGGGCCGGAACCTGAGGATTCCTCTCCAGTGCTGACATGGATCTTGGGGTACTTCTGGAGTCTCCCCAGGGAAGTCAGTCCTCGTCTCGAATGCGGGCATGCACTTGCGCTTTCCTCCAGAGCGGTAGCAGCAGTGTCACGCAGTCCGCCGCGTGGATCAAAGGATCTATGTTTTTCCCTCGAGTCTTTCCCATGAGGCTTTCCCACGAGGCTTTCCCACAGGGCTGTCCCACGTGCACACGTGGTGGGAGTCGATCCTCGGCTTGAACGTCAAGGCAGTTCAGGAAAAACAGGTTCCTCTGGAATGGACTGACACATCTGGGGGACTCTTGGAATGGTGGTACGACCCTGGAGTTCCTCTCGCCTTTCCTGTGGAGAGCGCCTCCTCTTGAGATGCGACGGGAACGCCGGGAATTCTTTCCCTACGAAACAGGGAAAGGATCCCTCATCTCGAGCTAGGAGGCGGAAACGGGGCTCCCCTGGATGTGTGCGGGACACCACGTGCTTCCTCTCGAGTGCAGACGGGTATGTCGGGGAACTTCTTGAGTTGCAGCAAGGGTGTGAAGGACCCTTTGGATGTTCCAGTGGTTAGATGTGATTAGCCTCGAGAAGCATCAGCGGAAATGGGCCTCATCTCGCCTGGAGGGCAAAACCTCCTGGATTTTCTCGAGTTGCGGCAGGTGCTCTCGACTTACGACGGGGACCTCAGGGACCCGCTCTGGTGGCCTCAGGAAAGGCCAGTCCCCATGCGAGTTCCTCGGGGGCCTCTCGGGATTCCTCTCCCGTCGATGCCGGGGCCTAAGACCTTGTGTGGAGTCGGGGCCGGAACCTGAGGATTCCTCTCCAGTGCTGACATGGATCCTGGGGTACTTCTGGAGTCTCCCCAGGGGAGTCAGTCCTCGTCTCGAATGCGGGCATGCACTTGCGCTTTCCTCCAGGGCGGTAGCAACAGTGTCACGCATTCCGCCGCGTGGTTCAAAGGATCTATGTTTTTCCCTCGAGTCTTTCCCACGAGGCTTTCCCACGAGGCTTTCCCACAGGGCTGTCCCACGTGCACACGTGGTGGGAGTCGATCCTCGGCTTGAACGTCAAGGCAGTGCAGGGAAAACAGGTTCCTCTGGAATGGACTGACTCATCTGGGGGACTCTTGGAATGGTGGCACGACCCTGGAGTTCCTCTCGCCTTTCCTGTGGAGAGCGCCTCCTCTTGAGATGCGACGGGAACGCCGGGAATTCTTTCCCTACGAAACAGGGAAAGGATCCCTCATCTCGAGCTAGGAGGCGGAAACGGGGCTCCCCTGGATGTGTGCGGGACCCCACGTGCTTCTTCTCGAGTGGAGACGGTATGTCGGGGAACTTCTTGAGTTGCAGCAAGGGTGTGAAGGACCCTTTGGAAGTTCCAGTGGTTAGACGTGATTAGCCTCGAGAAGCCTCAGCGGAAATGTGCCTCATCTCGCCTGTAGGGCAAAACCTCCTGAATTTTCTCGAGTTGCGGCAGGTGCTCTCGACTTACGACCGGGACCTCAGGGACCCGCTCTGGTGGCCTCAGGAAAGGCCAGTCCCCATGCGAGTTCCTCGGCGGCCTCTCGGGATTCCTCTCCCGTCGATGCCGGGGCCTAAGACCTTGTGTGGAGTCGGGGCCGGAACCTGAGGATTGCTCTCCAGTGCTGACATGGATCTTGGGGTACTTCTGGAGTCTCCCCAGGGGAGTCAGTCCTCGTCTCGAATGCGGGCATGCACTTGCGCTTTCCTCCAGAGCGGTAGCAGCAGTGTCACGCAGTCCGCCGCGTGGATCAAAGGATCTATGGTTTTCCCTCGAGTCTTTCCCACGAGGCTTTCCCACGAGGCTTTCCCACAGGGCTGTCCCACGTGCACACGTGGTGGGAGTCGATCCTCGGCTTGAACGTCAAGGCAGTGCAGGGAAAACAGGTTCCTCTGGAATGGACTGACACATCCGGGGGAGTCTTGGAATGGTGGCACGACCCTGGAGTTCCTCTCGCCTTTCCTGTGGAGAGCGCCTCCTCTTGAGATGCGACGGGAACGCCGGGAATTCTTTCCCTACGAAACAGGGAAAGGATCCCTCATCTCGAGCTAGGAGGCGGAAACGGGGCTCCCCTGGATGTGTGCGGGACCCTCGTGCTTCCTCTCGAGTGGAGACGGGTATGTTGGGGAACTTCTTGAGTTGCAGCAAGGGTGAGAAGGACCCTTTGGATGTTCCAGTGGTTAGATGTGATTAGCCTCGAGAAGCCTCAGCGGAAATGGGCCTCATCTCGCCTGGAGGGCAAAACCTCCTGGATTTTCTCGAGTTGCGGCAGGTGCTCTCGACTTACGACGGGGACCTCAGGGAACCGCTCTGGTGGCCTCAGGAAAGGCCAGTCCCCATGCGAGTTCCTCGGGGGCGTCTCGGGATTCCTCTCCCGTCGATGCCGGGGCCTAAGACCTTGTGTGGAGTCGGGGCCGGAACCTGAGGATTCCTCTCCAGTGCTGACATGGATCTTGGGGTACTTCTGGAGTCTCCCCAGGGAAGTCAGTCCTCATCTCGAATGCGGGCATGCACTTGCGCTTTCCTCCAGAGCGGTAGCAGCAGTGTCACGCAGTCCGCCGCGTGGATCAAAGGATCTATGGTTTTCCCTCGAGTCTTTCCCACGAGGCTTTCCCACGAGGCTTTCCCACAGGGCTGTCCCACGTGCACACGTGGTGTGAGTCGATCCTCGGCTTGAACGTCAAGGCAGTGCAGGGAAAACAGGTTCCTCTGGAATGGACTGACACATGTGGGGGACTCTTGGAATGGTGGCACGACCCTGGAGTTCCTCTCGCCTTTCCTGTGGAGAGCGCCTCCTCTTGAGATGCGACGGGAACGCCGGGAATTCTTTCCCTACGAAACAGGGAAAGGATCCCTCATCTCGAGCTAGGAGGCGGAAACGGGGCTCCCCTGGATGTGTGCGGGACACCACGTGCTTCCTCTCGAGTGCAGACGGGTATGTCGGGGAACTTCTTGAGTTGCAGCAAGGGTGTGAAGGACCCTTTGGAAGTTCCAGTGGTTAGATGTGATTGGCCTCGAGAAGCCTCAGCGGAAATGGGCCTAATCTCGCCTGGAGATGAAAACCTCCTGGATTTTCTCGAGTTGCGGCAGGTGCTCTCGACTTACGACGGGGACCTCAGGGACCCGCTCTGGTGGCCTCAGGAAAGGCCAGTCCCCATGCGAGTTCCTCGGGGGCCTCTCGGGATTCCTCTCCCGTCGATGCCGGGGCCTAAGACCTTGTGTGGAGTCGGGGCCGGAACCTGAGGATTCCTCTCCAGTGCTGACATGGATCTTGGGGTACTTCTGGAGTCTACCCAGGGGAGTCAGTCCTAGACTCGAATGCGGGCATGCACTTGCGCTTTCCTCCAGAGCGGTAGCAGCAGTGTCACGCAGTCCGCCGCGTGGATCAAAGGATCTATGTTTTTCCCTCGAGTCTTTCCCACGAGGCTTTCCCACGAGGCTTTCCCACACGGCTGTCCCACGTGCACACGTGGTGGGAGTCGATCCTCGGCTTGAACGTCAAGGCAGTGCAGGGAAAACAGGTTCCTCTGGAATGGACTGACACATCTGTGGGACTCTTGGAATGGTGGCACGACCCTGGAGTTCCTCTCGCCTTTCCTGTGGAGAGCGCCTCCTCTTGAGATGCGACGGGAACGCCGGGAATTCTTTCCCTACGAAACAGGGAAAGGATCCCTCATCTCGAGCTAGGAGGCGGAAACGGGGCTCCCCTGGATGTGTGCGGGACCCTCGTGCTTCCTCTCGAGTGGAGACGGGTATGTGGGGAACTTCTTGAGTTGAGGCAAGGGTGTGAAGGACACTTTGGAAGTTCCAGTGGTTAGATGTGATTAGCCTCGAGAAGCCTCAGCGGAAATGGGCCTCATCTCGCCTGGAGGGCAAAACCTCCTGGATTTTCTCGAGTTGCGGCAGGTGCTCTCGACTTACGACGGAAACCTCAGGGACCCGCTCTGGTGGCCTCAGGAAAGGCCAGTCCCCATGCTAGTTCCTCGGGGGCCTCTCGGGATTCCTCTCCCGTCGATGCCGGGGCCTAAGACCTTTTGTGGAATCGGGGCCGGAACCTGAGGATTCCTCTCCAGTGCTGACATGGATCTTGGGGTACTTCTGGAGTCTCCCCAGGGGAGTCAGTCCTCGTCTCGAATGCGGGCATGCACTTGCGCTTTCCTCCAGGGCGGTAGCAGCAGTGTCACGCAGTCCGCCGCGTGGATCAAAGGATCTATGGTTTTCCCTCG